>NC_070609.1:47900000-48525000 GCF_027172205.1 Podarcis raffonei
AACTACATCACTTTCTGAGCAAATATAAAGTTTGAAAGATGTTGTATCCTAATAGTGTACAGACTGAATTGCTTTTATATGGTTTTGTGCATGTACAGTTTCTGAAGAATTTATAATCTAGAAGTGTTTAGGACTGTTTTGTGATGAGGTGTTTCTGTATTTTATAACTACCTGTTTAGAAAGTCCATTAATTTCTAATAGGCTTTTGAAAATGCCACTTTTTCTGAATAGATACATAATTAAATACAATAAACACACTGGAATAAAGATGAAAGGATTTCAGTTTGGGACTAAATTGCAGATTTGCTGTTTATAAGCAAGGATTCTGATTCCTGCTTGACTCAGGGAAGTATAACTGAGATATTGCATAATTAACTATAATTAAATTGGTTTAACATAGCCTGCAACAACTGAAGAGTTGAGCTGTTATTTTGGAAAAGAGAAGACTTGCAGTGCATCACTGGGTTTTAACACTAACTAGTGTTTTGATGTTCAAAATACCTTTACATTGTAATATTTGCAAATCATTTGCATTGCCTGTTGTAGTCTATTAACGCTTTCCTGCCTGTTTTATGGTTGTAGCTGGAAGGTCACAATGAGGCTGTGACACTGCAGGTCTTTGTGGGGAATGACTCTGGTCGGGTGAAACCTCATGGATTCTATCAGGCCTGCAGGGTTACAGGACGAAACACCACACCCTGCAAAGAAGTTGACATAGAGGGTACCACCGTCATTGAGGTGGGCTTGGATCCAAACAACAACATGACCCTGGCGTAAGTCACTGTTTTTCACTGTACTATTTCTGGGTCTCTCAGTGATTCTGTAGCAACATATTTCCTGCTTTGGATTACCTGACAATTTAAGGTCCCTTTCACCTCTTTATGATTCTGTATCTACTCAGATCAGGCATTTTTAATTGCAATAAAAGGCAGTAAATCTGGGAACTACTTGAATATACTTAAATTATTTCTTGTACACTGGCCCCAATCTAGAGCTCTTGGGATTCTTGTCTGCACAAAATGCATATCGGCAGACACTTTCGTGTCAGAACGCTATATGCACAGCATTTCAGTGCATGTAACATCCCCTACTGCTGAAGTTAATGGGGCAGCCCCAGCTTGCCTAGAAATCTGTGAATGTGGAGGAGCCTTTCATGTACCAACACAGTGGTACCTCTGGTTACGAACTTAATTCATAAGGTCCGTTCTTCACCTGAAACCATTCTTAACCTGAGGTACCACTTTAGCTAATGGGGCCTCCCGTTGCTGCCGCACCGCTGGCGTGCAATTTCTGTTCTCATCCTGAGGTAACCCAAGGTACTAATTCCAGGTTAGTGGAGTCTGTAACTTGAAGTGTTTGTAACCCAAGGTACCACTGTACATCTTAACAGCTGAACTGGACTACTTGCCAGCATGTTGGATGCTAAAAGACAGTCTGCTCCCTCCTTTGCTTAGGCTGACACATTGTATACAATGAAAACTTTTAAGACCATGTATCTAAATATAATGTTTATAAAGCATTTTAGATACATGGAAATAAGATGAAGAGAATATGGCATATTATTCCGAACTCTTAGATCCTTTTTTTTAAAAAACGACAACAAATAACTGATTGGCAAAAGTGACATTGTAGAGACTCTTCTGGAAAATGCAGCTCTCCCCACTTTTCATTGTCTTGTGGGGTGTTTTTCTTTTGACAGCTGTAAGACAAGGTAGGTGGAAGGCAGGACTAAAGTATGCCTCCCCAGTTAACACTGTGAAAGCTGCCAGTGAACTGGTGGCAAGGCTAGGTGAATGCATCAGCTGTGCTCTTGTCAAAATGCTCTTAACTGGGCTGCTATCTGAAACTAGCAGAGTTTTGTAAGATGAAGTGCTCTCACAGTGCTGGCTCAGTAGTGGTGACTCTGCTGATGAAATAAACAATGCTGTCTTTCAGTGAGCACAAAGCTCTTATAAACTGTCTGCCATGTGGAGCTTTATGTGTGTACACTAGGAAGTTTTGTATTGCTTGTGACTTGGTCAATCTCAGCTTCCGTAATGGGATCTGTATTTTGACTCCCTCCCTAAAATGGATCAACCTTTTAATTTAAAAGCTGTTGTGGTCTATTGATGGGATATAATAGTGTACTAAGACGAGACCAGATCATTCCTCACCTGTTGGTCCATGTAGCTGGTTTTGAGCTAGGCCTCATCTGTTGAATTGTCTGAAGCGGGAAGAATTGAGACCTATATTACATGATCCGTTTTGTGAAGACCAGTTAGTTAAAGATTTGCCATTTCCTGCTTTGATCATGGGTAGGGCTAGATGGGGGGGGGGGCAGTATCAATGAATAAACCTACAGTTTAAACTCCATGTTTATTTTGACATAGCTGCTGTGGCCCATAGACTAGAGGCAGGTAACAGAATTTTTTTGTCCAATTCTATTCACATGTCAGCGCAAAGCATTTTTTCCCTTTTTGCTTGGGCTTTTGGCCCTTAGTTTGAAGGATTTCTGGCCTCTTGTGGGTGGGGGGCAGGATCTGGACCTGTCTTTTATTTGTATAGATGTGAGTTTTTTTATTGATGTGATTATTTTTATTGGTTTAGTATTTCTGTTCATGTTCGCTTTGAGCCATTTTTATGAGTAAAGTGACTAATAAATATTATTAATAATAATGTCGGCGTCATAGTGTAGCTTGAATTTTTTCAAGTATCTGGTGAATAAGAAGTACAGCAGCTTTGTACTTCCCTCTACAGCATTTGAAATAATTTTTCTGCGGCCATCTTTCTCCTTACTGGGTGGGGGAGTTGGGTGGGGAAAATGCAGAATGGATATTCTGGGAACCAGAGAGAATAATTTGAATTGAAAAACTTTTTCACTTCATTGACGAACTGATTTCTTAGTTCATTGTTTTCTCTGTTTGCTTTATGCAAGCGAGAGATGCAAAAGAGTCTCAGAATAGTGACTGGTTGCTCTAGTGATGAGCACTCAACCAGCCAGCATAATTGGGTTGTCCAGATTCATTGCTCTTCCTTGTCTGCCACCAAATCTGATCTGTGAGCTACTGATGCCTCAGCTGAATCTGAAGTGCTACTGCCATCTTTTGCTTTTCTGTAAAGATGCTATTTTCCCCTCTGGAATATTTGAATGCATTAGCCAACTCTCTCTGAATATTTAGGATGAATGCATTTTATAACAAATGTTATGGGGAGGTAGCATTTATGTGGTTATTTTAGTTTCTGAAAAAAGATATTTTGGAAATATTTGGCCATAATACAAATTGCTTATTTTGGCCATTGTTGAGGATTCTTGGGTCATGGCTCTTGTTTTTATTTGTGCCAGTTGCATGACAAAGCTTAAAATTATTGCTATTTTCAAACTATTGTACCAAAGAAATTTGTGTATAGGTTTAAGAACCCACCTGCAGCTGTTCTTTGTTAGAGGCACATTGCATGGAAGCCAAATAAACTTTGCCTAAAGCAGCCTCTTTTGGATTTCACATTTCCGTAGTTAAGATTAATTTTTTTTAAAAAAAAAAGTATATCACCCTTCAGCCAAAGATCACAGGGCAGTTCGCAGCATAAAAATAGAAATTGAAAACACAAAATACATAATAAAAACAAAAACAAAAAACCAATACCCCCCTTCTCACAAACACATTTAAAAGAACATTTTAGCTACATTGAATAATATGCAAAGTGATTGCTTGCCATCCTCTTAACACACCTAGTAGGCAAGCTGCTGTGCCCCCTTTTTATGGGAGAGGTGGAGAGAGACTGACAATGAATTTCCCAAGGCCAGCAAGTGACTGTTTGCCTTAGCAGAGGTATTAGCACACACCCCTCTCCAATTTAAGTCTTGCTCTTTTGACAGTAGCTGTTGCTGCAGAGCTTGGAGGTGAGGGAGCTTTTTGTGGCTGCTTCCATCATCTTTGCAGCTGTAGAGGCACATGCATCTGTAGTGTTTATATGGGCAACTCTCGCTTGGGTTAAATACCCATGTGCCTGGAGACCTAGGAAGCTTGCTGTTTTACATACCTTGGCAAAACTTAAGTGGCCTCTTTGAAAGCAAGTTGGGTAGGTAACTTTAATCTTGTGTTGCTAGGGTGGACTGTGTTGGAATACTGAAACTGAGAAATGCAGATGTTGAAGCTCGAATAGGCATCGCTGGCTCCAAGAAAAAAAGCACTCGGGCCAGGCTAGTGTTCCGTGTTAACATCACTCGGAAGGATGGTTCCATTCTGACCCTGCAGACGCCGTCCTCACCAATTCTGTGCAGTAAGTTGTAAAGTCAAACTCTGAGTCCCATTTTGCTGGGGCTTTGGGTCTCCTGTTAATTCAGTTGCCCTGCATTTCATTTTCTGCTTTAATAACAAAATAGAACGAACAACCCAAATAAACCAAATAAATTGCCTAGACCTTAGCTTTCATGTGTGTCTGTGTTGCTAGGAGTCCTCATGCTGCTTTAAATGAAATTACTTTTTCTGTGTAGGCTTATAGCATATCTAATTGGTTCCCTCATTGATCTATTTTCAGTGTTAACTAAAACTTGGGTGTAGGGGATCTGGCCTACATCCAAATTAACAGTGTGCCCTGTCAATCCACCAAGCAGTGCACATAGTTGGAATAGGAGTGTGGTATGTATCATAGGACTTTGGCAAAGGAAAATTACTGTTTCTAGCCTGAGATAGCCTGCTTCTGTGGTTTGAATTATTTGTTGCTGGCTTGAGGCTTAAAACTACAGTTGTGTTTAAAATGCCAACTTTTTGCATTTGGGCAAAATGACTAACTTTTGTGTAATATTGATATAAAGCTTATTTGTATTTGGAAACTTGCTGAAGACTGTATGTACATGTCCAGCCAATTGTTATGGACCTTGTTGTGAGACAAATTTTAAAGGCCTCTAAGATGTTGTATATGACAGTTGGTTGATTTTTGAAACTCCTTGCCCATTTATAAAAGAGATAACTAGTGCTATTTTACTTCAGTGTTACCTAGGGGGGAAATGCTATGATGAACACATTCTAGTAGACTACAGTCATGTGCCAATTCCTAGGAGAGTTGCGCTGTGCTTTTCTCTGATGAATTAAAGGATGGGCATGCTTTGCTACACCCAAGCAGAATCGCTGTAAGTTCTGCTTTCCTATATGCCATGCAAGCCAAATGACCAGTTCCTGATTGAGACCTTGGGAGATGATGCCAACTTTTTGCATGTTGTCAGTTAAACCACTTAGAAGCCCATTTTGGCATTAAGTTGCAGGTGTGGGGGTGTATATAATAAATATCCCTTCTCTTTTTCAATTTGTAGCTCAGCCAGCTGGTGTACCAGAGATTCTAAAGAAAAGCCTGCACAGTTGTTCTGTGAAGGGAGAAGAGGAAGTCTTTTTAATTGGCAAGAACTTTCTGAAGGGAACAAAAGTGATCTTTCAAGAGAATATGTCTGGTGAGAACTATACATACATACTCAGGCTGAGAATGGAGGTGAGGGGTGGGGAGACCATTGTGGATGGAGTTGGGCTAACGACTGCCTCTGCAGGTAGCCAAGGAGGTAGGTGGTTCCTGTGACCAGCTTCCCTGACAATGAATAAACTTAGCTGAGCTTGTGCAGTAATTCTACTCTCTTTTGCTTTCAAACAGATGAAAACTCTTGGAAAGGGGAAGCAGAAATTGACATGGAGCTGTTTCATCAGGTACATGCTTTTTAAAAATGCACAGAAATCCAGATATAAAATCTTCCTTGTTCATAGTTGGGATACAGTTGTTCATTTATGCCTGAGGAATTGCTAAAGAATTTTTCCTCTTATCATATATTTGGAAGGGAGGATTTAGAAAGCATATATGAAGTTGAAATACGAGTTCCAAGCACTTTATACCCAAGTTTAAAAAGGTAAATTTGCTACAAAAGCTGCCTTCATGTGGCTTATTTTTTTGTCAAACAATCATATGACCAACAAACTGGATCAATCTTCATGGACAGATATTTTGACATAAATAGTATCTGGCTGGGTCACCTTTTTGTGTGTGTACAAATAGTTTGCACAAAGTTGTCATTTCTTCTCTTACTCCCTACTCCTTAAACCCAAGCTGCAAGACATTTCACATTTTTTCACAACCTAAGCAGTCTCTCCTCTTTTGTGTAGTGGTAGCCATTGCAGCCTTTAAGCATAGAGATTATGTGAGTGAGCAGTATACTTCTTCTGTTTATCGGGGCAATTTCTTTCTTCAATTCCCGCCTCTGCCCTGCTTGTGAAATACAGAACAGCAAAGGTTCCTGTGCAAGCAGCAATCAGTCATTCCTCTTCTAGGTGTGCTGACCCTCATTTTGGAAGTAGGATGATCAAAAATTGGCTTTTGTGCAGCTGCTACCATAAGGACTGCCATAAATAATGGTTAACGCTCTTATAGTCTTCTAATGATGGGAATCCAAACCCAAATCCATTGTTGCACTAGGGTTAAATATGCATTAATTATCTCTTCCTTCAAGAAATCTTACTGTCACCAAAGCATTTTGAATCCGTAAAGTTAGAATCTTTATATCTTCTCTCCTTTTACAATGCTACTTTATGGATTCAAAATGATTTGGTGATCATTTCTTGAATTAATAGAGGATAAGCCTATCAATGGGTACCACCTATGATGGGTGTTTACTTCTTTCACTATCAGAGGCAGCATGCCTCTTGACTACCAGTTGTTGGAGAAGGTGGTTGGTGAAAGTACTGTTTCTTTTATTTAGTTAGAAAATTTACAAATTGCTTGATCAAAGTTTTTTCCAGATGGTATACAAATAAAATTATATATAAAGCATGGTTAATATCCACAAACCAATAAAAACAAATATACATAATACCATCATTAATTAAAAACAAAGATAAAATTGTTGAAACTTTTTTTAATAAAAAAAATAGGTAACCATATAACATGTTTTTTGTGCTCATGCCCTGCTTCCCATGGAGGCATCTGATTGGCCACTGTGAGAACAGGCTGCTGGACTAGTTGGGTCAATGTCTGATCCAGCAAGGTGGTGATTATGTTTTTAAGAATCTAGGGTAAATACAGTTGAGAGTGGAAAAATATCTAGAGCAACCTTTCTCAACCTTGGGTCCCCAGATGTTGCTTGACTACAACTCCTACCAGGACCAAACAGACCAAGTTACTATTAATTATTTCTATAAGATTCTGTGATGATAAAGTACCCAAATAAAGATATCATTACTTTTCTATTTTGCATATATGTCATATGCTATTTACTACTTAAAAACAGAATATTTCTGTTTTCCCAATATTTCTGGCTATGATTTACCGTATTTTTCGCCCTATAGGACGCACTGTCCCATAAGGCGCACCTAGTTTTTTTGGGGGGAAATAAAGGGGGAAAAATTATTTCCCCCCCAGGGCTTCCCCCGAGCTTCCCCCGACCCCAGCCCCCAAACAGGCAGCTCTCTGCAAGCTGTGGGAGCCCAGCGCTGGCTCCCGCTGCTTGCTGAGAGGTCCGCGAAGCCTGGACGTGCTGAGCTCAGCGCAGGCAGGCTTCAGCGTGCAGACAACTCTCCGCAAGCAGTGGGAGCGCTCCCGCTGCTTGCAGAGAGGTCCACGAAGCCTGGACGCGCTGAGCTCAGCGCGCGCAGGCTTCAGCGTGCAGGCAACTCTCCTCAAGCAGTGGGAGCACAGCACTGGGCTCCCGCTGCTTGCGGAGAGGTGCGCGAAGCCTGGAGAGCGAGAGGGGTCGGTGCGCACCGACCCCTCTCACTCTCCAGGCTTCAGCAAAAGCCTGCATTCGCCCCATAGGACGCACACATATTTCCCCTTCATTTTTGGAGGGGAAAAAGTGCGTCCTATAGGGCGAAAAAGACGGTAATTTTATAACCTGCTGTTATCATGGATCATAAATTGAGCTTAGGTTTTTGTTGGGTGAGGAAATTATTTCAGATTTAGTCACAAATAATGCAGATAAACTGCTGGGTATTATGTCTGCCTCCCCATCCCCAGCAAAGTTATCTATAGAATTTCATATCACAATATGTGGTAATGGCTGTCAACTTTGACAGCTTTAAAAGGAGGCTAGACAAATTAATGGAGAATAAGGTTATTTGTGGCTACATACTACCTCTGGTCTGCTTCTGAATACTACTAGTTGCTGCGGAACCTCAAAATCACCACCTCCCTGTAGTTATTTCATTGCTGCCACTGCACAACCTAAGTCCCTGACTGGCATTTTGGTGGATGAGCAGTGGAAGCTATAGCAAAGCAAAACAAGGAAACAGTGACTTGCTGTTTATGTCAGGTTTTCTGAAATTAAGAAGATTGTAATAGCAGAGATAGGAAGATTATGTTGAGTAAATACTTTTCTCCTGTGTGCTCTCGCTACTGATAGGTATGTTCAAGAGATTCAGCTTTACAATTTGTAGCTGGGTAGATTTCCCAGCAGATCCTTGGTACCTCCAATGCAATCTTTACTTCTTATGATTAGGTCTTGTAGTGTTAGTCTGTGAAGATATAAGTTGGTAAGGTGTCTGCTCTAACAAACTTCTTTTTTTTTGGATTTAGAATCATCTAATTGTGAAGGTGCCGCCATATCATGACCAGCAAATAACTGCCCCGGTTTCTGTGGGGATCTATGTGGTGACCAATGCTGGAAGATCACATGACATACAGCCATTTACTTACACTCCTGATACATGTATGTTGAAAATGATGAAGCTGTAGTGATGGCCCTTGGCAAATACTTCTGCACAGTTTTTCTTGTATTTAATTGTTATATCTTTGGAAGAGGCTGAGGAAGAAAGCAAGACTGTTGGGTGGGCAACACCTCTTGCACCACTTGACCTGATAGCTGCACACCAGGGACTTGCTCTCATTCTTTGAAGAGAGCCTGTCTCTCTGAAGCTTGAAGGGTTTATGGGAGGAAGATGAGTTTGGGGCTACACCGTATTACAAAGATCTGAGTTAAGGTCTCCCCCACCACTGCGCACATGAAAATAGAGATAAACTTTTAAAATGTACCTTTCACCTTACGGGGGAACACTTTGCTTTACATCTGTTCTGAAAGTCAGCAGTGTCTTTTGCATTTGCAGCTGGAACTCTGAATGTGAACGTGAAGCAGGAAATACCCAGTCCAACCCAGCCTTGCTCTTTTGATGATGCTATCAAAGGTATCTAATTCTTAGCAGTGGTATTAATCTCTTTGAGTTCTAACTTACACCAATTTTCTGCAGACCTTTCAGAGAGATTTTCGTAAGAGCTTTATTGTGATCACAAATTAAGAGTGTAGTCCTTTACATGTCAACTCAGAAGTAAATCGCTTTGAGCTCAGTGGGGCTTACTCTTAAGTAAGTGTGCATATGATTGCAGCCTAAGACTCCTGGTCGCAAAGACAGTGGTATATGCTGGGGCTTTAATCTTGCAATTACTCTCGTGTTGCTGTTTCTAATACATATTAATTCCACAAGTGGTTAAAAGTCCTGACTAAACATGAAGTTAGTGCAGATAACTTGCTAAACTGTTTCATGAAAATGTTGACATAAGAGTTGTATTGCTAGTGCAAAGCTCAACACTCAAATAAAAATAGAGAATAAATTATTCATAGTACTTGCTTTGCAGTTGTCTTTACTACTCTGTGTGTACTATAGTGGCAGGCCCTGTTGGTTTGTGTGCTCTTACTAAGTGAATTGTTTGCTGAAGCTAATTAAGATTCAGAAGCTGCTCAAGAGCATGTGTTTTTGAAGCAAAGCAGCATAAATAGTAAGGTCATGAGTTTGTCCGGCTTCCAGGGCTGCAGCTGGAAAAGATTCAGCATAGCTGTTCTGGAATGTTTCCAACTCACTAGGAACAGGAGATGTTCTCATACATTCACTGATTATTTGTCGATTTAGCTCAGCAGTTTCTACATTGATTGGCAGCAGTTCTTCAGAGTCACAGACGGGATTCTTTCCCAGTCCTACCTAGAGATGGTGGGGATTAGACCTGGGACCTTCTGCATGCAGAGCAGCTACCATTGAATTCATGACACTTCTCCAATCTTGGCTTCAATTTTGCATTTGGGTGTTTCCCATTCGGCTTGTTGTATGTGTAGGGCATATTCGTTCTTTCTCCAGAACTAATTTATGTATTGACCAGTATAATTGTGTGACTTGGCCTACATGAAGTGTCTGATGATAAATGTGGCAGTGTTGTACTTACAGTTTGTTCTTCATTATGCTTTGAGTCAAATATTTCACCCACTTTTCTGTGTGCAGGATTATGTTTTTGATCCCAATTCATCCCTTCTTCTTTCCTTGTATCAGCCTGGAATTCTTGCAGTTAATTACATATGCTTCATCAGTCACAGTGAAATGCTGATGCCATTTGGCTCAAACAACTGGTGCTCATCACTTGCAGGCTTGTACAAGTTGTTTGTTGGATTATTTCCATAGAAAACTATTCTTCAGCTGATAAAAGACACTTGCAAATTACTGCTATTTCCTTCATGCCCTTATTTTACTACTTTCACCTTTACTTAAAACCCTTAATATAAGCAAGAAGTTGAACATTTGATGTGTTCTGGCAAAAGCTGATGCAATTTGAAAGAACAGAATGGGGGAAACTTGGCGGCTTGCAAATGGATGGACATCAGAGATCAGGGTGATTTTTCCTGTAATAACAACTTTATGGCTCTTCAGAAGATGAGCTGTCGCTCAATGGTAGACCATCTGATTTGTATACAGAAGGTCCCAGTTTCAATCCTTGTCACCTCTAGGTAGCGCTTGGAAAGTTTACTGTCTGAAACCCTGGAAAACCATTAGTAAAGCTAAAGTACTGTAGATGGACTAATGGTCTCACTCTGTATAAGGCAACTTCCTAGATCCCTGTTTGGTAAGGAGAGCTGAAAGCATCAAGATTACTCTTTCCATCAAATTACTCACAAAACAATCTTGTAGCATCTTAAAGATGAACACACTTACTGTGGAATAATGGGCTTGAGATCACTTTGTCAAATGTGAGTTGCCACATGGCCTTGTATTTGTTGTAGCATACTAGTATAGTCTTTGCCATATAGGGACTTATTTTACCAGATGTATTACCCTCTCTGTGGCAGTGCTATGTATTCAGATGCTTGTTGCTGTTCACAACCTAATTTCTGGAGAGTGGAGGGGTAGCCCTAGCAACCAGTCCTCCTATTCTCAGCCCCTGTGGCTATCCTTCAGGACACCAGTAAGACTGTGTTTGTTCTCTGCTGCAGTGAACACCAGTGGCTGTAACCTGGACAAGGTAAATATTCTTCCCAGTGCCTTGATAACGCCACTCAGGCCAAACAGTGTGATCAAGAGTGAAGAGGCTGCTCCCATGGCACTTACAGCTGAAAAAAGGGCTCCTCCAGTCTTTAAGGTAAGTAGTGGCATAGAGAGCTGGTGATGGGGGGGGTTCTGCAAAACTTTTATTTGACAAAACTTTTATTAAAAGATCAACTCTACCCCTCAAGTTAATGATCTTTCAGACACGAGCTTTCCTCTTCCCACTGCTCTCTGAGCCCAAGAGTGTCTGGATTATCATTTTGCTAAATGCATACCATGCTGAGTGCTGAATGGTTGGTAAAACAGCATCTACCACAGCCTTCTTTTGCAGCCTAACTTGTTGCAGCTGAAACAAGATGTGGTGTGGGTCTTCCATTGAGTGCTTTACTTTGATGTTGAACCAGTCAATTTCACCCTTTCTGACAAAGATAATCAGATTCCTGATTCAGGGATTTGATATCTTTTTCTTGGGCTCTCTTGATTTTATTGTGATCAACTACAAATCTGTGGTGAGCTGTGGTGAGCTGGTCAACAGCATATCTAATGCCCTGCATAGCAAAATTATTTATTTCTAATATGTTGTACTCTGTCTTTTTATTCAAAGTGGAAGGTGTACTTGATTTTTCTATTGCCAGTTCATAACTTCCATCATTTCCACCTTGGCTATTATTCATTTCTATCAGCCAAAAAAATTATTTCATTTGATGGTATTGAAGCATCCTGCTTACTTCTCTGCTTATATTTAGTAAGCCGCCTTCTTGCTGCTTGTGCTTTTTTAATTGTCCATTATGCGGGGTCATATATAACTGCAAGTACTTGGCAATCATTTTTTATGATATTCAATTTTACACACATTTTTACATATTTTTTATAAGAAGCTAAAAATTATTGGAAGTTGTACAGAAACAAAAGGTCAATATTTTATGTAGTTAGTTGCCAAGTAAAACTAAATCATATTAATTTAATCAAAATATCTTTTGAATTTCCAAGTCATTTTACAACTTTTTAGCACCCCTCATTTTTGGAATTTTTAAGTTGAAAAATTCAACATGCCTTAATGGGATAGGGATCCAATGTTGCAGTTGGTGTGGTTTAAATGTTAAGCAGTTTTCAGAGTGTTGTTTCATTGAGGCACCATGCAAGCCTATGATTGTTCTCTCTTATTACTGTGTGCTTTCCCCTTCAGGCAACAAGTGTAGTTGGACCACCCCAAGCCACATTGGAAACCAACATGTCCAGTATATTGGGCAATGGCACTTTCTCCTCTTCTGCTTCTCACTTAGCACCAGAGAGTGAAAATCAGCAGCTGCAGCCAAAGGTATATACTCCAGAGGCAATGCCCTCCCTCCAGGCACAGGACCTTGCCCAGCCTGGCAGCTTCCCTGCAGGTTCTGGTCCCAATCAGCTGCAAAACAGTGACACCTTGTTGCAGCAGGCATCCCAGTTCCCCACCAGGGAGTCCCAGCCGAGAGAGGTGTTGCAGCCAGAGAGTGCAGTCATGACTTTGTCTCAGTTGACAGAGGCGTCCCAGCAGCAGTCACCACTCCAGGAATCGACACAAGTGTTGCAGCAGCAGATGTCGTCAAACCTTTTCTCATCGGCCAGCAGTGTGAGTCAGCTGCAGAACACAATTCAACAACTGCAAGCAGGGAACTTTCAGTCTAGCACTGCCAGCAGCAACCATGGAAGTGTAGATTTGGTCCAGCAGGTCCTGGAAGCCCAGCAGCAGCTGTCCTCTGTCTTGTTCTCTGGGTCTGACAATGAGGATGTTCAAGAGCAAATCAATGTAGAGATTTTTCAGCAGGTTAGCCAGATCCAAAATGGAGTCAGTCAAGGGATGTTTTCTGCCTCTGACACTGTCCATTCAAGGGCTGAGGACCTTCTCTCTGGGAGAAGTGAGAATGTCCATCCACAACCTGAAAGTTCTTTGTCCAGCCAGCAGCAGCAGCAGCAGCAGCAGCAAGCAATGGAGACTTCTGCAGCTATGGTGATTGAGATTCAGCAAGGCCTCTGCCAGGCAGCAAGTCAGATGCAGTCTGACATGTTCTCAACCTCCTCTTCGGGAAATAGAAACATCCAGCAGTCCCCAGTGTACCAACAAACTTCTCACCTGATGGGTGCACTGACAACAAATGAAGACATACAGATGCAGTGTGAGCTATTCTCACCCACCAGTGTTTCTGGTAATGAAGCTGGTACTCCATCGCAGCAGCAGCAACAGCAGCAGCAGGTGGTGCCTGCCAACGGCCCTTCCATGTTTCAGTCTTCTGGCTCTGCCGATGGTGAAGAAGCTCCAGGTCAGACCAAACAGATGCAGAACAATGTATTTCAAGCTATGGTTCAAATGCAGCACAGCGGGGAGAACCAGGCGCAGGTCAGCCTCTTCTCCTCCTCAGAAAGCATGATGGCCGTTCAGGACAATGGAACACAGCAGCAACAGCAGCAAACCGGGAGCCTCTTTCAGCAGAGTGGGGAGTTGATGTCTCTCCAGTCTGGAAGCTTCTTGCAGCAGGCTTCCCATTCACAGGCTCAGCTTTTTCACTCACAGAGCCCTATTGGGGATGCTCAGAACATCTCGCAGGAGACCCAAAGTGCTCTCTTCCACAGCCAGAGCTCTGCCTCTTCCTCAGAGCAGCTGCAGCCTCCAATGTTCCACTCCCAAAGTCCCATGGGTGTGGTTCAGGACCAGCAGGCAAGCAACCTATTCCTTCCCCAGAGCTCAGTTGCACAGGAGGAACAGATGCCCTTCTTTGCCACACAGAATTCCATTTCTCCACTGCAGACATCTGCCAATGCTGAGCAGCAGTCGACATTCCAGCAGCAGCAGGCTCAGCTCTCACACCTCCAGAACCCTATGCTTGCCCAAGAGCAGTCCCAGCAACAGCAGCAGAGCATGTTCCAATCACAGGTGCCCCAAAACCAGCAAGGAGCCATGTTCCAACCACAGCATTCTATGGTGGCTCTTCAGAACAGCACACCCTCCCAAGAGCAGCAGCAGCAGAATTTGAGGTTCAGCAATCAGAATTCCATGGGTCCTATGACATCCCAGAAGCAGAACATGATGTACAACCCAAGCCCTAACCCAATGGCCAGCCAGGAGCAGCAGCAGCAGCAGCAGCAGCAGCAACAACAACAACAACAACAACAAAGCCAGTCTCTCTTCCACCCACAAAGCAGCATGGCACCAATGAATCAGGATCAGCAACCCATGCAGTTTCAGAACCAGAGCCCAGGCTCTAATCAAGCTGAGTCACAGCAGCAGCCTGCCTTATTCCACAACTCACCCCAGATCCAGCTAGTCCAAGGATCCTCCAGTTCTCAGGAGCAACCTGTCACCCTCTTCATATCATCGACTTCCATGTCTGCCTTGCAAAACAGCATGAACCAGCAAGAGTTGCAGCAGCCCCCCCTCTACTCTTCACCAAACAATATGGCTGGCATCCAGGGAGCTTCTTCACCCCCGCAGCAGCAGCAGCAGCAGCAGCAGGCTGCTTTGTTCCACAACACACCTGGAAGTGGTTCCATGAACCAGCTGCAGAACTCCTCCGCTTCATCTCGGCAGACCTCTGGAATATTCCTGTTTGGCATCCAAGATAGTAAGTACAGAGTATCCAGAATTGTCATTGGCTAAATTTTAGTGCTTTCTTCCCTTTGTGGAGCTTGTGTTGGAGGCTACATCTGTGTAGCTGTGAAAAACTATCTAAAATTGTGTTGAATTGTGACTTTCTTTGTAAAGCCCATATAATCTGGGAACACACTACAGTGTTAACAGCAATTTTGACATAGACTGCTTACAGTCTAAAGCAAGGATGGGGAACTTGTGGTCCTCCAGATGGAGTTGGACTCCAACTCCCCCCATCAGGCCCAGCCAGTATAAAAGTCAGTTATCAGTCCATTCTAAGTGTATAAATGTGTACAAAAGCATCCAAATTCAGTTTGTTCACTCAGTGGCATTTTTATAGCATTTTCCCAGAAGTAGAAATTCTGTAACTGTGGCAGAGCTGCTGTAAACCTATCTGCATGCTTTCAGAGCATAGCACAGCACATAATATGGTGGGGAAGAGCTCTCTAGCTGTGCAGTAGATTTTATATATAGACAAAGAAGAATGAGCCAAAGGGCCTGTTAACTTCGTATGAGATGCTTTGTGCATCTGTCGGTGTCTGACTTCTTTCTACTGGTTTCTTGGGATACCAGCACCCTGATTCTAAATGCCTTAGGGGGAAATGCTCTGTGGGGACACTCTAGATGTTTATGAGGCCAGTACAATGTGAAATGCAATAGGCTTCCTTTCACTGCTCAATAAATTTGCATGGTGCTCTGAATGAATCTTGTCTTTCTCAACAGACTGTGGCCAGCTCTTAACATCTGGACCCACTTCCATGTCAGATCAGATTATCACAATAAGCCAGCCACAGGGTGAAGCACAGTCATCAGTCACAACTCTACTATCCCAGCAGATGTCTGAAAGCCCCCAGCTGTCTTCTGCTATGACCACCAATCAGAATATGAAGAAGATTGATGACCTGCTAGTGTCTCTACAAAACCAGGGGAACAACAACATGGCTGGCTCCTTCTAACTATCCAGGTGAGTTGGAGATGGGAGTCAAAGACTGTAGCCAAGCCAGCATGTTCTCTTCTTATTTCTTGCAGCTGATAAAAGTCTGTCTTTTCTGCTGCTTCCCCAGAATGGTAATAGAATTAGTGCCTGCCTTGAGAGTAAATAGAGCTTCACAGCCCTCATTCTCCTGGCCTTTAGGACACTTGCAGTGGCCTCACTGAACTTGATTACCATGGCTCAGAAATCCCAGGCTGGATATGGGGTCGTTTGCCTTGACTTCAGCTCAAGGCTGAAATATGCAGTTCCAAGGCAGCATGGTCAGCTGTGTTTACTCCACACAGAAATAAAGTCTTATTTTTCTGGCCTGAATAAATTATAAAAGGAAAAAGGGGCTTTTACATAATCCTTTTTCTACTGGCAGTGATTGGAATCCTTGCTCTGCCTCTTGAGACATAAAAGTGTCATCCACTTGTCTGCAACAATGCTTTCAGCCATTAGCGCTCTAGGAGCTTGCTTTACAAAAGCATTAAATCTTATTATTTTAAGATGTTAAATCCTACCAAGTTCTGTGCTGCTGGTGCAGTTACAAGAGAGAGCTCAGCAGCACATGGGCCTCCCCAAGCCATAATGCTAGGAGGGGATCTCTCACACTCCAACTCCATAGTATACATCTCCTCTTCAAGTTCCAGTCAGATTTCACTGATGGGTGGTAGTAACATTACATTCAAATAAGCCATCATTGGTAACTTCAGCGTAGAGGGAAATAACCAGCTGTTGGATGGTGTTTAATTAGAGTGCTTTAGGGGGAAAGAATGAGGCTCTTACTACGCTTAACTTTTGTCTTTGTGTGTTCTTTCAGCTTATAACTTCAGAAATCCTGTAATGGACAAGCAGATTTGCAAGACTTTCGTTCTTGTGACTCTGATATTTAGGATGTTTGGAGTTAAATTTCCTGTGTCAAAGTGCGGCCTTGGACCCAAGGGGAAATGTAGCCTTCACCATCACTTTGGAAGAGTACCCATGCTAAGCCTGATGAGAAACGGCTGCTGAGTGAGAGCATCAGAGAGAGACTTTTTGAAGCTGGAAGAGGCGAAAGAGGCTCTACTTTGGACAGTTGCCCCCATCTCTAGTCCAGCTGTGGGGATGCAGAGTGCAGCTGCTCATTTATCATTGCAGCTTGGCACTGAAAGAACCTGAGACTGTCTGCTCCTCTATTTCAGCTCTTCTTCACAGCTCTTGGAACAGGCTGCAAAGCACACAGGGATATGTGTCCTAAAATAACTGGGATATACAGATGGTTGATTCACACATTTGTGCTCATCACTTGAAGACTCAATCACTTGATTTGCAGGTGTAAATGGTTTCCAGTGAAAAATGTTGCTTGGGGGAGGTGAAGGTGATTCAAGTATTCAGTCCTCAATTGTGCATTTCACTCATGCCAGTCATTGCTTAATGGTGCAGTTACCAAGTGTTGAACATACCAGTGTGAATTAGTGACTCTTTGTTAAACGGAAGCTGCTGTCAGCTTCATAGCAGTATGGAGAAAGCTGTGAATTAGCACCTAGGAAGGTGGCATATACTGGCAGAGAGTCTCCTAAAGCCACGAGGGGCGGGGAGTGGGTGATATCCAAGAATGTGACTACAGCTTCCTGGGAGGCTGGAAGATTGGCTGCTCAAACAGGGACTTCTCTGAGCCTCTGGTGCTCTGCCCATCTCCCCTTTCACAAGGGGGCAGTTTGCTATGCTGAGCAATAGACCTCCTCTTGAGTCCTGCCTTGATAGGCCATAAGCTGAATTTTGTTCCTCTTAATCCCTTTTCTGTCTCTTTCCTCTTGTGTGAAATATGCTGCCACCTGTACAAATCTGAATTAGGTTTTTTGGAGACCAGAAGGTCCATTGTAGTGGGGCTGGAATGACCAAGCTGCTTGATACCTCCTTGGTCTGTAGAGGAGGGGTGAGAGAATATTTTTGGCCATGCTGGTTTCTGCTCCTCCACCCCTTTTCTAATTGGTGCAGGTTTGAAGTCTTAAATTTAAACTCACATGCGGGGAGGGGGATTTGGCAGCTTCCCCTCGGGGCTTGAAGGGGTGCCTCTGTATACCAGTTGCTGAGAATTGCAGGTGGACAGAGTACTATTGCACCTAGGTCCTGCTTGTGGACTAGGTATCTGGTTGGCCACTGTAAGAACATGATGCTGGACTAGATGGGCCATTGAACCGATCCAGTAGGCTTTACTTATGTTCTCACATAGCTCCTTTAGCTCATACAAGACAAGTAACGTCACTCTTTCAAAATGCAAATGCTGGTGATGAATTTGCATCCATTTTGGCTTAAAAGGCAGGTGCTCTTGTGTGCTGTCAGCACCAAGGGGCAAACTCAATTTCAGGTGCTCTCCAGGGATAGCTACAGTTTCCCTCTTCTGGATTTTTATTTCCCTCTCCTCCTTTCCTGCACATCAAATGCTGTGTGTGGTGTCTGTCACCCAAGAGCTGTTGTGTGTGACTCTTGTTGGCATTGGGGAGTTGTGTTTTTTAGTAAGCATTGGTGTTCATTTTTGTTACTTTTAGAGAAGAATTTAGCTTGTACCTGGTTTTTTAGGCTACCCCTTGTGTGTTTTTTCTAACTTGTGCTCCACCTTGAGCTATGTAGAGTTGTGCTTGTTTTTTGTTATTGTTGTTGTCCTGTTAAATGCCAGTCCGTCTCTGATGTTTGCAGTCAGTGATTCGTTCTGTTTGTCCGTCTCTCTTTAAGAGGCTTGAGTTATGTTTTCAGTAGTACAGGCTATTTTGCCGATATGAAGAGAACTTTTCAGAAAGAGACCTGCTCTAGGTCATTTAATTTTGAATACAGTTTTCAATCGTTCAGGTTTTGGATGGTTTATATCTAATGTGTGTTTCATTTTTTTGGAAAGCTCTATTTTGTATTTAGAAAATGATAAACTATTTTGCTATTTGTACTGAGTGAGTACATTGGCATAAATAATATATATATATAAATATATATATACATATACATATATTCACACACATATATTCTTTTTGCCACAGATTTTTGTGGTAAATGTGTGAGTTTTGTTGTCTGTTTTCCCACAACATGGCATCTAGGAACCAGGGGAAGAGGGGTTGTTGTTAAGTCTTCACAAAGTATTTGAGTACTTTTTGCAGCAGATGTGATTGGTTCATCTCTGGCCGTTCATATAATCAGGCAGCCTTTGTGCTGATTGGCTGTGAGGGCAACTTCACTGCAGAGGTGACACATGTGCATCTTCCTTTGCATGGGAGTCCCTTGACATGAGCCATTCAGCTGTTCACTCATGGTTAATGTCTAATATTTTATTGCTAGCTTTTTAATTTATAACAACACTACAAATTCACAATTGGAACCTTCTTTCCTCATTTCATGATGTCTGTAGCTGCATTGAGCTTGCTTCTCTTACAATGTTATGTTTCTTTTATTTGCTGAAAGAGTATTGAGGATGGGAAGGAGCAGCCATGAGGAGGCAGAAAGGGATGTACCAAGCCAGAGGCTTTTGCTTTCACTTCTGGGGATCCTGCAGTTGGGCCTGGGCCTGCCTGTGTCTTCTGGAAGAGGCACTTAGTCCCAGGCCATGGCAGGAGCTTTATGGGGAAGAAGTGTGTGGAGAGGGTTGAGTAGGAGCAGGTTGACTTGTACGCTGCTGTGTCTTGTTCACTTCGGTGGCATCAGGACTGTCCTCGGGGGACAGTGCTAAGTCACCAGGGACCAATCCTCTATTGAACCAAGTTTCCTGCTCAGAGCTGCCTCTTGTCACTTCTCCCCACATTACTCCAGCCATACAACGCAGGCATCTGTGTTCTGTTTGTTAAAAGGGCTCCTGCTGCTGCTCTGTTCAAAACGGTGATGTACATGGGTTTTTGGGTTGGTTTATTTCTATTTTTTCTTGGTCCATTTTAGGTCAATATTTAAATGTGCAACATTTTTAACGTGATTTGGTTACAAAAAAGTATGTATTTGGAACAAAGGTCTGCTCAGTGGCTGGCTGGTGCTGCATCTTTCCTACACCCTTTTTGTTTGTTTTGCGGGGCCTGTATTCTAGAGTTTAATGGAGATGGGACCTCAGCAGCCTTGCAAGGTGCATCTTGTTTCCTGTGTGTTCTTGATCCCCACATGGCATTTGGAGCTCATGTTGTCCCCATTCAGTTTACCCTCTACATCAGTCCACAAGAATCCAACTGAGCCTTTCCACCACAAAGGGCTTCAAACTACAGGAAGCAATCATTTTTATGTGCAACTCCCTCCTCAAACACTCTGGATAAAGCCACATTGGGAATCAGATTTTGTAGAACTATAAAAGCCCTTGTGGTTTCAGGTCCCTCCCTGCATATTAATGGTCAAGAGAGAGCTGTCCTTTCAGGCATCCCTGACTTGCTTTCCTTCCTCCTCTTGTGCACCACTCCAAACATGCCTAGGAAAGTGTTTGTGTCTTATCCTGAGTAATCCTCTAGCACACTGCATCAGAGCAGAGCCTGAAAGGCCAGGAAGCACCTCATTTGGTCTTGCCCACCCTGGCAATGAGCAACTTGGTCATAGCCGCGTCCCATTTGAAATGGTTGAAAGGACTAAGTATATTTAGGCTGCACAAGAAACAACGAAGAGGAGATTTGATAACCACCACAAAGTATTTGACAGGCTGTCACTCTTGATCATGGGAGCAAATTTTGTTGTTGTTTTCTCCAGGGCTTCAGTGTTAACCAACAGGTCCATTTTGCAAGAAAAAGGATTTAAACTAAATATTAGGAAGTAATTCTTGACAGTGCAGGCTGCTTGTGACTGCTTCAGAAAATGATGGTCTCTTGTTTGAGCTCATAGCAGAGGATTTCCTGCATTGGAATAACTTTTGAGTGTAAACCTGACCTCTGCACCAGACATGACCCATGTGGATGCTGCTGCTGCCACCACTGCAGTTTTCTTTCAGTCCCTGCCACCACTGCCACTTTGATCCTTAAGCCCTTAGGTAGCTTGGCTGTCATCTGGGGTCCATTGTTTCCTCTTTTCAGCAGCTTTTGTATTGGGGCTCTGGCCCATGGAGTCCAACTTGTTTGGAATGAAGTCCCATTTGGACAGGGCAAGGTTTCGTTCTGAACAGTTTGGGCTTGGACCTGCTGAGACCAAGAATCTTGTTGTACCCCTGTCCCAACAGCATTTTGTGTGCAACTAATGAAGGTTTTCTCCCAGAACTAGGCCTGTTAATATCGCTGCAGTCCTAACACACTCCCTCCCCTTTCTTGCCATGCTTGCTTAGAACAGCACTCAAGATCAGCCAGCCACCAAGCAGCCTTTTCCAATATCCTGCAATGTGAATGTAGCCTCAGATGGCCCCTTGTGCATTTTGTGTCCCTGGCTTGTGTAGGTGGGTTTCTCAGAGCACTGATAATGGTTTTGTTTATTCTATTGGAGGGGGTGGGGGGGACTCATTTGCATTTGTTTTTAGCTATCCTGTGATAACTTGTTGAATATTAAGAGAGATATTTTGCTTCTATTGGGACATTTGTATACTTGCAACTATATTTCTGTACACAGCTGCAGTCAAGAATAAAACTTTGAAAGTTTTCATTTTGCAGTGTATTGCTACTGTGCTCCATTCTTTTCAGTATCTTGGAGTCATTTGGTCCTGAAGTGCAAGGCTAGTGTGTTGTCTGCCGAGCCCTGCACACACTGGCTAGAAGTTTACTAATGATAGCTCAGTTGGTTAGGGCATGATGCTGGTAACACCAGGGTTGCAGGTTTGATCCCCATATGAGGCAGTTGCATATTCCAGCATTGCAGGGGTTTGGACTAGATGATCCTCAGGGTCCCTTCCAACCCAGCAATTCTATACATCCCTTTTTGCTCTATGGCCGATAAGCAAGCCAGCACCAGCGTATATGGAGCAGGTGGAGAGGGGTGTCCCTTCACTGGATTGATAGGAAGGTAGAACCTTCTTTGTGTAAATACCTCCTTTGCAGAACCCACCATGTCTGGGCTGCCTTGTCCCATATTACTGTGTACGGTAGAGCAGCAGACTTAGGCTTCTCTCTTCACCACCTCTCATGGAGACACAAACAGGCACCCCTCCCCTCTGAGCAGTGCTGTCATGCGAGAATCCAACAGGTGTAATAGGTTCAAACTGTATAAGTGCCTAGCACAAAATGTGGCCCTTGACTCAATAGACAGCTGCAGGAGAAGGGTTTAAAAAAGTATTTTATTCTAAATTTCTCTGCTGGCGCAAGAGAGACTTGTATAAATCTACATGACATTCCAACAAACCTGACTAATAGAGGCAACACCTGGCTTTGTTATGTGAAAATTATTACCAAAGTACAAAAATCTCAAGTAGTATTAATCCCTACTACCAGCAAGTGAACTAAGAGGATTTAAAGCAACCCTTCACCTTCCCCGCCAGTTAATTACACTTTTTCCCACCCACCCCCACCCCCTGGAGCACCATTTATCGCCAGGGAACTCTGCCCCTGCCTTCCTGTGCTGTGGCTGATTCCAGCTGGAGAAGGTGGGAGCCCAGTTGTCTTCACCACTCTTCCCAGCTGCCATCTTTTCAGCTGCATCTGTTGCTTGTTTTGTCTTCAGACAGATTGCCACTGCACCTCTCCTCTCCTCTGGCAGCTCAAGTCTGGTGCAAATGGTATTGACTGCCAAGTAGCTTGTTTTACCCATTGTGGATTGGTGGTCGCTAATGAAGTAAAGGCAATGTACACCCCCCACTACCTTGAGGCTACTATGACAAAAAATGGAAGAGCTGGCAAAAAAGCAGCCCGGTAGATACATACAGTTCTATACAACTACATTCTACTCTGTGTAGATGCATTGAAATTAGTGTGCCTAAGTTAGCTATGCCTTTTACTTTCAATGGGTCTGCTCCAAGTAGCACTAACATTGGATACAACCTATGGTGCTCTCCAGGCATACCCAAGCTCTAAGTACTTTGCTCTGGGGTTGGACCTTCCTGCCAACTCTTCTGTTGCTCAAGGCAGTATGGTGGTACTCTTTGCTGAGATGGGGGCTGCAAAGAGGAATGTGAAAGGCTGTGGTGGTTGCCCACCTGTGGATTATAGGCTAGGATCTTAAGGCTGCAAAGAGTAGAACAGTAATAATGCAGGCTCCACTGTGGAGTATATGCCTTGCATTACATACACAAGGTATAACTAACTGTTTTTAATGGTAGAGTGCCCAACCAGCTTTCCCATCTGGTGTGCTCCCAGGTAGTTTGGGTTTCAACCCCCATCATCCTTGTTGGGCTGATGGGACTGGAATCAAACACAGCAGAAGGGTGCCGGTTTGGGGAAGGTCTGCCCTACAGGGACCCTATGGACTCAGAAAAAGTGAAAGTAGGAAACTTTTACTGCTAGCATTACTACAGAAAGGCCTTTTTTTGTCCCAATTTCCCAACAGAATTTGCTATTTCTACTGGGCTTTGACTTGATTATCAGGCAGGAGTGGCTTTCCCAGATGCTGGCCAGTTGTCAGCCCATATTTTTTATCCTCTTGCTGTTCCTGGACCTCTTTCTTCAGAAGAAAGCCCCCAGCAAAGCTCAAATCAAAGTTGTTGCTTGGGGCAAAGCTGAGGGGCGTCTCCTCCCAGATAGTGGCCAATCTCTTCTTCCACGTCTCCAGGATTTGGGAGCGGGCCTCTGGTGGTGTATGGCCAATACTGAAAGCAATCTGGGGTGCCAAGACTTGGAAACCACAGAAATGGAGAGTGCCACTCTGGGGAGTAGGAAGAAAGAACATTTGCAAATCAAATACATATTCAAATAGTGCAGGAGGAATGTAATTAGAACAAGTTCAGTACCAATAAAGAGTTCTATAGTGGCATTTCCAGTACAGTATGTGTTTTTGTTACCATACTAAATGTCTGCTATGACATTTTTACTCATTTTAAAAACCTAAAATTTGTCTACAACTTTGCACACAAGGGATGTGGGCTTTCTGCTAGGATTCAGTAAACTACAGCTCTTGAAAAAACAGTCATCTCGCCAATTGGTTGGAATGCAGGATTGTAAACCTCTGGATTACACAAAGGTTCTCAAACCAGACAAGTACAGGAACCTGTAAGAATTCTGTGTAAGGCAGAAGCTTGCACCATCTACTTAAGTATTACACCTTTTAATAATAATTTTAAAACTCTCTTAGAAATAGCTATGGGTTTGACAATAAATGTTGCCTTGTTACCTGTATTGGCCAAAGAAGGATGTTGATGTCCCCATTGATGCCTTCAGGGGTGTACATGGAGCCCATCCCACCAGTGGTGAAGGAAAGTAGAGTCTTCTTATTCTGTAAGTAACCAAATATGAGTTATGCTTTACACAGCAGCTGAGACACTGTCATGCAGAGAGCAACTAGTGAACAAGGGTCATTTTGCAGAGTATTGTGAAAGCCCAGCTGATCATCATCTTGCCACAATATGGAGGAAAAGAACTGCACCTTCTCTGTCCCACAGAACACCCTTCTCTAAAATACCAAGAGGCAGGGTCATTGTCAGAATCCTTTGTCTTTTCCCACTACCACTAGAGGCTGCCATATTGTTTCATGCAGAGCACCAAAGAGGCTGACTGCAGGGCTCAAATGCACCATAGACAGGCTGTAGCTACTGGCCAGTTGGAGCTGAACATGGGAGAGAATGAAAGGTGGTGGCGACTACAGCAACAGCAAGACTTCACTCCCACCAAATACCCACTGCATACCTACCTTGAAGGGCCCCTGGTCATACATGGCACTGTAGGAGTAGGCAAATCCACCAGTGAGGACACGCTCATACCACCCTTTCAAGATGGCCGGGACACCAAACCACTGGAGAGGGAACTGCAACAGAAGCAGAGCCACAGGCTAAGGGTTGAGGCCCTTGTTGCACATTCATTTCATGGTACTTTAGAGTCCAGGTACCATTCCCCAAAAGCTCTTCAGCGCCCACAGTCATGCCCTTAGAACCATTAGTTCCAAAACTTTGTTCCAATGGCAAGCTCTAGCAGCGGGGTTAGAAGCATATTGTTTGCCTCCTGTGAAGTACAGGCCCTGCGTGGACAATTTCCATGTTTGCCAGAATCCAATTTTTAAAGCCTGAGATGCCAGTGTTGCTCCCACCCTCTTTACTGAATTAGGACTTCCTAATTTTGCCTCTCCAGAGTTCATTGGCCAGCAAGATTCATGGCCAAAATCCACACTCAGGTCAAACACTACAAGCATAAGGCAAGAAGAGGCTTATGGTGCAGGTGAAAAATCACCCCCCCTTTAAATCCCCTCACAGGAAGCCGGTGCCCATCTATGATAGTTGGAGAAGGGCTGTAGAAGGGGTGGGGGAGACTCATGCCTGAAAACCTGGAGAAACAGTTCACTTAAACAACCCTGGGCTTGATGGACCAGGTGGTCTGACTCCTTAGAAGGCAGCTTCCTATGATCTGGGAACCACCTGGAAGATGACGAGATCGGCAGCGTCCAGCTTTTTTTGCTCCTCTACGATGTCCCTGCTCAGGCGGCCTTCTTTCCATGCCAGCCCCGTTTCGGCCGGGTAGCTGAAGTGCTGCGGGTCCTTCGGCTTGCCTGAGGGAAGGGGAGAGGGGGAAGGGTGGGTCCAGGCACGCAGGCGGGGCGGAGCCTCTGGGGGCTCCGGGAAAGGAGCAGCAAAACGTCCCGGGTACTCGCCCCGACGACAGTTCCTCCAGGCTGGAAGGCTGGGGGAAAGCGCCCCCTACCAGCCGGCCTGAAGCCCAGCCGAGCTGGCGGCGCCGCCAGTCAGTGCAGACACACCTAGCGGAGCGACAGGGACCCAGAGACCTATGTACCGGTGACGTCGTCCCGGGAGAGGACCGGGTTGAAGCGCATGGCGTAGAGATCCGAGACGGTCACCTTCCAGCCACTCTTCTGCAGCGCCTCGACAGCCGCCTCCTTCATGGCATAGTTGAAGGATGTTCGCTCCGGGTGGGCCAGCACGATCAGCGCCTGCCGAGCTGCAAGGAGAGCAGGAGGGCAGAGCCGGACAAAGCTCCGGGAGAGCCGCCCTGCCGCCGGGGCTGCAACAGAGGCGGACAGACTCCCGCCTCGGCGCCTCCCACCAGGGCAGCGCAGCCTCGCAGGCCCCTGCCTGCCTTTCGGGGGGCCCGCCAGGTGGGCGCCACCCGCCTCCTTGCAAGTTGCTGCCGGCGCTGCCGCAAGGCCTCGGGAGACGCTCTCGAGGCGGGAAAGGACTCCTGCACGGGGAGCCTGTGCCTTGGAGACTCGACTCGATCGATCCCACCCACCCCCGTCCTTCCTCTCTTTTCGACCTGCCTGTTTGGCTCCGCGACGCAGCCTGATGCGCACTTTAGGCCCACCAGAGTAAGGCAGGGCCGAGGAGACGAGCTACTTACCAGCCATGGCGATGCAAGCCGGGCAGCAGTTGAACTAAGCCGTCGGCGCCGCGGGTCTTATAAGAGGCGGAGGAGGCGGCGCGGATTTGCTGAGTCACCGGGGCGGGGAAACCACACTCCGGCCAGACCCAGCATGTTGCCTCTTGGTGCCTCGAGGGGAAGGCTTCGCCCCGAGGGAGACTGCCTCTGTATCGCGAAACTCATGACCAGGAGCCATCGAGAGCCCATTCACTTCTCCATTAATTTGGCAGCTTTCCATCTAAAGACACGCCCCCCGGCCCAGCATCCCGCTTTCTCCCAGTGACCAACCACCAGATGTCCGCAAACGAAGCTCACAAGGAAGACGCGAAACCTCCTGTCATCTCTGCCGTTGGCATTCAGAGATAGACTGTCTCTGACGCTGAAGGGTCCATTTAGCTGCCATGCTGTTAGGGGCAAGCGTCCACTCGTAGCCCTCACAGGGGAGACTGGTGACAATGCTTAATAGCTACTTTTCCAACATGGGTGTAGCCAGAATGGGGGGGGGGGGGGCAGGACCGACATGATTGGTCAGTTAGATTAGTATTTCTATTGTATTACTTGATCTAGGGGAGGGCAGCTGCCCCCCCCCCTTGGCTACACCCATGGTTTTCAACGTGAAATGTGCCTTTTTCATTGATGCAGTCCCAGCTTGCGGCTCTATCCAAGGCAAAACCCCAGACAGAATTTATCTCACTGGAAAGCAGATAAAAGGGCACCAGAATATGCCATGCTGCTTCACCTGTCCATTTGCTGGCAGAAAGCAGAGAAAATTGACGATAGGAGGCCTTCTGCAAAGTGAACCTGGAACACCTGACATAGTGCAAATGAAATACATGAACCCAGCCTTGTACGCTGCCTTTCCTTAATTCTGCATGACTCCCGACCCCTGCTGCAAATGAAGACACAAGCCCCAGGTGAGTACCAGGGTAGATGCTTTAGAAGGCGTGTGCAGATGGCAGCTTTGGGGAAGGATCAGTGCTTGCCAAGGACTCCTCCCATTCTGGATCTCTTAGTGTATTTGCAGATCCGTGCGGCAGGCCTGCACAATTTAACCCCCTCCCCTGCAAAAAGAAAAAAAGGGGGGGAAAGCACCTTGCTAGTTGAAGATACCCATGTTGGTTCAGTGCTGAAGTGTTAAGCCACGCTGCTAGAAAGATGCAGTTTGAACTTGTCTTTGGTGATGAAATTACAGAATGTGAATTTTACGAGAATTACCCACAGGCTTCTAGCTAGGCATTCTTGCTGGTGGCTTTTGACATCTCAGCAGCCCTTCCCTGGCCCACAGCATTTTGGGGAGGGACTTTTAGCTCTTTTTTTGAAATGAGCAGAATCCCTCAATTATTGAATGAAGGCTATCCCTATTAAACAATTCATGCCCTAAGTTAGTGGTACATACAGTACAGGAATGAATATAAAAAATCCTACATTAGTGCAAAGACTTAAGTAAGTCTAGAGATGGGCATTCATTCTGGAGGATATGGCATTTTCATTCAATGAAAATTGAACTGTAGACAATGCAAAAAGCCATTTAAATACTAGTTGTGAAAACAGCTGCTGTTAATCCTCTTCAGAGGCACCAAATAGTCTAGTCAGTTAGTGTTTGAATTTGTACTGTTTGAGACATCTGATGATGTGCAGCTATTCTTATATACAAAGTCAGACCGTTGGTCCTTCAAGCCTAGCAGTATTTACTCTGCAGGGCAGAAGGACAAAAGATGAGCCTGCTGGATCAGGTCAGTGAGCCATTTAGTCCCGCATCCTGTCCTCATAGTGCCCAACCAGATGCCTGCAAGCTGGACATGAGTGCAACAAGCACTCTCCCCACTTGTGATTCCCAGCAACTGGTTTTCAGAGGCATGATAGTGCAGGTACAACATAGCCATTGATAGCCTTCTCCTCCACGAATTTGTCTAATCCTTATTTAATGCTATCCAAGTTGGAGGCAATCATTGCCTCTTTTGAAAGCTAATTCCATAGTTTAACTATGTGCTGTGTGGAGAAGCCTTTTCCTTTGTCTATCCTAAAATGACAGGGCATGGATCCACAGCAGTGAGCAGAGGAGAAATGACCGCTGGGAGGGGCGCAGAGAGAAGAAATGCCATGGTGTCTGTGCTGTACCACAACCAGACATCTTCATCTGCCCCTGCTGCAACAAAACATGTTTCTTCTGCATTGGTCTCTACACCCAGAGTGCTGTAACTCTCCAGCAGTTTGATTTTACCCAAAGGTGCCCTTTTCCATTGTTTCCCAAGACAGACGATGCCAACAACTTATTCCCGCCACCCATCCACTGCATCATTCATCGAGCTCTTTGTACAGCTCAGATTACTGCTTGGATCTTTGGAGGGAGAAATTACCAAATGAAAAAATGGGAGCATGTGAAATAGTAAGCACATGAAAGATTTAGCTCTTGCTCTTGCTGCCACATTGGGGAGAAGGCTAGGCAAATACACAAAGCCTTACCAGCTCAGGCTCCTATCAAGGGACTACTGGACTGCTGACATTGACAACAGGCAAATGGTATCCAAAGCAATCAGAGAGAACTAGGACTCTTTAAGGGGGTCCCCAGGGCCCAAGATGTTGCTGTAGTCCTTAGTCCAGTCATAAACAAAGGAGAACAAACATGCTAATTAAACTCAAAGCAGGCCAGGAGGTATCTCTGTGCTCGGCGTGGCACTTGGGTCCTCACAAACACATTGAATCAGTTTTCTGTGAGGCTACTGGTGTTCCCCAACAGCCTCTGGGTGCCACTACAAAGAATCCTGTGGACAGTGTTTGGAAGTAGTAAAATGATTTCAGGCTGTACCAAACTAGCTTCTGTTGCTGACCATGGCTATCTTCTATATCAGTACTGTAATGGGATGGATCCAGAGGCAGCAATGTCACATGAATTTTGGGCGATGGTCATTTCTCTGAATGCTCTGCTCTGTGGCAAGATCACATACCTCCTGGGAGTATTTTCAATACATATGGGAATTCATATTAATTAATTAGTAGAATACAATTCCAATAGGAAGCAGCAGTGTCTGCTTTTGGCGAAAGGTATATGGGAACAGGTAAAAGAGAAAGGTACAAGTCACCAAACTTTGCTAAAAGTGTGTGTGTGTGTGTGTGTGTGTGTGTATGTAAGCCACTCCTGTGTTTAAGTCCTAGCCACCAAGGGCAGGTCTTTGGTGTTTGCACGGCAGATTCAGAACAAAGCAAGCAGGCTAGGCGTGCCTATGAAGTTGGCAACTGCCTCCCTAGAAGATGGCAAAGAATGTTTTTGACAGCCCTTTCATTCAAGCTGCAAATGCCCAGATTAACTTTGTGTGGTGCCAGGGTGGGGCACTGTTAGTGACTTAACTAGAGCTATGCAAGGACTGGGCAGGGCCCTTTGTTTGCACTAGAAATCTATCTAATCAAATTTCATTTACTAGTCAGTTTTGCTCCCAGGTATATAGTGGGCCTTTGTTGCATGTTGGGGCATAGTTAGGAGGAATGGAACAGGGGCCCGTCTGCAGCAAACTGGCCGTTAACCTTTCCTCTACAAGGAAAAGGCTTGTTAAGTGCAAGGAGGATTTGCTGTTGCCCAAGGCAGGAAGCAGTGGGAAATGTGACACAACTTGTCTTGCAAGAGGACCCACCAGAGGGCTGGGGGAGAACACCTGCGGCTCTCTCTGTGAGTAGGACGTGGGCTTATGGAGTTGCCACCAGCTCATTGGCAGGCATTTTTGCAGTTTTTTGTGACATTCCTGCAGTTGTCCTTCTCATGGCTCTTTAACCCCTTTTCACAAAAGAGAAAAGATTTTAGGCAACCTATTGTCATATGTTTTGACAATAGTGGAAGTGATCTTTTTAGTTAAACAGAGGCCTATTCCCCAGCGTAGGTATTTAGACCAAAAATTAAATATGCTTTTACAGGTTCCTACTCTTATTAGCCCACATGGATGTGTGTTTTGGGGTAAATCAGTTCCTGGGCTGTAAACTTTTCTGTTTTTGCTTTGAACAGCCACTTCTGAGGAAGAGCTTTGTGGAACTCAAAAGTTTGCAGCCAGCAATGTGATAGAAGACAGTCAAAGAGCAGTGCTTCCAGTCTAGCCATCCCAACCAGCTTACTGTATGGCTGTGCTCTTGACTGCTACAAGGGAAAGGCTCATGGGAGAAAAGGGGTCTAGTTGTCAGGAAAGGGACAAGCTAAACCACAAAGAGCTGTGCACAGACACCAAATGTGCAGACACCCTGGTTTATTAAAAAACAAAACAAAACATGCAGCCACCGCTGCTGAGTCTTTTGCATTAGAATGCACCCAAGACCTGAGCGCAGCACATGGATTCTGCCACACGAGGGCCACTCTCACTTTCCAGATCACTTTGTCAGTCTGCCTCCCACCTTCCTGCTGCTTGCCGTTTATTCACACTAGTGTCTGTTGCCTTGGAAGCAGTCAGGAAGTAGCGCCAAGGGGCAAAGTCCTGCCTTCACACAAGCTGTAGGAAACAAAAGACTTGTCTTCCCTTCATTGACAAGTGGGACAGGTGGGTGGTTGCATCTCTCCCCACCTCATCTCTTTTTCACAAATTTTTTGGAGGCTGTGTTGGGGTTCAGACGCCTCCTGCCTGCACCCAGCGCCGTATCCCGGATCTGTAGATTGGCCGCCCGGCTGTAGATGTCGTTTTCCGCAAATGGAGAAACTCCTGCAATATAATCGGGGTCAAAGACGTTTGTCTTCTGCCTGGCCTTGCGAGAGAGCCGTTGCTGGGGGAAGTGCTGGTCCTCTGTCAGGTGGGGATTGTTTGCGTGTTTCCCACCCTGAGGAGCTGGGAGAGAGTACTGTGGAAAGAAAGAGGCACACAGTGAAGCCAAAAGGCCCAATGCACCCTGCCCCACATCCCTGACAGGGAGAGGCATCTCACACTTGACTTTCATCCTTCTTGTATTTTTTCCAAGCTACGGTTTTACATTTTTACTTACAGTAGTATCCAATCCACTCATGGTTGTAGCATGAGGAGTGACAGCTGCACAACAGACACCCCCACATCTTCTCCCCCCCATAATCTGTTATGGGGTTCCCTCAAAACTTTGGAGAAGATTTGGGAAGGCGTAGGATACATGCAGGGGGAAATTTTGTTGCACAACCATAAATCGTTGTGCTAGTGGATCAAGTTCCTTAATGCTACACTGGATAGAACTGGCCACAGAACTTTTGCCATTGGGAGGAAATAAATAAGCCCAGAGAAGATTCTTCTGCTGGCCCCAGAGGCCATCATGGCCTGCTGCAGACTCTTACTTCTTGCCTCAGGTGCTCAGCTGGGAGCACAGGCAGCCAACAGAGACAACAACAAGCGCGGAAAGCCCATAAGAGCACTGGAGCCCAGAGCAGAGCTGCTCACCCGGAGGCCACGGGGGTTCAAGACCTTGGGATTCCGGGAAAAATGCATGTGGATGGTGCCATCATCGTCCACACTCACTGCCACCTTCTTAAGTGTCTTGTTTCCGCAGTGGGGGCAGAAGAGCCGGGTCATTTCTGATGTGGTTCTGGAGGAAAGCAGAGAAGCCAGGTCAGCGGGTTGACAACCTTGGCAGCAGCCCATTGCCTAAGCCCAGGGGGCATCTCCTGAATACGGCTGGACACAGCCCCAGCTGTTGCCCATATGCCAGAGATTGCAGCCCAGCCACCAACTCATCACATACTTGAAGCAGCCATGGCAGCGCAGGACGTAGCTCCGGGTGTGCCGGATCAGCATGCCATTGACTGCCAACACATGCAGGCCCATCTGCAGCAGAATGTTCTGTGGGAAAGAGACCAGAGAAGGGGACCCAATCAGCACCCATGATGCTGGTGCAGGGCAAGTCCCTCTCAACAGACTTTGGATACTCCATAGGCTGGGGTCTTGGAAAGGGCTGGAGCTAAAATAAGGCAATGCTTGCTCTCCTTTTTAAAAAACACAAAATGCTTGCTCTTCTTTTGCTGCTGGGCTGACCAAGCTTCTCCAGTTGAAAGAGAGTCCCCAGTTTCCTCTCCTTCAGGTATGCCCAACTCGGAGCACAAAGGGCTGCTTCCCCTCTCCCCTTCCTGTTTTTGTCCCACTGCCTGTTTGCCTTCAATCCACCTCCTGGAGCTTCTCCTCTCTTTCTCTCATTCCTCTGCTCTTCACCTGGCCACTTCCATTCCCTCTTCTCAGCTTCCTGCTGCCACCCAAGTCACCCCTTGCTGCTCATGAGCCACCCTTTCTGTCCCTCCTATTCTCATCATGTTCTTCCAACATAGACCATAAAACCTCTGCTGGGCCTCCAGGAAGCCTGGACCAGGCAGCTGTAGCAGGCACAAGAATGTAGCAGGAGGCTTACAGGACTAGACTAGGTGCATGGAAGCAAGGACGAAAAGGTAAGCATACATCCTTCTCCCTCCCCTCAAGCCCTGGGGACCACCTGGTCTCACACAGCCCACACTTGCCTGCATGGCAAAGTCGGTGGTGACACAGCCAACCTGCACACCAGCTGGCTCATCAGCCTGGCCCATGCCCTGTTGGATCTGCTTGATGTTGCTAGGCGTGATCCAGCCTTCCTCGTCATCACTGTCCTCTCCACTCTGCTCCTCCTCCTCACCACTACTCTTGTTGCCTTTGGGGTCCTCCGGCACAATAACAACAGCATCCGCTTTCTGCGAAAAACAGACCAATTGGGAGAGGATCCGCTGAGCACGGAACCTTCCCAGGCTGCAGAGATGAAGGTGGTGCCTGTGTCCCATTGAGGCAGGAAGAAAGGAAAGAATGCTAGACTTCTTACCAGCAAGTCCTGTAGGTCCTCCTCGATGCTGGGCAGAGGGTTCCTCCAGAACAGGAAGGAACCAAACTCAGAGGTTTCAGGGCCTGTGGAGTCTGCAGAGTTTCTGCTTCCCACTACGGAAGGATTCTTCTCACCTCCTGCGCACTTGGTCTAGAAGAAAAGTTGGGCAGAAGAAAAGCTAACATGTATGAATTGCCAGAAGAAACAGTCATATACAAGCTCCAGATTGCTTACACTGACTGGCAGCAATGGCTCTCTGGGGTGTCTACCTGGAGATGCTGACTGGGATTGAACCTGGGACCTTTTGCAGGCAAAGCAGGTGCTCACCACTGAGTGATTTGCCCATCCTCCATGGCCCTCTTAGAAAAACCATTTGCAGTTACCTCTTCCTTTAGTCTTCTGGTAGATGCCGAATGGTCACTGGATCGTCACACAAGCCAAGGAGGAGATGCTGCCTATCAAGGACTCCTAGTGCAAGGGCTCAACTTGCACACCTGGTCATTCCCAGATTACACCCCGTGCAACCAGGAGGCAGGGAGGGGCAGTGAGTCATCATTGTGCTACCCTCTGCTCATACTCCTTCCATGAATAGTGGGGCAGAGTTTCAGATTGCTCACAGAGGCAATTACCTTGGAAGGTAGATGGAAGCCAGCAACGTGAACAGGTGTCTCAGGGTGCTGCTTTGTTGAGCTGAGTTTTACCTGCAAGGATCCAGGGTGGGGAGAGAAAAGAAAGTGGGATGTGGGTCAGGTAGGGCATATTGTTGATTTTTGCATCATCAGCAGCTGCCTCACAAAACCTACCATCCCAGAGTCTGATCAGCTTTTGAGCAGCAATGGCAAGAAGAATGACATTCAAGACACAGCAGAGCATAGGACAGGATTCAGGCAGTGCATAATGAGCCTGTTTGGCATTTGCAGCAGCAGGAAACAGACAAAGACGAAACATAGGTTGTTAACACATGCAGCTGGTGGCAAGAGTGTCCTGCATTCATGTGTAACTGGATTGCCCCCTCCTACTGGATAGGAAGAATATTGCAACAAGGGGCCTCCTTGATCAGCCACAGAGGGAGTTGACTTCTCTCCTCACTGGCAGAAAGAACCCTTTTCAATTGCCCTGGGAGTGCACAGATGAAAGGTAGGAGCAAATGCTGACATGAGCCAGAGGAACAAGGGCTGCAGGGTCATTTACAGCATCTCTGTCCAAGCAAGGAAATATTATCTGGGCCCCAACTAGACAGTAATGCCTGTGCTCATCCCACCACTTGGTTCCTGGCATTATCCATCTGGTCAACCCCCCCCCCCCCGCTTCCCTTATTTCCCCTTCTCTTGTGTGTCTTGTTTTTTAAAGTGTGTAAGCCTAAGGGCAGGACCTCTCTCTGCCTGTCTTTTAATTAATGTGAGTTGTTTGGAAGAAAACATTTGCCTGAAAAGCAGGATACAAAACCAACATCATAGTAAATAAATATTTTGCTAGAAAATATTTCTCAAAAGAGAAATAATAAAAGAAGGGAGATTCACCTTCTGCTCTGGCTCTTTCTTCAAGTGAGCCACACCAACATTTTCTGCTTCCAGCTGGTAGGTCAAGGCCAGGACTTGGATGTCTGTGGCTGAAAGACTGGGGTAGTCACCTGTCTTCTTGGAAAACTCCGTCACTAGAAACAAAGGAGGATTTCAGTGTTCAAGTCCAGAGGCAAAATTAGGAAATCACAACCGGTCATGAGAAAAAGAGCTTCTCTAATTCCAGAGGGCACTAGGAAAACATATCAAAGAGCAAGTAACAATGAAGCAATTGTGGGTGATCAGCTTGATTTCTACTCCTGACCCTCTGTGTGTGTGTGTGTGTGTGTGTGTGTGTGTGTGTGTGTGTGTGTCACATGTTAGCTGGGGTTATAGTCAACAAAGCCGCACCCAGAGTAGATCAACTGAAATTAATGAAAGTAAGTCATCTCCATTAATCTCAATGGGTCTACCCTGAGTAGGACTAGAATTGAATACCACCCTTTGCTCTCTAGTCAAGAGCTCAAAGTTACTTACAAAAAGCAAAAGGCAAGTCACGGAAGAGGGGATGGGGTGGGAGAGGGGCAGGAAGCACAGACCACGAAATAGAGGCTACTCACCAAGCCTTACATATTCAGGAAAAGGCTGCTTGAAGTGGAGCTCATAGGGCAGCACTGCCAACCGCCTGCGGGTCTCCTTGTCTCGGATCTCAGTCACCACCTCTCGGATTGTGTAGATGTTCTTGCCAATGTCCTGCCAGTGGGGAAGACACAGCTGAGAGCTGTTGCAGGTGGATCAGGAACCTGAGGGCTGGAAGGGGGCTGGGCCGGGGTGGTGGTGTGCAACTAGGTTAGGGAAGAGAGAGGCAGACCTATAGCCACACCTCTCCTGACCTACTACTCACACTCTAGGAGCAAAAGCTAATCTGGGGGTTCTGGGATGCCCACATCCCGAGAAGCATAACAGGGCCACCTGCAACAAGGGAGGGGACACCAGGAGTCCCATGCAACATTCTGAGGAGCCACCTTGGCTTGGTAGGCGGATGTGTGTGTGTGTGTGTCCCTTCCCAACCACCTGAAGCTGTCAATGGACAGGGGACAACCTCCAGTCGCACAACCCCAACCTGCCATGCGCTCCAAGGAGAGTCTCTGTCTAGGCAGCTTTCTCTCTCTACTCGGGATGGCCTAATAAAAGTCTCCAGGTCCAACAAAAATCTACCGCAAAGTAAAGCATACACCTGGGCTTTTGGTCCTTTCTCGCGCGGCTCCCCAGTGGGCCACTGGCCAAGCTAGGCAGCCGTTCTCAGCCTTCTCCCACTGTACCTGAAGCGGGGCTCCACGCAGGAAAGCTCCAGCATCAGCCACGACGTGCTCCACGGGAGCCATTTTGCCCCACTTTAGACTGTGACTCCCAGGGCACTCTGGGAAGTGTAGTTTCTCCCCCCCCCAGCTCTCCATTGTGGAGCATGCTGGGAACTGTGGGCCTCACACACGATAGTTGGCGGAAGAAAGGCATGCTGGGAGCTGTAGTTCCTCTCTAAAACCGTCCTTTCTTCCTAGACTTAAAAAAGAATAGAGCATTGCATTGTTTGAAGGCGGGGCTTTTAATCTAATACTTTTGATGCCGCCCACCCACCTCCAAAGAATCCCGGGGAAATAAACTTATACTTCCAGTCCGACAAGACCTCATAACTTGGAAAGGGAACACGCGATTTCCACTCCTGCCTCATCTCGACAACCGGAAGTCGGAGGCCCTGCAGCCACCGCTTCCTCCGCCATTCCGCTCTAGCCGTCCCGGCTCCGTAGCCTCCCTTTCCACTTCCGAAGTATGTGTCACGTGACGTGTCACTTGTCACATGACCCATGACTACAGGAGGTGGAAGTGGGAAGAAGCTGGGCTGGGAACCGTCGCCGGTAAGTCTGGAGATTTGAGGGTGGGAAGCGGGGGTTCTGGCCGCTGCTGTGATTGACACATACGGATACCCACACCCTCTTGCTTGCTTGCCTGGCTTCCTTCTCTCCAACATTTTGAAAATCAGCGGGCAGCTTTAAAAAACAAAATACTCCTGAGTTTCTCTTTTTAAAAACAAACAAACATTCGTTTTTAGGGGTTGTTAGTTCCATCCCGCTTTTCAGGTTATAACAGCAACAACAACCCCCGCCCCGCGAAGCTACAGGAAAGGCGAAGTTGTCAAATGAAGGGATGAAGTAGTCAGCCAAAACCTTTAGAAACGGAAGGCCTGAGCAAACCCCAAATATTTTTGCTGTATGTGTGTGTATATAATGTCGACAGGCTTGGAAACCGCAGGCACCCTGGGTCTCCAGCCCCACTGCCTGCCTGCCTTGTCCCTTGAAAGCTTTAAAGAGGGCAGGGGTTGTCTCTCTGAGTACCTCAGCAGCTGAGCTCGTCTGTTCAGAAGGTGCCCTTAAGATATGTACTTTCTATGAGGCAGACTGCTCTACGGTGAAGAGGGCCTCAGGCCCTTTAAGGCAGACTACATTAGCCTGCTGCCTGCCCTTCAGCAGTTTTGGAGTACAACTCTCATCATCCTTGGCCAGTATGGTTGTAGTCCAAAACAACTGGAGTATACTAGGTTGGTGAGAGCAGTGTTCAAAACTCCCATTGTTTTAGGCACATTTTGTGATGGAATTTCATTAGTGTGAACAGTTTCTGAGCTCTGGGCACAGTACTGCACCAAAGATTTCAGATTAAAACTGCGGAGTGGAAGGAAAGAAGGACCTTTTTCTGCCTCCCCACTTCCAGCTACTCTCTGAAGACTGGAGAAGAGACCCTCTTAAGAATATTGGGGGGGGAGGTGAGCAGGGGAAGCAATAAACAATGAGAAAAATGAACATAATTTTTTAGCTGCAGTTTGTTCATTTTCAGCTTTGCATTGTTATTTTAAAAGTGTGCTGTTGTTGCACCCACAACCTAGGTTTAAGATGCCATTTAGCTCCTAGCTTCATATCTCAGTATCTAACACTGGGTAAGAGTTGCTTTCATATGACTATGGACACCTGGACTTATTTTTTGGCAGTCACTGTAGAGTTTTCCCCAGAGAGCTGGGCTGCCATTAACCTACTCAGCTGTAGGACAAATTGCTACGTTTTGTGCCAGTGGAAGTGTCCAGACGGTCTGTATAGGGTGTGCTTTTCAGTTGTGTTGCTCTACAGTGCCTTGCTGTATGATGAGGCTGCATCAAACCATTGGGTGCCCTTCCTCCTTTTCTAAGGTACCCACAGAATAGCCTTTGGCTCTACTAGGGGCACCATGACGTTCCTTGGACACATGCAAAGGAGGTTCATCCACTTATTTGCTTTGCTCAGATTATAGGGAAGTTTGTATTGCTTCTTTTATTGCGTTGCTTATTGTTTGGGATTCAGCTTTTCTGTTGGAACTGCTGTTTATGTGCTCACTATACATAAGCGCAAGGATTGAGACAGGTTTGCTTCTTGAATTGGCTGACTGCTGCAGCTACTTGTAAAGATTTACTGTAGCCTAAGTGATACTGTTTAAACAAAGGGGTGTGTGTGTGCAAATGAATTGTGTAGATTCTTCCTGGTTGTGGCAAGGACTGCTGTGGGAAACATAGGGACTCTTTAAAGGAGCTCCAGAGAGTTCTACAAAGAAGTATGGGAGTATTTCACAAAGGAGAGAGGACAGCTCTCTCTGTCATGCAGATAACAGCTGATGTAGAGACGTCATGAGGCATGTTGAGTGATTTTTGCCACTGCCTCTTGCATTGCTGTGTGTGAACTTTTGGACTTCTTGTTTGCATCTTGCTCATTTTGTTGAAAGGAACTACCAACATTGATGTTCTCTGGGTACACTAGAACTGTACCCATATGTGGGACTGATCTAACACCATCCACCTATAATTTACCTTATGTTCTGTTTAACTCAATTTTTGGCTCATTCTCAATGCATCTGAGACCATGGAGGGAATGAAGTGAATTGGTATGTGTGTCACCTATCACCTTCACAGAGTGCTGGGTTTGAAGGAGAGTAATAAATATGCAATGATTGAATGTGTTAATGATTAGCTGACTTGGTTTGGTTCCTCCTGAGCAGCTTGCGTGGTTGCTAGACTCGCATTCTGTTGTGAACCAACTCTGTCTTCCTGCTCTTGGAGATCTGTAGCTAGTGCAAATCAACAAACTCACTCTTCTGTGGGGGATAGAAAGTGAGCGAGGAAACTCATTCAGGAGGGGGTGTTCCTGCTTCTTCTTCTAACCTTGCCTGCCCACTTGTCATTCAGAGACTTAAAATACAAAACTTTTTATGATCCAGAAGCTCAAGGATGAAGAAGTTCCTCCTCTTTGCTGAATGAAAAGCTCCCGTAGGGCTGCTGCTGCTGCTCTTCATCAGAACTTGCTGTGTGCAAACAAATGCTGGCAGTCCTTAACGGAGCTGTTCTGCACCCACTTCCTCTTTTTGTCTGTGCTCTGAAGCTCTCTTTTCCCTTCTGCCTTTGCTGTCTTACTCAGTGAGGGGAATTTCCCACACTACCCCCTGGGGCCTCGTTTTTCTGGAACTGTTGCTGGATTGGGGCTTCTGATGGTTCTCTTCAAGGAGCTCTATCTGTTCCAGGATTCAGAACTCAACAACTGGAAAAGTTCTAAGTTTGGAAGGTGCAGTTACCTGTATGGCTGGTGAGAGCAAGGTATTTCCTGTCCTGAGCCAAAGAGGCAAACTTAGAGAAGCAGCAGGAAGCATGAGTAGCCAAACTCCTAGCATCCCACTCCATCAGGCCACGCTAGCTGTGGCCATGGGCGTAGCCAAGGAGGGGCCGGGGGGCAACTGCCCCCCAATCAATACAAATCAATACAAATCTGAGGTTCTGTCCCCCCAAACAAAAGCCTGCCCCCCTAACAAAAACCCTGGCTATGCCCATATCTGTGGCTGATGGAAGCTGGAGCTCATAAACCAGGTTTCCTCCCATTCCCTAGTGCTGATGCTCCCAGCTCGGTGTCCAGTACCAGAACTTGGAGGAGACTCGCCCCAACTTTTCAGACAATGTGTCACCTATTGCTCTCTCACTTTCATAGGCATCCAGCGATGAAATGGCTTCTGTGGGGTTGCCTGGAGAGAAATCTCCACTTACTGTGAAAGGTGAGTCCTGTGGTCCAGGAGCAACTCTGTGGCGTTTGGCAGCAATTGTTGTTTCTGGTCTGCCCCTCTGTCAGCTCTGGATGTCCTTTCTCCTTGGCTCGCCTGTGAAATTCCCATCAACTGCAACAGCAACTGTAAGCGTAGCTGCGCCGTGGGGTTGTGTTCAGTTAATTTACAAATCTCTTTCCATGAAGCATCTTAAAGGAATTTCATAACACATTAAAAAACACATATAAAAACAATTACACATATTAAAAAACAATTTGCGATCCATTAAAGATACTGACTGGTTATCAGCCAAGTTCAGATCAGAATATTAGGAAGCTTATAGAACCCACAAAACAAGTGAGATTCTTCCTATGAGCTGAACAAACATTTATATTGCTTTATGGGTGCTGTTCTGAGCTATACGGACTCACAAATAATTATGCTGAGCAAAAGCTTTAAAAAAACCAGTAGGGAGCAGATCATTCTGGATGAGAACATTTCATGTATCCCAGGAGGTGCTAAATATTCTCTAAAATGAAGAGGAGGCTAGTTTACATTGAGGTGGGTAACTTGTGGCCCTTCAGAGGTTGTTGGGTTCTCATTTCCCTCAGTACCCCAGCCAGTATGGTCAGTAGTCAGGGATGCTGGGAGTTGTCATCTGAAGGGCAACAGATTCCACCCCCCTTTACACTGCTTTTATTTTAAGCAGCTGCCGGTGAAGAAGAGCTCCATTTAACAAGAAAGCACTGCAGCCAGCATTTGGGTGGTCCCATGATAGTTCCTTGACTTGTTTGCTGCGGTCTTTCAGTCATTCCCAGTCATTCCCTCTTGTGCTGTCCCCAGCGTAGGGATGACTTCTTCTTTTTTAGCATGACCCAGAATTTCCTTGTCTGCGAGAAAACCCCTGCCAACAGGATGACTGTGTGACCTTCTGATCTTTTCCCTACAGCTTGCCAAGATGGCCTGAACTTTAGCAGTCCCCACTCCTAACTACTGTCAGTTCAGGGTGGGGAACAAATGGGTTCTCCCATCAGTATTTGTTTGTGTGTGTGTGTGTTTGTACACACACACATGCATTTACATGCAAGGGTGGGTGTGGGAAGAGAAACAGCTTCCCTACTGTCTAGTCATAACAGCAATGGACTTTTACCTGCTGATCCTGCAAACTTTGGATTCAGGCTAGAGAGGCATGGCTGTGGTAGGGTTACTTACCGGGTCCTTCTGCACCCTGAGAGCCACCACTGCAGGCCATCCCATCTCACCTTAGAAACTCAACTAACTACAACTGCTTAAATTCATTCTACAAGGAGGAAGGCTGGAAGTTGCTTTATACTGAGTCCATATAGATTAATATTGTCCACACTGAGTGGCAGCAGCTCTCCCGGGTTTCAGGCAAGGGTATCTCCCAACTCTACTGATATGTGAGTGTTTAATTCTTCACATTGCTGTCCAGTCTCAAGGGTTAAAAATGAGACCCACAAGCTTTTCTCTTGTCCTCTGGCCTGTTGTGACAGCAATGTGCCATTGGGTCATTGCTCATAAGGACTGAGAGGCAACTCTCCCCTTTCTTCCCCCCCACCCCAGACTTGTTTTTCTGGCTAGCTGGTGCCCCCCCCCCCCACAGCATGAATGCTTTGCTTGCACCTCAAGCAGCTGCAGGGGGGAGTGTATGATGGGGCCAGACAGCAGCCTCTTGAGGCTTTTGGGTCCGGCCAGCTGCACACACTGTGCCACCAGGGGGCTCCCAACACTGGCAATTACAGGAGCATTTCTGCACAGGCTGCAGCTGCTCTGCCTTCCTCTCGTGGCTGAAATGTCAGCCCCTGGTCTGTAGTCTGCACTCGTCAGCCTTGGCACTCTCCAGCTAGGGCTAGGCTCTGAGTCTCAAGTAAGAGACCCTCTGGAATGCCAAGGGGGCACTCTCGCCTCCTTGTCCAGTGCAAGCTCCCAAGGTGGGGAGGGGAGGAGAGTGGCTGTTTGAACCAGTGGTAGCCAAAGTGGTGTTGTTTGGCTCCAGTTCTGGTCACCCCCAGCAGCCACCATAGCCAGTGGTCAGGCATGATGGGAGTTGGAGTCCAGCAGTATCTGGAGGGCACTACATTGAGCTGCCTGTATTCTAGCCTTTGTTTGGATGGGAAGGGACTGCTATCACCCTATGAGCCAGCAGGTTTGCTTCCCAGGGTTCTTTGTGGGAATCCAGGGCTCTTCATCTATTTTCAAATGAGGTTTCAATGTAGGCCATAGATATGCCCTTTGCCCTCTTGTTCCTTTGGCAGTCTTGTGCTTGTATAAAGGGTGGAACCAGCAATGGAGCCTCCTGTGTAAAGTGGAGGGGTTAAAAGGGCACAGTTGGGTGCCATTGTCACTTTCCCTGGCACGCAAGTAGATCTGGCTACCCCAAAATCCCTATCAGGCTAGCCTGGGGCAGGCGTCACCCACCATTCCAGCCGAGGAGCAGCTACTGAACTTCCTCCACTTCCTCCCTCCAGTGGTGTCAGCAAAGCCCAAGGCACAGGGGCGCCAGGCTCGGATCACCTGCTTCGTGGAGGTGACGGCCGATGGGCTCACCAGTGAGACCAAGAAGACAGCAAAGCGGATTGGGAGCTCTGAGCTGCTCTGGAACGAGAATCTTGTGCTGTAAGAATTTGGGGCTCTAGGGAATTGGGGTGTGTGTGTGTGTGTGTGTGAAACCGAGCTGGGGCAGGCCCTGGCGTTGCCCAGGTGGGTCTGCTCTGGCCCAAAGGGCTTGCCCAGGCTAGCAGCTGTGTAGGAGCAAAAGTGGTGGGATGGGCCTTAGGCTCTGTGGCCGCGGCAGCTGCTCTTTCCACGGTGAAGCAGGAGCCCTTGCAAGGGATGCATCTGCATGTTATCAGCTGTGTTTCCAAACAAGGGAAGGCCCTTGGCTCCCCCTGACTTGTCATCTTAAGCCTGTTTGCTGAAATGACTAGGCCTTGAAAGGCCTCTCACTGGGGCCTGGGATGACCTAGTTTGCTCTTCTTATGTTTGGGAAGCCTAATGACGGGTGGAGAGCACTCACATTCTTTTCATTTATTTCTGCAGAGCCCCCTTTTCACCTTTTAACGTTTAGTTTTGTCCCCAAATTGGCTTTTACTGAACGTCCCTCATGCTTGGCACAAGGCGAACTTGATCCCACCACCTCACCAACCTGTCTTCTTTTGCACCCTCTTCCTCCCCCAACCCCGCTGCAGGAATGTCACCTCACAAAGCCACCTTGACGTGAAACTCTGGAGCTACCACACCCTGCGGAATGAGTTGCTGGGAACAGCCTCCATCAGTCTCCCCAGTGCACTGAAGCAGAGCAAAGGGAAAGGTATGTCCCATGGTAGAGACTCTCCACAGCTCCCTCCGCTGGTCTGTCCTCCTGTTTGGGCATCACCAGGTTTTCTGCGTCCTCTGGCAGGGGGAAATAAGGCATACCTGGTGGAGGAAATGCTCTGGCCTTGGCAGAAGACAAGGCCTCATTGTGAGTGGCTGGGAGGCCTGTCAGGCGCACAGGGCTGCTGCTGCTGGTGTGTCTGATGGAGGCCACCCCTTCACCAGCCAGGAAAGCAGAGCAGCCCGCCCAGCAACACGAGGCCCTTGGCTGTCTGCTGCCATTTGTGGTTGCTGGAGTGGCCCGTGGCGGCAGCCGCTGCTGCTGCTGCTACATAAAGGCCTCTATTCAGGGGGCTCCCGGCAGGGAAAGGCTCTCTCCGTCTCCTTCAGCCCAAACTGCTCCCCTGCCCCCACCATGGCCCCCGCCTCACAGAATACAGACCTCGTATTGAGAGGTGCCGGGCCTGGAGATAGCAGATGGAGGTGGGGGCAATGTCAGAGCAACAGCCCACTACTTTTCTGGGGCAGTCTCTTCTCCCTGGGCTTAGGCCTGATGGCCTGGTCCACTAGCTTTGAGATGTCTAGGCCTTGGTGAGCAGGCTTTGACTGGAGGTGAGTGGAGAGAGACCCCCTGCTCTGGGTCAAGAAAATGAGCGAAGGCTTACCTGCACCTTCCCTTGCAGTGTCAGAGCTCCTTGTCGCACTGGTGCCTCAGAGCAAAAGGTGGCAAGGGCTTCATGGTTGCTGGAAGTGGCTTTTGTGTGTGCGGGGGGGGGGTTAACACCGGGGCTGCCCTTTTGGGGCCTTGTGGTGTGGTTGGAGGGCGAGTGTTTGAGATCCTGCCTGGCGGGCCTGAGTCGCCCTCCCGCCCTCTCCTCGCCCACCTGAGCTGCTCCTCTTCCTCCTTGTATGCCGGACACAATGCTCCTTTCATGAGGCAAGGCGTAGTTTTGGGCGGCAAATGGAAAAGGCTCCGCTCGGTACCAAAAAGGATGGAATTTTCCCTGGCACTGGCTGCGAGGGGAGGCTTCTTAAAGCGACAGCACAGCCACTGCCGGTGAGTGTCAGAAGATCAGGCTTTCTTTCTCCCTGTGGCTCTGAGGCAAGGGCTGCTCGCTGTGGTTGTTTTCCTGGATGAATTGCATAAGAACATAGGAAAGGCTCTGCAGGATCAGGCCAGTGGCCCATCTAGTCCAGCACTCTGTTCTCGCAGTGGACGACCAGATGCCTGTGGGAAACCTGAGCAAAAGAGCACTCTCCTCTCCTGTGGTTTCCCACAGTGGATATTCAGAAGTTACTGCCTCTGATGGTGAAGGCAGAACATGGTCATTATGGCTAAGAGCTCTTGATAGCCTTGTCCCCCATGGATTTGTGTAACTCTCTTTTAAAGCCACCTGAGTTGTTGGCCATCACTACCTCTTGTGGGAGTGAGTTCCATAGTTTAAAGATGTGCTGTGCGAAGGAGTAGTGTCTTTTTCTGTCCTGAATCTTCATTCCACTTCATTAGATGTGCTCGATTTCAAGTGCTATGAAAGAAGGACTTCTCTGTCCACTTTCTCCATGCCATGCATAACTCCATATTCTTCTACCATCCCTTTCTTGCCTTTTCTCTAAACCAAAAAGTCCCAAACGTTGTAACCTTTCCCCATAGGGCTGTTGCTCCATCCCTTTGATCGTTTTGCCTTTTCCAACTCCGCCATATCTTTCTTGAGGAGAGGAAGTGACTCCAGGTAGAGCAGATTGACAGCTGGCACTGAGAATGGCCGCTCTCACTTCTCCTTGCCATGGGTGTGGGTGTCTGCTCCCCGTCAGCCTTCCATTGAGCAAGCACCCAAAGACAACACCCTCCCTTCCTCTATGGGCTGGGCAGGAGAGAAAGGGCAGCCCTTGTGAGCTGCTGATCTAAAGAGTGGGGAGGGGGGTCCTATTGGTTTAATTTCTATCCTGCCTCATTGCTAGGGCTCTGCACCCATTTCAGGATATGCAATGCACAGCTAATGAGAAAGCAATACTCTGAGATCTCTGCAAAACCACCTACAATGGCCACCTGGTTCTACCAACAAGCATCTCAGATCCAAATGCCTTTCTCTGTGATGCTCTGGCTGGGGGTGGATACGGTCTTGAAGGCACAAGATGGGGGATTCATGTGGCTCATCTCTCAGGCGCTGAGGACTGCTGGCTTGTGTGTCCTCCTTCTGAGGAGCTGAGAGTGGAGGCTTCCTCCCTGTGAAGTAGCATCATTGAGAGGCCTACCTGAGGCTGCCCAATGAGCCTCAGGGCTGAAGAATGATTTGAACTGGCCTTGCTGGGCTGCACTGAGAGAGGAGGAAGCCGCAACTCCTTCCTGGCACTTTGCCAGCTGCCTTTAGGCCTCCTGGAGTGGATGGATGGGCACATCTGAAGTTTTCTTGGGATCTCCAGCTGGGTCAGCAGCCTTTGCGTGCCCTGAAGATCCCTGCATGTTCCTTGAGCATCTTCTGTCCTTGTCCCAAGGGTGCATGCTGCACCAGAATGGCAGTGGTGGGGTGGGGAGTTCTTCCCAGCCTAGCTGTGCTCCTTGGACATCTGCTGCAGAAGCGCTCTGCCAGAACCAACGTTTTGGCCAGGCAGCCCCCGCAGAGCTCCAGTAGGAGAGGCTGTTTGGGGAGATGGAGGGTGGGGTGCAAATTAATTCAATAAGAGCCAGCCGGCTACTGCCTTGGCTGCAGCAGCTCCCAGTCCCTCATTGGATGCATCGATTGCAGCTCCAGATTCCCACCCACCCGCAAGGGACTCTTTGTTCTCAAGCCTGTTCTGGGCACAGGTTTACAACCCCCCCCCAACCTGGAGGCTGATCCCATTTCTACTGTGTGAGTGCAGCAGCTTCCTTCGTATGTCCTCTCGCCTGCCAGCCAGGCAGGGAATGGGGCCTTCCGCCAAGGCTCTTGAGGCAGCCAGCATCTGAATCAAGGCCGGACCCAGAGCAGGGGGTGTGGCTCAGAAGAAATCTCTCTCTGTGTGTAAAAACAAATCCTCATGTGGCTGCACCAATTGAGTGTGAAAACAAGGGGCTTGGAGCCTTTCGGGCTGCAGTGTGCAAACAACACCTCCCCCTGCCCCTACAATCATCACCCTTGTTCTCAGGTTGCATCAAGAGGTTCTTGTTTAGGGAGCCCCCTTCTCCCCCACCCCCAATGCTTTTACAGCTCCTGCAAAGGTCTGTGACTTTGCTTCTCATTCTGCCTGGCCCCAGGCAGGGATGCTGGAGCTGCAGCCACAAAGAAGTCATTCAGAAGGAAGCCAGCCCTGATTTCTGCTCCACACAAAGTAGTAGCAGGATCCAAGGAGGAAGTTGTAAGGATGGATGGATGGGCTCCTCGTTGGAAAGCCAACCTCAAAGACGGCTTCACTGAACTGTGGCCAGGCCGATGCTGGGAAAGAGTTGTGTGGGCAACCATGTTTTGGGGTCCCACGTCCTGCTTTGCCCCTTCCTCTGGCTATCCCTCTAATAGTAGCGCCTCTCCTTGCAAGCCAGCTGGCAAAGCTTGTTCTGCTGGGTGTACAAGGCTTCTTCCAGAAAGGTGCCTTGCATCTCAGCAATTGTCCTCTTTAAACCCTCGAGTGTCCTTGACTAGCCTGGAGGGCTCTTTCCCCTTCTCTACCAGAACTCCCTCCCAACCTTCTATTCTCATTGACAGACTGCTAGCATGTAGGCTAAATGAAGCTACTGCTTGGTGGATTTGTACCCAGTAGGGGCATATGGAAGGTCCCTGGTGTCTACAACACCCTAGAGAACCATGGCCAATCAGTGTAGACAATCCTGAACTCCACAAACCAACTTTCTCTGCCCTCTTTCCCTCATCAGACAGCTTTCTCTGACCCTATTTCTCCCTATGTGTTCCTGTGCACCCAACCAGAGAAGCGCTCCCCTTATTGGTTAGAGTGGTGCTTTTCCCTTGGCGACTGCTATACTGTAGGGAGCCACTGGCTGAAAGGCTCTGCCAGAGAAAAAAGGGGCCTCCCCTTCTTCCTTTCTAGGAAAAAGAGGCAGGAACTCTGGGGTCGCATCCCTTGCTTTTGCTGGGAAAGCTCTTAGACCCCAAGCCTGTGCAAACTGACAAGGATTGCCTTGGCCAGAGAGCCTTTGGCCTTCATTCGATTGGCCACCATCTTGATTTGATTTTTTATATTTCTATGCCACTTTTCATTCAAATGATTCCCAAAGTGGCTTACAAACAATAAGCAATTAGAACATGATAGAACATATTAAACATCACAATTCAGGCTCCCTCTGTTCCCTGAGGGCTCCCTGCTCCTGGTGCCCAGAAGGTGGAGGCGGAGCTCTCTTCTTCCTTTCCCCTCTGCATCGCTTCTCATCCATGTTAAGCCTTGGGCTGCTTTCCTCTTTGCTGTCTTGTTCACATCGCTCCAGGCATGTCCACCCTGGGGCACTGGGGAGCCTGTCCAGCAGCTGGAACTTCCTTCCTTTTTCCTTCCCTTCCTTGCTCCTGCTCCTACTGGCCTGACTGCTGGAAAGCGCAGGTCCTTCTCATGTCCTGGCTAGGAATTCCCTGCCAAACGGGAGCGCTGAGGCTCCAAGCGGTGCAGCGGAGGTAGTGAACTGAGGAGGCCTTATGTAAGGCTGGGGCAGCCCCTTCCCCCAAATGATAACAGCCCGTCCCCCCTGCACACAAGCTGGCTTTGTGTGCGGCCGCAGAGGGACCCTCGGCTGCTGCAACAGCAAGGTCCCTTTATGTGTGCCTGGGCCATGGGCCGTGGTGGAGGGGCCCGGGCGTGTTTATTTTCTTAAAGAAAGCAGAGGGAGGGGAAAGTGGTGTTCACTGCCCTGCCTGGAGACACAGGCACCTTGTCTCTGCCAGGGGACAAAAGGGCTCTGTGCAGCCTGCAGCAGGAGCAGAGGGCTGCCAAGGTGGGGCAGCGGGGAGAGAAAGGGGCGAGGACAGGCTCCCTGCATCACCAAAGGCATGCTGGTGGCCCCTTGGCTGGGCCTGGCTCCTTGTGGGTCTTCCTAAGGGGAGATGGAAGGCCAAACCCTCCTGCTCCTCTGGCTCAAAACCTCCCCCTCCCTGACTCTGCTGTGCTGCACTTCACACACCAGGAGCTGCCGCCCCACTGCGGACAGAGAGGCTGGAGCCCCGTGTGCAGCTGGTGAAAGGGAGGCCCCCAGGCAGCTCAGGTGTGAACTTTGGGGGCCTGCCCAAGGCGCCTGGCCCTCTCTCTCCAGGGGCCGAACATCAGTTGCTCTTTGTCTTCTTGCCCTGGGTGCTGGGGAGGAGGAGGGGCCCAGGTCACCTTGATGCCAGCCTCCTCTCGGGGCATTTGTGCTCATCACCTTCCTTTTCAGCCAGCATGAGGAGACTGAGGCTCTGAGGGCAGATTTGGGCCTAAGAAATGTTCTGGGGAGTAAGCGCAGCTGCAGCAGCAGGAAAGGTGTTGGGCCTGAAGTGGGCGGCCCTGAGCCTGACTGTTCTGCTGAGCATCTTTTGGGCAGAGCAGCGATATAGGTTCAGCTCCCTCACATTGGAAAGCCTTTAATGTCACAGAGGAGAGTTCCCTGTGCTGCTCCCTGGCTACAGAGATGGTTCTGTCATCCAGGGTGGGGAGCAAGGCACTCAGCATACACTCCTGCCCTCCCCCACCCCCAACATTACAGTTCCCTGCTGAGGGGCTAAGCTCCAACTCTGCCACTGGAGGAATGGTGTGATTAAAGTGTTGGGGGTGAGGCTAGCTAGGGCTGGAGTGCTAGGGAGGTCTAGGGAACGAGGCTGCCCGACTGCCCCCACTTATGGGCCTGTGTCCACCAGGGCCACTCTCCCGGTGTAATGGCTTTCCCGCCTCTTGTCACTCTCTGTACCTCACAGCAGAAAACAAGCAGCTGACCTTGAACCTGCAGATGGAGAACAAAGGCTGCCTTGTCTCTGGTGGGGAGCTGACCATTTTCCTGGATGGGCCCAGTGTTGATGTGGGAAGCTTGCCTAACGGCAACATCGTGACGGAGGGTGAGTGTGGCAGGGTGGGGTGGGGGAGCCGCCTGCCACTAGGGTCCTGGGCAGCCAGCGGGGCCTTTGATGGAGGTATGTCCTATGAAAGACGGGAGCTGAGGCAGACGGGTTCAAGCCGGGGGTGGGGAGGTGGGCGGGTCTGAGCCGAACCGCCCCTGTACTCTACTCCCAGCCATGTGTGGTCTGGTGGCAGGAAAGGGGAATCTCTCTGTAGCTGTGCAGAGGCAGTATTTACCGCAGCATCTCAGGTCCTTGAGCCCAGCTTAGAGAATGGGAGCAGGTTCTGAGGCTGGGGCCAGACTCTGAACTGAGCCCCACAGCAAATGTTGCTCTTCAGACCTTTAGTGCCTGAGTTGTCCTGAGCAGAATGGCGAGGAGCTCTTGTGTCCAGGGAAGTGAACCTCACCTGGCAGGCATGCAAAATGTTAATCAGGTCCTCCCATCCTGGGGAGGCCACCTCTCTTCCTTCCCAAGGTGCTGGTCTGTCTTTTCCTGCTGCCCCCCCCGGAAGGGACCCAGGGCTCCTTCTCCTCACCCATCCTAGCCAAGTCTTTCCTGAAAGTGAGAGGAACTGCCACAACACCACTGGCAGATGGAGGAGGTCCACATGGGCAAAGCTGTGTTGTGGATGTTGCCCACCAGCCTCTGCTATAGTTGTTGAATCTTCAGAGGTGGGAGGAGAGCTCAGCTCTCCAGTGGCCCCTGGGATCATCCAGCTTCATGATTCTATGAGGTTTCAAGTGTCACAATAACCTGTATCATTTGCTATGGTTTGCACCCTTCCCCGCCACCTCAGCTCCAGGTTACAGCGGCTTGTATATATACAAAGGCAGGCTTAGAACAAGCAGCTGCCTCCATCCTTGTCCAGCCATCCCTCCCCTTTCCCCACAGCTGACTGGCTGTTGCCAAGGCTTGGCTTTTGGACTGCCTGCCAGGGTCCTATTCTGACCAGTTCTTTGCTTCCTTGTTCCTTCAGGGTCCCAGGCAGCTGGGAGGGATCCCTGTGTTCTGGCCTCATCCCCAGAGAGCAGGCACCAGGCCCCCAGCACCAACTGCTTTGGCGGCAGGTCCAGGTAAGTGTTCCCCTCTGCTCTGCCGTGGCATTTTGGATGGCTGCAGGTGGCCACTCTGGAGCCTCTGATGGTCAGCACACAGGGCAGGGTAAGCCATGATGGAAAGAGACAAAGAAGAGGACAGGGAGATTGGGAGGTAAGCCAGGACAGAGGCAGGAAAGAGGCTAGAAAGGCTAGAAAGGCCTGGGTGGGCAGGGGGAGACTGGGAACTGCCTTTTTTGAGGAGTCAGGCTGGGCCATGTGCATGTGGGTCAGAGTTGGGAAGACCAGATAAGGGCTACTGCATCCCTCTGTGGCAAGAGGAGCATTTGGTAGCAGGGGAATTGCAGCTCCAGGACACGGTTGGTAGTGGGCTACATTTGGTACCCTTGCTCTCTTGCTCTAGCACCACCCATTATCTGGTGTGTGGAAAGTGCAGGCAATCATTGAGGGGTACTTTGGCTTTAGAGAAGAGTCCCCTGGAGACTGATAGTTCTCCTTCTCCTTCTAATCAGAGCCTGCTGACCCTGGCAAAAAATGCTTGCTCTGAGCAGCTGCCCAGAAAGCAGGGCAAGGGGCTTGCCAAGGGGGCTCTGCTTGGCCCTTCCTTCCACTCTCTGGCCACAGCTGTGTCGTGTTTGTGTACTGTTGCCGGTGAGGTGCTGAATTTAGCACCCCACTGGCAAGGGAACCATACTGCTTCTCCCGAGATGATGGGTGGCCAGGCAGCGTACCACCTTCCTTCACCAGGTTCCATTCTTCCCTGCATTGCAGCACTCAGCCCCATATCCAGGGAGGACTCTTCCCCAGTGTCCTTTTTCCTCTGGCTGCTTCCTTGTGCCTTCCTGGCTCTGTTTGTGCAGGGCCCCCAGAAGCCCCCGAATCCTCCACCAAAAGAAGTTTGATTCCCCTGAATAAAACATATTGGCTTCTGCAGATGGGAAGAGCTTTCAGGGAGTTGAACTTTTGGCCCTCACCAAGCTCCTGGAACGGCCCTTCCAAACAGACACAGGCATCTTCTGCAGCCTTCATGTGGTTCTGCTCAGAAGAACATCCTCAGAAGAGCCTGGCTGGTGGATCACCTAGTCCAGCATTCTGGGTTCCACAGTGGCCAATCAGCTGCCCCGCTGGAAGCCGACAAGCTGGATAGGAGGGCAAGAGCACTCACAACATTCTTGGCTTCTCCTTGATGCCATAAGGTCTAGAGACTTGCTTCTTTTTAAAAAGGGCAACGGTGTAAAGAACCTTATGCCCTGAGGGGAACAGCAAATTCTTTCAGTCCTGGCTCTGTGCAGCTGTTGGATCTAATCAGGGTGCTGGACAGATTCTGGATGAGTTCTCTGGAGCAGTGAAAACCTCAGTCTGTCCCATGATTTCTCCGTTGGACCCATGAATGGGCCATGAGCCTTCCTAGGCCTTATTTAGTCTCCCATGGAATAGGCAGCTCTTGCAAGGGAAAGTTCAAGCTGACCTTTGGATCACAAGACGCTTTGCAGGGATGGCTGAGTGATGGGCCAAGAGCGTCTGGAGCAACCTTGATTTGCATCCTGGTCTCTCCAGGCAGCTAGCTGCATGACCCACTCTAAGGGTTAAGCCTCTACTTCCAGGGGAAATACGATTATTTATTTATTTATCATCATTACTACTACTGACATTGCTGGTCAGAGGCAGGCAACAAGGAGTTTAGTTTTTGTCCCTGGCCTGTTTCTTCATTGTTCTGCAAAATTGGACCCTTGCAGGAAAACTTTGGTGCTGGGATGCCAAATTCCCTAGTGAGCCGCACTTCCCTCCCTGGATGGCTGCTTTGGGGTGAAACTGGTGTGGGTGGGATTAGAGTGGGATTTGCTTCCATAAGCAGCTGAGGAACATCTCAGGGCAATTCGCAAACAGGCTACAACAAAGGTGCCTGCTCTCTCATTTTCGTGCTGTCTCTGATCAGAGAGGTTCCAAGGTGACATGTTTGGGGTGAGTGTGTGTCATCCCCCCCCCCAGATCTGTGTGTCTTGGGAAACAGCTTCTAAAGAAAGGAGAAAAGGGGATGGGAGGGGGGACCTTGGGCTCCGTTTTCAGAAACAAACACTTGTGGCTGGTGGTCCTCTCTCCTGTTCTACCACTGCCACCACCACCTTTTGCACAGATCAGAGGAATTTCTCAGCCTTGTGTTGACTGCCTAGCACTTCCCTGGCTGAGGAGGGCTGGCAACACCACCCTGTGACCAGGATCAATCACTCGTGCCTGTTTGCAAAGTGCTTCCCTGCATTTGCACAGCAGAGATGGGCCCTCTCACTGCTGGGTCCCCTCATGGGCTGCCCCTCCTCCACTGTCTTTTTCCTGCTTCTCCTTGGGCGGGGGGATGGGGGACCTTCTCCTTGCTCTCTGCTGTCCTTGGTGTCGCCTTCCCCATTGTGCCCCCTTCCCCTTGCTACTTCCCTGAGTCCTTCTCCCAGTGGGGTTGCTCATTCCTGCCAAGGTCAGCTTGGTGCTGGTTTCCTTTCCCCCTCATGCCCTTTGCTCCTACCCCCCCCAACTGCACTTGGAGAGAAACCGGCAGGAGGGAGATGATCAGCCAGCATATCCTGGGGATCCTGTGGTTCTGGTTGGGCACTGTGGGAACAGGATGCTGGATTAGATGGGCCCTGTTTGACCTGACCCAGCTGCTGCAGGGCCTTATTTTTATCTCGCCTCCTTGACTTTGAAACAGCCTGACTCTCTGGACCCCAGGCCAGAATCTCTGGAGCTTTCTCTGCATGCGTGTTGGAAGTGGGGATTAGGGCCTATTACAGGTCGTGCCTCCCCTCTCTACCTAGGATCAGCCCTGCTCCCTGCCCCCCCATTTACTCTACTTATGGGGAAACTGCCCCATCGCCTGCTGTCCCCAGCCTGTTCCTCCCACTGGTGCTGCCTGCCCCCTTTTCCAGGCTCCTATTTTAAGCAGCTGCTGTTCCCCGTGAGCTCTGCCATGTGACCTCCTCTGGTTTATTTCCACACGTCTATTAAAAGACGATGCCAAGTTAGGAGCCCCGTAGGAAGACAGCCTTGGCAGGGCGGCTAATTTGGGCCTACACGACCTGCGCAACACAGCGGAAATGGGCAATTTGGGTTTCTAAAAAACACCCCTGGAGGTCCAGAGGTTGTTTATCCCCAGAGGGTGGGGTGGGTGAGCCATTCCTAGTGATGTCTGTGCAAGTCCTATGCCAAAAACCTTACCATCTCGCTCTGCGTGCACTAATATGAAACTGTCCAGGATTTCGTCCTGGTTTTGCGTTGTTCTTCTAACCCTTAATGTATTTCTTTAAAAAGAAAAAAAAAATCAGACAAGCACATGGAAGCTTAACGCAGGTCCAATAAACTTGCTCTCCACATTTTGAACATTGTATAAGAGCACTATGAAAACAGACACATGGAGAGTTTCCAGCTGAGGTGGAGCTAGTAGTATAGCAGCTAGAGGGTGTCAGGCTAGGATTGGAGGGGCCCAGGCTCAGATTCCCACCCAGCCGTGGAGCCCCCAGAACGACCCACCTCCGCTGAATACTAGTTGCTGGGACTCGCAGGTGGGCTGAGTGTGGCTGTTGTACTTGGATCCAGCTTGCAGTCTTCCCATAAGAGGCATCTGGTTGGCCGCTGTTAGAACAGGATGCTGTACTAGACGGGTCATTGACCTCATCCAGCAGGGTTCTACTTACAGTCTTAGAAATGTAAGCATTCTTACAAACTTGGGCCAGTCATTCTCTTTCTCAGCCTCACCTACCTCACAGGTTTGTTGTGAGGATAACATAGTATGACTTCCACACACTTCTGCTGTGTGCAGAGATGCGGAATGTCTCAAACCAGCGCAAACTCCTCTTGTCTTCTGTTTTCCTCCTGGCATGTTTCTAGTCCTTATGTCTGTTGACAGAAACCTGATGAAACCGCAAAAACCTGGGGGGGGGGTGTCAGGTCCCTGTAATGTTTGCTTACCCTCTTTCCTCCATTCCACTTGCAGTTGTGACTATTATGTAACCGTAATTGCCATGATCTTGCAACTACATGTCCATGGACTCAGTCTGCATGACTGAGCCCAGCTTCGGCTGGGGAGGGTGGGATATAAATAAAATTTATTATTATCATTATTATCTGTGCTATTTTGGTGCAGGATGAGGTATGCAATGTCATGGAGAACAGGCCCAGCCATCAGCCTTCCACACTCCTGCCTACAAGGAATATAATGATCTGTGGAAACTCAGGAGACACTCCCCTCACCTCTTGACTATTTCTTTTGCAGGGCACACAGACATGTGGCTGGAGTGGCCAGGCAGAGCACGGCCAACGGGGAGCAAAGCCCCAGTCCCAGAGCCCAGCAGCAGCCAGCAGGCAAGACCCAGGGTGGCACAGTGAATGGCACAGGTGAGAGTGGAGAGAGAGGAGGAGGAGGAGGTGATGGTCTCTCCTCTGAAGCTGTAAAGCCAGCCCTGTGTGCCACCTCACTTGTGGAGGACCTGCATTGCTCTCCCACCTGCATTAATGTAACTTTGAGGTTCTACCTGTAGATGAAAGATTAGCTCCCCCATGTCACTTCCCCAGTTTTACTTGACCGTCTATGCTCTACAGACAGAGGTTGCCATTGGGGAAACTCTGGGCCCTTTTCAGGGTGGTGGCGACGGACCAGGAATGAGACCTTGGGGTCCTAGTGGAGAGCTTGATGAAGATGTTGGCCCAGTGTGTGGTAGCTGGAATTGATACTAAAACGGCCCATGCTGTTATCAAAATCTATGATGCAACCACATTTGCAATGCTGTGTATACTTCTGGACTCTTCACCTCCAAAAGGATATTGTAGATCTGGAGACCGTTGGGAAAGGGGCAGCCAGAATGATCAAGGGGATGGAGGAACTCCTCTGTGAGGAAAGGTTGCAGCATTTGGGGCTGCTTAGTTTAGAGACAAAATGAGTAGAAGGTGATGCAAAAGGAGTTTATAAAACTGCACATGGCATGGAGACATTGGATAGAGAAAGGTTTTTCTCCCTCTCAATACAAGAACATGAGGCTACCTAATGAAGCTGGATGGTGGAATATTCAGAACAGACAGAAAGAAGGACTTCTTCACGCAGCAGGCAGTTAAGCTATGGAATTTGCTTCCCCAGTAGGCAGTGGTAGCCACCAACTTGGATGGCTTCACAAGAGGATTAGACCAATTCAGGGCAGGGTTACGGTTGGCTACTAGGCCAAATGGCTGTGTTCTGCCCTGACTGTCAGAGGCAGCTGGAAGCCACAGGAGGGCAGAGTGCTCTTTTGCTGAGGTCCTGCTTGCAGGCTTCCCACAGGCATTTGGTTGGCCACTGTGAGAACAGGATGCTGGACTAGATGGGCCCTTGGCCTGATGGCTCTTGCTATGTTCTTAGGAGGCATCAGCATCCCCTCAACTCTGCCATAATCGCTCCCCTCTCTTTCAGTGAATGGTGAACCTGCCAGTTCCACCCTCGATGTCCCTGAAGATGAACAGGCTGTGCCACCTGAGGCTACGTCAGGTGCGACCTCCAGCTCTGGCACAGCTCATGACTCTCCAAGGGCAGGGGAATCTGCCCCCAGCTCAGAGGCCCAGCCTTCTCAGCCAGCAGCACAGACTCTGGAGGTGCTGCCCTCTGGGTAAGTGGTGTCCTGCTCTCTGTTTGGGCACCTTGGCCATGTCATGAATGCTCGCAGCCTTAGCCAACTAGGGGGAGGTTGGGATGGGTCACCAGGGAGTTGAAACCTTTAAAAAGTATGTTTCTGAATTAGAGGCTGTTCGCTGGGAGTAGAGTTTATCCTTGCGGGAACTCCTGCTCTCTTGTCTCTTCCAAAGTTCTCTCTTTCTAAGCAGGATGGGGCCCCAGGCCTACCTCACAAGACAGTTTCAGTGATTACTGCGATCATGTCTGTGAATCCCCTTCTGCATTTAAGAAATACGAATGCTAAGTATTATCATCCTTAGAGGAATGTTACAGTATTTTTGCAAGACCTGGAGTTTTAGGGAGGAAGGGGACTGGCTGTGACTGAGGTCCAGCTGTGAGGATGCCTGATCTGGGAGCAGAGTCTGGATTACTAGGGTTATGATTAAGTTGTGAACTCGACAGTTGTGACTCCTCAGCTGCACCTGTTCTCCTTCCTTCCATCCTTCCTGGTCCTGCAATGTGGCTATTTCTGTTGAGCCTTCCGATGCCCAAACACCACCTCCTGACTCCTGCATTTCCGATGAAGGGAGCCATCTGTTTTCCTTCTGGCCTCTCGGTTCAGAGTCTCATGTGTGTGTTTGCATCACTTGCAGGTAATTGGGGGGCCAGCAGCTCAGAGCGCCTTTATGTCGGGCGTGTGAGCGCTACTGTTTTCAGGCCTCAGCCACTTCCTGTTTGCAGACAGCTGGAAAAGTCCAGGGCGTCTCAAAAGGCTCTTTCTTCCTGCTGGAGCTCTCCTCCCTTCCTGCTCACGTACTGCGGTGTGCCTGAGGTCCAGGAGGCAAGGGGGGCACCTGACGCCTTTATGCAGAGATGCTCCTGAAATGGAGGGTGCATCCCACAGCCTACAGCCAAGACTTTAAGGATCCTGGTGCTGACGGTCCCCTGCTATATAGCAAGGAGCTTGTGTGGGTGTTGGGTGGGGACTGCGCTGTGTACAAGCCAAGTTTCCCCTGCTTCTGTGGCTGAGGGATCTCAGGGCCTCTGGTGGGGCAAGTCCACAGGCACTTCCAAGCCCTGGTGTGAATGCGCGCGCATGCAGGCTGCTTCCAGCTCCTCCTGTTGGCAGCCCGGCAGTGTTTTGCTTGGCTGCGTCGGGCGCCTGCTTCAGGCCACTCCATTTGCATGGGCATAAACAGGCTTGCCGGGAGGTAGCCCATCAGAGGGGCGGGGGTGCTGTAGGCTGCCTTTATGCTGCTCTCCCTCAACATCTGCACTCAACGTGGCAAGCACAAAAGCCTCTCACATACATACAGCTGGAGCGGGGAGTGCAGGAGGCTGTGGAAAGCCATGGGACTAAACTGTTCCATATGCGGGGTGGGGGTGGGGTGTTCATGTTCCTGGGAGACCCACGACATGGCCCTCAGTGAGGAGGACCAGAAGGGGTGCTGCTGTGCAAAGCTGGGATCCTTGTGGGGAAGGGGCATCCTGCTGTCACACACAGGCTCTCTGGCTCACTCCCTCTCCCTCCAGGCTGACGGCAGAACAGACACCTCCTCTCCCCCCGCCCCTCCCCAACCTGCATCTGGTTCCTATCAGCGTTGCTCCTGCGTCGGGGACAGCGGCTCTCATTAACACGGCGGCGTGTACACCAGTTCGCGCCTCGTCTCGTGCATACAAAGAGGTGCATTATGCTCCCTTGCAGCAGGCGCGGGCTGTGGTTCTTTACGTAAGGCAGGACGTCTCGCTTGGACGGCAAGGTGACCTCAGTACTGCTGTTTTGCTACCAGCAAGCCTTGTCTCCATTCAGAGCAGAGGTAGCCCAGGAGGATGGCGAGCTGATTGCCTGGGCAGCCACCTTCCTGAGCCACATCTTGGCTTTATGGCATGGCAATGCCCTGCCCTGCCCTCTGGAGTGGAAGGCATTCCTTCTTGCAGATTGGTGGCCACTTATGATCCTCTGCAGAGCCTTCTGGAGTTTGGCTGGGGATATTTAAGAGGTGCATTCTGCATCTCCACAGTAATGTGGTCTCATATATCCTGTTTTGTTTTTTTAAAAATAAAGTTTCTAGCCTTTATGAGTTGTTGTTGTTTAAATGGCAGACTGTTCTTGGTGAAAGTGTTGCCCAATCAGGGATTGCTCCTTAATCTTGCTGTGATTGGCCAAAGCAAAACAAAGATGGGCTGTTATGTGTGCCTGCTGATGCCTTTTGGAAGCTGTAGGTCCTGCAGAAGTTGTTGGGGCCCCCAAACCTTGACACGCACCCTTGGATCTGGCTGGAGTATTGCTATACAGTTGGAGCCACTGGGTGCAGAGGAAGGGGTCCTGTGCCTTTGCTCATAGGGCAGCTTGAGTAAGCCACTGTGCCTACTTTACAGGGCTGTTGGAGTCATAGACAAAGTGAGAGTCACAAAGTTCTTGATGCTCTGGAAAATGCTAGAAATAAGTAATAGCAACAAGGGTTGCCCTGGCTCACAAAATGGGCCCTCCATCCCCTCCTCACTCTGTGCCTCCTCTCTTTCTTTCTGTCCTTCAGGTGGGAGCAACGAGAGCTGCCAAATGGGAGAGTGTATTACGTGGACCACAACACAAAGACCACTACCTGGGAGCGCCCTCTTCCGCCAGGGTAGGTGCTCCAACAAGAGCGTGCTTTGCAGGATCTGGTCTGGAGATACTCCAAGGAGGGTGGCTGGGTGTGCTGTGGGAAGCAGATGCTCTTCACAAGATCCTAACATATGTGATAACATATATATATATATACACATACACACACTTTCTACCATATATCTCCGAGGCCATAATTCCAGGGCAGGCTCAGTGTTCAGCTGCCCAGGGCTCGCAAAGACAGCTGGTACAAGGACAACCTGCTTGATTGTTTTCATTACAAAAGTTCACATTTTGCTCTTTGGTCCAAAGGCTTTTAGAGCTACTCGCTCTTAAAAAAATGCAAATAACAGCATTAATTAGTTAAAATAGCAGTAGTGGAATAGTCGCGAAAAGCACGCCTACAAAACACCAGCTTTGGAACACATTTAAATCAGCTTAAAGGTCCACTTGGCATTGGAAAGAGAGCAGAGTGTCTAGCAGGCAAGCCTCCTTGGGGAGAGCATTCCACTGCTTGGACGGCCCTTTCCTTCCTCACCTACCAACTTTGCTTCAGAAGATGGGGGAGCTTGGAAAAGCATCTGCACTGGGCACAGGGCGCTAAGCTGTTTAGGGCTTTGAAGGTAAGAACTAACACCTTGAGCTGTGCCCAGGGCAGATGCTTTTAAAACTGGCCAGGTGTCTTCCATATACCTGGTCCCAGTTGCCATGTTCTTTACTAGTCAAAGTTTCTGGGTCTTCTTCAAGGGCACATGGCCAAACAGTGTGGTACCTGAGCCCAGCACATTCTCTCTCCAAGAGGGGCATCAAGCTGGCGCTCTAGCCATTACTGGTGAAAGGTGCTTCAAGCTGTGAAAATTGCTTGGGGTTCTAAGGACAGGACTGGATTTAACAGGACGTGCCCCCCCCCCAATATCCTTCAAGCCTAATCCTGTAAGGGGAGCGCAGCTCTGGCCAGAGAAGGCCAAACTCCACCTCCCAAATCTGTTACCCTAAAGGGGTGTGTGGGTTGAAAAGGGTTAATTGCTTGGATACTGGCAGAATTATGGAAGAACATCTGGGGTGCCTGAAGAAGGGAAAATTCTTCATCCAACCCCAAAAGCCACCTCTGGCCCAGAAACAGTCCTTGGCAAAAGAAGTTCCCATGATGGTAGAAGAGGATTCATCTGCCACGTATGTGTTTGTGTGTGCGAGAGAGAAAGAGACAAACAGAAAGATTAGGCTCTTCTTTCGCCCCTGCAGCTGGGAGAAACGAGTGGATCCCCGTGGCAGGTACTACTATGTGGACCACAACACTCGCACGACCACGTGGCAGCGCCCCACCGCCGAGTACGTGCGCAACTATGAGCAGTGGCAGAGCCAGCGCAACCAGCTTCAAGGAGCCATGCAGCAATTCAGCCAAAGATTTCTCTACCAGGTGAGGGTATTCCCAGCCCCAGCCAGCCAAACTGCACAGAGTGGCTCTGCTGCCTTCCCACAGCCACCAGTCCCTTTGCTAGGCTGTGAGAGCAGTGCTCTAGGCTGCAGAGAAATAGCCCAGGAGAACTGGGTACCAGGAGGGCCTGCATCAAAGATGCCTACTAATACCTGCTGGTATCTACAGTAGAAGAGACCCAGAGGAAGAGCTGCAAGGGGACTTGGTTAGCTTACAGACAGGCCCCTTCCATAGCCCCCTCTTTTTGCGGCTTTGGTAGCCGTTGCCTGCTGGCTGCCTCGGTCCTGCCCCTGCTGCAGTCTAGTGTTGCTCTGGAGCCTTCCCTTGAGGGCTCTGAGAGCCTGATTCCATTACTAATATTGTTTGTTTCATTGTCACTATCCATAGGCAGCCCTGTAACAGAGATCCCAGGGCAGCTTACAGCAAGTAATAAAAGACAATGAAACAGTATATATTGAGAAAGGAGCAGCCAATAGTGAAACAATATGAAACTGAAAGAGAAGGCCCCGAGGTTCCCCTCCTGGTTGCTACTCACAGGGCCCCCTGCCCCTTAGTGAGGCCAGAAACAGGCATAGCTCTTGAGCTCATGGGGCCCTGCACAATCCCTCTGCCCAATGGCCCTGTAAGAACACCACTATTCTGTGTCTAATGTACCCTTAAAGAGGCCTTGTGAATGTGGTGCCTGTGGCTTGGAGTGTGGAAAGTGGCCGGTTTTCATTTAGGCATGAGCGACTAGAAATGTCTGGTTGAAATTCAGGGGATTGGGGTAAGGAGAGACTGTGTTTCCCTAGTCCTGTGAACAGATCTGGTGTGAAGCTTCCTTTTTTGATTGCCAGTACTGCTGGCTGTCCTGAAGGAAGATGCCAGTCAGGCTCCCCTCCTGCCACTCTTGCATTAGATGGTGACGGGAAGGACTCTCCAAGAATATATGATGTGGGCCCCAGTCAGGGTGCACTGCAGGGTCAGGACTTGTTGTGAGAGCCTGCTGGCCTTCCTTGGCTTGGGAACCTGCTCCCCACTCCACAACACAGGAGGCACAAGACCCTGGCAGCACCGTGGTGGTCAAAATAGAGGCCTGCATCTTGTTGTTATTCCTTTCTGTTGGGCCGATGGCTTATTCTCTGCCTCTACAGCCACACCACAACCAACCACACATTACAGTGTGGAGAAAACGGTTCTTTGCCACACCAGAGCAGCTCCCTCCACGTGGAAAGGTGTTCAGAGGGCACCATTGTTCGCCTTGTAGTGACTTTGCTGGCCAATAATGGAGTTGCTGTTCCCAGGAAGGCGACCCCAGCTTTTTGAGGGGTGTGACAGGAATGGGACTCTGAGTGAAAAGTCTTTTGACGTGAGCCTCCAGGTCCCAGGAGTTCTGTCTGCTCTGGCTTTCTCCAGAGACACGTGAGGGAGGGGGCCTAATCTAAACAGCGCGCTGCTGAGGAACTGTCTCCCCCTCCCCAGCTTGCCCAGCAGGCTTGAAATGGGTCCCCCAGCCCAGCCTGCCTGGAGTTGGATAAAGGTGCTTTGTATGGGGCCTGGACCTGTGGGGGGCTGTGGGGGAAACGCCTGTCTGTGCGGCATGAATGTTCCCTCAGTCCGTGAGCATCTCGCGCCCGGCCGTTGGGTTTCACGGTCCTCTGTGAGGGAGGCGGGGAGGGAGGAGAGGGAGGAGGCAAGCAGCCCGCAGGCCCAGCCAGGAAGCTCTGGGCGTGGACAGGGCTTGTGGGAATGATTTCATTGGAAAGGCCTGCAATATTCCCCCCCCCCCCCGGTTGTGTGTGGTTCTTGGAGGAGGTTGGAGGTGGGACTGTGGTGGGGCTCTCAGTCGCCTCATCCAGCACAGGGGCAGCAGCAGCTGCTTTCTTACCTCCCTCCCTTCCCTGCCTGCCACCTGGGCTTTTGCAGCTCCTTCGCTCCCGTCCTCTGCCCCAAGCCGCACACATTCAGGCATTTGCTGTTCCCACAGTTGGTTGGGACGTGTGTGCTGTTGTTTTTTTAGCCAACTTTGGCGGGCGGTGGGAAGAGAAGGCAGGGTGGAGGGCAAAACAGCTGGACCCCATCCTGCCTTCCAGCACTCTCTCTGGTAACTCCCGTGGTGTTTGTTTTGCCCCCTCCAGTCCACGGGTGCCCCGTCTGACAATGACCCGCTGGGCCCTCTTCCTCCTGGCTGGGGTAAGTACTGCCTGGCTTCTTGGGCTTGGGGCTGCCCTTCCTGCTGCTTGTACTGCATCTGCCTTCGGTGTAGGTGGGGTGGGTGGACTTCTCTTCCTTAATGCTGAGGGCAGGCAGGCACGAAGAGTTTGTGTTACTCGGCCAGCGAGACCTGCCTGGGCTCTGAGTTCAAATCCTGGTATCATGGCAAAACTCTCTCCCAAGTCCAGCGATGCTTCTGCTGCCGGTGGTGCATTTCCAACCCTGGCTTCATTTGTTTCTCTTTCTCTTATTTGGAGGGGGGGTGGGAGCTTCTGCTGGGCTCCCCTTGGAGCCTGCCCTGTCCCTGCTGCACCTGGGGAAGAAGGGGAGGTGATGCTAGGCAGCACAGGATATGGAGAGAGCTTGTCCATGGTGGAGACACTTTGGAAAGCAGGTAGAAGTGGTTCTTGGGGTGTAGAGCCACTGTGGAGCTTGGGATGTGCCAAAGGAGTCAGGGCTCACTGATCTGAGCCTAACACCTGGGGAAGGAGGGAAGTGTGTGTGCATGGGGAGAGGATGCTGCCTCCTGTTGGACTCTGGGACATTTAGAATGAAACCAAGGGATGTCAACAGTTTTTCTTCCCCCCTGCCCCCTACTTTTGTGAGAGAATTCAGAAGAAGCCCAGAGGGGCTGCAGGGGCCAGATGGGATCTGTGTTGCTGACACTGGACTGTGTGTGTGTTGTGCTCTTGTAAAAGGCCTAACAGAAATGTTGTGGGAGGCCACTGGGCTGTCCAGTGGGTTGGGGGAGTGGGGTCTGGAAGTCCAAACATCAGGAATTGAGAGCTCCTTTTTGAAACTTAGTGTGTGTTCGGTCAATTCTCCACCCCACCCAATTTGGGACTCAGGACCTTGGCAAGAGCAGCCCCAGGAGAGGCAGGGACTGCCTGCAAGGATTCAGGAGCTGAGAAACAGGACTGGATGGACTTGAGGAGAGATGCTCTTGGATGCCTGGAGGGGGTCAGCTCTCACCAGGGGGACCCTTTGCAAACAGTCTCGAGAGAAATAATTGCGGCTTGGGTCAGCGATGCCACTGTGGGCTGCTGGGATCTTTGCCTGAGCATCAACAGCAACTTCCCTTGGCTGGAGACAGAGGAGAGGTTGTCAGCTGCTGCTGCTGCTACTACTACAGAGGGCTGAGCATCCAGCCTCACTGAAACTGGGTCCCGGTGTCTGAGAGAGAGACAGATGTCAGGGTTTGGCTCTTGGCAGTCTTGCAGACCTAGTGCCCTTGTGGTGGTCAGGGGAGTTTGAAGACGATGAACAGACGCAGCTGTCAGAGTTCCCTGTAACCAGACACCTGCTGGCCATCTGCCGGATCATCATGAGGACCCGAAAGGTTTTATGTGACCCTTTGCCCCTCATCCTGGGCAGGGAAAGACAGAGAGGGACGGCCCTGGGGTTAAGCAGGGAAGGGGCAGTGGTGATGCACCTTCTTGCTGTTTGGATCCTCAAGAGCACAGGCTACCACGGCTGTGGGTTCTTCTTGCTCTCTCAGGGTGGTGATGGGGGTGGGGGGTGGGAGCAGACTCTCTCCCTAGGAGTCAACAAATCTGCTTTGCCCTTGGCTGATCCTGCACACACAGGCCAGGCTCCCTACCCAAGTCGCTGAGTCTCCAGGACAGCCCTGCTGGGGCTGAGAGGTCAGAGGAAGGGCCAGCTGTTTGGGGGAAGTTCAGGAGGGGGCGTGCACTGAGCCCCTCCCCACCTTTTGCAGGCCTGGCGTTAGGTTGCTTGCTGTGGTAGAAACATCAAGGGCTTCAGAGCTGAAACGGGGGGAATGAGCAAGCGTTGTAGTGGGGTAGAGGTGAGCTTGAGTGAGCAGGGAAGGGGGAGAGAGAGGCTGTCCTACTTGTGAGCTTGCAGAGGAAGGAGGTTATCACAGACTCTCATTCATGAGCACCACCTCCCTCTCTGGGAAATGGGCGCCTAAAGCTAGGCCTCTGAGGCTGGGAGATGAGCTGTGCCGGAGCCAAGGGGGTGCTGACTGGCATGCAACTTGTGTTCCCCTAGAGGAGGAGGAGAAGTGGTCCCCAACCTGAGACCTTCCAGATGTTTGAGACTCCAGCTCCCATCAGCCCTAGCCAGTGCAGTAGAGGGTACCTCCAGCTGGAAGGGTGCCAGGTGGGGGAAAGATGGATGAGGGGCAAGACTGAATTCCTTGTGGGAAGAGGCTGGCGTGTCTTGGGCCTCTTCCTTGCAAGACTTGGAGGCACTACTCTCTGCTGTGACAAGGAGCATGTCGGAAGACCCTGGCATGTCAGGCTCGTCCCATCTGAGCCTGGCTGCTGTGTGTCTGTTGGTTCTGGATTCCCCATTAGATTTCCCTGCTGGGCCCCAATCCAGCCTGGCCAGAGAGAGGGAAACTAACATTACCTCTCCATTCTTTCCTTCTCTTTCCAGAAAAAAGACAGGACAACAGGCGAATCTACTACGTGAACCACAACACCCGCACCACACAATGGGAGGACCCCCGCACCCAGGGGTAGGCTTGGCTTCCTTTTGCTGGCTTGCACTCCGGGACTCCTGTCTAGTAGCCTTGGGGCAACTGTGAGGTCTCTTCAGCCTGCAGAGGGGCATAGGAAGGCTGCAAGGGGTCTCAAGCTGTCCACCAGGCCCCACAGATGGACCTGAGTTGCATCATTCCCAGCGGCTGAAGGAATGTTCCTCCTGGGACAGGCAGGGGAGGCTCCTTCTCAGGCCCTTGGGCATGTGCCCTGAGTTCCAAGCCTGGTGAGCAGGCAGAATGACTGTGCCCAGCAAGACTGTCTCTGCCTGCTCCTGGTTCCTGCCCAAGGCTGAACTGGAGCTAGCATACTGGGCATGGGTGGGCTCATTTTGTGAGATGGGTTGAGGCCGCCAGGAGCAGAAGCTGCCGCTGTCTCCTGCTGCAGTGGGTGGGTCTCGGCAGGGGAAAGAGATCAGGCCAAGGTGTGTGTTGCCATTGAACTTCTTACTCTGCTCAGGATGATCCAGGAGCCAGCGCTGCCACCTGGCTGGGAGATGAAGTATACAAACGAGCGGGTGCGTTACTTTGTGGACCACAACACCCGCACTACCACCTTCAAAGACCCTCGTCCCGGGTTTGAGTCAGGGTAAGTCTCTCCAGTGTGGCGCTCTGCCTTCTCAGCACCGCCCAGCATCGCCTCCAGGTGCCTGTGGGTTTATTCTCGGATGGAGGATTCCTTGCGGGGGGGGGGGGGGGTTGGCCCTTGTTTGCCAGCCAGGCTTTGAGGGGTGGTGCAGTGCATTGTGGGAGCTTTTAGGACCTTCCAGATACAGTGCTGAAGATTGTGGGATATCCACTCTGTGTTCTTGGAAGGTATCTAATGAATCTGGAATGTTCACACCAACTTAAACTGTGGGAGAGAAGGAAACCAGTCAGTCTCAAGAGCCAATAAACGTGAATGTGGCCAGGGCTCCACTAAGGCCGTGTTTACTGTTGCAGGAGTAAGCAAGGTGGGTCACCTGGAGCATACGACCGAAGCTTTCGCTGGAAGTTCCACCAGTTCCGCTTCCTTTGCCACGTGAGTTGCTCATTCACCATGTTCCCAGCAGGGCAGGAGGAGAAGCTGTGAGATTCCCAGAAAATCTGTGGCTCCCAGTGGCGGGCGGTGGGTGGGGACGAGGATGCCCAAACCTAGGCAGGATGCAGGGTCCGAATGTGGGTCGTTGGGCCTCTCACAACCTATATCTCCTTCACAGTCCAACGCGCTGCCCAGCCATGTCAAGATCAGTGTCTCTCGGCAAACACTCTTCGAAGATTCCTTCCAGCAGGTGACTGAGGCCTGGGTCAGGGGGAGGGAGGGGAAGGGAGGCTGGTCATCCCTTGGGCAGAGCACCCTTGTCCTCTCCCCACTGCACCTGCCAACCTCACTTCTCTCTGCTCAGATCATGAACATGAAGCCTTATGATCTGCGGCGTCGACTGTACATCATCATGCGTGGGGAGGAGGGTTTGGACTACGGCGGAATTGCCCGGTGAGTTGGCACAGCACAGTGGGGTGGGGGTGCGAGCTTCAAATTTCCACCCTCCCTGGTCCTTTGGGATTTATCCCACCCTGGGAAAACTGTTGAAGCAGCAGCAGCGTGGAGGTGACTCAGGACATTGGGGTGGGATCGACAGGGCCTGGCCTTCTGCATGAGAGGGTCCCCTGGTTGGCTGGCTGTGCAGCCTGGGACTTGAGAGGCCTCCTGGTGGCCTCCTCTGCAGAGCTTCAAGTCCAGCGTGTTCCAGACGGGCTGCCACTTCGGCTCCAGACGGCAGCCACTCCCGCCCTGCAGGCGCTTCTGACGCATCTCCCTGTGTCCTGCCAGTGGTTTTACCCTATGGTAGGTTACGTCATGCTGTTCTACCACAGGGTAGAACCACGGACAGGATGCGGGGGCTCTCTGCACCAAAGGAGGGAGATAGCCAAGAGAGAGCAGTGATTGTGGCTGCCGAAGGAGCGTGTGTGCGCAGGCCCCCGCCCACCCTTGCGCAGGACGGGTGTCAGTGGTTGGGCCTGAATGGCTAGGCTGGGCTGGCTCTCATCAGCCATCCTTCTCTCCCGCCCCCTCCACCCCAACAGCGAATGGTTCTTCCTTCTGTCCCACGAGGTGCTCAACCCCATGTACTGCTTGTTTGAATACGCTGGCAAGAACAACTATTGCCTGCAGATCAACCCTGCCTCGTCCATCAACCCCGACCACCTCACCTACTTCCGCTTCATTGGCAGGTTCATCGCCATGGTGAGCATCTCCTATACTAGCACCTGGGGGGTGGGGCCAAGGCCTCCTCTGCCTCTGAGGGCTTTTGTGCAGGGGCAGCGTGGGGCTGGGTGGGGCTTCTGCTGCCTCTCACTACCTCGGGAGTTCTGCCCTTCACCTTGACTGCAAAATCATTGGCGGCTGTGCTTTCCATAGCATTTGCGCAAGCTATGCCACTTGCATTTTGTGGGTGCTTGCTCACAGTGTAGGCAACTTTTTCTCTAAACTCAGGTTGCCAACCCAGAAGTGCAGGTCAACCAAGAAGTGCAAGGGCCATAGCTCAGTGGCACTGTTTCTGCTTTGTATGTAGGAGGCTCCAGGTTCAATCCTTGGCATCTCCAGGTGGGCTGGGAAAGACTTCTGCCTGAAAACCTGGAGGGTGCTGCCAGTCAGTGGAGACAGTACTTTGCTTAGGTGGGCCAATGGTTTGTCTTGGAATAAAGCAGATCCTGTGTTCCTATGAAGCTGCTTTAGGTCAAATCAGGCCACGGTTTGCTCTATCCTAGTATTGCCCAGCCCAGCCTGGTGCCCTCCAGATGTTTTAAACTGCAAATCCCACCACCCCTAACCATTGGCTGCGGCTGATGAAGGGCACCAGGTCGGGGAAAGCTGCTGTGCTGGAGAGAGGAGCCTTTTCTAGCTGGGGACTGATGGAATCCATGCATCTAGCAAAAAAGAGTCCTCAAAAGCTCTGTTGGCCACAAGAAATCTGTTAGTTTTTACATTGTCACAAAGGTTCTTTGTTGCTTTTCCTTCAGGAAACTAACACAGCTTCTACCTCTCTGGGATTTGATACTGAGCTGTAGTACTTGTGGCATTCAGGAGAGGCTACTGTGAAATCTGCAGGAGCGATGCATCAAGTGTTTGCTCTTAACAATCTTTGAGGTGAAAGGGAGGCACCCCCCTCCTCTCCCAGTAGCACCCATTGCCATTAGCGGCCGCTTTGCAATGTTCATCCTGTCCAGTTCCACCCACCTCACCTGGCCAACCAGTGCTCTGGCAGCATTTTGCTTCTGGCTATGCTGCTATTTCTCCACTGTATTCTGGCCATTTGTGGATCACATGCGGAAGGACATGATGGTGTCACGGCACTAAGTGGCTGAAAGCAGCTTTGAACTCTGGTTAAATTGGGGTGGGGGGGATGTCTGTCGCCAAGGCAACCCTGTTGCACGTTGGCCTGGTTCCTTTGGCAACAGAGACACATTTCTGCCCCTCCAACAGTTTTGCTGGGAAAAGGTGTACACAGGAAAGAGAAATCATTTTTTCCCCTGGAATAAAAAAAGAAAGGGAGTTTTGCAGACTGGGAATCAAAATATTTGCGTTCTTCAAAACTAAATTTAATTCTGTGACCGAAGACGGCTTTGTATCCATTGAGTTCCGAAATGGCACGTAAAGTCTGCTGTTCTGACTTTTTGAGCAGAAAAGAAGCAGCCAGGAAAAATGGATCAGGTCAGGTGGCCTCTTTGTGACAAGAGTGTGTCATGGAACACTTTCTTCCCTTGTTTTTCCAGAGTTCTGTATTTTTGTTTCTTAGCAGAGAAAGGAGTGTAACTTTCCCCCCCTCCCTTGATCCTCCTAGCAAAAGGGGAGGAGAACTTGGGCCTTTGGCCTGGCCTGAGAATTCTACAGGAGGAAAAGGCAGCTGCCCACACCCAAAGAAGGGGGCTGCTTGGGAATTACCAAGAGGGCAGGCGCTGTCCCTAGACTGAGTCCCGGGGCCTGATCCCTGGGTGGGCTTGCCCTCCTTTCGCCTTGGAAAGAGCAGGAAGAACTTTTCCCAATGGTTTCCCCTCTTGGCTCCCCCTTCCCCTCCAAACCCTAGACTATTACTCACCACCAGGCTGGTCTTTTCCAGACGCGCAAAAGCGTCTGCGTTATTCTTGGCTCCCAGAAGACCGTTCTGTGGCCGCGGAGTTTTGATTAAACAAACGTTGCTCCAGAGCTGTTTGGGGAGCAGGCTGGCTGCCTCAGCTCCCCAGAGGGAGACATTTGGGTACCCGCTGAAAAGCAAAGTGTGGGTGGGGGGAGCTAACAGTCCCTGCGGCTTTCAGCCTTTAAAGCTCTTCAGGCGCAGGTACTGCCAAGTGCCACCAGAAACATAAGGACCCTTCCTTGGGTCATCTGGCTGAGTATCGTCATACACGGGCTGGCAGCGGCTTTCCTGGATTTCAGGCAAAGGTCCTTCCCAGCCCTGCCCGGAGATGCCATTAGGGATTGAATCAGGAACATTCTGCATGCCAAGCAAGGGCTCTGCCACTTGTGGGTCCTTATTGTTGGCAAAGGAAGAGAGGGCTTTCTTCTCGGTAACACCTCAGCTGGAGTGCACCTCCCTAAAAACCATGCCTAGCACCCATTTTGTTGCCTTTTAGGCATCAGGGTAAGGCACCCAATTCTCTGGGCATTGAAATGAGTTGTGTTTTAAAGACTAGAAATGGGAGTCCACACACACACACACACACAACCACTATGCTACTTTATGTGATTTTTGTCGCCTGGGATTTCTGTGGGACTTGGATTCCAAATGAACACGGGGATAAATGTTTCTGGCATATCAGCACTTTAAATTTTAAAAAAAGAATAACCTTGGAGCCTAGTGTGCAGTGGAGGTGTGTGTCTGGGGGAATGCAAGAAGAGAAGTGATGGGATCAGCTGCCCCTTTGGTGTGTGTGTGGGGGGGTGTTGTATTTTTGCTTTTCCTCTGCAGTTTGGTGCTAAGCTTGCTCTAACGTACTTTTTTGGGGTGTGTGTGTCTCCTTGTGCTGCAGGCTTTGTACCATGGCAAGTTCATTGACACAGGCTTCACACTGCCCTTCTACAAGCGCATGCTGAACAAGCGGCCGACCCTCAAGGACCTGGAGTCCATCGACCCCGAGTTCTACAACTCCATCGTCTGGATCAAGTCAGTGCCAGCAAGGGTGCTGCTTGCCCCCCCCCCCATTTCCTCCTGAGCCCATGTCCCATGGAGCTGCTGCCCCAAACCCACTGATGGCTTGCACAGCCACTTTTAACCTGTGGTGATCTCATAGCACCCAGCATTACAGCCCCCGCCCCTCCTATTGCTGTCGCTTGGCACCTTGCCCAAGTGTGCAGCATTTAGTTGCTCTCATCTTCTGTGTTTCATGTGCCCTGAAGGCTGAGGGTTGCAGTGTAAAAGCAGGAGGGGCAGTCCGCCAGTCCAAGGGCCAAATGTAGCCCTCCAGACCTCTCTGGGAGGTTCCCCACAAGGGGAAGTGACCCTCCAGCTGAAATAGGTCCCACCCCAGTGTAAAGAGGGAGGGTGACAAACAAGACAGAGCAAAGGGGCAAAGCAAAATAGCCCCCTAGAGAATAGACCTTGATCTGAATGTTGCTGTTATAATGAGCAGAAGAGGGAGGATGAAACTGGTGGGGGCTGCTTGTGGCATAGCGCCAAGGAATTGTGGTTTGCAAACCAAAATAGGGCTGGGGATGCTGAGAGCCGGTCTCGTGATATCTTCTGGGGGGAAATTAAGCTACTGAGACTGCAGGGGCAGTTTTGTCCTTCCCAACTAGGGACGCCATGCATGCCTGGGACTCGGGATATCCTGCCATCTACAGCAGCCACTCAGCCTGTGATCTTTAGCCCCCAAAGCATGATTCTTGTAGGTTTCAGTGGCAGCTGCTGAGGCCCCCAACTGTCCTCCTAGTGAAGATTCAGCTGCTTCTTCTCTCTCCCACCCTTTGCAGAGAGAACAACCTAGAGGAGTGTGGCCTGGAACTCTACTTCATTCAGGACATGGAGATTCTGGGCAAGGTGACCACCCACGAACTGAAGGAGGGTGGAGAGAGTATCCGGGTCACTGAGGAGAACAAGGACGAGTACATCATGTGAGTCCCTGGTCCCCACTTTCCTGAGGCTTAGAGGTGCATTGAGAAGCAGCTTGGCCAGAGGCTCTTTCATTTTGCATGCCATTTGGCTCCAGGAATTGCCTCTTCGCTGGGCTGCTGACCAGGCAGTTCGGTAGGCCATGAAATTAAGCTCTGCACTCTGCTGTTATGCTCACCAGCTAGCCTTGAGCATTTGGTGCTCAGTTCCCCATCTGTAAAATGGGAATGTTGTGGACCAACTTCACTGGCTGATTCTGAGAATGAATGCGATACAGATGATAAGGCATTTGGGATACTCAATTGTGGTGTGTGTGTTCATTAATCCATGAAATGCAGGAAATAGGGTCCTCCCAAAATCACATAGCTGAGGTTTGGATCAAGCCAGGGCCAGGCCAATCAGCTGCAGGTCTTTAAGTGCCCAAGGAGTGCTGAGTGGCTGGTCTGTCTATCCTTGCAGGTTGCTGACGGACTGGCGGTTCACCCGGGGTGTGGAGGAGCAGACCAAGGCCTTTCTGGATGGCTTCAATGAGGTGGCACCTCTGGAGTGGCTGCGGTACTTTGATGAGAAGGAGCTAGAGGTGAGCTGGGCTGTTGGAAGCGTGGGGGCCTCCTCTCCTACCCAGAGGGGCCTGTCCTCCTGCCCTGGGCTCTGCCTTCGTACATTGTCAGGCTGTGCAGAGGTCACAGCAGTTGAGTGATCTACTGTCTGGCTTCCAATGAGCCAACTACATGGTTATCTACCATCTTACGTTCCTGCAGCCCCTCGATAAGGCTGCCACTGCAAGACCTCTGACTGTTAATTGTCAGTGGAACAATTATTGAGAGAAAGGAACATTTCAGAGGGACCTTGGTATTTACTCAATTTGAATTTTTAAAAAAAGTTCTAATTGAATCTCCCCACTGCCCCTCGCCCTCTGACTAACCAGGAAGTAAATATTGTAAAAAACACACACATATTTTAGTCAAGTAGGCAGGTCAGGTTTAGCTTCCAGTTTGCAAGATGCCCAAGTTCTGCAGCCACACTCTCAGAACGATAGAAGCCTTGCCTTGGTGGGTCTTGCCTCTGGACTCTCCCGGTGACCTGGGCTGGGCCCCCTCTCGCCTTCTCCTCCCTTCTAGCTGATGCTGTGTGGCATGCAAGAGATTGACATGAGTGACTGGCAGAAGAACACCATCTATCGGCACTACACCAAGAACAGCAAGCAGATCCAGTGGTTCTGGCAGGTGAGCCTCCCAAGGAAGAGCTCCTGGCCAAGGGGTCCCCCGTATGGACAGGGGGAAAGGAAGCTTTGCCCCGCACAGACCCTTGGATGTGGCACAGTACTGACACCTGCCTCTGATCATACGCAGAGTGCATTTGCCTCATCAGTAAGTCACCGTGACACAGGACCTGTTTGCAGGACCTTTTAGTTCTGAGGATCTGACTTCCAACCAGATGTCTCTCCCCACCCTTAGCTGTCATTGCTATTAACACAGTCAGTGTTGCTTTGGGCAAATCCATGTCACTGAGAGCCTGAAATATTTTGGGGAAGGTGGGAGCCTGGTCTGACATCCCCCAACCATGTTGGCTGCAGGTGGTCAAGGAGATGGACAACGAGAAGAGAATTCGGCTTCTGCAGTTTGTGACGGGGACTTGCCGGTTGCCAGTCGGAGGATTTGCTGAGCTTATTGGTATTTGTGCATTTGGCTGCCTAGGGAGGCTGCAGGGGATGTCGCCGTCCCAGTTGCTGAGTGACTGTGGGAGAACTTCATGGTGGGGGGGAGGGTTGTGTGGTTCTGCCTGTCAGGCTTGGAGCAGGGTTTTGGGGCACGTGGAAGTTGTTTTGAGCCCGTTTGGTTGCCTTTGCTTGTGGTGAAGGAACTCAGCTCAATCTACTTCTCAGCTCTAGTCTTAGAGGTGGGGTGGAGTTGCCAAGATAGTTTGCAAGCCAGTTTGCATTTGAAGTGCAACTGTGTGTTCTTGTCACACCCCAGGGGTACTTTTTGTGGGTTTCTGATGTTGTGCTTCTTTTCTGACAGGCAGCAATGGGCCCCAGAAGTTCTGCATTGATAAGGTTGGCAAGGAGACCTGGCTTCCCCGTAGCCACACATGGTGAGTTCCTCTGCTTTGGCCCTTCCTGCCCTTGCTTTGGATGGGTGGCAGGGCACTTCCTTTCCTTTCCCCCTGCTGATTGGCTCCGCTGTCTTCCTTTTGCAGCTTCAACCGCCTGGACCTGCCTCCCTACAAGAGCTACGAGCAGCTGAAGGAGAAGCTCCTTTACGCCATTGAGGAGACAGAGGGCTTTGGGCAAGAGTGACTCCAAAGAGATCCTCCTGGGAAGCCATCCTGAATACCTGGAAATGGAGCCAAATTTCCAGAAAGGAAGGAAGGTGGAAGGAGGTGGCTTTGTGGAAGAGGGATTGCCCAGGCCTAGATCTTGTGGTTGGAGAACTAGAGGCTGCAGAAGGTGCTCCCCTTCTCTGCCCCCTTCCCCCCCCCCAAAAAAATATTCAGTTGCTTTTCAGCAGAGCAGTGGCTGCAAGTGGTATCCACCTCCTTCCCTGTGGATTCCTTGTACCAGTTTCTGAGCTATGCAGCCATTCTGCCCCACCTATGGGCCTCATGGGCTTTTGTCGTAGCTGCCTTTTAAAGCAATCCAGACCCACCCCCCACTGGTACCAACCCACCAGGACATCCTGAACATTATGTCAAGGCATTCTGCACAGGAAAAAAGAGCACTTTTGAGAATTCCCCCCTTGCCAAGGACACTGGAGTGTGTTGCGAGCCCCTGCTCCAGATAGCCGCTGGGGATCAGTAGAGATGGGTGGGATCTAGAGGCAGGATTTCCTACAACTTTCCTAAACCCACCTCCTCTTTCCTGAGGCCTTTTCCTACTCCCTGTGCTGGTAGGTGAGGCTTCTGTGCCCTGCAACCATGCTGGTTTTCTGCTGAGAGCAGTGGGCAGGATTTGGCCCACATCCCAGGCTCCTCTCCCCAAACCCATGAAGCAGAAGACAGGGCAGGGCCCCAGGCAGTCCCCAGCTGTGTCATGGAGCAGGATCTGGGCTGTTCAAAGCAGCAAATGGGTACCCCACTCAACCCCAAAGGCTATAGACAAAGAGCCCTCAGGAAGAGAGAGGATGGCCTTTGGCCAGATTGCAGGGGAGGCCAAACCAGGCTTCAGCCAAGCATGGAGAACCTGAGTCTCCTGATCTGAGCTGTTCCAAGTCTTGTTGGAAGTGGGGCATCTTCTTTTTCTGGAAACATTGGTGCCCAGTGAGCTGCAAGATTGTAGGGGGAAGCCTTTACCTTGAATGTCTACAAAACAGGTTATCCCAAGTGCAGAACTCTTAACTTTTTTGCACTAAAAGGCAGGAAGAAGGGGCAGGGGGCGAACCAGAAGAATCCCCTGTCTTTATTTCTGGGTGGTTTTTTTTTTAAAAAATCCTCTGATTGGAGTATGTGTGGCTGGCACACCCTGAGAACAGGGACCAGATGCAAGAGTGGGAGTGGTATACATCTGTGTGTGTGTCCTATGGCTACATGGCGGACAGTGGGGATGCCTCAAGCCTCCACAGCAACTCTGCATATGAGAGCTGGACTGTGTGTGTGTGCGCATGTTTGTTTGTTTGTAAGTAAGTGTGTATATAAAATGTGTATAAAAATGTGTATATAAATGTCTGTGGATACAAAGAATTGCAATAGCTTTTGATGGGGATCCTGGATAGTTTTGTACTGCATCATCCTGCCTCAGTGACGCCAATTTCTTGTGCAATAAACAATCCGCAGCTGCTTGTGGGCTTCATGTGTCCCTCTGTGCTTTGGGAGCCTGATGTGGCTTCTCCTGGGTGCTGGGTGGGGCGGTTCCCAAACGTGTACATGGCGAAGGTTGTTGCTGTGTTAGAGCCACAGGTGGGGGCACCGCAGCTCTCATCACCCTCTGGTCTGTGTGCTTCCCCCAATCCCCCCACGGTAGGATGACCCAGTTGAAAATTTGGCCTGACTCCTGCCTGTTTCCCTGCTTGCAGGTAGAGGTTTTTGACCCCCAGTTCCTAATGATCTGGCTTGAAAGGGAGCAAGGGGAACATCCTGTGGACAGGCAAAGAAGAACAGCCCTAGGCAGGCCTGGAAACCCAGGGCAACCAAAAGGGGTTAAATTCTCCTTGCTTTTAAGCACATCATCCAGCCCACTGCTGTGCTGCAAATACTTGTATCTGTCATACAACTCAGCAGTTAGACGAATCTCCCCATCTAGTCCACTTCAGCAGTGCAGAAGTGGCACACATTTTCGCAGCCCAAGAGGGGAGGCATAGCAGCTCCTGCCACCACTGCTCAAGGGCCTGCAAAGGTTTGCATGCACTCAAAAGAGTGGAGAAGGGACCCCAAGGGGCTCAGTTGCAGGAAGGCTCATGTAGGCTGCTTGGACTTCAACATTTTTCCTGTTCGGGTTTTGAAAGTGTGTGCCCAGAAGAGGCTGGGGAGAGTGGTGTCCTTATATGCAGGAGTGCCATTGGGCTTTCCAGGATGGGCACCTGGCAGGCCACTGTCAGAACAGTAGGCTGGGCTAGATGGGGCCCCCTTGGGTCTGGTCGAGCTGCAGGGCTCTGCTTTTGTTCTTCGAATGCTCAGACGGGAAAGCCACATTTTGCAGCAGTCCCAGGCCGCCGCCACTGCCTTCCCCAGCTGACTTGTCGCCTGCTCCAACCAGGGAAACCAAAGAGGCCCCCAAGCTAGCCTGGCGCCAAGGGAGCCATTGCAGGCCTGGCACACAGGCTGCTGCTCTTGGCATTTGGAAGCGAAGGTGGGGGGTGGGGGTGGGGGAGGTGTGACCACTTCCTCCTCTTTAGCGCACAACCAGAGCCAGAATGGTGCCATTTGGTGCCAAAGACAAGCCCCCTGTGTTTCAGAACAAGTTTCCAGGGCCTGGGGGGAGGGAATTTGCAAAGGCTTCTACCTGAAGGACTGTCAGAGGGGAGGGGTTGGGGCCTGTAGCGGAAAGATTTCCCCTCCTCTCTGCCGGCTTTAAAAGCATGGCTTTGTCCCTGAAGGCAGAGAGCAGCCTTGTGTTGTGGGCAGAAGGAGGGAGCAGCAAAACATGTTTAGCTTGGCCAAGAGGCACAGGCTGGCTTTGTGAGCTCTGCTGCAGGGAAAGAAGATCACCCTGTTCTCTGGGGAAGCAAAGCAGCCAGAGATTCCCACTGCTGGGGGAGTCACTCTGGGAAACCAGGAGGGCGAGCCCCATGCCCTTGTTTGGCCAGTGAAACCCTCACACATTCCAAACTGGAGGTGAGTGGCCCCTGCCAGCGTTAGGGTGTGACGGCTTGGAAGGTGTTGGGGCAAGCTTTGCCATCTTCCAGGCTCTCAAGCTAGTTTGCTTTCTGTTCCATCTCCCAGGAGAAAACAAAAGCAATGGAGCCAAATAGCAGCAAAGTGATGGAGAGGAAGGCTGGGCCAAAGACAAGAGGGCAGTGGCTATTTTAGAAGCAGTGCTATTAAGGCAGCTTGCAATGGCTCTCACTTCCAAGATAACTTAAAGTGGCCGGGGGGTGGAGAGAACCTGTGGGTCTCTAGCTGTTGCTGGACTACAACTTCCATCATCCCTGGCTATGGTGGATGGGAGTGAAGTACCCAAAATAGCTGAAAGGTCACATGTTCCTTGCCTCTGTTGGACTAACACTTTTGAAAGCAGGGGGAGCACAGGTCAGTAGATCAGTGGTCCAACCGACCTCCACCCTGCTTGTAGCTTATAGGGTTGAAAAGCCTGTGCCCCTGTGGAGCCACAGCCAGGTGAAATAGATCATACAGGCCAGCAGAACTCTCATGAAAGGCAACTTCATCTTCTACTAGGGAGGGGCCATAGCTCAAAAGGTGAAGCACATTTGTGTGCAGAAGTTCCCATGCCTATTTTAAAGGCTCAGTAGGCAATGGGAAAGACCTGTTGCCAGGAACAGACCCTATTTGGTTAAATGGACAGAGCCTGGTCTGGTAGAGGACAGCATCCCATTTCCCCCCTCTTAGACTGTGTATTGTTTGGGGCATTCTAAGCAGAACCAGCAGGTCACTCTGAGCTGAGGCAAATGGCTGTCCACCCTGTGCCATGGTAATCCTATAAAGTCATTCAGATGCCACCGGGATGAAATTTACGGCATGTAATGCCTTAAGAGAAAACATTATGAAAATGATCTATAGGTGGTACATAACTCCAGTCAAGCTTGCAAAGATTTACCATTTGCCTGATAATAAATGTTGGAAATGTAAGGAAAAGGAAGGTTCATTTTTTCACCTCTGGTGGACGTGCCCGAAGATTAAGGCATTCTGGGAAATGATCTATAATGAACTGAAAAAGGTATTTAAATATACCTTCCCTAAGAAACCAGAGGCCTTTCTCTTGGGTATTGTCGGCCAAGGGGTGTTAAAGAAGGATATAACCTTTTTTATGTATGCTACAACAGCAGCAAGAATACTCATTGCAAAGTACTGGAAGACACAAGATCTACCCACTCTGGAAGAATGGCAGATGAAGGTGATTGACTACATGGGCCTGGCAGAGATGACGAGCAGAATCCGAAACCAGGGAAGAGAAGCAGCGGAAGAAGAATGGAAAAAATTTAAGGACTATTTAAAGAAATATTACAATATTAATGAAAGTTAGAATGATGTTGGATTAGAAAGTAAACGGTTACTATTAGTAACGGTTAAGACAAGGAGAATAAGGAGGATTAAACTAAAATAAAATAAGGGAAGATTTGCTGATTAATTGATTAGAATCTGGAATACAGAAAAGGGAGGCATGAGGAAGTCGGGGAAGTAAGGTAAAAGAAATTAAGAAATGAAATTGTACTTGTTTTTTGTGTTTTTGTTTGTTTATGTATTTGTTGTGTTTATTGTATTGTTATGTTATGTTTTTGTGGTTATAAAAAAATCCTTAATAAAAATGTTATTAAAAAAAAATATATATAAAGTCATTCAGATGAAAAATGACACCCAGCAAACTTCCAAACTTTTGCTTTTTTAGCACCAATCTATTTACCAGTAGTTAGTGCACATGTTACAGGGACGTGGGTGGCACTGTGGGTTAAACCACAGAGCCTAGGACTTGCCGATCAGAAGGTCGGCGATTCGAATCCCCGTGATGGGGTGAGCTCCCATTGTTTGGTCCCTGCTCCTGCCAACCTTGCAGTTCAAAAGCACGTCAAAGTGCAAGTAGATAAATAGGTACCGCTCTGGGGGGACGGTAAACGGCGTTTCCGTGTGTTGCTCTGGTTCTCCAGAAGCGGCTTAGTCTTGCTGGCCACATGACCCGGAAGCTGTATGCCGGCTCCCTCGGCCAATAAAGCGAGATGAGCGCCACAATCCCAGAGTTGGCCACGACTGGACCTAATGGTCAGGGGTCCCTTTACCTTTACCTTAGTGCACATGTTAATTCCTTATCCAAGCGCGCAAAGATGTTGGAGAGCATCCAGCACAGACAGCTGTGAAACAAATCTGGTGACTTCCCTTGCAATTAGGAGCCTCTCCTAATCCGTGCATGTTGAACACAGGTCTGGAGGTAGGTACCTCATCTCTCTTTCCCTAGCAAAACACAGAACTTCAGCTATTTCTCTACAATGTTCTTCACTCTACCAAAGGCAATTACAGTACTGAATCAACTCATGAAACCAGATCTTTTGGACATGATCTAGTCTTGCAATAAGCAGCAGCCTACTGGCTTCTAGATAGTTCTATTCAACCATTGTCACCTTGATTCGCATTCCTTCCACCATCAGCTACTGTGTTCGTGTTGAATTTCTCATCTGACTAGCCAGGACTCCCAAGGGGGTGAGGGGAACGTCCTTTTTCACACAAGCAGCTTTGGGCTGCTTGACTGTCTGACCTCCTTCCTAGTTTGCAGAAAAGCCCTTCTGGATTCCATCAGCATCTTGCCAAAGCCACTTGGGAGAACTGCTGCCAATCCTTAACAGGCAGTTTCCTTTGTAATTAGAGGGGCTGCAGTGGGGGCTGAGTTTGAAGTCACCGTTGTCACAGGCTTGGCTGCTGTATCAGAGCTCTGCTGTTGCTGCTCTGGGAATTGGAGGGCAGCAGTTGTTGTAATCTCCAATTTCACTGGTGGGCCAAAGAGCCTGTAAATTAGCAATTCTTGTCTCAGGAACAAACATCTTCCAGAGAGGTTTTGTCCTAAGCAAAGGGCCTACCCTGGGTATCTGACTTGCTATAGAAAAGCAGATAAAAAGACTTCACAGGGAAATGCAGAGGTTGGTTGTTTCCACACAGGTTTGAATCCCAGTTTCAGGTCTCCCTACAGCAACCAGGCAGCCACTTGAAAAAGCAAAAGCAGAAACAGAGTAAAAGTTCTGCAAAAAAGGGCCTCAGACAGATGTGTGCAAAAGCAATGAGAGAGGAAGAAACAAAAATCAAGGATGCTGTGCTGGAGAAAAGTGCAAATCTTTTCCCCATGTCTCATAAAACAAGACCTCAGGCTCTGGAACTGACTGGTAGCTGACCTAAAACATGCAAAAGGAAGTACTTCACAGAATGCAGAAATAATTCACAGAATTCACTCCAGCAAGGTGTACTGATCACAACAGCTAGGTATTTACATATATTTATGCATATTTATGTGTGTGCACATGCATGTGTGTCTACAAAACAACAAACATAACAAAAAAGAAATAAAACAGGAAAATGACAAAAACAGAAGTGGTATGCCTCTCAATACCAGTTGCTGGAAATTACAAGTAGGGAAAGTTACTGTTGTGCTCAGATCCTGCTTGCAGGCTTCCCACCGCGAGAACTGAATGCGGTGTCAGATGGGCCTTTGGTCTGATGCAGCACCCAGATTCTGCCCATGTTCCTTTGTTTCATCTCTCTACTCTCTTCCTAAGTAAAGATGTCTTCCTTAAACCACTATGTCTGTGAAGCAGAAAGCAAACGACCTGGTCAAGGCTAAATATCTCCCCTTCATGCCACCTGTCTTGAAAGAGGCTATGGGTGAGGCAGGTTCCTAGTAACCTCCTTTAGCCCCAAAAGTTTGCCAGCTTGTTCTTGGACAAGGTGGGCATACGTGACAGTGGTAAGCAATTAATGGTCACCTCACGAGCAAGCAATCTCTCTAACCCTCTCCTATTGTGCAACGGTCAAGATCTTGCCTCTTTTGTGGATAATGTGCAATTTTTACTCTCTTATTGTTTGATGGTTTTACTGTTGATGGCTTGTATGTCATTTAAACTTTCCCCTACTTTGGGGGTTGTATTGACGAGGATTTCTAAAGCCAGCTGCTTGAGTGTTTGCTGCCACCTGGCGGCTGAAGCTCATTATTGCATGAGCTCTGGCAAAGCAGTACCAGTACCTCCAGTGGTTGTTGTCTTTGCTGTACTTCAGAACAAATCCAGGCAAGAGCTGGCCTGTGGTCTACCTCTGATGTGTGCATCTGGGGGTGCATAGCCATACATGCCTCCATAACAGACTTTCTTGGTTATGGGATTAAGCTTATGGTCTCACTGGCCAGACTGGATAGTCCAGTTTAGGGTGTGCGTCTGTGGGGCCTGCTTTTGAACACTGTGAGCAAACAAGACCAAGACTCTGTCTTTGTGACTGGCTGAAGAGGCATTATGCCATGCCGGGGCTGACAGCTTTTGCTAAAGCAAAGACTAACCAGGCTGTCTGCCCTAGTGCCATTTCTTGCTTCAGGCTGTATACAGATCAAGGACAGGGAACCTTTTTCAGTCAAAGGGCCACATGGCAGTGGTAGGCATGGGCAGAGGCAAAAGTAGGTGGAGAATTAATATACAGTTCCCCTATATGTAACAGCTTTTATTTCTACACACATTCCTCTCTCTCATCCAGCCAGGCAATTAGAAATATTAAGAATTCTGGGACACGTTCCAGCCAGCCAAAAACACTCAAGGAGACTTCAAGCAGAGCTGGTGAGAATCTCATAGAATCAGAGTTGGAAGGGAGCCTAATGGTCATCTAGTCCAACCCCCTGCAGTACAGGAATCTCAACTAAAGCATGCATTACAGATGGCCATCCAACAATTGCTTTAAAATCTCCAGAAAGCACCTCAAGGGCCATGCAAAGTCCTGGAGGTGCATTTGGCCTCATGGCTTATGATCATCCCTGCCATAGATGGTTCAATTAAAGAGATATTGCTCAGGTCATCTCATCTTCTATCTAGCTACCCACCTACAAACCAAAGCACTTCTGGGTACCCCCCCAAGTCTCTACTAACAAAAAAACCTACAGCCAGCACCAGAGTTCAGTTTACAAGGTTTTAATATACAAATACAAAATCCTACTCTACTTCTTCTCTTTTTTCTCCTCTTTCTTGCCATCACTCTTCTCCTTATCTTTGTCTTTCTCATCCTTCCTCTCCTTTTTGCTCTCCTCTTTCTCCTGCCCCTCCTTCTTCTCTGCATCTCTGTTGGCGATCTTGTTGTTTATGAGGTTGTGGAGGGCAACCACAGAGCGGATGAGTGAAGCCAAGTAGACCACCACCATCTGGTCATTGGTCTTCAGATAGAAGGCCTTGACAAACTCTTGCAAGTTGACGTCAGGCAGCAGGTTGAAGACATCCTGGAGCTGGTAGATGATCTGGTGGTTGATGGGAAGTTTGCCCATGGCCACTTTCTCCAGGTAGCTCCTGATGTCTAGAAGCTTGGAGTTCAGTCCCTTCAAGCCATGGACCTGGTTTGTGATGCGCTGAGAAAGGGTGCCTACAGTGGTATCTTTAATATCCCTGGAACAGCCAAGAAAGGGGTCAGAACAAGAGAACCCAGTTGGCAGGAAAGGACGAATAGAATTATTTTCCTCTGCCACATTACGGAAATCAATGCTGGGCATTTCTACAGTTGGATTAGAAATCTGAATCTCCTCTGGACCAACCAACCCATACAAAGACATGGGGATGTAACGAATACCAGTTGCATTGTGGGGAGATGCAGGTTCTGCTTGTAGGCTTCCCCTTAGAATAAGACCAGATGCTAGATGGGCACCCTTTGGCCTAATCCAGCATGGGAAATATGGTGGCACATTTGCATGGCTAAGGGATAGGCTACCACTAGATCCCAATGAAGGGTGGCTGTCAGGATAAATTAAAGATGATGCCTCTATTAAGCTGGCGGGGTGTGTGGCCTTGCAGGGGTCAAAGGCATTCTGCATCCATTATTTTATATCTGCAAGATGGGAATGCCTGCCTCCCTGTATTATCTTGAGGAGTAACTATGTAAGCAGAACACAAGCTCAGAAGTCTGAAGTGACAGGCGAGAAAGGTATTTTTTTACCGTAGCAGGTGCTCCACCCCAACTTCCTCCGCTTCTTCTGCTCCAATTTCACTGGTCACATGTTCAAAGGTCTTAGAGGTGGGTGTCCCATCCTTTGGGGTGCAAGCAGAGACCAGGCATGAAAGTAATCACCTTTATTCAACTTCTGGGCAGTGTGTGTGTGTGTGTGAACCCTGGAAAAACTTAAAATTGTTGCATAAGAAGCCAAGAGTTGCTGAAGAATAAGAACAGATCCATAACTGGCCAATGGAAGAGACACACTAACCCTAAATTACCTCCATAAGGAAGTGTGAATTGAATTAATAATAAACACTGGCAAGTTCTTTCATCCTAAGCAGAGTTTTTTTCAGGTACTCTGTAGGGTACTGGCTGCAAAAGGAGTGACATGAGCAAGGTACAGGCAGCATTCCTGTTATTGGCTCAGCCTGTTTTAGTCTGGTCCTTTGGTTGACACTGAAATGTATGAGGGAAAAGCAACTTGATGTGCATAAACCCAGGGTACTCACATCGTGAACTTCTTCCACAGAGATGTAGGCTTCAGTGGGCAGCCCCAGGTCCTTCGGCTTTACATCGATAATTACCAATACCTGTTTGAAAGAAACCCTTTAGTGCCTATTGGTGGAAAACAAAACCTACCAGTCTCCTTCCAGTAACCTGCAGCCTGCCATTGCATAAAGGATCATCTTGCCATTTCCAACTTGTTCTTACAAGTTGCAGTAACATCAAATAGCAAGCCTTGTCAGGATTTGTAGGTTGTGAGTGGCTCTTACCGAGTTTGAGCAGTATCTTTTCATTAGCTCATTGATAGCAATGTCATTCTTGTGCAGCTTGGGACCTGTGTGGTACCATCCCACAATTCTTTCCCTGGCTAGGAAAAAGACACAGAAAGCAAAGCAAGAGTCAGAGTACACGAAGCACCTGGAAGAGGGCTCAACCTCCAAGAGCCATTTCCTTCCTCTACTGTTTCACTGGAAGTGGGACTTTGCAGGAATAAAGCATGGTTCTACATGCAATGACATTGTATAGTAAACGGGATGAGACTTTAGAATTTCTCACAAACGGAGCCTATCATTCGTACTGGACATTGCTTACATCCAAAGTTTACTGAACTTGGACATCAGCCTCAAAATAAATTTTACAGGTACAGAATACTACACTTTGAACGTTGGCAAAATAGACAAGATATGCCCAACCCTGAGGACTTTGCCAAATGGATGAACAACAAAAAGCCTATTTACTGCACACACAAGCTATAAAAGACCCCTCCTTCAAGTAGCATGTAGTCTAAAATATGGTTTCTTTGCTGGGGCATTAGGTTAAAACATGAGAGGTTTTGCAGAATCTGATGTTGAAGGGTGACCCAGTTCCTTCATTTTCTCACTAACAGAGGTGTTCATCTCTAAAATGAAAAACTTTTTAACAACTAAGCATCTGTGAGCAGTCATAGCAAAGTTATTTAAATAACATCACTTTTTGGCTTATCCTAGTGATAGATTTAGCTGTGACTTGCACTTCTGCCTAACCAAGCATTGCTTACCATTTACTTTCTTGAACATCCCATACATGTTCTCCAGATAGTCATGGTCCAAAAACCATACAGAGTCGTCTTTATCATCTTCATCAAAGGGGACTATGGGTAAAAAAAAAGTGATTCCAAACCATGGCATGAATTTCCAGCCTTTAAAAAAACCCATGGAAATGGTTTATTGAATATTTACAAATAACCTGTAAACAGTAAGAACACTGGCAGGATTATTGTAATAACCTGCAGTTTTACAAGAGTATTATATTTAAAGTAGATTAATAAATTAGTAAATTAAGTTAATTTGGAATATGCAGAAAATATAAAAAATAAATTTAAGGAACCACAAAGTGGGGGGAGGAAGTTGAGTTTTGAAATGTTAAAATGATTGTAAAATTACTGAAATGAATAAAACTGAAAATCATAAATAAATTTTAAAAAGGAAAGTGACAATTTTGCCAAGTTGCATCCCATGTGGTGGGAATTAAGAGCAGCCCAAATAGGGTCCAGGTAGTCCAGCACTTTGTTCTCACAGATGCCTCTGGGAAGCTGGCAAGTCACTTAGAATGGGATCCAGTCTTCACATTACAGAGGTGAGGATGGTTTAAATTTCTATTCTACCCTTCATGAGAGGATCACAGGGCTTTTGAAAATAGCAAGTTATCATGCACTGAGTAAGACTACTGGACTATCCAATCCCAGTACTGGTCTCCTGAGTGGCTACCCAGCGCCATAGGCAGGGGAGTTTTTTATCAGCTGCCACTTGGTCCTTTTTAAATGGAAATGCCAGGAACTGCACATTCTGTGAGCAAAGCATGCATTCAACGACTGACCTCCAAAAGTTCCCCAAGGAACAGAAGATACAATTCCTTATTTATTATATTCATATTCTGCCCTTCCTCCCAAAGGAGCCCAGGGAGACAAACAACATGTGGTAAACAATAAAAGCATCTTTTTAAATACAGTGATGAAGTCAATCTCTTTACCTAGGGTCTCAAAATGGGAGTCTTTCAGCCCCACCTAGAAATACCACTGGGGATTGAATCTGGTATCTTCTGCAAGCAAAGCAGGTACTCTACCACTGATTTAGGATCTCTTCCTACTACAGTATTGACCGTAGTATGTGGTACATGTAGTTGCAGCCCACAAAATTAATGACTAGACAAGATCACAAGTTTCTAGAACTGGGCTAGAACTCAGATTTAAACTAAAGGTAGATGAAAGAATGATGATTCCCTGGAGCAGACTATGGAGAGCTAAGGCTGTCTTACGACAGCCTGAGAACTCGAGGGACCGCATTTAAGCTTTTAGCCAAACACAATACAGCAGGTTCCTAACTGGACCCCTTTGGGTTATTATTTAATCAGAGGACTGTTGAAAACTCAAGACTATCAACCAAGTTTCAATTCAGATTTATGACTAAGCTTTTCTGGGTCTCTCACTTTAAGACAAAAGGTGGGGAACCTCTGACCCTCCAAATGCTGCTGATGGAACTTGGAGTCCAACAACATATGGAGGGCCACAGGTTCCCCACCAACCATTTAAGGGACAAACCCCAAATTTCCCCAAATCCATTAATGGGGTGGAAAAGGTTAGGGTAAGAGTGTACATTACACACCACATCTGGCTTGCTGGACAACCATAGAGATCTCAGATGTCACTTTACCTGCAAAGCTGTTGGAGACATCCAAAATCTTCTTCTGCCATGAACCCAAGAGAACCCCCACAACTCGCTTCTGATTTCCAACTTTTCCTATCCTAAAATAGAAAGGCAAAATCAAAAGAAAGATGAGATACATTGATGTGCAGCATAAACTATTCCTGAACTGAATTTTTATCAACTCAGGGCAATGAAAACCAGCATAACTAAGGTGGGAGGAAAAGAGTATGTAGCAACTTGCCAAGACTCCCAACAGAAGGAGTCTTGATAGTGACCAGGGAGGAGGCAGCTGAATGTTGATGGCTTGTCTTCTTCTGATGGTTAATGGAGGAAGTGAAGATACAAAAAGCTGACTTAGCCCACCAATCCACCTAGCCCCAAAGTGTCAGCACTGCCTGGCCTGGCAGTGACTCTCCAAGGTCTATGTCAGAGCATGGCCTTTCCCACCACCTGCTTCTGAAATCCATTTAGCAGGTGTGGTTTCTGGGGGAGAGATGTTGTTGAAATGGAACCTGCTGCTTGTAAAGCAAATGCTCTGACACATACCTACTCAGACAAGTTGGCACAGCCACACGCTGGTTACATGTATTTCATCCATGCAGCTGTGGCTGCTACTTAGGAAGCAAGTATATTTTAAGTCATATCAGTTCACTTATATTCCGCTTTTCCACTCAAGAGTCTGGAAAAGGAGTGGCAAAAGATGAATCTCATCCTCGCTCCACACGCGGTAAACACACCCTGATAAACATAAAAAGCAAGTCGGCGAAAAGTAGCATGCAGCCCCCCTCCATGAAGTCTTTGGCCCAAAGGCCCGTTTGTTGGGGTGCAGAGAGAGAGAGCAGCCGCTTGGCCTGCAGAAGGAAAGAGGTTCCGGGTTCAACCCCGAAAGCTGCTCCGAGGAGGATGGGGAGCCAGGAAGATAAGTCGGGCCTCTCCCCTGGGCTTTACGGCCTCACTCCGCGAGAAAGGCAGCCGCTTCCTTTATTGCTCCGAGGCCTCGCCAAACCCTGAGGGTCTCCCCAACCGAAACCCGGGGTAGGGGCACAGGCGGGAAGGCGGCCTCAGCCCGGGCCCGTGACTAAGCTGTCCTTCCGCGGCCTCCGCTCCGGCGCTTCTTTACAGTAGCTTCCTCGCAGCTCGCTGTCCCTGAGCATGTGCAAAGCGTCACCCCAGCCCTACGGCCACCCTGCCTCCCTAAGCCCTGACCTGCCGGCCATGACTCAGCCCGGCCGCCCGGCCGCCGCCTCCCTCACCGGTTAAAGTGATCGACCACGCTCAGCAGCACCAACGGGTGGACCACCACTCGCTCCACGGCCAGCTCCGGCATAGCAGCGGCGGCGGCTTCGCGGCCTCCACGTCCTGGCCTAGTTCCTGGCCTCCTTCTCCCGGTAAGCAAAGCGCCTCTCAGTGACTCAGGGCACCGGGTGTGAAGCAAGCGATGCTGAGGGAGGAGCTGGGCAGCCGCGCCATCTTGGGAAGGGCAGCCGCAGTGACGTCACGCGACTTCCTTTCAGCCTGTGGGCGGGGGAAAGCGACGCCATCTTGGGATGGTCTCAAAGGGTACCTCGCCGGCAGTTCGGCTTCCTGTGAGAAGTTTCCATCTTGGCGACGTGGGGCGGTCGCGTCGCCATATTTAGAAGGGCAAAAGGAGGGATGCCATTATGCGAGGGTGAGTCGCCTCCAGAACATTCTTGAGGGAAGCCGTTGATGAATGATTTAAGCGTCCTTTTTGTGCTTTTCGTTCAAAACCTAAGTCTGGAGGTGGCTTTAGCATCCACCAGAGATGCTTTTTCTACGTGTTTTAGGAATTTTTGGGAAATTTGAGGAGGGAAAAAACCCGAGATTTTGTTTCAGGGAAGACACTGTATCGCTGCTAACACGTGCAAGACACATTTTGTTGTTGTTATTTAGTCATGTCCGACTCTTCGTGACCCCGTGGACCAGAGCACGCCAGGCACTCCTGTCTTCCACTGCCTCCCGCAGTTCGGTCAAACTCATGCTGGTAGCTTCGAAGACACTATCTAACCATCTCGTCCTCTGTCGCCCCCTTCTCCTTGTGCCCTCCATCTTTCCCAACATCAGGGTCCTTTCCAGGGAGTCTTCTCTTCTCATGATGTGGCCAAAGTACTGGAGCCTCAGCTTCACGATCTGTCCTTCCAGTGAGCACTCAGGGCTGATTTGCTTAAGAATGGATAGGTTTGATCTTCCTGCAATCCATGGGACTCTCAAGAGTCTCCTCCAGCACCATAATTCAAAAGCATCAATTCTGCAATCAGCCTTTATGGCCCAGCTCTCACTTCCATACATCACTACTGGGAAAACCATAGCTTTAACTATACGGACCTTTGTTGGCAAGGTGATGTCTCTGCTTTTTAAGATGCTGTCTAGGTTTGTCATTGCTTTTCTTCCAAGAAGCAGGCATCTTTTAATTTCGTGGCTGTTGTCACCATCTGCAGTGATCATGGAGCCCAAGAAAGTAAAATCTCTCACTGCCTCCATTTCTTCCCCTTCTATTTGCCAGGAGGTGATGGGACCAGTGGCCATGATCTTCAGTTTTTTGATGTTGAGCTTCAGACCATATTTTGCGCTCTCCTCTTTCACGCTCATTAAAAGATTCTTTAATCCTCCTCACTTTCTGCCATCAAGGTTGTGTCATTTGCATATCTGAGGTTGTTGATATTTCTTCCGGCAATCACATGCTCCAAATGGAGGGCTTCCTCGGTTATTTGAAATTACGCATGCATACAAACACACATTTTCCACAATTGAAGGAAACATTTGCAACATTAAAGATTTCTATCTGTCCAGTGCTGCATTCACTCTGGAGTCATCTGTTGGGGGAGCCACGTGTTTATTTCCAGAGACAGAAAACTAGGCAGCACAAAACAATTTAAAACAAGAGCTTAAACAGCAACCAGCAACAACTTTTTTATATCTACAATAGTCATCCACTCCAGCTCCAAAGTATTAAGGGAATGGCTGTGGCTCAGTGGCAGAGTCTCTGCCTTGCATGCAGACAGAGTCCTACCTAAGGCTCAATCCACAGCAGCATCTGCAGGTACTACAGGGAGAGAAACTCTGAAACTTTGGAGAGCTGATGCTGCCAGTCAGCATAGTTAATTCTGAGCTGGATAGACCAAGACTGTATGGGGTCGTTTCTTATGCTCCTACTGTTAAGAGGGAATTGAGTGGTGGGCTTTGTCTCAGCCCACTTCTTCCAGAGCTATTATTAATATGGGCCACCTCAAGACCATGGCAGTAGAGCACAACACTTTGGTTTGAGGCAAATCACTCCAAACAGCAGAGTAGTTTAGAAGCACATAAAATAATCCACTGTGTCCTCTGGCAACCATGAGTTGGCAGCTGCAATTCATTCAGGTTCTTATACTTATTTAAACCACTCCTGAAGAACTTTGCTTTACAAGGTGCTGTGCAAATAGCATACAGATTAACCAATACTGAGACTGAGGTGGCAACTTGCCCAAGGTCACCCAGAGGTGAGACTTATTCCCCAGGTCCAAGACTAGCTCTCTATTGGCCCACACTGGCTGCTGTCTCTTGTCTTTGTTTGGAATTTCTCACTGTTGCTGAGGAAAGTAGATGTTATAGAACCACTTAATTGATCATAATTTTTGCAGAAAATACCAGCTTGTTTTCTGGCTCAGTGATTCAGAATGTGTGTTAATTAATCCCTTGTAAGGCATGATCTTGATTTATAGGGATGGCTTCAGATAAGAGAAGATACCCAGATACATTCATTTGGTTCATTCACAAATATATTACAGGTCTCTGTTGCTGTTCTTTTGAAGCTCCCCTCACCCCCGCCTTGAATGGCACCTCATAAGAAAGACTAACTTTTATGCTTTATCCTCCTTGAAGACTCTTGAGTGACATCTCCCACTGCAAAAGCCCACAGAGAAGTGACTAACTTCTTTCAATGTGTTCTGAATTCAACCTCCTTCTGATGAAGGAGAAAACACATGCCAGTCCCAAGTAGTCTCTCCAGAAAGCACTCTATTGCCTCTACCTTCTCTTTGATAATGAGAAAGATCTCAGGTGCCTCTTCTGATCTCGCCTGCTGCATTGTGGCATGGGAAGAGAAGTGGTTTCTTAAGTAAGGAGATCAGAGGCTTTTTAGAAATTGCAGGTAAAACTCAGTACTCTGAGCATTTGGACCTGGAGGACACCAGTGTAGATCACAGGATGCAAGTAGGAGCAAGAGCCTTGAGCTGAGATGTGATTTTTAATGAAAAGTGTACTGCAGATGTTGGCAGCTGCTTTGGCTTATTAATGGAAAAGGGTGGTACCTCAGTGGATAGAGCATCTGGTTTGCATGTAGAAGATCCTCAGTCCCTGGCATCTCCAGGTGGGAGAAGGAATGTCCCCTGTCTGAAACCTTGGAAAGAGGTTACCACTCAGTACCACTCAGTTACCACTCAGTATCACTGTACTGAGTTAGAAGATGGGCCTCTGTTATAAGGCATCTTCCTATGTCCCTACATAATGTGCAGCTGTAGTTGAAAGAAGAACAACTATCATGGTCTTGAAGTGATGGGCACATGAGTGGCTGTTCTCAAAAGAAGAGGAAATGGGAGACTGCTTGCAGAAATCCCGGCACCTCAGATGCTTTTAAAAAAGTTTCTTAAAGCAGCATTGCAAGATTTCATACAGATTTATCTACAATGAAGAAAGTCCTTTGGCCAGTAGTTCAACCCCGACGAGGCACTGCAACAGGAATTCGCAATATGAGGTCTTATATGGATCAATTTTAGTCTCTTAAGGGAAGGAGTTGACCTTTTATGATTTGGATTTCTGGTCAGAGATTATTCCTCATAAGAGACAGAAAAAACTTGCTACCTGATGGGACCTGAGGTTATCACTACAGGGTCCTTGCTCAAGCGCTGTTGGACAGAGGGAGGTTGAAGAAAATTCCCAGAGCACTTAATTTATTTTCTTTCTTTTTTTAGCTTTCAGTATTTTTTACAGAGTGAAGTTCAACCATGTATTTTTTTCTGATCCTCACTGCCATTGTGTAAAATACATTTTCTTTGGTGTTTCAGAGACATATGGGTGATTCTGGAGTGTGGCTAGCTTGTCAGCTCCACCACTCCTGTTGCTGTATGGCCGACAAAGGGGATTCCTGTGACCCAGATGGGAGCTCAGGCAACCAGTAATTGACCTTCTATGCTACAGCTGGAACATCAGGGTTCAAAGTAATGAAGGATTCCTCAGGGCTGCTGGCAGTGCTGGTGTTCTGGTGTGTGTGTGTGTGTGTGTGTGTGTGTGTTGCAATCCTGCTTCCCCTGTTCCTCCACCTCTAAGGAGACTCTGGTTCATAGTCTGGGTGTAGCTGGAGCCTGACAAATACCTGGCTTTTCTGGTTTAAAAAAACCCATAGCAGCAGATGGGAAAGGCCTCTGCCAAGTCCCTGGAGAGCCACTATAAGTCATAGAAGAAAATATTGGGCTAGATAGTCCACTGGATTGGCCTGGGATACGGCAACTTCCCATGACATTCTTAATTTGCTTAGTTTGCCTGCTTGGATGGAAGTGAAGGAAAAGGCCGCAGGAGGGAGCATGATGTCTGAATAGGACCTTGTCACAGTTGTGCCTACGGAACACTTCTCAAGAGGGGCCTACCTGGAGCCTGCTTTGCTCTCATTTCAGCACCAGGCTAAAACCTATTTTACTCGCCCCCCCTCCATAATTTCAGTATGAATTATGGATTTTAGACTGGTTTGCCATTGCTGTTTTATTTTTGTAAGTTTTATTTGCCAAATGGATTTTACTATTCTAACATTGCTTTTATGATGCTGTGTAAGCTGCCCTTGGACACTTTTTGCAGGACAGGATACAAACCCTGATTTCCCCCCCAGGAAAGATCCACAAGCCAGTGACGGCTCCTGAACCTTTCTCTTTAAAAGTTTGAATGGCTTTAATTTTGTTTACTGTGTGTTTTTGCAATATTGATTCCAAAAGGGCTCCCATGGAAGAAGACGTTATGATGCAAAGCATTTCTGTTGTTTATTTACTTCATCTTATTCTATATCATTTGTTACATTTATCAGTCACCGAATTGCCATGAGCCTCTAGGTGATGTATAACCCTGATACAAAGAGTTTAAAAAAAGCACATAATAATCCAAGCAATACATTGTGATATACAAGCCTAGCAACTAAATAAGTAAGCATTAACACTGGCACAATCCAATAAAAACTAAAAGACCCCCACACGCTAAAACTGAATGATCGCTGTCAAGCGAGCAGAGACTAAAATCAGATGATGTTAAGGCAGCATTAAAATGCAAAAAGGTCCGACTTCGATCCCTGGCAGCATCTCCAGGTACCTGGTGATGGGAAAAGCCTCTCTCTGCCCAAGACCCTGGAGAGCTGCTGCCAGTCAGAGAAGTCAATACTGGGCTAGACGGGTGAATGGTCTGACCTAGAAGAACGCAGCTTCCTCTGTTCATAAGCTGGAAGAGCCCCCTAAATAGCCCTGTATGGCCTGTGCTGAATCAGTTTGAAGTTATTGTTGTATAGTAAGTGCAGGGACCTCTTGTGGCACTTCTAGACCTTACATCACACAATTTCCTTAAACACAGTACAGTATTCTATTTTCCTTCTGGGTGGAGTCTTTTCTTCTTTCCAGCAGGGGGAGACATCTGACCATATAACAGAACTGATAATGCTGCCTTTGGAAGCTTCTTTTATCAATATACATATAAAACTCAATGCTCAAATTAACTAGTTCAATAAGTAATTTAGCTCATTGATTTTTGGGCATATCCTAAGTGCCATTACAAGCTACGGATATTTTAAATGCCATTACCTAATAGAAGGAATGTTTTAAGCACCTTCTATTGATTTTATTACTGCTTTATTTTGCTGTCTTGGTTTAAAATCATTTTAACCACTCGGTAATCAAGAAGAAATATATCGTTGGTGAAATACAGTCAATTTCCTAAAAACCTTTGACATCGTTAAATAAGGAATTACAGTTGTTAAATCATGTCAGGCAATAACCAAGGGACAGAAAAGATATACAATTCGGAGCAGCGGGCCAGCAATACCAGTAAGCTGTTCTGACCTTTGCCATCCAGACTCTATGTATGTGACAATCACACACCCGGCTTCTCTTCTTGGCTCTTACATCAGCGTTTTTGGCAAGAAGTGTGGCTGGGAACATTCATCAAACTAATCGGCATGTTAATCGATTAATTCATTAATCGCAGATTTAGAATGTGGATTTTAAATCAGAGGAATCGATGCTGGCTGCAGCTGGAGGGTGTTCACTGCTGATGCTATTAATTATCATTTCTTATATTTGGGATGATTTTTTTGAACAGAATATTTCCATCTGTCTTTGTTAATTACGTGGGAGGAACTGTTATCTTCAATACATACCCTTAACTTGTTACCTTTATAGAGGCAGCCGGGCTGTTTGCTTTAACTGGATAATTAAACACTAGTCTGTTAAACAGGACAACAGTTAATTTGACTAAAAATAGTTAATCAGTGGATAGCCTTAGTAAGAAAGTATTTAAAAGCTAGGCAGGTTACTGAGTGCTAACCAAGTATGACCAAGGGAGAGGTAGTCAGTGTTTTCATTACCTCCTGCACCGTGTTGTTGAAATCACTTTCTAGCTTAGCAAACAGGCAGTTGCGTTTGCTTGCTGATATTGCTCATAAGGTTGCATGGTGACATTATGCCCCAAAGATGTAAACAGAGCATGCTCCTCCGAGGAATTTGAACCTCCATGCCTTTGAGATGAACAGATTAACAGGACCACTGAGCTAATCACTTGGCAGATGCAAACTGCAAATACAGTCTATATGTTGCCTAATCAAAGAATTGCAGAAGTATGTAGTGAGCTTTGAAGCTCAATAAAAGCCAGCTAATGAGATGATTAAATTGACATTTGATGTGATTTAACTATAGAGCAGCAAACATCAATACCTATATGATTTGGCAAGTGATTCTCAAATTATGATGTGAGCTTTTCAAGGGTTTCCACCATTGGAGAACACCTAGCTGTAAACCAGCATGGGGCGGGGTGTGGTGTAGATTTTGTAAAGTCAAGTGTTTTAATCATCAGTAGCTTTCTATTCACTTCTGCTGCCTAAACAAACATTTAAGGGAACTGAATGATTAGGCCCAGGTTTGTGCATGAATGAGCTCTGAAATCAGTGGACCAAAACAGAACTCCTTGGTTCTTAGAAGCTATCAAAAGGGAAACTGATTTTCCTAAGTCCAGGGATTGCCCTGTGTTTGGGGCTTCCTTTCAGAAGTTTTTCCTTTCATGCAGTTTTCTGCATGTGCAAAATCTCACCAGATTCCAAAGCGTAGAAGAAGAAAAGCAAATCCAAAGCACTGTGTGCCAGCCATGCTCACAAGATGTTCCTGGGTGCTGCCTTTTGTTAGCAAGATGCAAACCTGACAGCACAGCCTTTGTCCCATACATGCTTGAGTTTAGTCCTGTGTGTGCTCATGGTCCCAGCAAAACTGCTGCGGAAGTTTGAGCCTGCATCTTCCCTGGTGTCTCCCAGTTTAAATGTGTATCCCAAACTGATCTCCATACCAGGTGGGGGAACTTTTGCGCCCCCCCCCAATGTTGCTGAACTTTAACTCATAATCTCTGGCCATTGGCCATGCTTGCTGAGGCTGATGGGAGTTGTAGTTCAGCAACATCTGGAGAGGGCCACAGATTCCACACATCACCACATGGTGTTCTTGCATACATTACCACTACTTGTTATGTAATATGGGCTATTGGAGGCGGGGAAAGATTGGGAGAGAGTTCTAGCCATATTAAGTTACTGTTATACCTACAATTGCTTTTCTTCTTATAATTTCAGATTACCATGCTTAATGCACACGAGCTGACGCATGGAGATACATTTGGGGTAATGCTGTGTGTAGTTATGCATGTCGTATTATCACATGGCTAGATGTGGTCTGTCATCCCCTACTCAGCACATCTGGTACAGTAGATTTACATGCAGAAATTCCATTTCCACATGGAGATTGCATTCACTGAACTGGGGCAAATCACTTTAGAATGGAGGTCCATTTGTGTTGCCCAGGATGAGGCTGTCACCGTAGGAAAAGATAGGTGTCTAGTATAAATTCAGGATATGGATTATCCTATCATGGCAGCTGCCTTCTGTGGTATCTCCTTTCTATAGATTAGAATAATTTTGTTGTTCCATGCAGGAGGTGAGCTGGCAGTCAGTGTCACTCTCTCTGACCAGTATTTGGAATCATCACTTTTAATAGAAACCCAGCCATCACTTGCTTTGTTTAAAAAAGATACCAAACATAATTACCCAGTAATTAGAATCCTGGTCCTTTCCACTGCATTGCTGGAAATTGGGTTTCCAACATCCCTCTCCTCCTTCCCCTCTGCATTCCCTGCCCCAAAGCTTAGAAATACCAGAGCCAATGCCTGTAAGACAGAGGCATGATGCTCTGATCAGAAAGACAAGTTAAATGGCTATTTGCTTATTTTATTTAACCCAATTCATATACTGTGGGATTGTAGTAAAACCTCTTAAGCGGGTTATAAGAAATATTAAAATTATCAATAAAAACAGTTAAAAACAATTAAAGATAATTAAAACCAGCAGTAAAAGAAATCGAAACACAACATGTCTGGATTGGCTTCATCATCTCATCCTCCTAACACATGCTCCCTTTTCAGTATGAAAAAGGAAACACAATAAAAAAAGGTTTCACTTGCAATAATTTTTCCATATCTTGAGGACTAGCAAATTCTTTACTATGAGGCTTTATTTGTACAAAGCATAGCAAAACTTCAAAACCACTCAAAAGCTTTCTTATTAACTGCTGTCAGTCCTGTGATTTACAAGGGCAATAAAGATCTGGAGGGGGCACATTTATCATGGACTTCAGCGCACCAGGAGCCATTTTCTCAAGTGGTAAAGCCAAGTGATAAAATGAGTTCTTTTGTTCCATAACCTTCTTAAAATGTGTGTGTTGGTCTTTCTGGCTTGTAGCTTGGCTCTGCTCCTCTAGCCCTCCATCTCCCTGCGATGATGAATTGCTCAGACACAGATGCTGATGATGCTTCTAGAACAGCAGATTCTCTGAGTGATACAAATTTACTTTCCGCTTTCTATTAGTTGCCAGCATTATTTATTCCTCTACTCCTAATTTTTATTTTATTTGCATGACACTTTTGAAATTGGGTAGGAGAAACTATCATATACCCTTCCTTCTTAGGAAAACTCAGATAATTCTGATTTAGGATAATATAAAATCCTCATGTTTATACCAAGAAACCATTCTCCTGATTTGTGGTGTGCATGTTGGGAAGCAAAGTCCCATTGTTCTGCATTTGACATACTCTCATAGGCAGATAATAACTTTTGTGTCTATCCTCCGTTCCTTGGCAGGAGAGAGAGAGAGAACGAGAGAGAGAGAGAGAGAGAGAGAGAAAGTTAATTTGTTGCAAAAAATAGACAGCCCAGTTGGGGCTTGCTTTGTACATGAAAGAACAATACCAGTGCAACTGTTCATTGATTAACATAATTGAGCCATAGTTAAATAGTCAAGGCTTAAGCTAATCAGAAAATAAAATAAGCCTTTAAAAATGTACCTGGGCTTATTTGCAACAAAACTGAATTACACTATGACTGTTGGAAGAAAGAAAACAATGAGTACTGTTCAACTTTGTCTTCATGTTAGTCATTCTAGTACATCACAAAGGTTGTCTAGTTTTCGGCAAATGTATTTCCTAAAATAATTTCCTTCTTCAGGACATTTTTTGAAATGCACTTGACTTGGCCTAGCTTTGTCAAAAAGAACAATTTACATGTCTTACAAAAATGGGAGAAGTTAAATTTCAAGGCAAATGACTTCTAGATTAGATGATGTGCGACTTGATTTACACAAGTTAACTAGCATCATGTTTGTGAGGTTTGTGTTTTTAAAATGGGGGCTGGGGAAATGACAGAGTACAATGGACCAGTTAGCAAAGTGGGTTGGTTTGCTCACAGCATGAGGATGAATTGGATGGAAGAACAATCAGCTTGGAAATGTCTTCCAATTTGCTTTTAAGGCTCAGGGCAGGTGGGTGATTTTGACCATACTTTCCAACCTTTTTAGATCAGGGATCAGGGACACGGGCACCTCCGAGAAACGATGTAGAGAAGGACCAGCGGCGGTGGTGTGCCTCTTCTCCTCTGGGCTCCGGTACACTGCAGCTTCGCTCCTGGCTCAGGTCTGTGCCAGGGGCAGAAGCAGTGCAGAGAAGGCGTGGTAGCGTTAGCCCTGCGCCACATCTCTCCTCCTTTGAGCTCTGGTATGAAAGGGAGGAAAAGGGTCACTGTTGAGCAGCTGCCACTGCCAGAGAGCACCCAGAGCCTTTTCACCTCCTGCTGCTACTCACGCCCCGACTGCTGAGTCTCATTCCTTTCCACATGCTCCGGCTGCCTTCCTGCTGGGCTCATGGTCCCCCAGGGCCACACACACTGCGCACTCCGGCGAGGCTGGGCAAGGCAAAATGGAGGGCTGTCCTCCCTTCCTTGCTACGCCATCATGCTCTGCCATCACATCAACGTTGTTGCGCTCCCTGCCAGGTGCTCTGATTGGTAGAGAGCCAGATTTCTCCCTGCAGCCACCACAGCCAATTTCTTTCCCTGCTTAATTTATTAAGAGACTGAGAAGGGGAAAATTGTTCTCCTGTGCAGTGGCCGCCCAAGGAAGGACGTGTGGATCCTGGGACATTCTGGGATCCAATCAGAGACTGGGATGCCTGCTTTAAATCCGTGATGTCCCACTCGAAACATGACAGTTGCATGGTATGTTTGCCACAATCCAGCATGATCTATTCCCTATGACTCCAAGATCTTGTTTGTAGTTCCTCACTGCTTAATTCAGACCCTATGAGTGTATATAGGAAATTAATATTTCTTTTGGTGGGTTGTGTTGTGATGCTTGCATTGGTTGCCTTCCTCTGACCTGAGGAGGATACACTGGATGATTATCATTGCATTGAACAGCAGTTGAAACGTTTGGTAAGATATAGGGGCTGTTTTAGAAAGAAATTGGTGCTACATAGGGAACCTCAGACAATTTTCTCTGGCGGCAACTTGCTGCTAAAGCCACTTGGTATGCTTTGGGGAAAGTGGTTAGAGGACTGTCGTTTGCTAGAGATGGCTGAACCATCACTCATGATTTCCCCCAAAGGAGGCAGCTGTAGTGCTAGCCTTAGGCACACCTCTTAACCAGCTCTTAACCAGCATATGGAAGATGTTGGCCTTCGCTAGTCCATCATGGGTATATCAGCCATGGCAGAGAGATTTTTTTTCAGACCTGTTTGCTGTAATTTTATGGCCATACTTAAAATATGAGTAGGAAAGATTTTTACCAGCCGACCAGCCTCTTTTTATATAGCTGCAAAGGGAATTGTGTGTTATTTCTGATACTTATCGTATTGTTAAATCTTTTGTCTCTGATATTTTAAGTTGGAAATTATAAGTGTTCTTTGTACTCTAGGGCCTCTTTTATACTGCAACTTCTTTAAAGTTTTTAAAGATCTAAAAAAAACAAAAAACCCTTTACTTTATGAAGCAGTTTGGGGGTCAGTTTTTATAAAAATGTGTGCTTTTATGTTGGATCGTTTAAAGACCATCTGTTAACTGAAGCCAACCATAAGTGAAGTTGCAGTTATGTTTCCTATTAGTCTTGTATCTTTCCTATTAGTCATGTATGAGAGAATACAGAGGTAGCCAACAGAACTCCAAACAAGAATTGAGAAAGCAGATGGTTGCCATCATTTTACCTTGTTTTCTTTTACAAGAATGAAAAATTATTAATAGAACAGAAAACACTGTGCCCAGCTACTTTTGCTAACCACAGCTGAAAAATCACACCAAATATGCATTTCTGAGCCTTTATTTTATAATGCAATTGAAAATTTGAACTGTTTAGCTTAAGAGACATTAAGAAGAGGAGAGGAGAGAAAGCAAAATGAAACTCATGACTAAAAGCATAGAATGAAAGACAAAATGTACTGTTTGAAATAGGTGTGTACTTTCTGGTCAGTGAAGGCTCATTTATTATATTGTCACAGTGAACTGTGATTTTTTATTTTTCTTATGAGGAGGAAGATGAAATTTTTCCTAGGTAGTTCTCTGGCTTACTGGCAGCTGCCTTTTCAAAAGTTGTCTGTTGACTTAAATAAAGATCCTTGAGAAGACAAATCACAAATTGTTTTTCAACTAAATTCAGCTACAAGCTTCCAGGTATGCCCACGTCATACCTGGCCACAGGACTGCAGCTCTCATATGCCGCTGAGGGAATAACACTCCCTTCTGCTTCACAATTCCTGGGCAATTTCAGACAGTTGCTAAGAATAGGAAAGGAAGATTTAAATTGACCAGAGAAATAAATTATGACGTTTTTATACCTGATTATATAGGAAAGTGTGTGTTTGTGGTAGGAATTAGCACATAGTAGATATGCAGATCCAAGGCTCGTATTTCATTTGAAATGTATTTATACATTCCTATCCTCATGTTAACCCTATGACAATTTTTAATTGGAATATCAAACTATAGTAAAATGTACAGGCAATGTCTGATTTCACCCCAGTCCTCCACAGTGTGGGTAATAATCTTTCTGAAGCTCATTAATTCCATTTTCAGAGGGGTCAATGAGACTGAGGGTGTTTTCACACATTAATTTTTTAATCACTTCTGGCTTTAGTGTGAGTTCTAGTGCAAATTGCCCCCCACCCCATGCATGCATTGTCCAGAATGCCCATTCCCCATTACAAATGCCTTGCCCCTGCATTGACCCTGATCACCTAAATAATCCTCTTCAGAGCCTCATGTATCCACTTGTAACTGGCTTGAATGCCGCACAGTAAAGCTGTAGCCAAGCAAGAATTTGCACATAAGTATCCCTGAGGTCCTAGGTAGCATGAATAAATGGGTGGTACCAGTGACTCCGTTTCCTAGAGTGAGCCCCCAAGTCCCTTTTGTCCCCTCATCATCTAATTGCCCATGATCAATAATTTTGCCTGCCATGAACATGTGGGATGTGGGAGCCAATTTTGGTGTTGGATTTATGTGCAGGAAAGTAAAAAGAGGACCCAGTAAGAAGGAGGAAGGAGAGAGCCTGGGCTGGCCAAAGGGGAATACTACTTGCCATTGTTTGGTTGCTGGTTTCCTATCTACGAATATCAAACCTTGACTTGCCTTTTCCACTCCTTCATGCACAAATATTTGCCAAGTTTGCTGATATATAAATGCATATGGATTCTCTTGGAGATTTCTTCTTCAGTTTGTGGAGAACTTTCCTCTTCATCTGTTTTCAGACTTTGATGCTATTCCGTTTAGTTTCCTCTTGTTCTTATTGGATTTTAGAAAAGGTTAATTAGCTATCCACCAAGCTTGGTGGAAGAAGATTTTAATATTAGGCAATGTCCTATTGGGGTATGAAGGTAACACCATGAGGGGGTACTATAATTTTATCACATTTGTCCTGGTAAGTTGGTTTATTAAGGTGAACTGATTACAGCCCGCAGAGTTAATTTTTATATGCTAATACACCACAGCAAGTTGGGAACTTAAATAAAATGATACAATTAATTCAAATTTATGACAGGCAGGGAAGCTCAGTAAGGTCATCTGTAGATTATATTAACACTGCATCATCCAGACATTTCATCCCATTTTGTCTAACGTCAGGTGGCTGCTCTGTGTATCTTAATGCCCCTGGAATGTGGAAGGAAATGTGATGCAAAGTACATTGGGTGAATCTTGGCTCAGTTGCTGCATGCAGAGAAGACATACACAACTCATGATGTACTCTAAACACTGTACACATCTTATGATTCATAGTGTGAACCACAAACTTCGCAATTTTAGAAAAGTGTCTGCACTAAGCTTCTCAGGATTTTAATTCACTGGGGGAAATGTATGCCAAAATTATTCTGCTTTTTTGTTTGTTTGTTTATTAGCCACCCCAAAACCTCTTTGGGTGACATGCAAACAATTTGAATAAATGGGTAAAAACATCAAAACAATGCAGTGCAATCAGATACAGCACTAAAATTCAATAAACAAGCACAAATATATAACTGGCAGCCACAGCCATATAAAAAATCCTACAGAGAATTAAAATATCTGTGGTATGTCCATGTTTTTCAGGCATATGAGGTGATAGTGCTATTGGGTTCTTGATGTCAGGCATTGTAGTCTTGACTTGGACACGCGCTGGTGGAAAGGACATCGTTGTATCTCCCAAGTAATTATTCAAATTTTGCTTCTGAATGAGAATATGGATTCCTTTTCTCTCTCTAGCTTATACACATTGCTTATGTTCTTAATTGCACAACTGAATCTTCCTGATATTGTGTGTCTGTTATCATTGACGTGATCCTTAATTGCCTTGTCTACAGCAAGGCAACATACAGAGCTCCCACTAAAGAGGGATCAGGAATGAAAATGAGGGTGGGGACTTTATTGTGCCGCCCAGGAGGAAGGTTGGAGGTGGTTCTTCCTGCATTTGGGATGGATGGATATCCTTATCGCAATAGTGTATGTGTACCCATGGTTGATGACCTAGAGATGGTAGGGAGTGTTTTATGGAAAGCACTGTAAATTTACAATGCAATCCTAACCACATTTGCTCAGAAGTAAGCTCTGTTGCATTCAGTGAGACTATGGCTGCATATACATCAAGCCATTTGTAGCACAAAAATTTAGTTTTTTAAAAATCCAGAATTGTTCGTGCTTGTCCTCAACATGGTGTTTTCAGTATAGATTGTTTTTAGAACCTGGCATCCACAGGGATGGGCCTGGTTGCTTGAAACCCATTTGAAAGCTGTCCCATTGAGTAGGTGAGCTATGCTTTTTCCTCTCTGCAGCTGCATGAAGAAGGAAGTGGTGATTGAAGTATTGGTATACGCTCACCCACAACGTCATTGGGGAGGTAGGGATACACCTCTCTGCCCCACTGCCAGGACTGCTTACAATCTGTTTTCAAATGGACACACTGCAGGGTAATGCAGAATCAATCTGCAGTGAGCTTTTATTTTTGGAATGAAACCAGTTTCTCCATAAGCGCTTTTCAGGGGCAAATAAACAGATGTAGCTGGTGTGTACACTACATGGAAAAAACAAACATGTGCTCACTCTCCACTGCTTTTGGAATAAAATGTTGTGTGTACGCAGCCTTACTTCCTAGTAAGTGTGTTTTGGATTGCAGCCTCAAATGTGGAGGCACCACATAGGTGAGTTGGTGTCTCTTAAATGAGCTTTGGTGCACTATTCTTTTGTGTGCTATTGATTTTGTGTCATTCTTTGGGGCCATCATGACAACTCTCTATATTAAACTACATAAAACAGCATCTCTGTGGAGCAAGTCGGCCTCGCCCTGCTCCTGAACCACCACATGGAGGCTTTTTGATATTAAGCAGCTACAGCAACTGCCCAGGAGGGAAGAGAGGAGAGAAAGTGAATCAAAAGGTAGGACAAAACTGGAAGGGGGAGGAGAAAGAGCATAGGAGGCATTTTCTATGTAGATTGGGACTCAAGAAAAACAACAACATGTACATAAAGCAGGCAGTCTTGTCAGGAGATTATGGCTTCCCCTTTGCTTTACCAGCTCTTGTTATCAAAATGATTTTTTTAAAATATAGGTCATGGTAGCCCAGAAATGTCTTAATATACTACACAGGGGTGGGAAACTTCTGGCCCTCCGGAGGTTGCTTGACTCCAACTCCCATAGTCCCCAAGGACTGGCCATCCTGGCTGGGATGACGGGAGTTAAGAGCCCAACAACTTTTGGAGGACCACAGTAGGTTCCTCATCCCCGCCGAAAGAAAAGCCTTCCTGCCTGACACCACAGACACTTCCCCATGTTGCAATGGGGCTTAAGGGCAGAAGGCCATTAATCAGAACAAGAGATTGCTTAAAAACTTTAAAAAATAAATAAATTAGATGTGTATTGGTCATGAATTCTGGTAGTTGAATGTTTTTCCTTTGAGGAAAGACTCCATTTTTGGGAGCCTGAAATCTGGATTATGACTCCAGAAACTAAATTTGGAATACACAAAGAGTTATCATCCTTTTCAGTCTGACAATTACATCAGCATGAAATTCATCAGGCTTGCATTTGTGTTAGGTTTTTTGGGGGGGGGGAGGGGGGTGGGTTTCTAATTGCAGAACAGTTTCACCATAATCAGTATAATGTCAATAATAATCAGTTTTTGAAGTAAACTGGCCCTGCGATTTGGAAGCTCATCATTAACAAGAGCAGTGGTTTAGTGTATGTGTATATTTATGACTTTTAATTTTAAAAAATAATTCAGGGAGGCCGATGAGAACTTTTATAAAGGCAAATTAAGTCATTCTAGACTGGCATAACAGACAATATGTCATTATGAAATTACCAAATTACATGGACAATTAAATTTCCTTATTAAGCAAGATATAATGCCAACAATGTTACAGCAATTTATAAAGTTGAACGTTATTTTCAGCAATAACAAGCCCAGTGCCTCCAAAATAAAAGGGGCTTGTTTTAGAAGCTTGGTCATTCAGAACTGGAAAGGGAGCGATTACAATTCGTCATGGGAGCAATTTAAAACTTGCAGGTACTTATCCCAGTTGTGTGGCTTTTAGTCACATTTGCTGGAGATTCTCTGAGCTGATCGCTCTATTCATGCCCACTTTGAATCCAATTTGGCAAGCAGAAAGGAAGAATTGTCTGGCAGGCAAATTTGCATAGCAAAACAGTGTGCCAGGGGCTTCCCAGGACTTCCCAGGGCACACTAGATAGGTTGGCCTGCGAATGTGAACCAAATCGAATTTGTGCCCCCCTCCCTCTGGCTGTGTCCGAACTGGGTGCCTCCTGCCTGCCAGAATGAGCCTGCTCAGAGTGGTGGTCAGAATGTTCTTCTCTTAAGACCCAGGAGACCAGGGTTCAAATCTCCACTCAGCCATGAAGGTCACTGGGCAACTGTGGGCCAGTCACTGCCTCTCACCCTAACCTACCTCACAAGGCCGTTGTGGGGATTAAATGAGGAGAGGGGAGAACCATGTATCACCAACTTGAGCTCCTTGGAGAAAAATGTGGGATATAAATAAATAAATGCAAAATAAAGAGCCAGCCCCCCTTTGGCTATCCACCATGGTCCTTGAAGTGAGCTTTCCTTTTAGAGATGCTTATTAGCGTTTGCTGGAGATAAAGCGGCACACCCGCAGCTGCTGTATTAAAAGGTGAGAAAACAAATAAGAACAAGTGTTAATTCACATACACAAATCCCCTGTCTGCACAGCAGGTGGAGCGGCTGCCTCCATGCGGGGAGGGCCCTTTCCTGCTGCGAGGCTTTTCCTTCCTGTTTTATTGCCTCAGTGTTTGTTCTCGAAAGACTGCACCATACTTATGAGTATGTTAACACTGTGGATTCCTCCTGATTATGATTTTACTTATTTTATTTTTACAAAAATGAAATGTGATTTGCTGCAGATCGGCTTCTATGAAATATTCGAGTGAAAGCAAAATAGGTGTTGCTTTGCTCCCCAGTGGAATTCTTTTGGCTGGGTGAAGAAGGGCCTCTCCGCTAGCTGGGCTTTGATGGAGCTGTTTCATTTGGGAAGAGAGAGGTGTTCCACAGTAATGGGACTTTGATATGTGCTGGCAAGTGGGGCGAGAGAAGGAAGTTTGGTGGTGCTCTGCTATCAATGTCCAGTGTGGATAATTCAGTACTGGGTAGTTCTGGACAAGTTGCTGTCCTATGGCCACAGATCCCATCTGTAAAAAAAATTTTTTTGGGGGGGGCAGTGGAATTGGTGGCCTCCTTCATGAGGCTGTTTTCAGGCTCTCAAAACCCTTTACAAGCCCAGTGGGCAACCATGGAGAGACAATCATCATTGCAGCAAGATCAAAAGTAAGCCATTTAACTAACATATATCCTGACATTTCTGTAAACTCTTCCAAACTATAGGATAGGGTGAATGAGAAAAACAGTAAGTTACGGTACATGAAAAGAGCTCTTTCTGTCCCTTGAAAACCAACTTTAAGGATGTCCATGATCTTCATTGTCTTGCTTTTCCTCTTGAATTATTTCTGTATTCCTGTAGAAATTGGATTCATCTAAAAATGGGCAGAGGATATATGCCTCCTATGTCTCACCTCCTCAGTCTTCATAAGTCACCACTGTGGTTTCAAATAATCTTCTTATTGTGCTGTTAAGCATTTTCAATTCATCCACCGTTTGGGAGGCCTGTTGTCAGGCAGAAAAGCAGGATATAAATATTTTAAATCAATAAATCTACCTGTTCACAAGCAAGTTGTGCACTTGCCACTAATGACAACATATAAGCTCTTTGCCTTCTTAAGAGGTGGCTGTTCCAGATAGCACTGCCCCTTTTATTGCAACCCTCACAAACCCTCAATTTACCTTGTAATGCTTAAACTGATAGCTGACTGTGAAGACAGAGAAGTGCAAAATCAGGAAGGGTGTACGTCAGATTAGAGCACTTTTTCCTGATTTGGGAATATGCAAAGCTTCTAGTTACACAGGACCCTTCATCAGGCAGAAGGCTAAATTCCGGGGAGAAGGAAAGAATGTGTTCCAGCTGCAAAGCTGGTGTGTTTTAGCCACTGCATTTGAATTGTAACCTATTCACTTCAAACTCACTTAATACACTGACCACCAGCAGCAAGGCAATTACTATTGCAATGACTCCTCAGGAATCTGAAGTTTCTGTTCATCTCTTTGTCCTCAGTAAGACAGTAAGTTTTAATTCCCAGGCACGTCTCTTAAAGGTGTTGTACATGTCATTTTCCAATCTGCTCAGATTCAGTTGAACATTAAAATAATTCCATTGTAGCTCTTGTGCAGAATGTTCATCTACCTGTTTTATTAATGCTGCAAAGTCCTTTGGGAGAGCCGTACGACAGCATATGAATGGGAATCTTTTTTAAAAATCCTAAATGAGCACAGCAGATGTATGAAAGCAGCAGATGCAGAAAGAAAGATGAATTGAACATAATTCATTGCATTTTTGGGGGGAAAGTTTATCCTTTAGACTGTTCTGTTTATGGCTCACTTTTTCTGGTGGGGGGGGAATACATTTTCCTTATGACTTTTGATTTATGTCGTTTGACACATCAGAGGGCCCGAAGCTTGCACTTTTGTATACCTGAGTCACAAAATGGGATTTTTATTTAAACTGTGTTTTTTTAAAAAAGTTTAATGCAATACAGTGGTGAACTGATACTGTGGCACTTTAAACTGACAGATCAATAAACTTCAGTAATGACTGTAAAATTACATTACAGAATCGTGGATTTATTTTTCTTTCCATGACTTCAGAATTGCGCAGCACAAATTTTAAACACATACAAACCTATTTCCAAAGCTCTACTTTACGTCTCTTAACTTTCATTGCATACCACAGTTAAGAATCAGTGGATGATATCCTAATACCAGAGGTAGTCCCAGTTTGTTTGGTTATATTGGGTTTGTTTGTTTGCAGGAATGAGCAAAGTAAACTGGGTATGAATTAAGGAGGTTGCAGAGTAAAAAAGAGGTATTGTCCTACACTTTTGTAACATGGCCATAATATTCCTCAAAGAGAAGGCAGGTGGGGAGCATCTGCCCTGACGCCAGAAACCCTCAACAATGCAGGGTGTGTGTGTGTGCAGGAATGCTGGTCACCTTTCTTAAACTACAGTCAATTCAGTTTATTATTTCATTTATACCCCAGCGTTCCTCCAAGGAGCTGAAAGGTGGCACAGACACTTCTCCCCATCTCCATTTTATCCTCACAACAACCCTCTGAGGAAGGCTAGGCCGAGAGTGAGTGACTGGCCCAAGGTCCTAGCTGAGAGGAGATTTGAACCCTGGTCTCCTAGGCTCTAGTCCAGCATTCTAACCACTGCGCTACACTGGCTATCTTCTGACATGCTGCAGAAGATAGTTTAATACCCTGTATGACCTATCTTAAAGTATCCATTCTGTGTTTTGCTACAATATTTAAACCTGCCATTGAAACCCCGTTTCTTAGAGCAGAAATGCTTACCAGAGAGGTGAGCTGTTCTGTTGTTTTCTCTGCATTTCCCCCACTAGGGGGCAGAAAAGTCTGTCTCAGGGCTTTAAAGACAGTGCCGCATTTCTTCAAAAAAGGCTCTTTAGCAGAAGGAATCATTAATTTATTTGCCCTTTCTGGAACATTAGTGTATTAAAACAGACTGTGAATTCTCAGACAAATGGAATGTCTTAATGGTCCTCTGATTCTTCTGGTCACTGGGCACCATTTCTCCCCATCTCCACACCCTGGAGAGAGATGCTCATTCGCTGGGCCCATCATCTTGTGCTCTGTGCTTAACTTGGGCCCTGGATGGAATGTGTTTTTAATATCCAAGATTGGTCCTGGGGCATGTGGTAAAGGAGGAGAGTGCCTTTGAACATGGGCAGAGTGCATTGCGGTTGCCACTGAATAACCACAACTTGCCCCACAGACAAATGAATGTTCAGGAGTCAAGGTTTCCACATCTGCTTTCAAGGTAGACAGGACCCTGGCATTTATGCATTAACTGCAGGCAGGACTACCTTGCTTATGTGTTTAGACCTTTCATCTTTCCTATAAGCCCAAGGCAGCTTCTAGCATAACGGCAGCAGAACAGCAACAACAATCAGCAAGAAATTATAAAGTGCTTTAGCCACGCAGCACAACCGCACAACCGTATTTTGGGACCAAAAAACAATCCAGCTATTGAAACTCATAAAGCAAAGAAAATGGCCTTTGCTTCCTTCTCAGAATCCTCAGGGAAGGGAAAGGCGACAGCAGCGGCAACCACATGGTCATAAAAACTTATTTTGGGTCTTGTATCAGGAGCAGGAGCGCCTGAGTCAGGGGTCAGGTGTGTTCCTCCACTGGACAGAGGCAGGGCCTGGTCTACACCAGCCCAATCTTGGAGTGAGCCTGGGAGCCAGCAAGGAGCCTGTGGAATTGCTACAGCACTGCCCAATATGCACTCTGCTCCCTGCACATGCCAAGGAGTGAGGGAGATGTCTTAATCTGCACCTTCTGAAATGGCTCATGTCCAGGGCCTTGTTCTCAGGCATGAACAAGGAGATGGCGTGCTTTCTCTCTTCGTTCTTTAGTGCTACCTTGTGTTCTGCAACTGTAAGACCTACGCCGACTGGTGTGTACAATGCAGGGGAAGGGCTGACCTGGTGCCCTCCAGATATTGTTGGATTACAGCTTCTACCCTTCCTGGCCATTGGCCTTGCTGGCTGGGTTGTAGTTCAAAAGGGCTCCCAAGGCTGTCTGGGTTGTAGTCCTGGAAGGGCTCCCAAGGGTCATTTAGTCCAACCCCCTGCATAGCCATGCAGGAACCAAAGCTGAATAATCCCTGACACACGGCCATCCAACCTGTTTAAAAACCTTCATGGAGGGGAGTCCGCCACATTTGAGGTAGTCTGCTGCACTGCCAAACAGCTTTTGCCCTCAGAAAATTCTTCCTCATGTTTCGTTGGAATCTCCTTTCTTGTAATTTGAATCCATTGAAGCAGCAGAAAACAAGCTCGCTTCATCTTCCGTGTGATGGAACCAATTATTTCCCCACCCCTTTCTCTCAGCATTAGCATTCGCAGACGACATTCGTAAGAAGAGCCCAGCTGCAGAGGGATCAGGCCAAGGGGCCCTAACTAGTTTAATAATAACAATAGTAATAATAATATTATTACTTATACCCTGCCCATCTGAATGGGTTGTCCCTGTTTGTACACAATAAAATGTCCCATCAGGAAGCCCACTGGACATGAGTACAATTGCATTCTCCCCAGCAACTGGCATTCAGACACCTACTGCCTGTGATAGAGGAGGCTGAACATAGCCATCATGACTTGTAGCTGCTGATAGCCTCATTCTCCATGAATTTATCTCCTCCTCCTTTAAAGCCACCTGCACAGTATGGGAGAGAGTCTACCACAGGGGTTCCCAAATATTCCCCCCACCGTGGGGAGAAAATTGCTGAGGGTCTTGGCATACCACTTAACGATGTTCCCGCCTGCTGCAGCAGTTGTAATTCCATAGAATTCAATCTGTAACACAATAAAATACAATATAAGAAATAAAATGGAGCAATAAAAATACAATTATGAATATTCTGTGTGACGGATGTGCTGCCTCCTTTCTTCAACCACAAATCCACAGACACGCCATGGATCGCCTGAATGAAGCTCACAGACCACTTGTGGTCCACAGACCACAGTTTGGGAATTCCTGGTTTATGACACAGTTGGAAGCCTTTTATGTTCTTCTTCACTGAAGGCAAATGTCAGGGATAAGGAAAGCAGTGTTCGTATAACACGTCTGAGGAGACCAGCCCAGTTGCCTCAACCAGACCACCTCCCTGGTATCACTTGCTCTTCCTCCATTTCCTTATTCTTGGAAGGACATCAATTGCTGCCTGTGTTCAAAACTGCCCAGGTGTGTGATCTGCCAGTAGCAATTCTCCCACGGAGATTGTGATGGGGTGGCGGGTGCTGTCAGGCCAAACCACGCTGCAAGGAGAACCAGGGAGGCTGATCAGAGCAGCCATCTGCTGAAACTTTTGGATTGCTTCAGATTTCCCAGGGTTATCATATGTGTGTGTGTATGTGTGTATACAGTACTTATTTTCAGGCTGTTGCTGCTTTTAATCAAGAAGACTCCAATCAGGTTCTGATCAAATCTCCTTTCTATAGCCTCCTCTCCAGGTAGCAGCAGCTTCAGTTGAGGTACCTTTTGAGAAGCACGTTACGCAGCTGGGGAGCTTTTTTTTAAAAAAGGCGTGTAAAACAACACATGATAAAGACTCAATTTTTGTTTAAGCCTGGTGGTGATTCCCCACTCCCTCTTCTCTCCACCCCCCCCAACAGAGCATGAAATTAAAATGCATGCACAGAGCTACATGATTGCTACAGCGCCGTGGCTCAAGCTGCGGTTCTCTGGTGGATGTCATTAGTCACGCTAAGACAGACTGGGGTGGAACGGGAGTGGCAAAAATTTGCGGCAAAGAGGATGTTTATATGGAACGATTGACTGCTATGGACCTAATCTCCTGGCATCGGCTTGCTGATAGGCATAGCAAAGGGACGTGGGAAGGATATTGTAGCACTCCCACAAGGGATGTTGTGTGGCCCCGGAATGTGAGTCGCGCTCAACTGTAACCAATAGAGGCTAATGCACCTCTCTGAGGGAAGTCAGTTTGCCATGTCGGCATCGGTGCCTTTGCGGCCACCCACAATCCTTACTCTTGACTTGGTATCTCTGCCCAGAAACAAACAAGCTATTCATAATCCCTGCTTGTAAGCACCAGAACAATTTGCAGCTTTAGGCAAGATTTATTGCAAATCCCTATTGTTTTCCCTCGTAATTGCAGATACAGATGGCTCCAGTGGTATGGAAAGAAATCTTAAACCATATAAAGGGTGGGATATCCTTAGTTTTTCGCTCAGATCTCACACATTTTTTTGATGCTAACCCCAACTCTCTAGCTTCCCCACCATGTGAAAAGTAATAATCGACAAAGTGGTCACCTGTTTGAAGATTAAATGTTTCCTTATGCAGCAAAGGAGTGGAGTTTGCTGCTGCACAATGGCCATAGACTGGCTGCCCTTTTGTTACTCATTTTCCCTGCTTGGTTGTTAAGATGCTTAGCTGCGCCTGAGTAAATGAAATCACAGCCAACTTGGAGGCTCCCCCAGCAGCTCAGCTGGCCATTTGCAGATGGAAGAGAGACAAACCTGGTTCATAAAGCCAGAGCCGGGAGAGGAATTCACTAAACAGATTTCCCCCCAAAGGAAACATGAGGAAAAGAGCTTGTATGTTTGTGTGTGTGTGTGTGTGTGTGTGTGTGTGTGTGTGTGTATTCAAATGTCTGGGAATGTCCTTCAGCTCACATGCCACCAGGAATAAACATTAGCTTTGATCTTTCTTCTCCCCCAATTCATATTAATAATGAGCCTACATTGTTATAAACAAGCAGCCCCAATTGTGGGTGGAATCCAGCATTCTTTTACGTTTTGATTTTGCAGAGGAGTGGTGGTTATGGTCAAGCTTTCCCCCCCTTTTTTAGTAACTGTGTTTCAAATGGGTTGTGAGTTTAAACTACTATTGCAGGGTTAGGGTGGTGTTATAAAAGGTGGATAATAAAAAAAGTAATTTCTCAGGGATCTCTGTGTGTACATGCACATTAAAATAAAATAAAATAGGATACATAAATGCTGCTGCTTATATAATATACAAGCCAGGTTCCATAATGATGTACCTACAGTCTATCAATTTTCCAAACCAAGCAAGGAAGACACTTCCCACATCTCGGACTGAGGAGGTAGAAATGTTTCCCTCAGCTTCCAAGGATGTCCCAGGATGTGGTTTGTTGGACACTTGCGGCCAGCCCTCTCCTTAGCCAGATAAGTGCCTCTGATGGCAGATCGGTGGAGGGAATAAGCCATTTCCGTCTATTTGATGACAGAGCCCTGTGTATGTCACCTAGCCGGTCCTGCACACCAAAAACCAGCCTGCTTCACTAAGGTGTGATGACGATGAACACTCTCTCTTCGCCAACTGCAAGCCCAGTTGGGTTCTGTCCTTGGAATGGAGGGATGAATATACCATCTTGCCCTCTCCCGGAGGCAGTGAAATAATTTGGGCCTGCCCTGGGGAGATTTCTGCCCCCTCCCTCAGCACAGGATTGAGTGAGCAGCCTTGCTGCCTGTCTTGGCCATTCCATTCCTCCTGAGCCTAAAGGTTTCAGTAAAGTAGACAGAGGTATGTGTGGAGGTGCAGGAGGGTCACAAAATACTCTGCTGAACAGAAAACAGATGAAGATGGCTTCCAGAGCATGTAGACAATTCTATGAAAGGGCTAGGCTGGCTTATCTGACAGGGAGGTGATTCAGTCAACAAATCCTACCACTGATGGTCAAGGAATGTGAACTATCTGGCTACCGAGGACATGCCCGGAGATTGGGAAATTTTGGGGCATGATCCATGAAGAGATAAAGAAAATACTAAGAATTACTTATAGTAAAAGTCCAGAGGCATTCCTATTAGGAAAATAAATGATGACATTCCAAAAGATAAAGTTTAAATATTCTTATATGGGACATCAGCGGCAAAAATCCTGGTAGCTAAGTACTGGAAAGGGAAACAAATACCTACCAGGGAAGAATGGCTATGTAAACTTTGTTAATATGTAGAGTTAGCCAAACTGACGGACATAATAAGACAAAAACTAAAAAGCCTAGTGAAGAAGGAATGGGACTGTTTGAATGAATACTTCAAAACACAAGGTTCAAGGGTAAAAATCTGGTTGAGTTTAGAATGACCTCATGAATAGAAAGGGGAAAGAATACACACACACACACACACACGTATATGTGTGTGTGTGTGTGTGTATATATATATATATATATGGATTGAGATAATAAGGAAATACAGAAAGATATAACAAGACTGAAATGAAGTGCTGTGAGATCAGTGGAAGTCTTTGATTTATCAACTTTGGTTATTTAACGATGAATATGGTGTTGGGAATATGTTTGTTTTTCTTCTTTTTTGTCTTATCTTCGTTTATTTTCTTTTTTCTTTTTATTTTCTTTCATTCTTAGTTTCGTATTTTAATCTGTAAGATTTGGAATTGTTTCTTTCTTGTTTTGGCATATTGTTATATTTTGTTGTTAATATAAATAATTTTTTTTAAAAAATACATAGCATGGAAAAAAAGAGAAATATCTGGCCACTGAAAGAAGGGTTCAGCCCCCCCAGCCCAAATGTGATTATTTATACTAAAAAGGCAAAGGGTAAGGTGGCACACACATACACCCATTCCAACCAGTGGCCGGCCCCTTACGTTGGACAAATGAGACAACAGCATGTAGATTTCTCTCTCTCTTTTGCCTCACCCAACTTTAAAAATAAATAATTACAACATGCTTGCTTTGTTTTCATATGTTTGCAGTCTGTGCTTCCTCAAGGGTTATTATAGGTTGCCTTTGCCATCAGCCTTTAAAACACAGACATGACGAGGAAAATGGAAAGAAATGAGAGCTTTTATCTGCCTAATAATAATAATAATAATAATAAATTTTATTTATATCCCGCCCTCCCCAGCCGAAGCCGGGCTCAGGGCGGCTAACAACAGGGTACTTCCCTTGCAGAGAGGGAGAGAGGAAATGAGGATGGGAATGGCTCTGGGAGCATGTGCTGCCCCTCCACACATCCACAATGAAAAGTAAACTCAAATGCTAGCAGAATTATTTTGCCAAAGGCCGACTTCCTTCTTTTGGAGAAAAACTGTCTGAAGAAGTTTTTCGCTGGGTGCCCATTAGTAAAATGCCCACCGAAGATCCAGAAATAAAATGTGTTTCATCATAGGAAGCTGCCTTATACCAAGTCACACTAATGTTTACTGTAGCGGTGGGAACCATTTTCAGGCTGAGCGCCATGTTCCCTTCTGAACAACTTTCCAAGGGGGACATGTCATTGGTGGGCAGGGACAGAAGCAAAAGTGGGTGGAACAATTAACTTGAATTTCCCTTTGTACCGTATAATGGCTTCAACACACACTCACACACTGTTCTCTATCCATCCATCCATCCATCCATCCAAGCAAGAGCCATTATCAGAGTTCAAGGACACATTCCAGCCAGGCAGAATCACTCAAAGAGGGTGCAAGGCAGGGCCAATGAGGGCTGTAGTCTACAGAGACTCCTGAGCTGGGATGGGAGAGAAATTTGGTTCCATTCACATTCAAAGCTGAATTCATCACGTTTGTACTTTCCCCAAAATATGAGAACCAAAACCAGCCATCCTTCGGAATTCACACTTATCCGAATTTTGCAATGCAGTTCGCCAACCAGTGTTTACAAAAATGCACAGATTAGAAGAAAGTGTCCATAAAAATGAATATATTCAAGAAAATAACTTACAAGCCTGCATTATGTTAGGAGAAATTGCTTACAAAAATGTGTATATTAGTTAAAACTGCATAAAAATGTATTTATGGGGAGAAATTAACACTAAACTGCTAAAGAACTTTCAAGTGCATTTTAAAAAAGATATTCACAAATTGCTACGGAAATGTGGAGAACCAAATTGGAAAAATGAGCAACTGAGAACTGAAATTGACAGATCCTTCTGTTTCTGCTTCTGAGGGCCAAATAAAGAGGCTAAAAGTAGTGCTGTAGATCTGGGCATTACAAGAACAGCACAAATTATACACTATTGTTTTGTATTTATAAAGAAGCAAATTCCTGTTCAGCTGGTTCCATGCACTGAAGGGGCAGGTTGTTCTGGTCATAGATTCTTTCTCTCCACCTCCTGCCCTGTCACTTGGCAACACATTTTTGGACTGGAGGGACATTTCAGCAGCAGTTTCTGAATGAAGCAGCCAGCGACAACATCAAATCCACCTGTCATACATGAAGGAGCTGCCACTGTCCATTGAGTAACATGCTGACAAAATTCTCCTGCTTTTTCTTCTCCCTGTATGCATACACACCATACATTATTTTAAAGCATAGGACATATTCCCAAAGAATCCTGAGAAATGTAGTTTGTTAAGGGTGCTGGGAATTGTAGCTCTGTGGGGTGTGTGAACTACAGTTTCCAGGCTTCTCTGCAGGGAGCCATGTGCTTTAAATGTGCCTTAAGTGTATTGTGTGTTTGCAGCCTTACAGGAAGCTGATGGAATTCTGTAGGAACAGCTAAGTGATTCTGGAGGTTTGTATGTGGTGCTAATGAAGGAGGCTAATGGAGGCCAGTCTTGCTGTTGGAGGAGACCAGCAAAGCTGGAATCTTGTTTGAATTAAAACGATGTCTGCTAAGTAAAGGAGCTCTCCAGGGCATAACAGACCATCGCTTCCAACAGTCCATACTGTCCGTACTGAACGGCATATTTATATCTTCCAGACTTGTAATTAATCACTCAGTAGGACTTTTAGAGATGTGCTTTCACAGAAGAACTTATTGTACTGCCAGGAACCGCAAGGCCAGGGCACAATTAAAATGCTGATTTAATGTATTACACTGAGGCACGGAACAGGGATGTTTTAAGCGATGTTGACAGGCCAGAATTTCAAAACCACCTATTTTTGAAATGGAAAACAAATGCTCCCCCTGCCCCCCACAATTAAATTACATTAATAGAGGGGCCCTAATAAGTTTTCTTGGAAGTGAAACAAACCTGTAGACAATAATGAAGGCTTGAAGATGCACCATCTTTAATTAGATATTCAGTGCTTGTTAGAGGAATGAATGTTGAAATAACCTGTGCATAAAAACCAAAAAGAATGTAAAGTTGTGAATGAAACAGCCAGCATGTTCATTTTGTGTCAGGATGGAGGCTTTTCGGAAGGAAAATCTGTTTTTGTTTAAAGAAACTTTTGTAAATATTTCTGGGTTGGTTTTTTTTTTTAACATAATGATAAGTTTCTGGTGTTTCAGGGATTTTTTTTAGAAGGGCCATCTTAGCAGGAAACATTTTCTTCGGAGAGGACTGAACACACTGGATTCCATTTGCACTACTAATGCTACTAATACTAATTTTATTATTTATATAGTGCACACTAAGCTTTTGATTGCCCCTTACAGGAGCATTGTGAAGGGGTCACCTAGGAGGATAGAGCATATACCTTTGTACCAGGCCCTGACAGTGTGGCTCTCCCCACACTTTGCAAGTTCAATGGACACTTATGTCATGGGCCTGTGCCTGGAGGATTTTGAGGATCAAGCCATGCCCATGCAATCGATGGGCAACTGGCTTCTTAGTGCGATCACAACCCATTGCGTCCTTATCCTGGATGAGCCATAGCTCAGTGGCAGAGCATGGGACACAGGTGGTGCTGTGGTCTAAACCACTGAGCCTCTTGGGCTTGCCAATCATAAGGTTGGCGGTTCGAATCCCCATGATGGAGTGAGCTCCCGTTGCTCTGTCCCAGCTCCTGCCAACCTAACAGTTCGAAAGCACGCCAGTGCAAGTAGATGAATAGGTACCACTGCGGCAGGAAGGTAAACAGTGTTTCTATATGCTCTGGCTTCCATCACAGTGTTCTGTTGCACCAGAAGCAGTTTAGTCATATTGGCCACATGACCCAGAAAGCTGTCTGTGGACAAACGCCAGCTCTCTTGGCCTGAAAGCAAGATGAGCACCGCACCCCATAGTCGCCTTTGACTGGACTTAACCATCTATGGGTAATTTACTTTTACCAGTGGCAGTGGCATCTCCAGGTAGGGCTCAGAGAGACACCTGCCCAAAATATTGGACAGGTGCTATTGCCAGTCAGCATAGATAATCCTGATCTAGATAGATCAAGGCTCTGACTCTGTACCGGATGGTTTCTTATGTTCCTACTGTGGAAAGGTGAAGGAATTATCCCTTCTTTGGCTCAACCCACCAGAGCATATGTGTGTGGGGGTGTGCCTGGCATGTCTTCCAGAGTCATTAATAACATGGGCCACTTTTGAGGCCACTGCTGTGGGGCCCAACACTTTGGTTTGAGGCAAGTAGCTCAGAACAGCAAAGTAGTTTAGAAGCACGGAAAATAATCCACTGTGACCTTTGGCAACCAGGACTTGGCAGCTGCAACACATTCATGCTATTATTTTAACCACTCCTGCGGAACTTTTGCTTTACAAGGTGCTGTGCAAATAGCATACAGATTAAACAGTAGTGAGTCTGGGAAGTGGCAACTTGCCCAAGGTCACCCAGAGGGAAGATCTTCAGTCAGCTCTCCCTGCTTGAAACCCCAGAGAACAGCTGCTGGTCAGTGTAGACAATTCTGGGCTAGATGGACTCAATGTGTCTGACTTGGCATGTTCTCTCCTTGCCCAGCTTTCACCCCCATCGTGTTCTGCCATTGAAAGTTGGATCTTATGCAGGCCTCTCAGTGTCTTCCCCTTGTGGCCCTAAGCTTGGGAAACAGGCTCTCCTCCTGCACTTGTAACAGCCGCTCCAACTGCTGCCCATCTCAGCCCTGATGCTTCTGCACTTCTGTGGGGCACAAAGATCATGCAAGGAGAAGAAGGTGAAGCAGCAGCATTTTGTGACCATTGGGAGTTGGAGCCAGGGTCTCCCCTTTACTTTTACCTCTGCCCTGCTTGTCTCTCACGCACAAGTAACTAAGAAAAAGTAAAGAATAAATAAGAAATAAGAAATTTTCCACACTTATCTTTCCTCCATGGTTTCCAGGCACAGTTTGTGCTTTAAAGTTCTGTGTCCAAGCACCCTTTTTCTTGCCCGGGAGTTTCCCCCATGAAAACCCGCTCTTTACTGCTGAATCAGAGCAAACAGCAACTTTCAGAAAACCAGAATTGCCATTTATTGCACTTCAGCTTTAAAGACTGGGGCAAAAGGTAAGTGTGGATAAAAGCTAATGTGCTCTGTGTTTTCCTTGTTTAGCTTGTGACCTCAGATTTAGAATAACATTGTCTCTTCTTAGGGGCCCATCTGCTTTATCCTGTTGTCCAATTCATCCAGTTTTGTTGCAGCATTTCTTCAAAGTCCTCTTCAAGGCCCTCTTCCTCCTCCATCTATGGAGATGCAGTGTTGAGGAGAGCCAGAATTTGGACTGCATCCTTGCAGTTATATGTTGGATTCCATCTGCTCTACCATAAGGTGAAAGGGGGACCCCCATTTATTTGGCACCTTGGCTTCCTGTCGCTTCAGAGTAGGCAATCTCAGGATCTGCCTCCTGCAAAGGGTGTCTGTGCTCAAATCTTGAAGAAGCATTACAGAGGATCCATGGCAGGGAAGATGTTGGGTGCTGCAAGTCACCCGTGCCATTTCATCCTTTACTGTAGTGTAAAGCATTCAAATGACACAATATCTCTAGGCTTGGCTGGGTTGGAGCACTTGTGGTCAAGGGCTCTGTGGACTCATTCTGCATTTGTATCATTCATTCTCAAATTTGGGAATGCACCTTGGCCCCATATCCAACAAGTCCCCCCCCCCGCCCCGCCCCGCCCCGCCCTGCCCTGTGGCTTCCAGAATTCCCCTCACTCACAGATTCTGCCTGCGCTGCCTGCAATTTTTGAGGTTATAAAGTTTCATCTGGAGGTCTCCATTCTGATTCATGAGTTTAGCCAGCTGGGACAAAAGTTGGACCCCATTTTCAAAAGCCTCATTTACAGTTTTCATTTGCTTTCTCTATAATAGATCTCCTTTTATTGCAGGCGAAATCACAGGAGCGCTGATACGATCAGGAGCGGCTGTAGAGCATTAGCAAAGAGTGTCTGACATTACTGGGAGCAAGCTCCACCCCGGCCCTTCTTCTGTTTTGACATTTTACACTTTCCCCTTTGCTCTAATCTAGAACAACAACTTCAACTTCTTTATTTCTTTGCCTTACTGTAAGTGAGATCTAAGTGGCAACGTTAGCCTAATGTTACGTTTTTGACATTTAATGTGCCTGCCATATTAATTTGATAAAGGAAACCCACGGTGAGTTTCAGCCAAAGGGGCCTGCAAGAGAAATGCTGTCCAGAGAGGCAAATGCAGTTTCATTTTAATAATCTGCACACATGCGCGCGCACACACACACACACACACACACACACAGCTATAATGTCGGAAGCGGCAGGTCCCACCAGCCGCTCTGTGAATAAGATGTGATTGAGATCACAAAGACACGGCTGCGCTCCGGTGGCAGAAGCAGCCAAACAGTGAAGGGAAATCTTATCGCCAGCCCCAAAGCGCATCTTTGGTGAATGTCTTTTGAATGCTGCTGAAGGTTATCTGGGACTAGCTTGAATTAATTTGGTAATCCAATCACTTTCAAAAGTGACTCTCTGTTTCACAAAGGGAGGAAAGAGTAAGCTGTGGTCTCTCCATCTGGATGGAAGGAGCCGGGTTGCAAAGCATCACTTGCTGCCTCCCAGGCTGCTCCTCTGCAGCCTTGACAAATGCCACCTTCCAGCTCTGTCTACTGAACAACAAGTTGGGGTGGCTTCCTGACTGCAGCAAGGGTGTGATTCTCCTGACAAGTATGAAGAAGTGTACCAATGTTTTTAGGCACATGACATATCCCCTACCACCGGTCATCCTGGTGCTAATAATGTCAACTCACTGTGTTTACTCACAGGTATGGCATTCGAAGGCCCAGCTGGTGGGGCCTGCATTCTGGGGGGGTTGCCCAAATGAAAACAGCTTACCTAATCCAGGTGGGGTGGAGTGGGGAGAGGGGCCACCTCCTTTGTTTTGTGATGGCCCCCTCGGGATGGATGACTCAGGATTGGGGACTTCTAAGTTTAATTAAGATCTCACCCACTTTCCCCCATACTTTGTTCACTGGTCTCTGACATGATGAGCGGACAGGGCACAGGAGGGAGATGCCCACAAATGATATCCACTGGGTGTCCTGCCCTAAGGCTCCTGCCTAAAGCTCCCTTCCCTGCTAAGCTCCAGGCAACGGGGTGCTCATTCTGCTCAGGAAGATATGCCTGTTGCTGCTGCCCAGCACGCAAACTTCTGGAGTGGGTTGCATTAGTGTCTGCTTGCCTCAGGAGTTTTTTAACATAGGAAACTGCTTTACATCCGGCCAGAACCTTGTTCCATCTAGCTTAATATTGTCTCCACTGATTGGCAGTGACAAGTCCCCAGGGTTTCAAGCAAGGAGTCTCTTCCTGCCCTACTTGGAGATGCCACCGGGGATTGAATTTGGGACACCTTCTGTTATGCAAAGCAGATGCTCTTCTTCTGAGCCAAGGACCTTCCCAGTGTCACACTGTGGCTGCAGGCAGAGATGCCTGGCAGAGCAAATGTTTAGAATTGGGATGTAAATGGCTTAATCCCATTATCTCTCTCCCCCAACCCAATATTCCAAGGCCATATAAATTCTTGATGACATTGAAAAATTCCAGACTATTGAGAATTTTTTTTTTTTAAGGAGAAAGCATTCATGGTGACTCAGCCTTCAAAACCATGCAAGGGAATGTCCAGAGTAGGGGAAGGAGGGCTGGCCCAGCCCGGCCATTTGTTTCTTAAAAGCTCTTAAAAGGTTATGAGGAAAACAAAACAACAGAGTAAATGGAATTTTTTTAAAAAACTAGAACATTAATTGATTTTTAGAAACCAGATTTGCCTGGCATGTAAACCCGTTCCTCTAGCAAGATTTAAACAAACTTTTGGCATGGAAAACGTCAAGGGATCCTTTTGCTATTTGTGGCTTGACCAGATCTAATGTTTGAAAATGAACTGGAAACCACAAACAGATTGTCAGACCTGTCCCAGGATATGTTAAACTTTTCTATGATTTACAAGATTTCTGGAGGGAATACTTCACATCGTAAGACTCCGTTCCTCCCGGGATTTAACAAGGCATTTGTTATAAATGTTTCCGCATTTTATGAAGCAGGTATTATGCCATAGACCAGGACCAAATGGCTTGCTCTGTAAATGGAGGGGTTTTTATTGTGTGGCTGATGTCACAGGTCAGGAGGCCAATAGACACCTGTTTGTTTGGTGCATGGTAAGAGCCTGCCTGGCTGACATTTTTTCAGATTTATCCACAGACTGGAAATTATATATGACAATCAATGAGATTTTCCTTTTAGATCCAGGCTTGCAAATATTTTTGCTTAATGAGCTGTTAATTCAGACCAGTATTCACCTGTGATGTAAAATATCACTGTGGTTCTTTCCAACCTGGTTTACATTCTATTATACTTTAAGATACTTCTCTCTCTCATGTATAGTCTGGAGTTATTTCTGCTCAGGGCTCCTGTTTTTGCTCACAGAGTACCTTTAATGGAATCACAGTATTTTTCCCTTAGCTTAATAGCACAGCTTTTCTGAGTGCATAGAAACATACAATCTGTTTGCGCAATATATTGGATTGCACTGAACTTTTCATCAGTCAGAACAGTAAAGGAGCAATATCTCAATGGATAGGGTGAGCCAAGCCAGTTCTGTCCAAGTGCAAATTACCATGATTATTTTTAAAATTATTTGTTATTAAATATATTCAATAGTTGCTGCATTGTTTAGCTTCACAAGACAAAACAGTCAAAGGAGGCCTGAAAAACAATGTTTGTGTGCTTGGACATGCTAGTTGCTAGTTGGACATTTGTAGTTTGAATGAGCACTCTGGACAGTGAAGATTTTACATTTGCATTACTGAGCAATTTGCAGGAGGGGGCTTTTGGAGACAGGAAATCAACCTCGGGTTCCAAGGAGGTGGGAGAGCTGCTTTGACATCAGTAGGAGATGAGTTGTACCCAAATACTTGGATTTGGGCACTGATGGAGAGAGCCTCTCCAAAGGTGGTAGTCCTCATGAATCCTCTCTGAGCACAGAACATTAGAAGAGCCCAGCTTCTGGTTTAGACTAAAGGCCCATGTTGTTCAGCATCATGTTCTCACAGCAGCCAACCAGATGCCTCAATATGTAGTGGAAGAAGGATCTGAGTATAAGACCCCCCCCCCACTCCTGGTCCCCCCATTCCGCCTGTGGAACTGGAGGCACTACATAGCCATCACAACGAATGCGGCCTGCTTTGGAGGTGGGATTCCTGGCTCCAGGCGCTTACTAATAAAATGGCTTAAAAGGTGAGTGTTGAGAGTTATGAAGCAATTTTTGATTGCATGATCATTCACAGCTGAAGTTTTCTTTTGCATGATGGGAAAGAGGAAGCAAAGGACTAATGTTAAGGGAAGGGTTTGGAACAGTGCATGTACCAAATGCATATACCATATTGGCCCGAATATAAGCTGCACCCGAATATAAACCGCACCTTTAAAATTCAAGGGGGGGGGGAAGAGGAGTGAAAAAATGACAATAACAGAATATAAGCCGCTACCTTAAAATTCCGCAGGCACTCACTTCCAATCTGTTTTACCGTATGTCTGTTTCAGCAGCAATAATTGTAAAAGCCAATTTTTGTAAGGTCACGAACTTAAGCCGCACTTTAACTTTTCACGGTTGGAATTTTTTGGGGGGTGGGGGGGAAGTGTGGCTTATATTCAGGCCAATATGGTAATGTTGCTGTATTTTATGTAACAATCCTGATTATGTCTCTGTGTTGGTCAGATGGGGCCACATTCTGCCACGGAAGTAGCTGTCTGTGGCCGAAGCTGAGCTCAGTAATAACACACTGCCTCTTTCCAGTAGTTTTTGCTAAGCAAGTTTGGGAAGTGATTTTAGGTCAGAAAATGATCATCAGGAATTTTCTCTTGGTTTAAAAACAAAATTGCAGTGAAAAATAAATAACCCTATGAAGGACAACCTTGGCATAGCTGTCAACTTTTCCCTTTTCTTGCAAGGAATCCTATTCGGAATAAGGGAATTTCCCTTAAAAAAGGGGAAATGTTGACAACTATGAACCTTGATAGGGATGTTCAGTGATATGCAGCATAAAGATGGTAGGACAGGTTGTGTGGGGTGGTTTTTAAAGGTTCACAGTTTGGTCCCTGGCAGTGATAACTGAAAGCAAAATTGGCACTTGCTCTGGCAGTAAATTGTTGGGTGTCACTTGAGCAGGTAATAGTAGCAATTGGGTAGCGAGAGTTCCGTGGAGCGGGCAGGTATCTGAGCCCCTCTGTCTGTGCACATTCCTGTTTTACTATGATCTGGGAAACAGGCTAGGATTTGGGGGTCAGTCTTGCCTTGCCTTGCCACTGATGGAGGCTGCAAGTGGACACTAGTGGTGGATAAATAAAAACCAGAGGACAAGGAGAGTGTGCATATTGGACATCAAAGGTGACCATAAATATGAAAGAAACCAGAGATAAAAAGGATTGTACAGCCAAATCAGTCCATGGAGACATTGCATATTTATGGAGAGGTCTGTTGGAATAAGGGGCATTTACAAATGGGTTCAGGAGGATAATGTGTATTGAAATATGAGTCCAGGGGGATGGTATGCATTCAAAAACCTATCTACTGTATATAGCATAATAATCCCTGTATTTCATAAACTCATAGGAAAGTATTAAATAAAAATAAATTTCAAATGTCTGTGGCCTCATTGCAAATCATTTTGGAGAAGGGATGAGAAATGTGGAAACCATTTTGCGTTAAACAATGCCAGAAAACAAAATTATAATTGTATAAAAAGCAAATGTCAACTCCAGTTATTGCAGCGGCTGTGTTGTTTCCAATAACAATTTGGCATTTTATTTAGTCTGCAGCAATCTACAATTTAAATGTAAAATAAAGATTTTTCTTTTATTTCCCTCTGAGGTTGAGTGCCAAGCAAAGCAAAAGAGAGCAGGACATCTGTAGACGATTAAAACAGGCCCCGAATACAAAGTAAACATGGATTTTATCCATAGTCAACAGCATTTACAAATGTAAAGGGAGGAAGCTACCGAGTTTTTGAAGAATGAGCTGCTAGAGAGGAAATATAAGTATGGAGCAGGCAGCAGATGGCGATAATTAGTTCCATCTTGTGGAAGGCTTCGATTAAAAAGCAGGAGGGCAGGGGTGGGAGCCTGGGGTTTGGTGCTGTTTCATTAAGACAGCGCTCGTGGGCTCCCAGGCCAGCAGCCCTTCCTAAGGGCACCCCTGGGAGTGAACCAGGGTGTGTGCAGGGGGTGGCAGATTTCATCTGGATGTGGTAAGGCGTGTGGCATAGAAGCCTGCCCTCCAAGGGAAGAGAGGATGGGCCTGGTTGCTGGACCCCCTCTCACGCCAAGAGAACTGAAAATCCCAAAACCTCTTATGCTTTTCCTTCGTGTGAAGACACCCCACCAGCCATTGGCCTCTTGGGCTCTGCAGAACTGTCCTTATTTTGCAGGAGACATTCAGTCACATTCTGGAAGTTTAGATCTGCACACCTCTAGTACAGTGTGTGTACATAATTTGTTCCGGAGGTCTGTTCTTAACCTGAAATTGTTCTTAACCTGAGGTACCACTTTAGCTAATGGGGCCTCCTGCTGCCGCCACACCGCAGCCGCGCGATTTCTGTTCTCATCCTGAAGCAAAGTTCTTAACCCAAGGTACTATTTCTGGGTTAGCGGAGGCTGTAACCAGAAGCGTCTGTAACCTGAGGTACCACTGTAGATTGAAGTGCGCAACAGATCCCCCCTCCTTTTTTTTAAAGGACTTTTTGTGGTTAGGAAAGTTGCAGGAGAAACGCACTGAGATTTGTGGGATGAATGAGTGGAACAATTCTTGGGTTGGGGCAACTGGCAATCGGCTAAAATGTTTTAAAAGGTTCTAATTTTGGTTCCTGTTTTGTTTTGTTTTGTTTTGGATTGGTTGTTAAATGTTTAATTGGGGTTGGCTGTTATTTCAATTTGGGTATAACTGTAAACTGTTTATTGTTATTGTTGTTGCTGTTGTCGTTATTATTGATTTCTAATGATTTATTGGTTTGTTTGTTGCTTGTATAGGGTACTTTGTTTTTTAATGTTTGATGTTTTGTTTTGCTTTTATATATGTTGTAAGCCCCCCAGAGTGGCTGGGGAAACCCAGCCAGATGGGAGGGATATATTTTTTATCTTTTTAAAAAATCATAGAAAGACGTGCAAACACTCTTCAAGTGCATCAGGATGAATGCAATAATATCTTTGTTGTATAACCACCCCATTAACAAATCAGAAGAAATGTTCAAACCATTGCGTCAGCTTTGCGCCACCAAAACAGGATGAATGCTGAAGAAACAGGCTGTCCAGAAGAGCCTGTTCTCTGTGGCCTTGCAGAAGTTCTGCCCGCATCTTCAGTGGTAAAAGTTTGGTGCTGTTGTTTCAGTGCAGTGAAGTCCCAAGACCTTTGGTGGGTCAACAGAAGGGACAACAGAGTGCTGCAGTAGAAGCCAGCTTTGTGCTCACCTCCTTCAAAAGTGACTTGCACTGTGGAAGGCTTGGGAGCGTATGCGAATCCATTAGCCAGTAATTTGCTCCAAGTCTCCTCCTCTCCTGTGGTGTCTTAGAGACTGAAACTCTTTGAGTGTGGCCTGAACTTCCATAGCCAAGAGCATCAGATGCAGAAATAACTTTGTTTATTTTTATGACAGATTTTTAAAAAATCTGATTCTGCATCTGGATTTTGAAACAGGATATTTGTATGTTAAAAAAAGGAGAAGAAACTCATTAAAACAGGGCATTATAATGTAGTATTATTATTATTAGAACAGCAAATGTGCTTGGAGAGAGATGGAATGTGGGAAATGAGAGAACTTCTAACTAATTTGGGACTCGGAGGCGTTTGGCTTGTGGCCTTGGAAAAAACAGTCCCACAGCTGTTAAAAGAGAGAAGGCACAATTTAGGGGATGAGGCTCCAGCAAGAAGGTCTGCTGAGGTGAAGAGCCTCTCTTGCCTGTGCCGGCAGCTGCTGCTGCTTTGTGGCTCTTCCAAAAACTTTAGGCTCTGGCAGGCCGAGGCCGCTTGCTCTGGCTGGTGGTGTCTGTACCAGCTCTGCCATTAAGTGCCTCTGGAATTCAAACAAGGAATCAGCTTCTCCTCCTGGCCCCATTTCCCCTCTTTCCATTTTGGAATCAAAGCATCTGTCAAATATACCTGTACGCACTTTGCAGTTCATTTGGGCCACATTCTAACAATTCTCACCATCTCCAGCATGGTTTAAGAGTCAACCCCTCTCCACAGGGAACTCTGGGAATTGTAGCTCTGTGAGGGGGCAAAGGGGTCTCTCACAACACTCAGTACCCTTAAGAAACTACAACTCCCATAATCCTTTGGGGGAAGCCAGAGCTGTTTAAAGTGGAATTATGGCGCTTTAAATGTATGGTGTGGATGCGGCCTTCATTTGCTTACATTTCAGCGCTCCTGAATTGCAAAGCCTCCCTCTACCCCCAGGTGTTGAAGGTATCAAGACTCTGTTGATGTATGAAAAGCAAGAATACCTGTTAATCAGTTAGCTGCTGTTCTAACCTAAAACTATGGAGAATGAAGCAGAATTAAAGCCCATGCATGTAAACCTATAAACCCCCTCATTCCCCACCTCCTGATACTGCACTGAATCAGGCTAGCGAGAGTTGGATTTGCAAAGCCAGAGAGAGAGAGAGAGAGAGAGAGAGCAGCAGCTGTTGAGAAGTCTTCCTGACATATGGATTTTACACATCAGGCTGTTGTATGACACTCGCCAAAGCAATCTATGTAAGTGACAGCTAAATTATTTCCAAAGAGAATATTGGCATTTCAGATCAGCATCTTTCCCCTGGGCCCAGCAGGTACTCATTATTAGCTAATTAATTCATTGTCCAAAGCCTGTGCAGGTCTCAGACTAAGGAGACACCAGCGAATGCTGCTGCATGTTGGTCCAGCAGGAGATTATGAAGGCTGTTTGGTTTCTTGCCTCACCCTATCCAACTGTGGGGTGTGGAAGAACAAGTTAGTTGTGTGCTCCTTTGTTGCAGGTAAAGGCATAGAAGCCCATGGATCTGATTAATATGGGTGGGTGTGTCATTATTGCCCTCCTCACTAGAACGACTGCCTTTGTCTTCTCTAAATTAGTTAGGTGTTATGTACTAAGCTTGGATCCTAGAACAATAGGCAAGTAGGATCCTAGAATGCAACAACTGATTGGCCTGCAGGAAAAGACCAATCAGGCTCCAGGAGGGAAGCAGAATCAGCCAAGCAGATGGGACTCATTGTGTAAATAATGTATATAAAAGCCTGAGGTTTGGGGGGGGGGCATTCAATCACTGTTTGACAAGCTGCAGTAAAGAGCATGAAATCACTACAGGACTCCAAGTATATTTCATTAGGTTAGACCTAGAAACTTTTCTCTTGTTATAAGACATGTTACGTACTTCCTACAATAAACTACTTTGATATTTTTCTAACTCTACAAGCATCTCTCTGTGTGTGATTGAAACAGGTGAAGTCTACCCTCTACCCAGACTCACAAGCCTTGTATTGCACATTTTATGTACCAAAGAGTGTCAATAAGTAACTGGACCCAGTTTCCAGTAGGAAAACTGCTTAGAATGGGTTGTGAAAACAAAGCTGAAGAATAAAATATTTAATCCCAAGCCTTGACCAAGGAAGTGAGCTCAGTTATGAAGGTGTCTGGCTGGAAGCCCTTTTCTTCCAGGAGAGCCATAGGAGGGCATTGCAGAAGCAAGATCTAATCTGGGTCATAGTGAACTTGCCTTGTGCTGGTGGCCTTTCCTCTGCGGACGAGCTGCAGCCATAGACTGACAGCCAGAGAGCTTGCGCAGGGGGCTTGTCTTATGAATTTGCATTTGACCCACACTCATCAGCTTCTCTTCCTTGCAGCTTTTCACCTCCATGCCTTTTTAATGTGTAGGGGTCTTAAATATTTTGTATTTCACATTCCCTCTCTGTAGCTTGGCAGAACACTCTGGAATAGCAGAGTTAACAACTTCCTCTTCTGCACTGATGGAGGATTCTGATCTCCCTTCCCTGCCTCCAAAGAGGAATGTTTTTGTGAATCTCAAGCACAGATGTTGTCCAGCACTGCCCCCCATGCCCCCCCACCCCAACCCAATGCAGTCAAAGTATTTGCAGGAAAGTGTCTGCAAGAGCAAACATGCCTGGCAGCTGGGAAAACAGAGGCTGACTTGCAAGGAAGTTTCTGTTTGACTTGATCTGTCATAAACAATGAGAATGCAAAAGTAAATCTCCACATCTGGCAGCCTGAATGGGGGATCCGGCGGCGTGCGATGTCTGGTGTGCATGAAGCCCAGTCTTCCTTAGCCATCGGGATTGCCCTGGTGGCGCTCTGATATTAAAAGAGGCTTTCCTTTGATTGCTAGCCAGCTCCGGAGTCTTGCCCTCTTCCTTGCCCCCTCCAGGTAAATGACTTTACCATCCTGAACGGCTCCTGCAGCTTTGTGGCGATGGGAGCCTCCTTGTGCCTATAAATGCAAAAACCGCCCCCCGCCCAGGTGGAGAATGTTGGGAAATACTCCCAGCTGCCCCAGAGCCGTGGCCAGCATGTGCAGCCTATTACGCTTGTTGTTTTAAGATATCTTTATAATAAACAGAGAGAGATTCTCAGTAGCAGCAGCAGCAGGGTGTAATTGGAGCCAGGGACTGGCTATGAGCATGCACTTGTATACCCGGGAAGCACATGATGGCTGCACATTTCCCTGGGACTCACCTGTGCATGGAGGGTGATCTCTGACTCTCAGGGGAGGGGGCTGACCTCTTGTCTTCTGCAACAGAGGCTAGAATCTGCCTCTCCTCCCCATCTGGATTGATTATTGTGTGGTGTCCAGCCAGCAGCAGGCATGCTGTGGGTTTGGGCCTCGCTGCTATGCACTTGTACATAAACAAGTATTACAAACAAGTATTACAAAAGCTAGAAAATGCAGGCCCTATAGTAGCATTGGCCAAACCTCTCAGGGAAGAGTGAAATAGCGTCTTCTAGATGTCTCCATACAGCCAAGCAATTTCTGGGGCCAATGCCAGACAAAGGGGTCTCAAAAACTCAGCACCCTTCTCACACTCCATTCTAAATAACAGTTGTGGTGTCCCCTGCGGTTGTGCTCCCCTAAATCCACCTCTGCTGGGGCTTCAGTGCTCTGAAGTCAGTTTGGGCCTTGGTATTAAATCCTGAATTTCTGCACCTGCCACTGTAGCATGAAAACCCATTTCAGATATCAGCTTGAGAAAGATCCCTGAACATGTGCAGAAAGCTTTTGCCTCTCCAGTCAGGGATGTGCTGTTCCACAGTTCTCCTTGCAGTAGGGTTTGGAGAATAGCCTGAGAAATTAGGTCTTTGACGTTTAGCCCACAAACTACTGCAGCAGAGCCACTGAAGGATATTACTTATGTACCATGGAATAGAAATGGGCTTCCTTGAGATTTTGGAAACTTTCCTTTCCTAAACACTGCTTTGCTAATCACACCCAGACCAACACTGCTTGCTTCAAGTGATAGAAATGACTTCCTTCCAGCTCCAGATACCATGGGGCCTAGCTGGCTGTGCCCTGTTCGTTTATTTACTGAATTTATATCCTGCCCTTCCTCCCAAAGGAGACCAGGGCGGCAAACTGATGTGCCATTTAAAACAAAAATAAATATTCTGGAACAGATTAAAACATTCTAAACATGATTACAATTAGAAACATCTAAAATCAGTTACAGTTAAAAAACAAAAAGCAGTGAAAAACATTCTTCCATCCAATGATACTGTTGTTGATAGCTTACAACTTTGCAGTTGGTCGCTGCCTCCTTATACATGACAGGATTTCAGCTGCCTCAGTGCTTAAATTGCAGGGTGGCTGAGTGGGTATAATTTGACTAAAGTGTATGTATGTAGGAAGTAGGGGGTGAGTCTTGTGGTCTTAATAAAAGGCCTCCTGCTTTTTCACCCCTTCATTTGAGTTGCCTCTCGGTGGAAATTCTTGGGCGTCTTTCTGACTGTTTCCTGACTGAGGCACATTTGGGGATTCCCACCTTACCACTCACTTTTCCCTACTATTGCTACTACTTCCTAGGACACAGACACAGACAGAAGCTGCTTTGCGCATATGGTTTAGGCTCCATTATGTATTCCCTTCTTCTCCCCATATATTTATGTTCTGCCCCCCCCCCCGGCTGCGGTCCAATGAATCCCTTGTTCTCCAGCAGCTTGGCAGGGGGATTATTGTGGGTGGGACACAACTGCTGCTGTCTCAGGATGCTCAGGATTGCCTGACCTCCAGTGAGGTCTGTGTAGTGCAAACAGAAAGTACCCAGGGGATAGGAATCAAGGTTTGGAAGAAAGGTGGAAGAAGAAAGGCCTCTTGCCAGGTGATACTGCTGTGAGGTGGGGGTGGGTGTCCTGCTAACACTCAGTGCCTGCCCATGATTGGTTCACACATAACTTTGGTCCACATGAACAGCGCCTACTGGATTGTGCTTCCATGAATAACATACGTTATGGGGTGTACGAATTAGCCCCAAAGCTTAAAACACTTGAGGGGGCTTCTGTGACCATTTAATGCTTTTAAACCTTTCTTTCAGACATGGGGAACTGCCTTTGATTACCTCGAACTGGTTTTCTTATCGGTGGCCAGTGGCTCTCCCAGTTATTGTGTTTGAATATTGCCATTCACATTGGGATCTTAGAGTGAAGGGTGGGTGATTAATAACAAGAACAACTCCCATCAATCTTAGGCAGCATGGCCAGTCATCAGGGATGATGGGAGTTGTAGTCCAGGAGGTCTGGAGGGCATTTGGTTGGAAGACTGCGCTACGGCCTCCACTAATTGGCAGTAGCTCTCTGGTGGGTCTTTCCCATCAACAGCTGTCTGATCTTCAGCGGTGGCACCTTCCCTTTTGGCATTTATGAACTACAGTGATGTAGTTCATTGCATTCCACAGAGTCATTTTTAACATTCAGCAAAGTAGTCTTCAGATATTGGGCTACAACTCCCATTATCCTCTGTCCAACATGGCTTTATGATGCTGAGGTTGATGGGAATTGTACTCCAAAGCATCCAGAAGGCATCAGGTTGTAGAGTCTGCTGCAGAGTATAGGATGGCACTGTCTGCCATGTTCTTTTTGTTCCTGTGGTCTTCTTCCACTCACGGCTACAACAGAGTGGTTCTGGGATGGCCAGACATGGTGAGGAGGACATGCTGTTGTTTCTGCTCTTGCTGACTTTCTAGTTTCCAGTAACGGTGCTCAGGATTAATATTCCATAAAGCAGGCCTGATGTCAAAAAGTGAAACACACACACACCCTTCATGACACAGTCATGATTAAATTCTTTTCCTGTGCTCCAGGATGGGCACTTTGATCTAAAGTCCTGCCATTTTTCTGGCGGGGACTTGCGTGCTTTGCGATAATGCGCAGCACTCTTTCCCTTATTCCTGTAGGGAACATAAACCCCACATTAGTTCCATATTAGTACCTGACTTGGAGATGTTAAAAAGCGCCAGAAAAAGGTTAACTAGAGTCAAGTACACATAAGAGAGCCGTGCTTATTAGTGTTTTGGGAGCCATTTGGAAAAAAAGCATTTTGTGCTTTTTACAGAATAATTTATTGGTGTCTCTGCTTCTGCCTGCCTTTTGCATTTTAATAAAGCCGCAGCAGCTGTGCAAAGGTGTGGTCAGCAGTTGTGGTTGCGCCCAAGGCACAAGGAGGCCCACCTGGCGATGCCACTGCACCCTCCCATTCCAGCCCTTTCCAGCTCCACAAACTGGGTGGCTACAGCACGACCAAAGAGAGAGGCCTGGTCTGGAGAAGCAGCAGTACCTTCTTCAAAGTGGTGACTTCGGGTCCAGCCTGCCTCAGTATCCCCTCTAGGGCCAATTTAATTCAAAGTAACCTAAAGAGAAGTGGTCATTGTCAGCAAGCTTTTGGACAAATCCATCACCTTTCTGTGATAGGAATCTCTCAGCACATTCAGACTTCAGTGGGTTCAGCAGGCAGCCACAGCCAACATATGCTCAGACATGCCACCTTTCATTCAGCTCAGGCACCTAGATAGCTGCGTGTTACATCACTTGGATATCATCCCATTAGGTGACTTGGAAATGAAAGATATTTGGGCAGCGTGCCCATCCGTGCTTGCAAATGGGAGCACGACAAGCCTAGTAGTGTAGTTGGCATCTCAGCTGCCAGCCTTGTGGCCCCATGCTGCATGCAACTGTTCTGTCTTTTGAGCATTTGCTTTCAAAATGTATATGGACACCATATGAATCTCCAGGTTTTTTGACGTAACTGAGATGCTTTATTATCGCTAGGTGTTTAATTATTTTGGACGCAAAATGTGTGCTGAGTAAAAACTGAAAGGAGTGGCTTTCTTTTCTTAGCAAGGGAAATGAATCCTTACCTGCATGGTTCGGGGTGAGGGAGAGGAGGGAATACCGTACAAAGACATGGCTCACCTGGGTGCTGTGCAAAGCTGAGTGGAATTGTTTTCTCCCCAGACTGCTGCAGAAACTGGTTCCTGGCCAAACAGTGCCTTGCATCTGCAACAGGAATCTTCTCCTGAATAGCCTGTTTAGCTACCCATGTCAGAAGCTGCTGCAAAGCAGAACTTTGGCACCAAACCCAAAATTCTAAACAAAAGGAAATGCTAACTTATTTCTACACATGATACATTTATGCCCGTACATGATAGTTGGTATCTGACCTATTATGGATAATGTAAGCCAATACAGTAGATTTCAGTAGGCCTGCTCTGGGTATAACTCAGTATCCAATACCAATATTTTAAAAGGAGATGTGACTTTGCTGCCTGGTCCCTGGCTTTGGTTCCTCTGCTACACTTTCCTTGGTTGAGCTGAAACTCCCTTTGGGGTCTTCTTGCCTTGAGTGAGTCAGGGTATCATCCAGGAAGACTTTCAGCTGCTCGTTGGGGCAGTTTCTGGTGAGTGAAAAGATAATATTGCTTTAGCATCTGGAGAAACAGGAGTTAAAGCAAAGTTGTTCTTTTGCTTTTGTTTCTTTTTGAACTCTGCTTGCCTTACGAATCACACTGAGGTTAAAGCGTGCAACGGATTTATTAAACCAACACAACTGAGCACACCCCGAAGGCTCTGATCCACTGATGACACAGATGGCTTTGCATGGAGATTGCAAACATTCCTCTGGAATGAGGACATAACCACCAAAATCCACTTTGTGCAGGAATAACTCATTTTAATTCCTTTATAATGAAGCTGACAGAGGAATCTGCTCAGCTGGGGAGCATGCCAGGAAAGTGCCCCTGCTTCTGAGAAAGAAGCTCTGTGGCCCCTGGCCGGCTTCTTGGCAAATTCTGGATCCAGTTATTCATGATGGTGAACTAGAAAAAGGTGCCGGTCCAAACGTTTGCTTGACCAAGAATACACTGGGTGGTTTTAGGTATGGTGCAGAAAGGCATCTTTTCCGCACAGAGTGCAGGCCATTTGCCTCACTATTATCTCTGGTCAAACAGGCGTTGTAGGATTTTAAAACACTATAAAACCCACAAAGCCCGCTTGGACCAGATACTCTGCCCATCTTCCATATTTTAGATTGCTGTTGTTTAATTAGCACAATGTTTTAATGTTTTGTTTTTTATAATGTACTTTTGATTTTTGTATTTTCTCAATGTTTTGAAGCTGCTGTAAGGGTACAAATGACAAATTGATTGATTGAGTAATGAGAGCTGAAGAGGATGCAAACAAGTGTGCCGACCTTGTGTGATGACTCTCACAGCCCACTTGCAACACTGCGACCAAAATATCCTCTGTGCCTGCTCAGCCTTTGAGTCTTCATGCTACCTGAATGACTTGAAAATATTTCTCACCGTGTTCATTTGGGGTAGTGCTCTTTCTTGGCCTGTCTTTTGTTAAACTACTCTCCCTACTCCTACCCCAAGCATATGTTAACATTGAGGGCTCTCCAGGATGAAGGTGAAAGAATTCCCCCCTTTTCTTTTTTCTTCACCCCACTAGACATTGTTTTGGCTTTAAGCAATGACTGTTGGGTTGCTGAAGGGTTTCCTCGTTTTTTGCATGTAGTTATTGTGTAAAGTAAGGGGTTGTGGGAGGAGCGGAGGATCCTTAAGAAAGAACAGAAAGAAGTTGCTAATAATTCTTTTTTAGGATCCATCTCCCGCCCTGGGTATGGCATATGCCCTTGCTGAAAGGCAAGGCTGTCTGAAGGAATCAATGCTTCAGTCCACAGAAATGGCCAAGAAGAGTTGAGCTCCAGCCTCAGCAGGTGGGATCATCCCTCACTTCTGCCTTAGGTGACCCTGTAAAGGGTTGGCAGCTGCCCCAGCAGCTGTGAATCTGCTTTCCACAGTTGTGTTCATCAGTGTGCATAAGTAGCATGACTAGGGAGAGGTCAGGATAGCAGCTCAGGAGCTGGCTATGAAATACTGAACATAACATACAAGTCTCTCTCTCTCCCCACCCCCCCATTCTTTCTACTGTGTATTCATGATTATTTGTGTCCATGATGTGATGGACCTGAAATGGGATGACTCTCACTCAGGCCTTTGCTGATTGTGCAGCTCAGGAGAAACCATCTTTCAGGCATTATTGGCATCTAAATTCCCTGGCATCTGATGCTGAAATCAGTACATGATCCAATCTAACGTTAAAGCATGGTTTGTCAACTTTATTTTCTGGGGTTGTGGCCCGAGAGTGTAAAATTGGAATTATTTTTTTATTTACCTATATTTTGAGATGTTATTGAAAATTGGACAGCTAATTTATTTTCTAGATATTTTGCCTTACATAGGAAAAGTGATCACACCTCAGCTTTTCCCTACCCACATTTTTATTTTTCTTTCTTTAGATAGATAGATTTGAACCTACAAAATGGGAACACTGACTCTGCATGGCCAGTCCTGGGGCAAGGAATTGTCCCCCCCCGTCCCCCCCCACTTATGCATATTGTTCAGGGGTTATTTATAATAGACAATGTGAGTGGGGGGGAGATTGTTTTGTGAAATGAATTGGAAGATGGCATAATTAGACACTGGACATTTGTATTCTCACATTATCACTCCGTAGCTGCAAAACTGGAAGTAATTTATTTCATCCTGGTAATGCGCCTTCTTTCTGGTCCAACAATTTATCAGAAATGTTAATCCAGCGGGCAGTAAGTATGGAGTGGGGTAGGGTGTGCAAGACAGAGAGAGAGAGAGAGAGAGAGAGAGAGAGAGAGAGAGAGAGAAGGGATTTAAAATTAGCTTGGAAATATTGCACAACTCATTAAAAATGTAATCATGCGTAAAATGAGATCAATGAAAATTTATCTAAAAGTGCAAAGAGAAGGCATTTTCTAGTATGATCCTGGATTTAATAGACTGGATTTTAATTTAGTCGGTTTGCAACCAAAATCCCTCCAGGCTAAATAAAACAGCTTCCCCTCCCAGTTATTGTACAGACAGCTAATTTTCTGCACCCTTCCTTTTAATATTCAATCTTATCTCTCACTGGATAGAGGTTTCAATATATTGCAAAATTTGTTTTCTTTACATTTTCCATTACAGCTTTTCATTTGCATGATAAATGATCAGAGGTAGAAGCAGGATAAAACCAAGCCAAGCTCTTCTTTTATTAATTTGGGCAGAATAAAGGTAACTTCTCAACCCCGCCCCCCACTTCCCTGCCTTGGAACAAAATCATGTTGATATATGGAAATCATTAGGCGCTATATGTCGCTTGCTGTGCTCCAACAACAGACGGGCTTTGCCTACTGACTGAGCATGAGGTGCTGATTCCCCTTTAGAGCTTTAAAAGGGTGATATTATTTTACTTTCCACTCCCTGCATTCAAAGAATTACTAAGGAGTCGGCTATCATTTGCCTTAAAAGCGAGTATCAGAGTTGTCCCAGCATTTATGGTATTCAGAATTGATTTCATTTATTCTTCTGTAAAAATTTATATGCTGTATTTTACCATAATTCAACCGCAGGATGAGTCACAACATATAAAACTTTGCAAAAACAACCACAAAGTATTTGAAACATCTAAGATTCACAATCCATTTTTGCATGCAACATCCCTTCATCTGTCATCCCGCTCAGTACATAAGCCAGTGCTGAAGATTCAGAAGTCAGACTGTTTTCACCTGATGCCAAAAACTAACCTCAGGGGGAAGAGAATTCCACAGCTGGGTGCCATCACTGAGAAGAGCCTGTTATGAGGCCAGGCTTCTTTGGATGGCAACAGTACTACTACCAAAAAGGACCTCTTTGGCAGATCTCAAATCATGCATAGGTTGGTGCAGGGAAAGGTATTCCGTCATATGGCTGTCTCTTAAGCTGTCTAGGGCTTTATATATCAGAACTGACACCTCAGATTCAGAAGTTGCTCCTAGGTGGTGCAGAGCCACCACAGGACCTTCTTGGTTGCTTACAGGGAGAGGTGGGGGGAAGGGAAAGGTGGTGGGATGGTTGGAATAGTGCAGGTGTCTTGATGGAGCATTTCATCATGATCATGATCATCATCATCATCATCATCATCATCATCATCATCACCAAACCTTTATTGGCATCACATACAAACATTCAGAATAAATAGGCCAGTGAGATCTCGTCACCATTTCAACAGTACAGTCATTTGCCAAAGGGAAGAAGAGGTGAGCAATCTATTTCATCTCTGTGGGTCTCCAGCAAGGGCAGGATCCTGTAGCGTACTTCGGCGACAAAAACTCAAATAGAGGAACTTAGCTACTGTCTTGGTGAGCTCCTGGTCTCTCCCCTGTAATAAGAAGTGTGTAACCTCTGTCTCTGGTTTCCATGTTGGAATACATAGATGGTCTAGAAATGGTTGGCGGAGATCATCATACAGTGGTACCTCGCAAGACGAAATTAATTCGTTCCGCGAGTTTTTTCTTCTTGCGAGTTTTTTGTCTTGCGAAGCACGGTTTCCCATAGGAATGCATTGAAAATCAATCAATGCGTTCCTATGGAAACCGCCTTCAGACCAGGTCCGGGGACAGTCTGTCCCCCGACCTCTTCTGAAGGCTGGGGGGGGGCAAGGGCTTTTCTTCCCACCGCCAGCCTTCAGAAGGCTGTTCTGAAGGCTGGCGGTGGGAAGAAAAGCCCTTCTCCCCACCTCCCGCCCCGCAAGCTCCAGGGACAGGAGGGCTTTGCTGCCGACCGCCAGCATTTTAAAAGCCCCCGGGACAGCGGAGAAGTCTCCACTGTCCCGGGAAGGCAGGCGGGGAAAGCCGTCCGGGATAGCGGAGAAACGCGCTGCGCTTCTCCGCTATCCCGGGAAGGCAGGCGGTCGGGAGCAAAGACTTTTGCCCCCTGCTGGCCTTCAGAAGAGGTCCAGGACCTCTTCTGAAGGCCGGCGGTGGGCGAAAGTCTTTGCTCCCGACCGCCAGCATTTTAAAAGAGGTCCCCGGAGATTTCCCTATGGGCTTTCTTCTTGCGAAGCAAGCCCATAGGGAAATTCGTCTGGCGAAGCACCTCGAAAAACGGAACTTCTTGCGAGTTTTCCATCTTGCGAGGCATTCGTCTTGCGAGGTACCACTGTACATTTTACATTTAAGGGCCATGTGAGCTAGAGTTTGGTGGAGCATTTGCACCACACTAACCTTCCTGTCACATCTCCCCTCCTAGTGAGCACAGGCCAGCGAACTAGCATAGGGGCTCCACCCTGATTGGCCTGTGCCTTCTGAATGAATTGGAATCAGTATCAGATAGACAGCTCATCGCCACACCCCCCAGCCCCCGTGGCAGATCCAAACCATACATTTAAAGCACATGACTTCCCCCAAAGAATCCTGGGAGCTGCTGCTTCCCCCTCACAGTTACAATTCCCAGCATCCTTACCAAACTACAATTTCCAGGATTCTTTAGGGGAAGGGGATGTCATGTGCTTTTGATGTATAGTGTGACTCTGCCCCCACCGCACTCTTGAAACTGTATTACGGCTGGTTTCTATGGGACCCTGTCTTCACCAACACCCCCATTGTTGGGGCAGTCGGTGCGGGATGAGGCCTTGAGCAGGAAGAACGGTCAAGGTAGAGCCAAGTTGTTGTTGTTGTCCGTACTTAGCCTGTGCATGGTAACCGCCTGGCTTTCTCCCCCCACCCCCCAGGGCCAAGACCCCCAAGCCATGCAAGGAAAGTGATACAGCCCACAGCGGCTGACCCTCGCCCACCTGCCAGACCTGCTGCTGCTCCTGGAAGGGCCCAAGGTCCTCCTCCCAGGGAATCTGATCCATGGGAAAATCCTAAGCTCCTTGAAGTCCATGCTGCTCTTTGGCTGGGGAACAAGCCGGCCTCTCGGTTTCAGCTCCTTCTCTTTCTGCATATTTCTGATTCTCCTTATAAATTATGTAAGCTGCTATGTTCAAATGAAAACAGATATGGAGAAGGAATTAGGAAGCATAGCTGGATGTTGACGAAGAACACATCTAAGAAGGTGAAAGATTTTGTCCATCAACTGGAACCAGCCCTCGTGTGGAGAGACAGCCACTCGTTGGGCCCAGAGCCTCCCTTGCAGGAAACAGCTGCTTGCTGAGGGGCCAAGAACAAAGGCTCTTTATCTGGACCCATGGCTTTAAAATGGCTCTGGAAACAACACAAAATCTGTCTGCCACCACCAGCTCTGGCTGTGGCAAAATTGGAAGCAAACACATTTCTTGGTATCCCAGTCAGACTGGTTCAAGAGTGGCAAAAGGTAGGATTCTCACCAACCTACACACCTTTCAGTGCATGGTTATGTGTGAAATAGGGATCCAAAAGCATGCAGATATATGTGTATACTGTTAGTTCCCGGGTCAAAGAGAAGTACCTGAAAAGGGATATTATTTTCTGAAGGAGCGAGTGGGAAGAGGAAGTCCGTGTGGGCCTGGAAGCCAAGGAGTAAGCCTGCCTCCCTGTCTGCTGCACTTAAATAAAGTGTTTCCAGACTGAGTTTACCTGAAGTTCCCAGAGTCTGTTTTTAAGAAAGGCAGCCCTGCTGGGCAAGGACACATGGCGGCAGCTCAGTGGATTCCTGACACCCACAGCTCTGGAGAAAGTAAAGTAAAAGTATAATAGCCAAAGAACTCGGGATTGTTCCTGTCTGAGAGAGGACGTCCATTGTCTGTAGTTGAGGAAAATAGCAGCAACTTCTTTTTACTGTTCAGTCTCCAGAGCCATTTACCTTTGCAGCCCCAGAGAAGTGGCCTAGATCAGGTTGGGCAACTATAGTTGATTGGGAGGTATTGCACAACAAACTCACTTCTTCCCTCAAAAATCAGACTTTTTGCAATAAGGAAAGTATCAGAAAAGTGGGCTGTTGTCCTGATCTAGCAGGCTCTTCTTATATTCCTATGATAGGAAAATGTACTGGGACATGTGAGGAAAACACTTGCTTGACGCAACATTACCTAACCTCCCTGCAAACAAATCAGGGTGAATACTTGCCTGGAAGCACCCTGTGCTAGTGAGTCCTGCATTGCAGGGGCTTGGACTAGATGACCCTTGGGGTCCCTTCAAACACTACAGTTATATGATTCTGTGAATAAGTTTTCAGTGGGAGACCTGTTTCTCAGCTTCCCACCTTGAAAACAGGAAGAAATAGTGGCAAACAGCCCCCTATGAATGTTGCATAAAATGATTTGCACACTGCAAAGGACTGCATGAAGAAGCAGCTGATTTGAACCGTCCTGTGCAGGTGCTGAGCTATCAAGATTGGGCTTGTGCCACAGAGCAACAGAGAGGATCTTGGTATCTAATCCGTGTTGCCAGTTCATGGTATTCCTGTAGCGGATGCTTGAAAAAAGCAACACTCTCCCCCATTAGCCTATCTTACTTCCAATCATTGCCGCAGAGGGGTGAGGAAGGTAAAGAGGAAACTTTAACTTCTGGTTTCTGATTCATCACTTTTATGGAACTTAAATTCTTTTGTTTTAATGCACACTTGATTGAGGGAGCATTTATTGAAGTGGTTTATGGTTTGTAGAAGGAGACAGCTGAAGAAAGAACAAATGAATCTAATGTAAATCAAATAGTTATAGCTTTTATGGAAGCCACAAAGCCTTAAATGTGTATTCTTAATGGTAATTTTACAAAACTCCACCAGGCAGCTTCAAATGGAGGTGACAGTTTGGAGATGGGCTTCCTTTCACATGCTAATCACCTGCTCATGGTGATATTTCTCTCCTTGGTTGCAGTCAGTGAATTGAATAATTTATGGAATGAATTTTGTTGTAAATTTATTGTGTCACAAGCAGGTTGTAATTTCACTAACAGTATACTTAAGTTATTAAGTAAAAAAATAATAATGTGGATGATAGGATAGCCCATTTGCAGGGATTTTTCCAGCAAGTTCTCATCTTCTGTATATTTTCAAAACAGAGTATTTGCCTAATTTTTATTCAGAACATGATCTGGAAAAAGGGAGAGGGCATTAACATAAATGGGGTTGCATTTGCTAAATCTACGGCTGGATCTGGTAGTCGTAAACAAATTACCAAAGACTTTATATAGACAGAAATAGCATTAAACTGCAGAGCTCTGTTGTCAAGGCGCCTCGGTTTCCTATTTGCTTCTGAATAATTGTCTTCAGTGAGGAAAAGATGAAGTGTTGAAGTTGCCAGCGGAAGTGATGCAGGGGGAGGACAGGGGGCCTAAAATGTATTGAGGGGAAAAACACGCTGGCAGGTTGCCCCTTGGGGAAATGTTCTCCTGCCGCAGGAGGAGGATAAGAGCAAAAGCTACGAGAGCATCCCTGGACCCCTCCAGATATCCTCTTCCTTAGGCATTCAGGATTATCGTTGTGCTCATGGTGGTATTGGAGTGGCTACATACACAATCCTGTTTTCAATCCTGTTTGTGCCTGCAAAGGTTTTGGGGACCAGTGTGGACACACTGCCTTGTTTCCAAACTGTGCATGTCTTATAACTTCCTGCTGAAATCCTGTACCTTTTCATACCACAAATGTTGCAGGTCTGATTGTTTTTGTCCCACTTTTGTGGCACTATAGGGTTGCCATATTTTGGAGAGCAAAAAAGACGACGCTATGACGGCCATTCAAAGCCAATGAATTTATTTTGCCTGGAAAAGAGGACATGTCCTGGAAAAAGAGGACATGTGGCAACCCTAGAGGAGTGCCCCTCCAGTTGGCAGTGATGCGTCAACACTGGGGAAGCATTGCAGAATAACTGATAAACAGAATGCTGTGGGGTCAGTCCAGTATAAACCCTCCACTGTTGCATTCATGAAATCAGTGAAACTCAAAGTGCTGGCTTTAACCTGTGAAGCCTTAAATGGCCTAGGCAAGGCCTGCCTTTTACCCTGTGAACCTAACCATTCACTCTTATCTACAGGCAGGTGGTGACTAGGGACTGGGTCTTCTGTCCCTCTGAAACTCCATTTCCCTAAGATGCAGGGTCAGCCCCAACGTTACGAAGTCACATCTGGCGTTGGATGCTGTGGGCACACAGTGGCCAGAGGCAGAGGAAGGGGGGGTGCGGTGGGGGCAGGCCGCCCGGGTGTCACCACTGAGAGAGGTGACAAATGTCAGGCGGCATTCACCATGAGGCCTGCAGTGCGCCCGAACCAAGCATCTCTCCTGGGAAAGATGCAGTGGTTTGGGCATGTGCAGGCTCCACACTGCCCAAATGGTCCGCCTGCTGCCTCCCCCCCAGCTGTAGGGCAGCTGAGTGGGAGGAGGAAGGCAGACTCCGGAGGCCCCGCGGTGGCTCGCTTTATCCCCAGGAGCTCGAGCGGCTTCCTCCGCCACTGACAGTGGAGCGAGGACATTGCTATGGCTGTTCCCTAAGGTAGCTGGTTGCTCCCAGATGCAGTAAAAGATGCCGCCCCATACAGTGGTACCTCGCAAGACGAAATTAATTCGTTCCGCGAGTTTTTTCTTCTTGCGAGTTTTTTGTCTTGCGAAGCACGGTTTCCCATAGGAATGCTATGAAAATCAATCAATGCGTTCCTATGGAAACCGCCTTCAGACCAGGTCCGGGGACAGTCTGTCCCCAGACCTCTTCTGAAGGCTGGGGGGGGGGGACAAGGGCTTTTCTTCCCACCGCCAGCCTTCAGAAGGCTGTTCTGAAGGCTGGCGGTGGGAAGAAAAGCCCTTCTCCCCACCTCCCGCCCCGCAAGCTCTGGGGACAGGAGGGCTTTGCTGCCGACCCCCAGCATTTTAAAAGCCCCCAGGACAGCGGAGACTTCTCCGCTGTCCCGGGGCGATTTTAAAATGCTGGTGGGCGGCAGCGAAGCCTCCGCTGTCCCGGGGCAATTTTAAAATGCTGGGGGTCGGCAGCGAACCCTTTGCTGCTGCCCGCCAGCATTTTAAGATCGCCTCGGGACAGCGAAGAAGTCTCCACTGTCCCGGGGCCTTTTAAAATGCTGGGGGTCGGCGCGAAACCGCTGCCGCCCCCCGCCTGCCTTCCCGGGACAGCGGAGAAGTCTCCGCTGTCCCGGGGGCTTTTAAAATGCTGGGGGTCGGCAGCGAAGGTTTCGCTGCCGCCTGCCAGCATTTTAAGATCGCCCCGGGACAGCGGAGAAATCTCCGCTGTCCCGGGAAGGCAGGCGGGGGGGAGCAAAGACTTTTGCCCCCCGCCGGCCTTCAGAAGAGGTCCAGGACCTCTTCTGAAGGCCGGCGGTGGGCGAAAGTCTTTGCTCCCGACCGCCAGCATTTTAAAAGAGGTCCCCGGAGATTTCTTCTTGCGAAGCAAGCCCATAGGGAAATTCGTCTGGCGAAGCACCTCGAAAAACGGAAAACTCTTTCTTCTTGCGAGTTTTCCGTCTTGCGAGGCATTCGTCTTGCGAGGTACCACTGTAATTAGTGTTGGAGTGAGATTCAACTTAGTGTGGGGGGACGGCGTTATTGGGTTATTTTTGTTCACGTTTTTATTATGCATTTTGTGTTTTCCATCTTGTATTCTTATGTTGTGAACCACCCTGACACCTACAGATGAAGAGCACCATACCAATTTTAATAATAATAATAATAATAATAATAATAATACTGTTACAGACTACACTTACAAAAACATCACCACCAGCCAGTCTGGAGGGACCCACTGTTCCTCTGGGGGTCCTCAGGAGGCATGTGCTCTCTCTTTTCCACCTTCCCCGCTGTTGGGGTGTGTGGTTCAGGAGGTCTTTTGCACTGGGGCCTGGATCTCTTCCCCACTTCCTCCTCAGTGCTGGTGACTGACTCTGAAGTTGCCCAGAGGCATCTGTATGTGTGAATTAGCATATGGAAATTTTATGTAATTTACTGCTTGCAGCCCAAATCCTTTAAAGCAAGTTCCTCTACAGACAGCTGACTGTGGCTGCATAAGCCCTGAAGCAGGTGGATCAAGGCCAGACGATCAGCCCAGCCAGCTGTGATTCCCAGCAAACTGTATTCAGAGGAACACTGCCTCCGAAAGTAGGGGCAGAACGTAGACATTGTGGCTGCTAGCGGTGGATAGGAGGGCAGAGATGGTTCACCCACAAATGCTTTATTGGTTATGGCATCCTTAAGGCTGCAGCTGCATCTGCACATGAACCTGAAGCAATGTGAATGGTGCTGCACTCTAAAAGTGACGTGCACCCTCATGCTGCCTATGAAATTAAAAGCAAAACATCAAACCCTGGGTTGAACATCTGAGGGTTGGGACCCAGCCTGCTTCTCTTATTTTTCTGAGGAGGGAAGGGTATCTCAGCTACAAACAGAGTGGGGGGTTGTGCTTATAAAACTGTGCTGGTCTGTTAGAGATGGCAGCACTGTGCTGTAGCCAAAGGCATCCAACATAGAAAGTTATCATCATTAGTGCCTTCCCCACTAGCCATCTCAGTTAGGTAGGCTGGGCCTACCTTGAGGCAAAGTGAGGCAGCTGCCTCAGGTGGCAGATACTGGAGGTGGTGAATGGACAGAGCTGTGCGTGCATATACCCTGCAGTATATCCTGCATCCCCTAGCTCAGCTCAGGTACAGTGGAGGTCACAGGGGTAGGCAACCTAAGGCCCGGGGGCCAGATGCGGCCCAATCGGCTTTTCAATCTGGCCCACGGATGGTCCAGGAATCAGCGTGTTTTTACATGAGTAGAATGTGTCCTTTTATTTAAAATGCATCTCTAGGTTATTTGTGGGGCATAGGAATTCGTTCATATTTTTTTTCAAAATATAGTCTGACCCACCACATATCAGAGGGACGGTGGACCGGCCCATGGCTGAAAAAGGTTGCCGCCCCCTCGTGGAGGATATTGAAGTAAGATTACATGGAATGGACGGAGGCACCCTTTTGTCTTTTGCGTCAGGCAGCAAAATGTCTTGGTCCAGCCTTGCATCTCAGAGAAGCCTCAAGGAGCCTCAAGGACTGTGTATTCTCAGGTGGTCACCTGCCCAGCCAATGACCAAGCTCCAAATTTCCTTAACTTGCGACGGCCAATGAGATGAAGCCTCTGCAAACATGGATATGGATATGGTGGTCTTCTCTGAAGTAGCTGGGCTGCCCCTTCACTTTCATTTTCCTGACACTCTCATAATTTATTTATCCCAGAATGCACCATAAATCACTGATATCATTGTTTGTGTTTGTTATACCATTAGCTTTAAAAATTTATAAATCGCTGTGCAGGCAAAAACAAAAAACAAAACCCCAGAAAGATCCTAAGAATTATTACTGCAGGAAAGGAGCAGAAATCTTTACTCACTGCTGACCCATTAGCATTGCAAGTGTCTGCTGGACTCGCTGCAGGAGCAGCTGCCTGGTCAGGTGCGAAGGTGACGGATGTGGCTCAGACTGAGAGCTCTCAGCTTGCTCCTGAAAGCTGCACAATATGTGGCGTTTTTCCCCTTTGCAAAACAGGGGGAAGATGCTTGGAATCTTGCTTTTCTGTGAATCTCTGAATCCAGAATTTGGATGGTGATGGAGTGTTGTTTCTTGGGGAGGGGGGCACTGGTTCAAAGGTCACAGGCAGTAGGGTGGTTTGTTCCTGCCTTGACCCTTTTGGGCCATCAAATCCGAGGCCACAGCTACTGGAGAATAGCCTTTGCCCAAAGTTGCAATCTGATCACTCTTTGCTTCTGATTCACTGGGGCAATTATTTGCCACACCCCCTGGCCCCCAGCTGCCCTATAGTGGATCCAGCCCTTAGACTTTCCTCCCTGAGGAATTTCATGACTGTTTATGAAATTGTGTATTTGTTATTTACTTTTTAAGACAGGCATTTAAGTTATAATAAGTACTCTTCATTATGAATGGAAGCTCTACTTAGAGGGAAGATCAGTAGATTGTTGGTTGTAGTTTCTGAGATGGGGCAAGAACCACAATCTTGGCTTTGAACCCTCCTTCACTTTGGCTAAATCTACTCAAAGCGGAAAGCCACACGAGGGGCCCAGCTCCCGCCTGGAGCATCCTGAGTCTCCAGCACCCCAGGGGGCTTTGAAAAACGAGCAGCCATCTCTTCTTTCCATACTTTGACCCATTTGTTTTGCTATTGATCTGGCTCCTTAATGCTCCCATCTGCATGGTGATGTTTGCTGGGTCATCAGAAAGTGCCTCCGTTGTTCCAGAAATCAAAGTTAGCCTTGAGAAGGGGAGAGGAAAGGGGGGAAGATGGTATCTATTTTGAATGAAGAAATTCATTTCCTGATCCACAAATGTTTGCTACATATCATTTACCTCAAGGGATTTGCTGTGACTCACATCTGAGGAGTATTTGAAATGTAAATAGCGTGACTACTTGCTCTCTCCAAGTGCCAGAGACATATTTTTTTTTAAGTGCTGGCATTTTGAGAATGTTGCATCCCTAGCTTGCGGAATGGCAAAAGAAGTTGGTTCTTAATTGCAACAATTGCTTAGCAGTCCTACACATGCCAGGGAGCAGAAAATCAAAAGCTGCAGATTTTATTTTGGATTGTAACCCCTTTTGTCCACCTCCTGTTCACATTCATAGGTATGCATCACCTGCCACACCAGTGGCTCTCCTAGGAGCGGACTTAGGTGCTCCAGTGCCTCTTGCATTTTGTGCCAGGTTCTTAAATTCTGCTAAGTGAAACTTGCTTTCACCTTCCTGCCCTGTGAGGTGAATGCCCCAAACCAGAGGAGCAGGAGGAGACATCCTCCATCTACTTCACAGCCTGCTTGGGATGGGTGGGGGGGAATGTCTTGAGGGAGATCTTGGGTGGGAGTTAAGTTCAGCTACATAGAGTAAGATGGTTGCCTGTGACCAGTAAACCATCCATGCAAATGGTGACTGTGTTGGGTGCCTCTTCTTCTCCCATCTGGATGTGTATTGCTGTGTGAATGGTGTTTGCCTGTACCCTCAGACTTCACCTGCCTATCATCTGCACATGTGGTGTCATCTGTGCAGGCAAAATGGCTGTCTCAGATGTAAACACCTCAGCATGGCTTATAACTTCAGATGGAAGCTGGTTTGAGGGAAAGTGTATCAAACAGGAGTATTTATCAAAAAAGACCAAAACCCACGCCCATGGATTCTGGTTAGCATCATGTATACTCGGATTCAAACACAGGAGTGCTCTGTAGCTAAAGGAAAGAGTAATGTGTACACAGTCTTTTGTGACGGCTCCTTTGCAGCTGTGTCACAGTTTTGGATTTCTGCCATTCACAGCCAAGGTAGCTGGACTTCCAACTCAGTCCTGGGTCAATGCTGCCCTCCAGGCCTCTCCATTTGGCCCTCAGAACACAAGCCGGGCCACACGCCTCGCTGGCCCTGCTTTGCACCCTCCTTGTGTGCTTTTACCTGACTGGAATGGTGTTTGTGACCTCAGATAACTCCCCTGGAGGGAGGCTAGAGAGAAGTCTCTGTGTGCGTGTGTGTAGGAACTAGGCTCTTGTACAAAGGTAATATTTACATTTGATGCTCCACCCACTTTCCCTTCTGACTCCTCCCACCCCTGGCTTATAGCTATCGGAAAGTTGCCCAGAAGCTGGAAAAAGGTTCCCCACGCCTGCCTTAAAGCATGAAACTATTTTTCCTGGAAATTTGGCAGGCTGAGAACAGAGGGGTCCCCTTTCAAGTCTCCGATGCAATCTGCTTAAGAGAGAGGCAGCCAGTGGCTGGTGTTAACGTTCGTTAACTGCTCCCGAAATTACTAATGCTTCATGTTGCTTTAATCCATTCCGCTGTAATAGCTTTATTAGATTAAACAGCCTGTCGAGCAAGCAAGGAACAGTGGGATTATCCGGCTTCTTTCTGAAGAGCCAGCAAAGACCAAATTCAAAATAGCCACCTCAAGCCAAGCCTCTTTGCTGGTGTTCAGCTCCTTCTGAGCCCCCACTCCCCCAAAAAGGTGGAGCTGCAGATAGAAACTGGGTATTCCTGTTAGTCCTCACTAGAAAAAAACCTCCTTTCAATCAGCCTGGAGTCAACCCCTGAGGCAAGGAAAGCAGGCCCTGCCATCATAGTCAAAAGTTCTTCCCAGGGCCCCCTCCCTTTTGTGTTGTGGTAATTGTATTGTGCCCACTGCAGGGGCACAGAGATGGAGACATACAAAGTGTGTGTGTGTGGTTTGTACTTTGAATAATATGCCCTTGGTGAGCCGGGGACCATCTTTTATCGAGTATCTCCCAGAGTGCTGAGTCTTAATGACAGATTTATTTTAACACAAATCTAATTAGCTATTTGAAGTATTTTGTCAAGACTCAAGAGGTTCCTGATGACTACGCAAGCACACGCACACACTCTCCCTCACTCAATGGGCGGCCCTACCGCCTTCTCGTAAAAACACAGTTCCTTCACAGCATTCTCAAAACCCTCGTCTGCTGCAGCAATTTGAATTTTGTTATTAGTGGCTGCTGGAAATCCTAATTCAATAAAGGGTAATGCATTTTAAATGCATTACCCCATGCTGAGTATGCATTAGGTAATATGGGCAACTTTGGAGGCAGAGAAAACCAGCTATGAATATTCACAGCTGCACAGAAAATTGGAGTAGCTCTCAGTATCTGCAGCATCTTCTCCTTTAAATATATATTTAAATAGAGAGATGCCTTTAAAGAGAGATGAGAGGATATGGCGATCAATGCTTATGATGGACATATATGCCCCTGAATGCCAGTTGCTTCTCCTGTTCGTTGGCCTCTGGTTGGAGAGGGCAGGACTCTCCTTGTGCAGGGCTCAAAGGTGTGTTTTTCTTCTTCTTTTTAAGTCTAGCTAGGAGACCAGACAAGCATTTGTTTGCAGCCACAGTTAACGCAATGTAAATATATTTACATTTTCCCCAAGAATATAAAAATAGTAATCACGGCTAGAGATAATGAAGGTGTGCTTGATCAAAGCAACAACAGCTATCTCCACATTTAAATAGAAGCCCTTGTTTACTCCAGGGCTGTCCTCTGTTGCTGATCTCCAAGAAGCTGCTGGACATCTCTTTTTCCTTTTCTCTGTTTATGGAGGTGATGTCACAGCCCTGCCAGGGGGAGAGCTGGCTTCTCCTGGCCTGAGACTTTCACTTGTTGCAATCCTTGACATAGCCCCGTGTTCAAAATGATGCTATCTCCTAACAAAATCTTGCCAGAGGCTTCTTTTTGCTCTCTCGACCTAGTTTTGTCCATCGTAGGTAGTTTGTTTTTTTGTCTTTAAATGCATTTTAAACATTTATTTTATTTCCTTTACATGCCCCATCTTTCTCTCATCTTAGAGCTCAAGGCAGAGTCTGAAGGGGAGACATTTTTATCCTAGAATCAATGGAGACTGAGTATTTGCTTTTTCTATATAGTCCACACACAATCTAGATCCATGGATTTTTTTGCCCCTCAAAAGTGCTTCATGAGAAAATGGTTTCATTCTGAAAACAAAATCTCGTTGAGGATTGATTCTGCATTGCCCCACATAGTAGTGGGTCCCAGTGATGCAGAGGGGGCGGGGGTGTGTGTGTCCACATTTGCACAATGAACTTGTGGGTGAGAGTATGCCAAGCTTGGAAGCACCATGTATGTCCTTCTTCCTTCCCCTGGAGCTGTGCAGGGAGGAGAAAACATGGATAACCTACTGGTAATCAAGTAACCATACCCACCCTTGTGGGAAGCAGGATCTGTCTTGATTGAAAGCAGCATGTTGAGGAACAAACATGAATGATTCCGAATTGATTTTTGTCCTACAAGTGAATTAGTTTGTACACAGCGTCTCCCTTTCACACATTGGCTGGATCCATATCAGCTAAGCTTTAGAAAGATGGCTAAGGGCTTATCCACACTTACCTTTCCTCTGCTCTATCTGAGTGACCTTTTTTTGGTTTTGCTCCAGAGATTTCCCTGTGAAAACACAGAAAATGGCAGTTTGCAGAAAACCTGAACTGACATTTGTTCCTATTGAGCGGATGAGCCCCCAGTCCTTTGCCCCAAGTCCAGTCCTTTGCCCCCAGACCAATTCACTTGGTGCCCTTGCTTGGGTAGGGGCTATTTTTCTCTACCAGAGCTTGCTCCATCTTTGAACAGTCACAATGCTTCCTTCTGACCAGCCTCAGTGTCCTCTTATATACTATTGTATGTTTTACTATGTATCTTAATTATGGGCAGGTGTAATTTTTAAAATCTGGTTTAATATTTATTATTTTGGGGTTGGCTTTTATTTGTGAACCTATTCTGTATGCCATTTTCTAGCAGTACAGTGGTTTATTATTATTATTATTATTATTATTATTATTATTATTATTATTTAAAAGTTTGAGCACCCTCCCATACCCAGTGAAATCAATAAATACCTACTGTTCCCAGATGTGCAGTTACTTGGGCTTAGAAATGTCTGCAGGCAAAGCTAGAACAAAAAGCAAAATCAAATCAATTCTAGCAAGTCCGCACACCTTTACAGAATACTTTCTGCCTCCATTAAGGCTTTTGGTGTTATTGTTTTAAACTGTTATTTTATCCTAGAGTGGACCCATCATCTCTGCATTTTATTGCTCTGAACCTTTTCCCTCCCATGTTGTTCTCCTTCACTTCCACCCACAACATGCACTGACCATAGTTTGTATTCTGGTAAAGTGCAGATTTTTCAGACTAGCAAATAACTCCCACTTTGCTTTAGCCCCCCAGTGCTGCTTTCTCAGCAGGTTCCCTAAAGTTAGGTTGCCCCCTGCTGCTATGGCTCCAATAGAAGATAAAGCTGGATATAAAATCTGTTTTGAAACCTGCCATTATGCACATGTAAACCCCTCCCCCCAGCACTACCACCCCTAGAACCAAATTGTTTCAGAGCAGGTTGAAATCTAGTAATAAATAGCTCGGATGGTGCTTTGCTGTGACATGATTATTATTATTATTTTTTAAAAAGCAAGAAATGCAAATGTTAAACGATTCCTTTTGTTTTCTAGAAAAGACAATATTTATTGGAAAACACGCTTCTGAGTTCCTATTGATTGAAATGAGAGTGCTGTAAAAGGTGTCTGTGGCCTACACAGGATGCTAAGTGGAATCCTATTAAACAGATACTGTTACCCAAATTCCCTGCTATCAATTAGCCTCTTGCTTCATGAGAGGTACTGAATCATTGCTGGTTCACTCAATATATGAACCTCTGGCTCAGAATAGAGGCACGATCCTTGAGGCTTCGGAACAGAGACTCAGAATAGAGGCATGATCCTTGGTGGTTGCACAACTCCTGCAGCACATATCAGATGAGCTTGCATAAGAATTTCACAACACGCAAGGCCCTTGACAAAGGACGGGCAATGGTCCAGCAGCCGTGCTTGGGAAGTTGGAGTTATAAATCAAGAGCATTTTTGAGATCTGGTCCCATTGTCCTGGGGTGAAGCTGAACTTTAAGCTGGGCGATGTATTGATACATCATGGTAATGGTTTCATAATATTAGGCATAACAATACATCACGAATCACAATGTGTAAGTATGTAAAAAATTGTGTTGTGGGAAAAGCCATGAAGTCAGTCACCTCTCATGATTCTGCCGCCTCTGTTGCTCTGTACTATAAAAGAACAGTTGTAACGATAAGTTAAAGATAAATAAAAATGTATCAGTCTTAGTTCCTTATGCTTAAGGTTTCTGCAGTTGTATGGAATACATTTTACAACACGCCCCCTGCCCCCAATTCTGCAAAAGTGCTCCTGGTGGCAGCCAAACTCTGAAGCTTTTTTTGAAAACCCAGCCGCTCCGATGTTGGAATTGAAGCAGAAACACAGGTGTGTGGGTGTGGGTGACATTCTGGAAATTGAGCTCTTTAGAGTTTGTACCTGCCTGTTGCCCTTGTGGGGACAGCCTTAGCAGAGCTTCCAAAGTTGGGCAAGGTGTTGGAGGTGGCAGGAAGTGTTTGGTTTGGTTTTTCCCATTTGTTCCTTTGTTTTACATGTGCTTCTTCCGATTTTATAATTCTTTTATTTTTGTTAAGCTTCTTGCATTATAGACACGCCTTAAAATATTAATATAACACCTCCCAGATATATTTTTTTCCAGCCCTAAGGATACTGAAGTGAGCTTTGTGTCAGCTCAGCACAGCCAAGGGCTAATCTCCTGTCCACAGTGTTCGGCCTCTTACCTATTTTAAACTTTGTTTTGTGTTTGTGGGAGAAGTTGTCTAGCATTGCCCTCGCTCTACCCAGCAAACATTTTGCAGGCGGAAAGTTTGGTTTGCACCAGAGAACAGTTGAGCGGATGGAAATTGCTTAATCCCTTGTGCTGTGTAGCATCTGCAGCGCTCACACGGACAGAGCCAGCGTGTCAAATGATGATTCAGATGATGGAAAGACTGTAGAAATATTTCTTAGTAGCATCAGAAGCAAAGGAACGTTTTCCAACCCTGCCTAATGAAGAATGGAAAATATGTTGATTTAACTCTTGAAAAATGTTCAGTAGACATGGGGGCGGGGGAAACACCCAACCTCTGTGCCATATCTAATTTCATTAGTAAGCTGTAAATGGCAAAATGATGAAGAGATAAAGTTTCAAAGGGCTGAGGACCCTCACATTTTCTGTAACATTAATCATATGCTTTTAATTTTCATGCAGCGTCACTTGGTAGTGTTCTGTCCTGCTTTCATGATTCTTAGGAGCTGGTTTAAAGTATTAAGATGTAAGTGCTTCTCTTATCTCACTGAGTAAATCTGCTCTGCTGCGCAGCTGGAACAGGCAGGGTGGGGGTGAGGTGGGACAAAGGGCCCACTGGGAATGCTGGGATGCCAAAGCACCACCATCTCGGCCGTCCTGCTCAAACGCCTGAAATTTATGGCCTCGTGTGTCCAACGCTGAGTGCCTTTCTACAAAACCCCATCGCATCTCAAGCCTTGCCTTGGCCCCTCTCCTCATCCCGCCACCCGCTTAATGGGCCTTTTCTCTTCTACGCTATGCAAGGGCAAAGGAAAATGAATTGTCTCTACTGAGGTAATTAAGCTCCCAGGAAACAGCCTCATTAGACTAATAAAGAGTAAATAAAGCAGTAAAGGACACACTATTCTTTCAGTTAATCAGGCAAATTCAAGGGAAATGAACTGCCCGCCCCCAAACACACTTATCCAGCTGCTCGTGAATTCCAGAGAATCTGTGCAAAAAATAAAGAAATAGAAGAGCCCAGCCCAGCCCACCTCCCATCGCCCTCAAAGTTGTTCCTGGCCACTTACAAAGCTTTGCAAGACATTCTTCTATGGAGGATGAAACCTTCTGAACCTATTCTTCTTGGCTTGCGGGCAATATTCTCCCAGGGCAGTTCCCAATGGGGCTGCTTTTAGGTGGGGTGCCGTCACATACTGGCAAGTGCAGGTCACACGATTTCAGTTGATTTGGAGGTCCTGTGCACACAGAAGTCACCTCCCCGCCCCCTGCAAACTGGACTTTGCACAATAAGGAAAGTGATGGGGAAACACCCCAGGAAAGTACGGGATAACATTCACCTAACACAACAAATCAGAATGGAGCCTTGGTAAATCACTGGCAGTGTCCCCTGAAAATGTTTCTGCAAACAAATTGATGTATATACTGCTTATATGCCAAAATGGCTTCTAGGAGGTTCACAGCTACAAAATTGATACATAGTAACAATTCCATTGGGGCACTAAAACATCCTTAATTAAAATATACAATAAAACACACAATTCAAAAGCATGACAATTGAAACAGTTAAAAAAAACAGGGAGGGAAGGCTGAATCCCTCGATGTTGGAGTCTCTCTGTCCCTAATTTTTCAGTCTCATGTTCAGTTTTTCACATTTCCACATAAGTTTGCAATTTTAAAAAATGGTCTGCACTTTTGTGTGAATTTCTCTTACTATATACATTTTTATATGATTTTTTTCCTACTACAGACATTTTTGCAAAGCAGTGTCCCCTAACTTTATTTATTTATCTGTTGAACAGAATCAAATGTCTCTCTACCCACCCACTGCCACCCATTCCTCTCTTGCAGGTTGTGTTTTTCTGAGCATCTGCCCTCTCAGCCCCTCATCAGCTCTACAGCCCCTTCCCGGTGTTATAAGTGCATGTGCAAAGACTTTCAAAAAGTTGTGCATTGTATCCATATTGGCTTACTTAAGCATTTCTGCTTCTTGTGTAGATTACAGATTTACTGAAGGTTATTGTTGGTTGGACAGTGTTCTCGAAGCTACCAGCATGAGTTTGACCAAACTGCGGGAGGCAGTGGAAGACAGGAGTGCCTGGCGTGCTCTGGTCCATGGGGTCACGAAGAGTCGGACATGACTAAACAACTAAACAACAACAACATTGCTGTGCCCCTGCTTCTGTACCCCCAAAAGGAGCTTGCCTTGAACAGCCTCTGCAGGTTCTGAATCTCTTCCACCCTCTGCCTTGGCGCTAACCTCCTCCCACATTTGTGGACTTTCTTGACCCAGCACAGGTCTCAGTAAGGCTCTTGAGAAGAGGGGGTCTTAAAGGGAAGGAAGGAAGAAAAACGAGAATCGAAAGAAGATAAATCCATGACTTGAGCCTCCACCATGCAGTGCATTTGAAGCACTGGCGGAGCTCACAAACAGCAATATGGAGAATGAAATTAGCAGCAGAAGTATTAAAATATTGATAGCCACCATTCCTAGGCCAGGCTTTGTCCATCAATAATTCAGCTTACCTTGAAAGATAGTGTAAGATTTTGGACTTTGCTTTATCATGTTTTCGCTTGGCAAGATGGGCTTGTGTTTCTCGCTCTCTCCCCCACCCCCAAATTTTCTGAGCAGGAGGTCTCTGGGAAGTAACACGCATTCTTATGCGGTCCGTAGCTGGAATTTACATTGGGTGGCTTCATAAAGGGAGAGAGAGAAAGAAAGGTTGGGAGAGGAGAGGAAGCTTTCTTTGGGACAAGCAGTTGAGCCACTCATGTGTGTGTGTAGTGGGGCTGAGATAAAAAATTTTTGGCAGCCCCCATCACCTTCCAGGAAACATTAGAAACATTAGAAAAGTTGTGCCACTCATTCCTAAGTGCCCCATGACAAATCCCCAGCAGTGAAGTTGGACTCACATTCCACAAAACAGCCTCAGTGACACTTGAGGAAGCACCATGGGGTGGGGAGAGCCAGAGTGCAGGTTGATGTGTGCATGTGTGTGATTGTGAACATCAGCAAAACTCTCCTGCCCCCCCTAAGCAAATGTTGTTGCTCCACCTGCTAGGCAGGAATGAACATCTATCCGATTTCACAAAAGAAGGCCAGAGCACAGCTGGTTGTGTGTGGCCTCTGACTCCAACAATGTGCCCTGGGTCATTTGAGAGAGTGCCTCCAGTTCAGAGCATTGTGGTGTCTCTGTGTTAGTGTGTACCTGGGGAAGCTTTACACTACAGAAGCAGTCCTGTTGAGAAGGGGGCATTTAGCCACACATACATTCCAAGCAGAGGCTGTGTACACATGACCCTTTACTCCAGCTCCCCATGTGCTCCCATGTTTGAAGCTGAGTACACATGACAGTAGTCACAACTCATACCTTATCCTGTAGTGTCTTGAGAAACAGTGCATGCAGTGAATTGGAGTTTGGTGCAGGAAAACAAGCCAGGTACTGCACATCGGGTGAAGACATCCCCGCCCCCTCTCTGGTGTGTACAGCAACTTAAAAGAGCAGCTTGAAACACAGTGCAGGGGAAGGCGACCTCGCTGCGTTTCAAGCTGCTAATGTGTACATAGCCCAAGTCTGCTTGCACATTAGACTTTTAGCACATAGGCATTTTTAAAGTCCTTTGCTGTGGAAAGGCGGGGACACTCCCCCAGGTGATATAAAGGGGTGGGGAGTGTGTTTGCGTATGAGACAGACACACATTCACATTGACTGTGAGAGAGAAGTACACTTGGAGATCTGGGAGGCCACAGAGCTTTTTCTGGAAGTTCCTATGCTGCTTGCACAACCTACTCATGCTTAAATTATTAGTTAAGGCTGTGGTGCTGAACACTGATGTTTGGTCAATGGTTTCCTGACTGCACTTTGCTGGGAGGTGTTGGGAAATTCTTTCATGTGCTGCCACATAATCTGTTCTTGCCCTTTCCTCAGATTTTTTTTTAAAAAAACATTATGGAGTGATGTCTCCTGACTCCTTTATTAAAAGTGTGTAAAGTTCAACCATGTTTCCGAAACAAGCACCTAAGTTCGCATTTAGTTAAGAGCTTGCACAAGATCCATTTTGAAAAGGCTGAAGACCCCTTCCTCCTTTCCCACATATTTTTAAGAATCCTTCTTTTTTAAGAAAAGGAAAGAAAAACCAGGAGCCCCCAAATGAGCCAAATGTTGTTTCCATGGAAGCAATTAATGGGGAGAGCAATTTATAAGACTGATGCAAGGAAAGGGGGGGGGGGACGAGAGCACTTCATGATATCCCCCGCTGCTTTGAAACTGTCTCCAGGAAAAAAAAGTCTGTTGTGATGGAAGTGAGCGCTCTGTTCTTCAGCAGAACAAAAGAAGGAGACGGGCAAATGAGGTCAGGACAGTGCTATTCTCTCCTAGGAAGTACCACTGGGACTCCACAGCTCTTGCGAGGCAAGGAAAAGTCAAGTAAATCCTCATTTTGTGACATATTCCTCCTCTGTGCAGCTTTTGCCCTGATGCACATCGGTTTGCTGCTTTTGAGGGCCAGAGGCATCTTGAAAGCAGCTGGATGCCAGCTCTGAACCTGGATGAAAGGACAAAGGCAGGTTGGAGAAGAGACCCCCTGCTGCCCCCTGTCCCGACTCCACTGGAATGGTGTCTGCAGCCAACAAGAGGGAGATCTTCCCCCAACTTCCTGCCCAGCATGGATGCCAAGTTCCTTTTTAATCAAAGAGGGATAAAAGCAAAGCCAGAGCTTACTTTTGCATGTCAGGCCAGAAGTCCAACAATCAATCCCAACAGTTAGTGCTGAGGTGATGCTAAAAGCAGCTCCTGCTTTCCCCATGAAGGGGGGATCCAAGAGGGTCCTTCCGGACAGGTGGTTTTTTTATTATGGGAGTGGTATTGCTCTTTTATTTTTAGCAGTATCCATATGATGTCATCATCATCAAAATGCCAGCCTGTATTCCCGTTTAATCCAGATTTATCCTGTCCATGGAATATCTTGCAGTTTTGTTTATTATTTAATCTCATATGCCATTTGCAATTCCTTTGCAGTATTGAGCCCCCAATCTGGCAGTAGCCTTGTTTTAAAAGCAAGCACTTTCTACCTTTTGTACTTCAAGGGCTACACCCAAAAGTGACTCAGGGGACATGAGAAGCCCACTCTTCGGAATCGTATATTGGGAACAAGAGACAGTAGAAAATCTATTCTGGACAGTGAGAAACGTTTGTTTGTTCATTTGTTTGTTTTAAAATTATCCTAAGCATGCCAGATAGATAGGTATTTTGATGTTTATGGCACAGTGCCAGCTTAGTCATCTTGTGCCCTCTTGCAAAATCCAGAAGGAAGGCCTCCTGGGAGTGGAAGGAGGTTGATCCTTAGTGGGGAGACTAGCAACGCTTCCTCCCTGCTAAGATTCAGTTTTGAGGTGCCTGGCGGGAAGCACTTGGGGGTCCTGAACACCTCCTGGAAGCAGGTTTGTGGAATTCCCATGAAATGACACTCGTACAGCTACTCAATGCTTTCTTAATTTAATTTAATTTTATATTTATACCCCATTTTCCTATTAAAAATAATCAAAGCAGCAGTTTTGTTTTTGTTTCCAGCCAGGTCGGGAATAAAACTTAATGGAGTTTTGGCAGCTTCCCTTTGCTACTGATTGCTCCCCCCCCCCCCGATCTTTCTATGCCACCAGATATTTGTGTGTGTGTGAGTGAGAGAGAGAGAGAGAGAGAGAAGGTGCCAAAGAAGATAAAACCATTAATTAAGTTATATCAGTAAAAACAAATTAGAAGTTAGAAATGAATGAATCAAATTAATCATCAGCTTAACTGGATCGCCCCTTGGGGAAACTCTGGATGAACAAATGAGTCTTCGGCAGGTGCCTAAGTGCCAGTCCTGAGGGCACCGCCTGGCATTTCCTGGAGCACATTCCAAAGGGCCGCTTTGGGAGCTCAAACCCTTTCCAAAGATGTTGCGCTTTAATCTCTCCACAAGACGTGCTGGTGTGTGTTGTGTGGGTAGGTGTTTTTGTTAAGGTGTGAACAATCTGAGACAGAATTTTTTTTTAATAAATATTTATTAAGTTTTACAAGAACATACATAAAAAAAAGAAAACCAAAAACTACATACAAAAAACGAAAAAAGAAAAAAGAAAAAAAAGAAAAAATTAAAAAACAAATCCATTATTTTAACTTTAAGCTCGTTTGCTTGGTTTTTTGACCTCCTCTCACCTCCCCTTCTTGTATTCCCATTTACATAATCAAATCAGCAAATCCTTACTCTCTTTCATTAATCTTAACTCTATATCTTAACATTTTATAACTCTATATATTCATTAATTTCAATTCATTTTTACATATTCTTATTAGTTTTGTTGTTAATGCCACTTATTTTCAATCCAACATCATTTTAACATTCATTAATTTTACAATGTTTCTGCAAATAGTCTTTAAATTTCTTCCAATCTTCTTCCACCAACTCTTCTCCCAGGTCTCGGATTCTGCCAGTCATTTCCGCCAGTTCCATATAGTCCATCACCTTCATCTGCCACTCTTCCAGGGTGGGTAAATCTTGTGTCTTCCAATACTTTGCGATAAGTATTCTTGCTGCTGTTGTAGCATACATAAAGAAAGTTCTATCCTTCTTTGGCACCAATTGGCCGACTATGCCCAGGAGAAAGGCCTCTGGTTTCTTCAGGAAGGTATATTTAAATACCTTTTTCATTTCATTATATTTTTTTTTTTTTAAATAATATTTATTAAGATTTTCAGAGATACAGAAAGAAAAAGAATAGAATACATTCAAAGCCTTCTTTTCAAACACCCTCTTTCCGGGACTCCCTCCTTCCCCCACCCCTACCATATTCCCCTATCATATTGTTGGCTCCACAAGTTCTCAATTCTAATTAAAACTTAATTTGTTTAAACCATTATTCAAATTTAAATTTAAAGTTATTCAGTCCTCACCAGTACCCTTAATAAAAGACAAGAGTTCTCTCCCCAGGGCCCACCCCCTTTCCATTCCACAATTTCCCCTTTTTTTTAGTGATAAAGACACCTCACACAATAAAGAAATAAGAAACAAGAAATAAAAAGTATAGTAAATGAAAAAAAGCCAATTCAAAAAATAGTTGACAAGCCTTTGGATTCTAGTTCTCCCCCCCCCGTCCCCGGTTTAATTTCCCCCTGACCACTAATCCATATTGTCTGCCTGGAATTCTTAAAGTCCATAAATCACATTTTCCCCCCGATTCCTTGCTGGCTTTTTTCTTTTTATAATTATTTTTAAAGTTATTTTTAAACCATTTAATTTCCAATCTTTAATAAAGCTCCCCCCATTGTTCTTTCCAAGTTGTAGTCCAGTTTCCTCTTGTTCCGCTGCCAAAACGTTCTAATTCAGAAGTTTAGTAGGTCTGCAGGGATTATTGTTATTCAGGAACAAAAACATACGTTCAGTCCCTTCCTTTCTTCAATAGAAAATTCTATTGTTTAGCTAAACACCCTGTAGACACAATATTGTTTCCGTTTCGCAGCTTTCCCAGAAGATAACCAGTCCTGTAGAATTCCAATGGTATTTTTCCACTTACGACCTTCTTTGTAATGTCCCGAAACTCCTCTAGGGGGATTGTTGTAACTTTGTTTTCTCTAGTCCAAAAGTCCGATTGTTATCCATGTTTTCGCCATTTTATATCCAAGTTTTGACAAATTGTAACAAATTGTAGCAAAATTAACCAGCAAAGTCCTCATAATCAAGTCCTCTTTAAATTTCGGACTTTGACAGCTACTTTGACAGCTGTCAAAATCTCCTTCGCTTTTCGCCAGGCTCTCTCCTCAATCACCCCGGTTCCCAGGGGGGGGGTTACGTTTTCCTTCTCCCTCAATTCTTCCTCCAGGACAGTTCTTGTAGTTTCCCATCGTGGAATTCTTAGTTCTTATCAGCAATTCAATTCTTTTTGGACCTTGGTTTCCCAGTCCTTGTTTTGGAAGGTTTACAGTAGGGAGGGGGACTGACTTCCTTTTTGGATCCCCCCCCCGCTCGTATCAAATCCGAAAAAAAAATTCTTTTTTTCTCCTTTTAAACCCGGTTTCCAAATTACTCACGGGTTGTTGTTACAAATCCGAATTCTCAATGGAAGAAGTCAGCGCTCTCCGCCGGATGGCATGCGGCTTCGCTCGGCAGGGATAGCAGAGGACTCAAAGCACCACGCTTCTCCCCGGCACCCGATCCGTAGCCTTTAAAAAGGCTCCTTCACGAGTCGGGAGGGCGCTAGCAGTGCCAGCCGAGTCTCCATGTCCACGGCCTCCGTGGCCGTGGTTTTTAAGGGTCCCCGCGTCGCCGATGCGGTAGGACCCAGCCCCTGCCGAGCAGGCTCCCTCCGGAGCTCGGAGGGAGTCCGCCATTCGGCGATGGCGCCAACCCGGAAGTCCCTTCATTTCATTATAGATCATCTCTCAGAAGGCCTTAATCTTTGGGCACGTCCACCAAAGGTGAAAGAATGTACCTTCATTTTCCTTACATTTCCAACATTTATTATCAGACACATGGTAGATTTTTGCTAGCTTGACTGGTGTCATGTACCACCTATATATCATTTTCATAATATTCTCTCTTAAGGCATTACATGCCGTACATTTCATACTGGTGGTCCACAACTGTTCCCAGTCAGCAAACATAATATTATGACCAATATCTTGTGCCCATTTAATCATAGCAGATTTAACCGTTTCATCCTGCGTATTCCATTTTAACATCAAGTTATACATTCTTGCAATCTGAGACAGAATCTTACCTGCAGAGGGCAGCCTTTCTCCACAAAACAGAAACTCAAAGCTCCTTGTGAACCTAAAACAGCATTTGAATTAACAGAACATGGATATGCATGTGTAAAAATCATTAAATCATGAAAGGTATAACCGCCCCTCCCAGCAGAGCATTAGGCTATTTGAAATAACCGGTGATTAAAAAGTAGGAATGGGGGAGATGTGTGTGTGTGTGAGAGAGAGAATGCGACACACACACACACACACACACACACACACACACACACTGCTTTCCCATGTTGTTGTTAGACATGATCAGAGATAAACTTACCTGTGAATATGCAGAATGGTAAGATCATTAGGAATGTCCCAAGACAGCATCCACCAGAACCTGGGGGGGGGGACAACTACACTGATAAGCTTAAATGTAGCCTTACAATGCTGTTAAGACAGGTTGATAAAATATTTTTGCTTAACAGCTATGCAAAATCAACCCCAAGGTTTCTGTGGGTAGGTTAAAACATACAGGTATAAATATTGGGGGGCAGGACAAGAAAATGCTTTTAAATGAAGACCACAGAAGAAAACTGCTCTTTCTCGCAAGAAGGACCGCTGCTGTGGATGACACACAATGTGTTAAAATGAAGGGCAGTTTCTTCAAAGTCCCTCCTCTGGAATCTGAGCTCCAAGCAGAGGCATCCCAATGAAATCCTCAGCTAGTCCAGCTCCTGTTTGCTTCCCTGGGGCTCCTAGTTTGCTCTGGACAGAGGCAGACAGGCCACAGCAAAGGCTATTCTAGGACACACGCACACACACACACACACACACACACACAGCAAAGCCAAAAGCTTTCAGTAGGAAAGAGGAAAAATGCCTTTGCGCTGTAGGGTTTACAGAAGCTCCTTTTTAGAACAACAAGAACTATCATTGTAAATAATGAGGGCCCCTCATCCTCTCTTTTGTTCTGTACCAATTCGTACTGGATACTGCAGGATTTGGGGGTCCTTTGGGCATGATACTATTTAGGGATGAGGGAGAGACTTAGTTTAGCTCACATTGTAATGCGAATCTGCCTAATTTGCACTTGGGGAACAATAGGTGAACCAAAACAGGAAAGTCACACTTACCAAAGTCCCTAACCAAAAGTTGTGCAGGAAAATTTGTGTCCTTGGGGAAGGTGTGCATAAGAATGCATATATTCATGGAAATAACATATAATATGCATTAAATAAGAAGAGGTGGCTTGCCAAAATGTATACTGTATATATTAGGCAAAATTACATACAAATCTTTAGGAAAAATGCATTCTAAACTCCTGATGAATTTGCAAGATGATTTTTTTTCCCTTAAAAAGAATTGCAAATTGATGTGGAAATGGGGCAATTTGAAATTAAGACGGGGGGGGGGGACGATAAAGTGAGGGAATCTGAAATGGACGGATTTGTCCATTCCTGTTCACATTATTATTAATACTTTGTTCCCCTTTTAAATGTTCTAGTTATTTTTTTAAATTAATTGTAATCCTTTTTTAAAAAAATGGTAGACTACTAATTGCTTTAAGGCACATTTGTTGCATTTTTCACTGCTGTGAGAAATGAATTGTGGTTTGAAGAAACTATTGTAAAGAACTCTCATCAGGTTTCAAAATAAATTTCAGTTCGTTCTAAGGTGATTCCCTTAGAATGATTTTCTGTTTTGAAAATATAATAACCAAACTCTGAAACTTACAGAAATATTCCATACTCTAATTATTATTTGGAAAGAGCTAATTTATGTAGTGTTTGAGTTTTCAGGGTTGGAGAGAATCAGTAGCCTCTTCTGACTCAAAATGACATCAGTGGGACTATTGTAATGAAATCCCCATCTGTTTCCGTTATTAATGCCTTATTGGCAGGTTAGTAATGCAGCTCCTCAGTCAGCTCCCAGGTTGAAACTAAGCGTGCAACTGGGTTGCGGTTTAATTTTTGTTTAACAACTGAGTGGTTATAATAATCCCATAGTTGCATTAAAAAATAGTTGTTTTTTTTAAAAAAGAAAAACCTTTCTGACGTTAGGATTTCCACATTCAGATTAGCCACTTTTATTTTTTTGTTAAGCATGGGAGAAATTTGCTTTTAAAAACTAGACATGGACTTTAATTACTATTATTTTTGAAGAGGTTATAAATTCAATATGTAAAAATGTGGTTTCGTTTTATATTTGCCACTCTGAAATCTCAGCTAAATCTTTTCCACTTTGGAGGAAGATAGTTTAATAGTTTTCATTTTTGCATGCTGTTGCTGTTATTGCTATTCCATTACTGTCGTTGACAAAAATAACAATATTATTATTAACAGAAAGCAAATATTTTAATAGGCATCCAGAGGTTAAAATTATATATCTTTCAACTGTGGATGCTTTGACTCTTAGGAAAGTTATTTTAAAAGATAAATAAAAATGTCTTGTTTAAATGTTTGTAAGTTCTGGTTCATTTTTGGCCCTTCAGCTGCATGTTTGGGCTTACAAATGGTTTTTTTAGTACCTGCTTTCCCCCACTCCACCCCACCCTCTGCGGTCTCTCTTTCTCCATCCTCAGAACGGCTAAATTCTAAATCCCCTCCGCTTGCTACTATGCCGCTTTTCCCGTTTAATTTTGCATTCATTGCGGCTGTATGGAGAGTGCAGTTTTTTAGCCTCCTTTTGCCCCTTTCCTTTCATTTGAAGATTAAAGGCGAATGCTGAAATATATCAAAAATAAATAAGGTGCTGCAAAGCTCATTCATCACCATCCCTGGTTTGCTGGCTCTTTGTTTCTGTTTCATGCTGTGTGCTTTACATTACATTTCACAAGCTTCTTTCTCTCCCTCTCGCCCTCTTCTGCAGTTTGTTAAAACCTGAGTATTTTCATAGGACTTGCAAACACATTTGTGTACAGGGAACGCTGCCCTTCGGGGTGTCCTGGGACGAGAGCAGATTCTTTTTGGCCTAACCCTGAACACTGTTTTGACTGTTCAATCAAAAATGCAATTGTTCTGCAGCCAAAAACGCCACTTTATGTCTGGAACCAGGCATGGGAATTCCTGGTGGCAAAGCAGTCCAGGTCAGAAGAGAGCATCAAAGTGGGGCCAGAAGACTGCTGTGGTTAAAAGCAAAAGTTCCAGCGGCAGCGGCTGCCTCCCCACCCGCAAATCCACTGCCTTGTTCCACACACAGGCTGGCAGGAGGAGATGGGTTTGCTACCCAAGTATGATGTAATGCAGGGATGGGCAAACTAAGGCCCGTGGGCCAGATCTGGCCCAATTGCCTTCTAAATCCAGCCGGCAGACAGTCCAGGAATCTGCGTATTTTTACATGAGTAGAATGTGTCCTTTTATTTAAAATGCATCTCGGGGTTATTTGTGGGGCATAGGAATTCGTTCATTTCCCCCAAAAAATATAGTCCGGCCCACCACATGATCTGAGGGATGGTGGACTGGCCCATGGCTGAAAAAGGTTGCTGACCCCAGATGTAATGGGAACCGAGTCAAATCAGGACACTAGAAAGGCCTAGCAAATTTGCCCATAGGTAATCCATGGTTTTGTCTGCATTGTGTTCAAGCTGCGTGAGTGAGGAAGAGGGACCCTTGCCTCGTGGGGTCCCCCTTTGCAATTAAAACTACAGTGGTACCTCGGGTTACATACACTTCAGGTTACATACGCTTCAGGTTACAGACTCCGCTAACCCAGAAATAGTACCTCGGGTTGAGAACGTTGCTTCAGGATGAGAAGAGAAATCGTGCAGCAGCGGCAGCAGGAGGCCCCATTAGCTAAAGTGGTGCTTCAGGTTAAGAACAGTTTCAGGTTAAGAATGGACCTCCGGAACAAATTAAGTACGTAACCAGAGGTACCACTGTACTCTCTCTAAATAAGAGCTTTTCTGCAGCAAAGGAATTGACTGTTTCTCCTCCTATTTTATTCTAAACCTTTGTTTTTGCTTTAGTCCCCTCTGTCCTTCTGCTGCTGTTCTGTCTACTGGAGTTCTCCATGTCATTCTCACATAGTAGTTCTCAGTGGAATTCCCTCTCCGGAGTGGTTCAACTAGTGCCCTTCTTGCTGTCTTTCCTCTTGCAAGCAGACAGGACTTTGAAAAATAGGGGCAGAAGATGCTGGCCACTGGGCCACTGTCAGGGCAAGCAGTATTTTAATGCAGGTTTCAGTGTTGTTTATTGTATTTCAACTATTGCTTTTAACTAGCTTTTTTATTAGTACTTTGTGTTTTAAAATGATGTTTTAAAAATGTTGTAAGCCACCTTGAATACCGACTTGGGGGAAAGGAGGAATATAAATACATTTAATAAGAATCGTAATCATAATTTTGCAATTTCTCAAGAGCCGAAGACGGCACATGGATGGAGGCGGGAACACCTTTATGTACCTGAGAAGTTAGTTCAAGCGGCAGCCCTGTCAGCCACACCTGGTTCTGCAGTGGGAACTGGCTTCTAAATCCATCTCGAATTGGTTTCTGGGGGTGGGGGAAGAACTGATTTGCAGTCTTTGCTTTATTGCATGACTTGGCTAGGTTTTCATCTAGCTATCTCAATGCAGACCATATTTTAGCAAATGGAAATTGCTACATGCACCCATTCTACATATTACAGCCTGCAATCATATAAAGGAATGACAGGGAAGATGTCAAACCCCAGCTTTATAGCAGGATGTAGCAAAAGTAGATTTTTTTTGTCTTGAAAAGACCACTAAAAAAACCCGAGCAAACCAGCCTCCCTGCAGATGAATGGCTTTGTGTTGCACAGTGGCAGAGAAATGGTTAAATTATGCACTAGTTGGCGTCTGAAAGCCGTCTGTCCTCCTCCTTTGCTGACTGAGAGGTTGACCAGTGTCAAGCCAGCCTGATGTGTTCAGCATACCTTCATTGCATCATAAATAAAGCAGACGAATTACTTTTTCTTCCTAGGGTGGAATAAGCACTAGGATGGGGAGAGATGGGGACTGGGGGTGTCTGCCTGATGATTTGGAGGGGGGGCTAAGAATTAGGGGGAAAGGGAGGGAGAAAGAGGCGAGCGAGCTTTGCAACTGCTCTATGAATCTCTGGATGGCAGCTGAGAACAATGGGGGGAAGCAAGCAATTACCTCCAATCCTTTCCCTTATCCAGGCGCAGAAAATATATTCCTGCCTGAGACCCCCCCTTTTTATATCTCTAATTCAATTCTTAGAGGAAGGCGAGGGAAGATATAACAAAGGGAGGGGGGTGCTTCTGTCAACCAGGCCGATTTGCAATTGCAGGACCCAACTCTCTCTGCCTTCGTGAACAATCTCTCGGATCCTGCGCTCTGGGAGGCTTCGGAGGGAACCTCTGAAAGGTGTTCCTTCCCCCCAAACTCTTTCGCAAATCCTCAGCAGACGCTGAATTGTTAGCCTGTTCTTTTGCCTCCAGGAGTCAATTCCAATGTGTAAACACAGAGCCCTCCATATCACATCCTCTGGACTGCAGCAATTAATGGCCTTTCGCTAATGGCTTTTTAGCCTGAGGAAGTCCAATCTAGAGAGAGTTTGCTGCTGAATTTCCCCCTCCCCTTCAATAATCCATACATGTTGTCCCATGTGGACATGAAGATGCACAGGAGCACTTTTGCAAGTGATGCTCCAGTGAACACTTTTTGGTTTGGAATGTGTTGCTTCTCTATGCTCCCATAGTGTGGTTAGCAGAAGTGGGTGAGGACCATTTGCAAAGAGAAGGCGCAGCCGGGGAGCAAGAGGCAAAAGCTCTGTTATGCCAAAATGGCTCAATCCATGTTAGAACCATCCCATGCCCCTAGATTGGCTGGCTGGCAGGATTGCACCCCAGTTACCCTCTTGCGGAGGACCAGATTTGCCCCCAGGCAATCATTCCATTCATGGCTCCTTTGTGAGGGAGCAGGGCTGGCGCAGCACCCACATGTCAGCATAGGGCCCTCTTCCATGGCGCGATGATTTCCTCTGCCTTTTACTGGGAAAGAGCATCCCTGGAGGGTCGCACAGACTGTGGTGTGTGTTGGGGGGCTATAAATACAAATAACACATGAATAAATAAAAATACTCAAGCCGCTGATGTCCTTTGTTTATTCGAAACACTTAGCCGGGATCTGTTGGGGGCGGGTGGGCTGAAAGCTGCACGGTTTTAGAGCTATGAAGCAATGGGTGAAATGAAGATTGATGAACACATGCTCACATGGCAGACTTCTTGGCTATTTCTGTGCATTAATGCTAAAAAAGGAAGCGGCCGTTTCTTTCTGATACGTTTTTGCAATATTTATTTATTTGTTGCCTTCCTCACGCACATGCCTCATGGTGATGTACAAAATGCAATAAAGGCAGCTCCCAACATTTGGGGTATAAGCAACTCTGCGAGCTTCCGTCCGTAGAGGGCAAGGTTGAGACCAACAGATAGGGAAGACACCTAAATTCTACCCTTCCTTGTGCTAGCTCTCTTTCTTTATCCCTCTTATTTGCATGAAGATGCTGTGAAGGTAGCGCCAGTCATGTAGCGTAGAATCCAAGGCCAACCTTGTGCATATGAAATAACTAGTTTTTTTCTTTATGAGTGGGACTCCTGAGTATTTTAGTCTACCTGTTGTCAGTGGTGTAGCATCGGTTGCCGGCACCCGGAGTGGGCATGCATGCATGCGCTGGGCTGAGGGGCACGTGCGCCAGGCAGGGAGGTGCTAGCCTAGCCCTCGCTGCTGGAGTGACTCTACCCCCACCGAAGCAAAGTGGGGCCACGCTGATGTGCCTGCCTGCCTGCCTGCCTGCCTGCCCACACAGGGGGGAGCCCGGCTGACCAACACAGCCCTTGGTGGGTGGAGAGGAGCACTGGGCCAGGCTGTGCTGGGGGCACCTGTGGGGGGGCTGTTTTGTGCCTCCTCAGAAACAATGTGCCTGGGACCATGGCCCGCTGGCACCCCCCATGTTATGTTCCCGCCTGTAGTATCTCAACAGGATGGGCGGACACACTTTTAAAAGCCTTGGCCTGAGTTGCTGCACAGCGGCCTCCTGAGATCTTTGGAACCTGCAGGAGAAACTCCTGAAGACTGCAGTGACCTACTGGAAATATAAGGGATAAGGCAGCCTCTCAAGTAACTTGGTCTTGAGCTGAATAGAGTCTTAGGGCTTGTCCACACTTGCCTTTCCTCTGCGCCTTCCATGCGTGGTCCATGCCTGAAAGCTCCATGTCCAAGCGCTCCTCTTTTTCCTTCTTCATTTTTTTATTTTTATTTTTTGGTCTGGAGCTTTCCTTGTGAAAACTTGCTCTTTGAAGCTGAGTGGCAATCCACAGAAAACCCAAACTGCTGTTTGTATCTCTTTAGCTTTAAATAATGAGCTTTCACAGGAAAAAAAGAGTGCTCAAACCCAGATCTTTAAGTGTGGAACTGTGCCTGGAAAGAGCGGGGCAAAACAGAAGTGCAGATAAGCCCTTATATGTTAGTAGTAACAGCTTGAACTTGGTCTGGTAGCAGATGGGCGGACAGTGCAAATCCTGCAAGCAGGGCGTTATATGCTGCTGGGAGTCTCCTCCCACAAGCAACCTAGCCACCATGTTCTGCACCAGCTGCAGTTTTTTCTATGGATTTTGAAATCTGAATTCTTTGATTCAGAGCACGCCAGAAACCCTCCACCGCTATCCCTGGCCGTGATGTGCCATGGCCCTTTTCACCCACACAAAGTATCTGCTCGCTCCTGGAACCGGGAAGGGAATTGCATGACCTTGGCCCGACTGGCTCCCTCCCCAGGATCTTCTTCAGATTGATTCTTGTGCTCCCAAGATTTGTGGACAACAGCAGGAGCGGCCAAAGTGCTGCCTTTCAGATGTTGCTGGACCAGAACTCCACCATCCCTCACTCTTGGCCAAGTTGCCTTGGGCTGATGGGTGCCAGGGTCCAACAACATTCGAAGGAAGATGCCACGGTTGGGACATGCTGGTCTAAAGCTCCTTAAATCATCTGGATTTACAGAAACTTGTTTTATGGGCTTTTAAAAAATATAAATATATCACTGGCTCTAAAATATCTTGCAATCAAAGTCATGAGGATGTAAATATTGTTTTTCTCTAGTTGTACTTTTTGAGATGGAGCAAAGAGAATAAGAGCATTAGAGGGAATTTAGAGGAGGCTTTGGGTATTAAATCCTCACCTCTTCTGTGAGATAACATAGTTCTGTAAATCTGCACAAGACCTTTGTTTAAACTCCCCCTGCAGGGTGAGGAGGAGGAGGGTGCCTGTATCCCCCTTCCCACCTGCCCTGCACGCCTGATGCTCACTGGCTCTGCTTTACATAATACTCACCTGCATCACTGATATTAACCCTGATGTGATGGCATTATGATTGCTATTTACAGTATGAGGCTGGTTATGGTAATCTTGAAAGGGATTAATAAAATAAATTAAATGATAGAGATATTAATGCTGTTGCCAACAAGCAACAATACTTGACAGCCGACAAAAAGGAACCTTGGCGTTCGTAGACCTGGAAAGAGAAAGTGAGAAGGGGGGGGGGTTGTAAGAATCCCAGGTACTTCAGTCCAATCTGCCTGAAACTGCAGAGTGCTTCTCCCTCCTCCATCCTTTTCCCTTTCATGTTCTATATCCATCCTCTGAGCTGCTTAAAATGTACTGGGTAAGCTGTACACGAGTGGTGGGGAAACTCAGGCCAGGTGGGAGGGGGGCTGAATGTGGAAGATACCAGCATAGACAGCTGCTACTAGTGGACAGTGTGCCAATTACGCCATTTTCTGGGGAGGCAAAGAGCTGAACAGGATGCCCATCTTGACCACATTGAGGGCTCCCTGGAGGCACCCAGTTGGCCATGGGAGGCAGCAGGATAGCTCAGGGCCATGTGGACCTTTCGGGACTGATCCAGCACAGCTCTGTTGCTTAGGGTGGTAAACCCAGCCCAACTGCTTTGCTCTTTCTGTGGATTTAGCACCTGAGTTCCAGAATTCCATCTGGAATACACATGGAAGCAAAGGGAGGGGGAACTGAATCTGAGCCAAAGATTTGGAGGGGCCTCAATTTAAGCAGATCACAATCTGCGCAAATAGTTCACCCAATAATTGTCTGAATAGCGAGATAACAGAATACAGTATGTAAATGGACAAGGGGAAAAACAACCCCAACTGGAGAAGGTGAGCCATATGTGGCAGAGGCCAAAAGAGGGGGGTCCTTGTTTCTTTTCCTTATTCCCCCGCATGTTCCTTCCCTCCTTCTCCCACCAGCTGGTTGCAGCTGGCCATCGGCTTGAGTTTCTCACAGGGAGACCGAAAAGGAGGCTGTAAATGAAGCAGCAACACACACCTGGAAAGAATCATGTGGCCTCCTTGACCTCAGGGCTGGATGTGGAATTGGGGCATGTCTGGAGGGCGCAGGAAGGAGTGTGGGAAAAGGTGCAGGGAGAGTCACAGGCCTTGGGAGGAGGAGGAGGAGCAGGAGGAGGCCAAAGGCAGCCACTGGGGCTGGATCACCGCTTTTGCAACTGCCTAATTGGAAACAAACAACCCCACAAAATCAAGTTTGTTCAGGTGCCTGAAGAATAGAGCTAAAATAAAATGCACATCTTAAGGACCCTGGCAGCTGCCTTAGACCAAGTTAAACCATTGCTAGCTCAGCACTACACTAAGGGTGCACTGAGTCAGAGTTATGAAGGTGGCAAGCCAAGGCAAGGAGCAGTTGGAGGACTGTGAGAGAGAGAGTGGGGGAAATGTTCTGGTTGATCCTGGCAAGCCCTGAGTTCTGCTCACCCTTTTGCCCTCAGCATCAGCTCAACCAGAGAAAGAAAACTGAGCTCCCCCCCCCCAAGGTGTGGGACATGCTTGATAAAAAGGCAAATGACCTGCCAGTGGAGCAACCAAGGCAGACCAGGAACACTCCTGCAGCAGAACTCAGGCTCCCAAAGCATGCAGAGATGGGGCAGCTCTTTTTCTTTCTTGCCACAAGGCCGTCGGTTTTCCTATCCAGGCTGCTTGAGCAATAGTTGTGATGCAATGGCAAAAGGGAATGCCAGGGAAACTTAGCTGAAATTCAGATTTTTTAAAGATGCTGTCTAAAGCCCTTCAGCAAGTTCCTTCTGGGCTAAATTAACACAGAGAAGCTGTGGGATTTCAGACATAGGGATGGGGAAGAAATGTGACTGGGTTCATATTTAGAGGTGAACCTAGATAACTTTCTGAAAGAAGGAACAAACTGAAACACAAAATTCCATTGAATTTCACACTTGTCTGCACTTCGCAATGCAGTTCTCTAGCCAAGTAAAATGTATAAAAATGCATATACTTGTGTAACATGCATCAAAATGAATGTATTAATGAAAACATACAAAAATGTACTATATTGGGGGGAACTGCTTTGCAAAAATGAGCATATTAGGCAAAATTGCATATAAAAATGTGTGTATTAGGAAAAATTCAAACTAGAATGCTGATGAATTTTTGGGAGGAGGGATTTTTAAATTAAAAGACCACAAACTGATGTAGAAATGTAGAGAACTGAATGTAAGATTGGAAAAATGTGAAGCTCAGAGAACCGAAATGGCCAGATCCCTAATCTGGAGTGTCCCTCAGTCTACGTGGGCTGTGGTCTCTCTAGACACGTTCTCATAGTCTCCTATGTGTCAGGCAGGGAACGCCTCTCCCCACCTGGTGCACATTCATTTAGCCCACCTCAAAGGCCTTGGTTGGGGACTGTTTAAATCTTTCTTACTTCATGCTGAAGCAGGAAGATGGCATTCTTGCACTGTGAATTTCCATGCCAGTGTGATTCTGTCATGGTTCACACAGAGGTGGAGCTAGCTGTTCCAGCACCTGGAGCGGCACACATGCTGTGCACCTGGGGGTGGGGTGAGCTGCCCATGGGGGCGGCACAAGTGTCCCAGGAGGGCGGTGCAGGGATGTCACCCCCCCCCCCCGATGACACCCGGGGAGGAAAAGCACCTACTGCACCCCCCTTCCTCTGCCAGTGGGTTCACAAACTGAGTTGTGGTTTATGCTAACTGTGGTAAGTTCAAGAAAGTCAGCTTCATAACTGATGGTATTTGGTGATATACCCAGTCCCAGTGCATGTGATTCTGGAGCCCATGCTCCACTAAAAAGGAAAGCAAAAAGTTCCCAAGTTATGGAGGTGGGTGAATGTGCTAGCCTGATGCTTGCTGCAGCTTGTACATATCTCAATAAACCATGGTTTATATGTAAATGCAGCTTAGCATTATTATAACGTCCCGTGTGTTGGATAAATCTAAGTACCGTCAGTCACCTGATGACATGATGGTATAGTTCTCACCACATCCGATTTCTGGTCTGTACCATGGCATTTGCCTAAACAGATTTCATCAGAACCTACTAAATAAATATAGAGTGGTGTTGCTTTTTTGTGCAGAATGAACATAGGTGAATAATGATATGTTTTCCCAAAAGGATAATGTTCCAAAAAGGCAGACTGATAATGAAGGTGAATTCTAGAAGTGTAGCTGGCTTAGTGACAACACAATTAGTTCTGGAGCATCTTAAAGACTTGCAGGTTTATTTCAGCTGGAGGCTGCTTAACCCATCAAATATGCCACCTGCTACCATCAATGCCCTTCCCCCATGGGCACAGGGAAGCATGGAAGAGTATAAAGGAGCTGGACATTAGAAAATGGAAACATATGGAAACCTTGGAGTGTGTGTGTGAAGTATATTGGTCTTCCAGGACATTCTGTCTCTGACCTTAAGACTTTAATATAGGTGGGCAAAAATTCAAGAGAGAGTTTGAACAAGCAGCTGTGGCAGGGGAATTCGCGAACAAATTGGACACTGTGCTTCATGGTTTAAAGGACTATAGATGGTGCTCACATTACCAGAAAAAAACCTCTTCCATTTGGAGTGGCCCAACAGTGTTTTGTAGCCATGGTTTGATGCAGTAACACCTTATTCCCTGCTTTTATGTCTCACACTTCCATGATCAGGACATGTTCTTTGCATTTCTGCTGCCTCTGCCTCTTACCTTGTTAATGTGGCTTTTATGCTCCTGTACACCTCAAGGCACATCTACCTGCTGCCCCTGTCATGCCTCTGATTTAGCAGGCCCTCCTCACTCTCTCGAGCTCGAAAGCTTGTTTCCCAATAAACAAATTAGCCTTTAAGCCTGAGATCCAGCAGGGCCCTTTATCTTTTTCACAATAAGGAGGGCAACCTATTGTTGATTTCTCAATGTGTGTGCAAATCAATTCTGGGCAAAAGCAATACTTGTTAAATTGCTAAATACGATGTAGACCTGACATGAACTTGCAACACAAGAGTAGTGTGGAGGAGAGTTCTGGTTCCCTCCTTTTTAATGCAACTCAGATGTTTGCTAGTCCCTTTAGCAGAGCAAAGGGAGCCACAAGAAAATCGGAATAGGAGGAGGAATTAAATTATAACTGAAAACAACCTTACACAGGTATGGGGGGGGAGGAAATTATGTGGGCTGACAAGTTGTTGCATATGGCCAATAGTTTGGCTTTAGTTAGGAAAGAGTGGCCTGGCAGAAGTGTTACATGCAGTGAGACAAGACAGGCCAGGTTGTCCATCTCTCCTGGAGGATGTTGGTTTCATAAGAGAAGATCCAATGTTCATTTCTCATCTAGTCCTGTTAAGACTGCTGAGCTCTGTCCTGCCTGTAGCCTTCCCAGGTGCATCTGGTTAGCCACTGTGAAAATAAGATGCTGGACTAAGTGGTCCTTTGGCCTGATTCAGCAACACAGCTCTCCTTAGTTCATCATCCTGTCTTTGTTTACTTATTTTGGCAAATCATATACCTCTTTGCCTCTAAGCAGTGTACAAGAGACTCAATGAATTGCACCTTTTGAAATATGAATGATCTACCGCCACTCCGGGTCATGACCCCCTCCACCAAAGCCAGTAAGATCCTTTGCCTACATATCACTATTCATCTCAGTAGGTAGGAATTCCATGCTCAGCTGACATTCCACGCCCCACCCCCAAGTGGTTCTGCTCTGCATCTGTCCCAAGCTTGGAGCAGCAGCCTCAAATATAGGTGATGAGGTTCACCTGGCTGAAATAGGTTGACACTGCTGCTATTTAAAATGTCTGTCACTTTGAGTTTCTATATTTTAGTTGACTCTTAGTCCCCCTCCCCTCTGTTCCTTATCTTTGTAAGCTGCTTTGTGAACCCAACTGGGCCAAAAGGAAGGGGGAGATATTTAAATCAGTCTCCTCCAACCTACTGCTTTCCAGATGTTGCTTGGGGCTGTTGGACATTGTTGTTCAAAACATCTGGAAGGCACCAGGTTGTGGAATACTGACTTAGATCAAGTAAGCAGGTTCCAAAATGTTTTACAGCCGTAACTGGATTTGCAGTGCAATTTGCCATGCCCATTTTACAGGTGAGGAAATGGAGGCTGAGCACAACTCTGGCTTTGCTGGGCGATCTCTCTGAGCCTTAAAATCTCTTCAGCTGGGGTGAGGCCCCCCAAGGCCAGCACCCAATGGTGCTGGAGAAGCCACAGGATGCAGACATGGTGGGCTACTGGGACACAGGCTAGGGAGGCCTTTGGGATGAGCTTGTGCTGGTAGCAGCCGCTGCTCTGAATGGCAATGGAGCGGAAACCCTGCCGGCCTCGTTCCTGTTCCCTCGTCACTTTGCTGTATTTCTGGGGTCCGTCACTGGTTTCATTCAGCCCTCCGAGCCGAGGGAGCTCACTGCAGGCAGGAAATCAATTCTTTTTATCGTTAACCACTTTAGTACTTACAGGAGCTCTTTTCATTCACAGACCTAAGAACTTTGCAGGAGGCTTTTGAGATTTGCTGGCTCTTCTGGAGTAAGTCTGGGGGATGCCAGGCGGAGACCCTCCAGCGCCTGCTGCTGCTGCTGCGCCTGCCGCTCTGTGGAATCCCCTCTGTTGCCTGCTGTTGCTGCCGTAACCCTGCACACCAGTGACTGGGCTCCATCATGCTTGTTTTCTCCTGCTCCGGAGGCTAGGACCCGAACCAGGAACTTCAAAGTTACAGGAAAGAAGATTCTAACTAAAGAGAACTTTCTGGCGGTAAGAGCTGTTCAACAGTGGAATGGACAACTTTGGAAGGTGGCAGACTCTCCTTCATTGGAGGCTTCTAAGCAGAGCTTGGATGGCAATCTGTCAAAGATCCTTTAGTTGAGATTCATGCTTGGCATGAGATCACAGCAACCAAAATGGCCGTCATTCTCTCATGATAAAAACCTGTTTCTGTGTTATTTGGGTGTGTGTGTGTTTTATAGTTAAATTTGATGTTCATTTATTTCGGTCGCGCACATAAGTCACCTCAAGACTTTTTGTATTAGTTGGTAAATAAACTGAAGCAACACTGCCACCGCCACCAATAATAATACAACCAGGTGCTCCCTTCCAATAATACAATAATACAACCAGGTGCTCCCTTGCCAGGAAGATTGGACTGTGGTTGAGAAGTTGTTTCATGAGCCCATGTTTTGCCCTACAGTGCCTGATGTCCAGCACATGTGATCCTTTAGGTCAGCCTTCTCCAGCTTGCTGCCCTCCAGCTGTTTTGGGCAACAACTGTACCAGCAGGGACTGATGGGAGTTGTAGTCGCAGGAGGGCCCCAGGTTGGGGAAGGCTGCTTTATGTCTAAGCGGCTTGGCATTAAGGCCTTCCAGCGTATCCAGGAAGAAGTCCCAGCAGGCAGCCGAATGGGGCACCAAGCCTGGCTCTCATTAACGTGCAGGTGGAGCAGGATAGGGTTGCATTCTGGAAGAGCGGCTGGCTAGAGTGCTCGTCACAGCAGGCTCAAATAAATCATGTTACAGTAGCCCAAGCTACAGGTCACAAATCTTCTTGAAGATAAAAAGGAACCATTCCTGGCCATGTCTGAAACATAATTTCCATGTGCTTCCTGTTAGAAAAGAATGGATTCCATATTGGAAAACTTATCAACATGCTTGGACCAAGACAGAGAGAGCTACCAGCGTGTGCAGATGACCCTTTCCAGATGTCCTCCCAAAACAGCCCTTACACCTCCTTATCACTGGATTTTTTTGGGGGTTGGTTGGTTCTGGCTTACATATCATGTAGTAACTGTGGAAAGGTACTCAAGGAAGAAAGGCTTCAGCCAATGCTGGTCAAAGTGGAGAACGAAATTGGAGATGTGAGAAGCAGAAAGAAAATGGACGGGTGATGTGATCAAGGACACAGAGTAGTCAAATCTCTTTAATGGGTGGTTGCCTGGTTGGGGTAGTTGAGCTGGGAGTGTTTTTAGCTCCTTGTTCAGCAGAACTGAAAGGGATGGTCAAGGTCCACCAGAACTTCTGGTTGCTCCTTGAGTGACTGGCTGCAGCCAAAGGACCCTTCCAGAGAGGTTTGTCGAAGGGGAAAGCCCTGTCCTTTGCTCTTTGCTGAACATAACATTGTAAATACTTGCATAAGCTTCCCAAAGCCCCAGGGACATGACTGGGGTTTTGAATAAATGAATACATTTTTTAAAAAGAGTTTGTGCAGTTGGCAACTGTAGAAATGACCCAGAAGTCACACTCCACATGGCGTGTTTGGTTAGCAACATGCGAGCATTTATAGACGACTCCTTTGTTGTGCTATCCCCCTTATTGCTGGACTTCTGTCAGTGATCTCCTACTCAGGAAGGGTGGGTGGAGAACAGAGGAACTAATAAAATGGGGAGCGGTGGTGATATTTTAAGTGGAATGGCAATGTTACGGCTGGTTTACAGAGGAAAAACTTGTTGGAAGCCCTTGTGTTGCTAATGTGTTGCTGCTTGGACGTGGGTTTAATTGCGTCCTTCTGGCCGATGCTGGTGATATCACCTAACGTGTGCATCTGAAGTGAACCCCGTCTTCTTCGCACGCTGTAGCGGCATAAGAAAATGCGGTTGAGGGCCAGCCGCTAAAGAGAAACAGATGCCTTTTGAATGGAATACCTGCCTGGCTGCAGTATCTAATCAGAAAGACGCTGGGATATGGAAGCAGAGGGGGGAGAAAAATATTTGGCACGTCTTTTGTTGAAATTCAATCTCCACCTCCCCAACCAGGCCCAGGAATCGTCTGCAAACTTTTCAATCAGCTTTTTAGGATACAGTGAATTCTGTCATAATTTTGTCAACCAGAACCAGATGTGCTTTTTCTTTTGACAGTGTGGAATAACAAAATCATATTTGTTCAAACCACAAGGCAGGTAATAAATAACTGTGGACACAGCGCTGCAGCTTAGCATTCTTCAAAAGGGGTAATGAATATTGCTGAAAAATTTAATTTGGAGGTAAAGTCAGTTTTTGAAGAGAAAGCCATCTGAAACCCCATGGCTTGATAACGTTCCTTTCCCTGTTGGGCCAAATTCAGCCCAGAAACCTGGGGTCAGAACAAGCAGGGCTGCCACACCCTGGTCATGATCCTGCCGTGGAAGGCAAACAGCTACCGCTTTCTTTGGGAAGAAAAGGACTCTTGGTGATAGAATATGGGACTGCTGCAACTGTAAGGACATTTCCTCCTAATTCTTGGGTTGTGAAACAAAACTTCTCTTGATGATCCTTGGCCAAGCTAATCTTGGAGATGCCACAAAACTTCCACAGATTCTCAGCCATAGATTTTGCAATCGGCACCATAAGAGCTATGGATGCAGAGTCCAAATCCATGATCTGATTGATCAAGAAAAGGGATTATGAGTTTTTGTAAGCAGCTGTTTTAAATTTTCAGTTTTGCCTTACAAGTTCTACCACCCCCCAAACGTGATTATCATTGTGAAATAAATGGACAGGATGATGCCCATGTCCCAGGAATTATGTGGGCCTGTGTGTGTCTTATGCTCACAAGTTCAGCTGCACTATTTATGAGAGAGTGGAAAAGTTGGAAATGTTTGTTTCTAAATGAGAGATATTTTTAAAATTCCTGTTTCATGTAAACTGATATGAACTCCAATCGTAAGAGCCTGATGCAGAGTGCCTGGAATTTGATTGGCCTGGGAGAAAGTCAAGTTTGTAAGAAGCGGAATGTGGGCTCTTGTTCCTATGAATTTTGCCTAAGCTGCAACAACTGCCTTGTGAATGCTTGGCAGCAAGTAGCTCGTGTGGCTCTTAGCTGGGGATCTTCTCTTGTAGGATGTCACAGGTAGCACTAATGTCATCACGGACACCATCCACCCAGAGAGCCTCCTATGCCACTCTGGTGCGTTTCACTGGGGCCTAGATATCAGGATGTCTCCCTTTGTTCCAGAATGTGGATACACTTCAGTTTTGGAGCTAGCATCTGCTAGAGGTTGCCTACTGCCAGGAGCTGAGTGATCATGACAATAACTCCCACTTCTGATACAATTTCCCAATCTGTAGCAGAAGGTGTGCCCTTTTTTCTGAATCCTCCATCTTTATATTTGCTTTGACCATTACAGTCATACCTCGGGTTAAATGTGCTTCAGGTTGAGCGTTTTCAAGTTACACTCTGTGGCGACCCGGAAGCAATGGAGCGCGTTGCTTCCGGGTTTCACCGCTCACGCATGTGCAGACGCTCAAAATGACGTCACGCGCCTGCGCGGAAGCGGCAAAATGTGACCCGCGCACACGCAGACACGTCTTACGTTCTACTCAGGATGCGAACGGGGCTCCAGAACGGATCCAGTTCACATCCAGAGGTACCATTGTAATGTCATCAGGGCTGGTGCTGCTGTCCAGAAGTGACATGAGGCAGGAATGGCACAGCGAGACTTTTATAAGCCAAGGCTTTTCTGCATTGGAACTCTGCTTCAGGCAGGCCAGAAGTGGCTCACATCCATGTCACATTGCATGGTGGCCCTTTTTTTAACGATGGGAAGAATCATTTTTGCCTCCCACTCCCCACCGCAGCAGTTTCACAATTAGCTTTTCCTACCTTCTTGCTCCTTAATACTTTATTTTGTTCCTTTATAAAAATGCTTTCCTTCTTCCTCTCCTCCTTCTCCTCTAAAAGTTTTGCATTCTAGTTATGCATTAGGTTGTGCAAAGGTGACAAAGTGTGACATGAGACTGTTGGAGGCTGTTGCAAGAGCATCTCCACAGGCTGATGTTGCCTTTCAGGTCCATTTGCCAGTGGACCCATATTCTTAAAGTCTTTGAAAGCAGGTCTCTCTATGGATTTAGTCACAGACTCCTCTGGGTGGAGGTTAGATTTTTTAATTACTATTATTTTAAAGAAAGCATTTTTCTGGGTCCAGACACTTCCAATGAAATTCCACAAGGAATTCTCCTAAGAGAATTTGGGTCTCTCTCTCTCTCTCTCTCTCTCTCTCTCTCTCTCTCTCTCTCTCTCTCTCTCTCTCTGTGTGTGTGTGTGTGTGTGTGTTTGTAAGAACAGAGAGGGGAGACGCTCTGCTGAATAGAGGGCCACTTAAAGAAAATGCTAATGACTTAAAATGTTATTCCTTCTGTGTTTTAGAAGCAAAATTAAAGCAGTGCAGGTTCCCTGCCTGTGCCTCATCTCCAGTCACTCCTGAGAAATTCCCAAAGGCTCCCCTGGGCTCCCCTCTTTTAAGAGCATGGACCTGGAACCACTTACAGGAGAGGTTTAATAAGAGGCAAAATGTGTTTTTTATTTAGTATTTGGTTGCGTGAAAGAGATGGATTCTCTCTGGCTGCCTCCTGATGCAAGAAGGCTCAGTCATCTGTGTACACAGGGGCTGCAGCAACCAAAGAGCCCCTTCGCCGCCTGCCTTCTCGGCCACTTACGTTCTTCTGGCCAAGATGAAATGGTTTCATTTGCAGAATCGATCAGCAGATCTAGCAAACTTATTTTTTGTTGGAATCACTGATAATCGACTTCTTATCGGATGTAAAGGGGCTGGGGATCAAAGTGTCACAGGTTGCATCTCTTCTTCAGGAAGGAGGGGTGGGAGGGCTGTTCACACGGTCGCAGAGAGCGATATGGTGCAATTGAATGCGTTTGTAGGTTTCCACCTAGGCACTGCATGAAAATTAGTGGCCAAGAAAATGGCCAGCATCCGATAAGGATTGGCAGCTTTCCTAAATGCCTCCCTGTTGGTTGCAATTAGGCTGGTGCAAGACTCAGAGTTCCTTTCAAAGAATCAAGTTTATGACTTTGTGGTGTGAGATGGTGCCAGCCCTGCCGCCTGTTTTCACTATTCAGTGTTGAGGAAACATATTACATCTGTCTTTGATCCCAAGATCTGGATTGCCAAAACTGATGGCCACAATTAAAGACAGTCCTGTTGAAAACCTGACCTCTGTCTGCTCTCAACTTCATGTAAACTTTTCAATATGGCTGTAATTTGGTATTAAATTACCCCCTGCTTTATTGCTTTCTAGCACAGCTCTGTCCTGTTGCTTTTTAAAGATATAAAGGCTAACATGAAAGAAAAATGGCAGCGTATCTGCATAATTATGTAATTATATACTTGTTTTCCTACACTTTGAGAGCCTTTTGTGTAGTTTATGCCTCTTCAGAGAAACAGTAATAGTTGGGGAGAATTATTTCTCTGCCTTTTCGGGGCCTGCACGGCATCAGGATGAGTTGCCCCCGTTAACAACTGTGACACTGCCTTGACGGGCTTGGGTGTGATTCATTTGCTTGGGAGGGAGATTGCTAAATGTGCCTCTTTGCTCATTTCACCAGCCTTTAACGGCCCCAGCCTTTCATGGCTTTCAATCTTACGCTTCGGGGGGGGGGGGACCCATCACCATAAAGAGAATGGGTGAGCACCAAATCACCAGTTTTGCTTTTCAAGGGCCTAAGCATTTTTGCCTCATCCTGTAACCTGCCCCAAATAGTGCTCAGGTCTGTCATCTGGCTGTACAGAATCAAATTTTGTCTCTCCTTAAATACTCATATTTGTGCAGTGTGCCTTCTTGCTGTTTTGTTGACCATGCTGTGGCATCCTTCCTTCCATGACTATTGAGTTTCCTCTCCCCTTTTTTAAAAAATCAGCATGTGTGTGTAGGAAAGGTGGGTATGAACATTTCCACCTCCTCTCCCATCGCTACTCAATCAACAGAATCTCTTTGTTCTGACTTCCTTTTGTTTGAAAGAGACAAATGTGTGATTTTCCAGTAAGCAGGGAAATACAGGATTCTGAATGTGTGAGCGTGACATTTTCAAGTGGGTAACAGCAATAAAAGGCAACCTGTGATTTGCTTCCTGAATCCCATGGCAGAGAAACTGTTTCTTTCTGATGCACAGTTAAGTCAAGAAAGTGGAGAGAATTCCAATGCCAGGCACAAATGGATGACAATCTTCTGTTTACTTCTGAGAGCTTTGGACACCCCAGTGGACAAAGTAATTGACACAGGCTTGTCCAAGGAAGATAAAATAGGCTGTGTCCACACAGCATTTTATTCCAGAATCATAAATGCCAGCTCCTAGGGGCCAAATCACTTCCCCCCAATATTTTTGGAGGGTGTTTGGCTCCGCCTCCTGGCTCCTTGTGACATCATGCGCACAATGTCAGGACATCACTCCTGCCCCCCTCAATCATCCTGAGAAGCTGGCGCCTCTGTCCAGAATAAATGGAGACGGAAAACTTGGTTGATTTTTTTCTAGATAGTTCATACACAATCTAGATCTATTACATATTTTTGCCCCTCAAATGTGCTTTTTGAGAAATTGGTTTCATTCCAAAATAAGAACTACAGTGTATCCATTTGAAACCAGATAGCGGTGGTCCTGGGCAGTGGTATAGCATGGGTTGCCAGCTCCTGGGGCTGCGCTGGGTGTGGGAGGGACGGAAACAGACGGAGTACACATGCACATTCAACTGCCTAACTGTGTCACCCAGGAGATCGCAGCCACAAAGGTACGAAAAGAAGGGTCATTCCATTGTTAGGAGAGGTCACTTCCTGGTTCACATGGAGAAGCCGTTTTCATTAGTGCCCAGCAAAGGAAGTGTGTTGAAAAATTTAGCCCCTAACAATTTTGCACCCAGGGCAGTCACCCCATGACCCCCATGCTATGCCACTGGTCCTGGCAATGGGGATTGGCGTATCTGTACTTGCACACCAGTGATGTGGTGGTGGGTGTACACCAAGATCACATCACCACATGAACAGCCCACATGACACAACACTTTGCCACTGCAGATGTTAAGATTTGCTGCTGGTCTCTAAGGGGCCTCTTCCTCTTCCTCCTTCTCCACTGGACCCTTTCTTATTTCTACTGCAACAGAATAACTCAGCCCACCCTCTGGATTTTTATCACTAGTACTTTATCTTTGTGGACAGACGAGAGGTATATGGGATCATATAAAATGGTAGGACAGGTATCAAGAAGCAAAGTGTAACAGATAAGTTGAATAATACATTTATCTCCGTTTTTGAGATCAAGGTAAGTTATGATTCTCCCAGGAGAGTGAAATACTGAATGAGTTATTTTGGATTGGTACTTATTAAATTTCATATTTTCAACAGCATGACACAATGCTAGGTGCAATAACATGTTTAATTTCTGAGATTTTGAGCAGGAAGTTTTTGCAGTAAAAGGGAGAGATTTTTATTTCAACAATTCTCAAAGTCTATGAGCTGCAGTTTGGGCCACAATAAGCAGGTCCAGTTGCTTTTCTGACTAGCCCGGTTTTGCCTTCTCTAACAGGAGAACTCAGGCGGAATGCCTTTCACAGACCCACCCTTCACCTGTGGGCCTTCACTTGAGGAAGCTGAGTGATGCTGTACAAGAAGAAGAGCTCCCCAGGGCTCAGTCATTGTTCTGGGGCACCAGTGAATTGGACCCAAGTTGACGGACTGGGCCTCCTCTAGTTACCATTGCCAAACTCTTCTATATTGTGAGCTCAAGCAAGAAAAGGAGCCTTGGAACTGGCAGGTCCAAGAAGCTCATCAGGGGAACCAAACTAGAGTTGCCGTATTTCAAAAAGTAAAAACCAGGGCACCCTGGAAGTTGTTGAACTTATTTTAGACAACCCCCAAAGTTGTTGAGCCAAAAAACCCACAATTTTTCAGTTGACTTGCCTAAGATCCAAGACAAAGCACCGCCTTTCAGAAATTCCCCCCGGATGTCAATTCTGCCTTTGAAATCCCAGTAATGTCCAGAAAAACCTGGATGTATGGCAGCGCTAGACCAAACACTCCAAGCATTCCTTTCCCCACAAACCAGTTACAGGCTTAAGAGTCCAGCATGCCTCTCCGGCTCTCTGGTAAGGTTGTGGTTGCTCCAGAGAGGAAGCCACTAGTGGGTGCTGCAGGTCTGTCCCCGCCAGCCTGCAAAAGCAGGAGGCTTGGAGGGTGGGAGGGCTGAGCTCTCTTTTTGTCAGTAAGGCAGGAAACAAAGACCCTGTGCCTGTCTTGGGGAGCAAAGCACTCAGGAGGAGAATGTACAGCATGAGGAATGTTGGATCTGATTTTAAATGGAACAGTTTTGTCATTCTGGCTGGCGCTGAGTGCATTTCGTCCTTGCATGTGTGCATTTTGTTGTTGATTTCACAAATCCTTATTTCACACAGAGATGTCGTGCATGAGAATATAAGGCCGTGATATCATATGAAAGCAAATTATATTTTCTGAAATTAAAAAAAAATTGTCTTCTAAATTTTTTGTCCACGACAAAGGAACACCTCGTGTTCTTGGCTGGTGTGAATTTCATACATTAGATGGAGCCCCTTTGATATTTAGAGAAGGATTTTTGACACTTTAATAAGGGAATCTCCTCATCCATCATTTGCCATTCTCGTCTGTCCAAGCACCATCGTAAATTTCAGCCTCCTCCATATTCAGAGCTTGTATAAATAAAAAGCCATTGTGATCTGGGAGAACCGAGAATTTCCCTTTTCCTGTTTCTCTGCCCATTAGGAAGGTTTTCTTGTGTGCGCCTCAAACTCCCATAAGACAAATAAGTACCGTGCGAAAGAAGAAGCCCCCTTTTGTGCTCCGTGCAAGCCTCATTTGGGGGCTGCTCTGTCATCGGCAGAGAAGCCTCTTCTCCATTACAGCCTGCTCTTATTACCAGCCCTCTCTCCCAGTGCTTTCCTACGCTATATTAGGGATTATGCAGCTTCTCTGAGATACTCTGAGATACTCTGAAATTAATCAAGGCAAGCAAAATCTCCTGCCATGTTATCCGTCACTGGAAGAGAGGTGAGAGTGGATTCTGCAATCCAGGAGGCAGTTTTGGAGGTCGTGTCTGTCCAGTAATCACAAACCCTCCTGTTCCCAAAATGAAGCAACCTTTCGTCAGAGGCTCAAAAGCAAAAATTTTGACCTAACAGAGGCTGTGTTCCAAGCAGAACGCCAGACTCTTCATTGGCATTCAGAGCTGAACAACATATGATGCTGGCTACTTTACCTCCTTTTGAAACACTTCCTGAGCTGCACCTGGATAGGGAAGGCTTCTGTGCAGTGAGAAGAGGAGCAAAATCTGCAGGGATGCTTCCCCCCACCCCCACCTCCCAGCCAGATTTATATTTCAATCTCTTCCCCAATCAAGCCCTGCACATAATTTCCCCCAATAAGTTAGTCTGCATAGTATGGCTGGCAGACACTTAGTGTGATTGCAAATAATAAAAGCAGATTATCCACAGAGTTGGTTGAGTGACAATTCTGACTTGCCTTGACCCAGTGCCCAGGGAGATAAGAATTAATCTTATAAACCTCTGCACACTTCTCCTTCTGATCTCTGAACAACATGGCGGGGTTGCATTAGCCCCCCTTTGTCCTCAGCTCAGTGACATTAAAACGCAGGGGACAGACTAGGCACTGTACTATCACTCAGGATTGGTCTAGGGCAGTGCGGAAAAGCACCCATTTGTGATGGAGGCTCTCGGCTCCATTGGCACTCAACATACTGTTCTTAGTTTTGGCCCCGAAGCCAGGATGTCTCAGAATAATGGTGGTTTGTGTGGCATCCTAAAGAATTGCCCGCACTCATTGTGTGACAGTAGCAAAGTAGAAAGGAAAGGTGGAGAGAGATCACCCTCCCCCTGCCATGCAAGAAACACAGTCTAAGAAGCCTCCAAGAGGTCTTGTCAATCATGGCTTTGCAATGAATAACATAGAACATGCAGAAGCCGCAATTTCCCTCAGAACTCATTTGGCCTATAAACCATGTATTTCCAGTAGGCAGTCCATTGTGTATGAGGAGCATTCTGGTATGCTAAAGCGCACACACACACACACACACACACACACACACACACATTCCGTATAAAATGCATACACCCAAATAAGCAGCTCAAAACTAACAATGACCTTCCCTTTTATTTGATTCCCATTGTATGAAAGCAAACAAAAGTTATTCCGTTGCCACCAATTTTTTTTCACCTGATTACGCGGTAAAGATCTCCATAGCAGAATCAGAGGTGGGGCATGCAGAATTGGCAAGGAGGTTTACCATGCAGTTGGGCAGAGCTGCATGGGAAGCCAGTGGCACCCAAGATGCCATTTGGATAGCGAAGCATTTTAGCTGCCGTAAAGGCACTGGACTGGCCTTGACAAGGAGAACTGGGCTATGATAATGTCACTTAGCCATTCTGCTTCGTGAGCCACACACCCCTATCGCCACAATTCCATTTATTGCATCTTCTGAAAAGGATGTTCTCTGTTGACAAGCCAAACTGAGGGATCTGTGCCACGTGACCCATATGACAACAAAGGTCTTAAGGTGCTCAAATATTGAAACCACAGAATCATATACCGGTAATTGTAGTGCTGAAAGGTACACCAAGGGTCATCTAGTCCAACCCCTGTGATGCAGGAATCCTGCTCATAACAGTCCCGGGATGGGGTCAAACCACCACAAATGATAAGTTGGCATCTCCTGACTTCAGTCTGGTTTTCTTTGTTAAGGCTCTATGGGGGTGCAGGGCAGCAAGTTAAAACAAACAAAATGGAGGAAGGGCAAGTGCAGCTGAGCTGAAGGAGTAAACAATGATTCTGAGCAGGCACATTCCTTCCCTTCTGAGGTAGAGCTGCTTCTGCTTGAGATGCCTAACCCAGGCAGCATCAGTCAAGTATTTTGGTCTCCTTAAAAGTGCTTCTTTCCCCCACTTGTGTTAATACAGACATTAAGTCTAATAGTATCTACTTAGCATAAACAAGAAGATAAAAATGATTTCTGTGATTGAAATGTTTGTTATTTAGCATTAGGCGTCTTCATACTCTCGTATGTTTTGCATTTTAATCCACTCTATGCTTGGTTTTGGGATTGATAGATTAGTTTTAATCCCCTGTCTAATAGTGGAGGGCTGGTGAGATTTATTAAACAGGCAGGGCTTGGCTCCTGGATTTAAGAGGGCTCCTCATTATGCATCTACTTCGCTCATGCATATTGCATTGGGGGATCCACCCGTGTCTCTCCTTGTCCTCGGAAGCACTTTGGAGAGGCCCATTAGCCGTGAGGGCCTTCACTTAGTCGGGCCTCCAAGGGTAGGAGGCATCTCATTTATAAATGAGGGAAATCCGGATTGCACCTGAGCGATACAAATATCTGAAGGAAGGGTTCTCATTGTTAATGCATCCTATTAAACATCTCTTAAAACCATTGTGGACATTTTACAGTTGGGCTTTTTCTATTTGGGTAGAAGCATTGGGTCACAAAATGAATGTGACACACACAAATAATTGATGCAGAAAGAGTCGAGGGCAGGGAGAGAGATCACATTATCTTGTAAAAGAGGAGAATCTGATTAGAAAACACATATAAAGTAGGCTTTTAATTTTTCTTCTTCCCAAAGCCTTAATGTATCATTGGCCCTGATGACTGGCTATAATTTAGTGCATTCCGAGAATGTTTCCCTTAGAACAGGGACTGCACATGTGGGCAGCTGTTTCCATTTAGGAGTTTCTCTATCTACTAGACAGCCAATACAGGAAGTGGGACAGGAAGTGACTTAAAGAAGTGGTGCCTCCTAGTGGTGGGTGGCACCCACATCAGTGTACAACCTACGGTTGCCAAACCACTAGAGCTTTTGGGTGTTGGGGTGGAGGGAAGCCGCTTGAGGATATTTTACACTTCCAGAACCTCTGTCTGCAAGCATCCCTCAGTGTTTGGCTGAAGGGTAGGGATCCTGTGTTCTTAACATTCTTTTCTACTTTGCAGGGATGACTCCCAGCTTTAAATATATGTAATATAAACAAAAACTATATATAGTGATAGTTATATTCAAATTAGGCAGTGAATCCCCCATTCCCTGCTAATTTAACCAGTCAGTGGTTCTTCCGTCAGAACTTGGCAAAAAGACAAAGAAATGGGACAAGCGCTATTTAGAGTAATTAAAAGCAAAAAGGTAACCAAGAATAAAATCCCCTGAGAGAAGGTATTTCTCTTTAGTGCTTTGTAGTGCTGAAAATAGCTCAGTTTCTTCAACTTTCTTTCATGACAGATCCTAAAGCATTTCTAAGTGTACCTAATTCTAAGTGGCACCATTCTAAATACACCAGCCTTTTTCAACCTGGTGCCCTCCAGATGATTTGCACTATAATTCCCAGGCAAGGACTGATGGGAGCGATAGTCCAAAGCACCCTGAAGGCTGGATTCAAATGTAAGCTATCTCTATTATTGAATAATTTTATTTACAAATTAGCTTCACTGGAGAAGAGGGAGATGTGTAAACTGGGATAATGCAGTTCAGGATTTTTGGGGAGTGAATTTTACAAAGAAATGAAACCTGGTCAGTTGATCATAATTCAGCACCTTTCCACTTAGGCATAATAAAAATAAACCTCAGTATGAATCATCTGGGAAGGGGTTCAAGGCTGTGCTAAGACCACCTGAGCACATAAACACAAAGATCCCATTAATATTGAACTCTACGACTAATGTTACACTTGATTTCTGTTGTTTATTTAATTCCATTTATGAATCACTTCCTGTAAAACATCTCAAAGTGATTTAATAAAAAAATCACACACACACACACAAATATACATATGTTTAAATTGTTGATGTTTCTGTATTATATATAATTTCATATATAATGTGTTATATAATTATTATGTATTATATAACTTCCTATATAAAAACAATTTCAAATCCCGGAGAGACTGGGGAGGAATTAAAAATTATACAGTAGAAACAGGAAGGAATAGCGGTGTGTCGGGGTGTGTGTGTGTGCTGTTTGCTTCTAGAGAGTGGCTGGGAAGGTTTTCTGATCCAAATGGTGCTTCCAAATTAAAATGAGGATGCCTGACTCTCACCAAATATATGTCTATCCAAAAGGAATTGGACTTTTATCTAGGCTTTGACTTTCAAAGTTCTTACTGATGTGTTTGTATTGTAAAACTGGGTTTTTTAATCTGTATATCACCTTGTGATATTTCATACACAGAGCCGTAGCTACTGGGGGGCTGGGGGAGCCGGGGGTTTTTGCCCCAGGTGAAGCTTCCAGAGGAGCGCCATTGAAGCTCCCAGCCTCTGTGTGCATTTGCAAATCTGCATGGGGTGGGTGTACCAACCTGGGTCTTTGACCCAGGTGAAATAAAGCCTATTTTTGCCCCTGTTATACAAATAGGAAGGAAGGAAATAGTTGCTTGCCTCTTCTGTCAGGGAGAACATGCTTCCAAACTGGGACGGTATTTATGAACATATGCTTAACTTTCTGAAAACTATAGATGTTGGGAAATTCCATCAGAAACAGGAGCTGAGCTGAAATTCACATGTTTGTCAGAAGCCAAGAACAGAAATCGTGCAAGAGAATGCAAGCAGTATAATTCCTTTATTTAGTCTCCAAACACTATGTAAATAATTAAGTTATTTTCTGCATTGTTTTTGATGCTTCCCTTCCATTGAAATGCACTGAAATTGATTATAGTACCTAATTAAGTATGTTTATTTCAGCCAGAGTGGATAGTGAGACGAATGATGCAGGTTTCAGCAGAAGCCACACTGGAGTGGAACAGGAACAGCGTCTGATAAAAGCAGGACAAGACAGAAATCACGGCCTTCTTACATCCCTACTGAAAGTGCAGCATCCAGTTCCTGGCCTTTTATCATGGACTTTCCTACACAGGAATGCAAAACATGATTCTCTGGAGCAGAAACACAGGTCGGATGCCAGATTTGGAGAGGCAACAGCACAGCGCTTGCCTCCTTGCTGCTTCTGTTTGAGTTCACCATGCCACAAAGCTAAACCAGAAGTTGCAGGGTCTTTATTTGTAATGGTACGTGTTATTTTTAAACAGGTTGAGGGCTTATTTCTCTACCACAGGCAACCAGGAATTGTGACATGCCCACTCTGAATCTCACATCCGGTGCTCTGCCTTTCTGGTCTAGGTGTAGTCCAGAACAGCTGGTTTTCAGAACTCTCTGCCTTGCAGGATTTCTTGGGTGTTCACTATCTCATTCTCACATTCAGGGCTAGCAAAATGACCTACAGTGTGTTTGTGCTGCTCTTAATGGGAGCTAGAGATGCTTCACATCTGGAATGGTCCTGGTCCAGTTGTAGCAAAATGAGATAGTTGTTCCATTAAAAAAAAAAACCACTTCCCAGGATCTGCTTTGTGCCTCTCATTCATCACCCCAGGTGTAGCAAAATGATGTACAGTGCATCTTGGCGGCCTCCGGTGATGTATGACTTCTTCACAAGCCTTTGGACCAGCAGCGGGTGCAGTTTCCACCCTGAGCAGTGTGGTGGCAGCATTTCCACAGAGACCTGTGAAAAAATGCTCCCGAATGTTTCTCACACTGAGGCTTTCGTCTTGAAAATTAAATGATCAATTACAAAAAGAAAAGAAAAGAATTGGGTTTTTGGTGTGTGTGTGTGTGTGTGTGTGTGTGTACCTCTTATGTAAACTGTTTTGAGCAAGGGAAGTTCTGGACCTTTATTAGCTATTTTGGGTGTCTTCTCCCTCTTCCAGAACTGGGCAATGGGCATTTTGGAAATGAAATTTCATCAGTGAATAAGATTAAATATTGCAACCGCAGCCTGTCCAGGCCCAGGATAGCTAAGCAGAAGCAGGTGGTGGTGGAGGAACTGGCTCAGGAAGGCAGCTGTGCCTGATGATTGAGGAAAGGTTTGTCTCATTAGCTCTCATGTTCAAAATCCTCCTGGTGAGAAGTTGGCCAAAGTGGCTCACTTTCACGTTTCCCCATCAGATCAATGATTGGAATTAGCAACAAATCCAAGTGACTCGGTTGTGATTATTGGCAAACGTAACACACATTCTCATACAACGTCAGAGAAACTGGCCAGAAATGGGAGATGGGAATTGGACAGGTTAGAATGATCTTCCTCAGCAGCTTAAAAATCATGAAGCAAAACTGGGGTGGGATGTGGGGAGAAACCATGAAAGTGAAAATCTACTCTTGGGTTCGACAGACAAATGCGCTCCCCGGCCAGATTGTCACCAGGTTAAGGTCAATAGAGGTCTGAAGTGGAAGCTTTGATGTGTTTGCTGTGAAGAATGACAGTGTGTTGGTCTCGGGCAGGTCTTGCCTAGCGTATTTCCCAGGCTGAGCCTCTAGCCAAGGCCAGGGCTTCCACTCAAGTCTCCTGCAGAGCTGAAATATTCTACGGCATCCCTGCTCATCACCAAAGGCTCCGTACTGCTAGAGCTGCCTTTCTTTCCCTCCTTTGATTATTTCCCAAAGAGCGGTCTTCCTCTGCCAGGTTGGGCTTCTTCCCTGCTTTCCTAACCTAATTCTGGAATCAGATCCAGCTCCCCACTGGTGACTCCTTGCTCTGCTCATCAGCTGAGATTAGGCACTATTTCAGATTTGCTGCAGCACTGGCAATATACTCCAAATTGCAGCTCCATAGCTGCCTCTGCCTCTTTTTCTTCTCTTTAAGAGGAAGGCAATCATCGTTAGGGCTTGACTCCTAGAAATAAAATCAAAGTGCTGATAATACTTTTGAACTGACATTTTCAATGGGTGTTGATAATGAAAACCTTTCAGCACCAAGAGGTATCATAATTGATGGCCTGTAATTAATATTTGAAAGGCACGATGGGTGATAGGCAGGTGTGTGCATATACAAAAAACCTGCATAATTTGGATGTTGTTTCTGTGGCATGCAAATATTATGCATGTTGTTTGGGTTGGGCGGTGTTGTGTGTGTGGGAGGGGGATTTCTCTTTAGTCTGTAAACATGCAATGCGAAAGGAAAAGAAATGTGACCATGAGGGGAAAACCCCGGCAGGTACTGAGAGGCCCCCCCCCCCCGTCTCCATGGAGGTGCCTTCCTTGCTTTCACTTTCTTTTCAGATCACCATGTTGGTACAAAATGAGCCAGGAGAGGCAAGAATTCTAATGAGGTTTTAAAAGAAACCAAACTGTCCCCTTTTATCGCTTCTGATTTGCAGAGGCACAGAGTCAGGCCTGGGGAATCCTTTAAGATGTATTTATAATCATAAAAAGGGACTTATTTGGACTTTTAACGGAAAAAGGGAAAGAAGGGAAATTATACAAAGGGCAAAGCAGAGAGCTGTCTCTGAAGGGCAGTTATTGCTTGCCCTTGCGCGGAGAAAAAGGCTCCCTCAATGGGATTACGTCCCCTCTCATAACCTATCAGTCGTCTGATCAGAAATTCATAATACAGGCCATCTATTTCTCAGCCCAGCGAGGGCTGCATGATTGAATTTAAATAGGCAAATGCCAGACTTGGGCTCTGACATTCTCCTTGCCTCTCTCAATCTTTCTTTTTTCGCCTGCCCTCCCAATCATCATGTCCTCTCTCTCTCCCCCCCAACCCCATTTCTCTCTCTCTCTCTCTTTTCTTCCCTTTTCTCTACTTCTCTGTGCACCACCATTTTATATTAGGCATGAACTAGCATGATGAGAAGTTATCAGGAAATGGAGGATAGATGGGGGGAGAGGCAGGCAGGCAGGCAGGCAAGAAGGGAGGGAGGGAGGGGGCCAGGCACACACACACACACACACACACACACACACACACACACACACACACACACGGAGGGAGGCTGAGAGAATTGGATGGCAGAAAATTGTAAATTGTTGCTGTCATGCTCTCCCTGGGACAGTAAAATCTGTTTTTAAAGGCCCTCTTCTTCCTCCACCACCTCCCCCCTCAATTATTTTTTTCCACTATCACCCCCCCACCAAAGAGGAAATATTTCAAGATAAATTATCCAGGTGGTTGCCTCACTAAATCAGCAGAATGGCCACGAGAAAGAGCCGCTCTGTGTTCGCTTTTGCTTTACATCTCAGAGAAGGGGAAGCCAAATGCACCCGAGGCATTTAATTTGCCAGGAAAACTTTCCTGAGAGAGGCTACAAAAGAGGAGGCATCTTGTCCTGCAGCCTCTAGTGGGATGGTGATACCCACATTAGTGCTTCGGTGGTGATTGGAGCAGGGAGGAAGATGCAGTGCAGACAGAGACCCTCCTCTATGCCAGCCACAAGCACATGAGCTGGACTGCAGTGGATAGTTGGAGAACCCAGAGATGCCAGAGGGGGAAAAGAATGGAAAGTCCTTTCTGCTCATCTGCAGGGTGTACGCCCCCCCCCCCATTTTTAAGAAATTGAAACAAGAAACAATATGCTTGAGCAGGTTAGTTGTGTGGGAATATATGCAGGGCAGTGGGAACCGCAGTCCAAAGTACCGGTAGTTTAATGGGGTGTTGATGGAGTCATTGGATGAAGAGAGGTTCCCGAGGAGATCCCCTACCATGAAGGGGAGATGCAGCAACATACAGCATACAGCTAGGGAGCCCTCATTGTGCCCTGTCTACTCTTTGTCCATTCAAGAAGGACCCAACTGAGGCCCTGCAGTGGAGCAAGGAGCCATCATCTTAGCAGATTTCACTGCAGGTGCTGGCCTGCAGTGTGCTTCACACAATGTGGCTCCCCCATCCCTGAGCTCAGTTGGCAGGCAAGACCTTCCTGAAGCCCCTTGGGTACTGCTTGGTTTGAGGTGGGGGCAGTGTGGCGCTCCCTGCAAAAAAACAATAATTCCCGTTGAAATAGGGAAAGTTGAGTCCATTAAGAAGAGCCTTCTGTTTTCCCACAGTTGCCATGGACTTCAGTCTCATGAAATAAAAAGAAGGGAGGCCAACCCATGTTCCTCTGTGCTAAGAAGACACCTAGGTAGGTATTATTACTGCTAGCCGAGGGCGTGTGATGAAGAAGCCTTTCCTTTTCCTCACTGCCACAGTAGGGGGAAAACAAAGGCTGAGTGGAAAACAACTCAGAAATGAGTTTTGTGTGTGACATGCGGAGAACAGCTTAATAACCTCACCTTTTGATCATCACTAATTTCCACTCTCCGGGCTAAAGAGATCAGGCTGTTCTGCATTAATAAAGAGGTGACCTGTTGGATGCTGGCGCATGTCTGACAGGGTTTGCGCGTCCTCATAATCAAACCACCCAAGGAGAGAGCGAAAGAGAAAGAGAGAGTTTGAAGGGAGGGACTCCGTGGGTTGCTCACACATTTCCCACTACAGCAGAGGTTGGATTTCAGCCCCCCACCGGCTGTTGTTAAGTGTCCGTTTGGGGGATGGTGGTTATGGGGGTTTGATTTTCAAGGAGGCTCTTTGCAAAGTCTGTTCATCCTGGGATGCCAGAGAGGCGAGATTAGATCCTGGAACAAAGGACTGATTCCATCTCTTTGACATCTCTCTGTCTTCTACGGCAGTCACCATCACATTGTCCCCTGCAGGACAACTGGGACCTTGACCTGAAGGCTCTGGACATAGCCCAGGCACTGTCCTTCCTGTGTCACCCACCACCAGGCAATCTGCAGGCCATGGAAAGCTCTAGTTTGACCTCTAATGCTCTCTGGCACAGGAAGGCTGCAGTGCAGAGACTTCAGTGTCGAATCCCAGCAAGATCAGTGACCTTGGGAGCCAATAGGATCCTATATTACCTGCTGCCTCTAGTCTCTCTGCTCTGTGCAGACTGGGCTACTTTAGCCTGCCTTGAGACATTGCCTGAACCGGCCTCCCCCTCCCACCTTCATCACCCCAACTTAGCACTTCTAGGGGCTTTGAAATGCATGCATACATTGGCCATGTGTCAAGCTGGGAGGCAAAGGGCCAACACAGAACATTGGATTGCAGACTGTCAGTGTGCTGTTCTATCAACATGTGGCAACAGCAGCCTGGTCTGCTTGGGAGTCTGACTTGAGAAATGCCACAGATGTTTTGCGGGACCAGTTAAAAACATATACATGGGATGCAGCCCAGAACCAAATGGAAATGAAACCCATCACCAAAACAACCCAGAACATCCTGTAGATGGCAGAAATCCAACATATGTTGTAGCAGGACGTGTTTGAGAAACCCACCACTCCTCACTTCAAAGCAGGAGTTCAGACCCTTATGAAAGCCGCGTCAAACCAGAATCTGATAGCAACTTATTATTAAGTTCACAATGGAAGTTTGGTGCCAAGCATTTTATTGGATAAAATTGACGGTTGGTCTTAAAACATCTACCCTCTGTGTTCTGTTTTAGTCAAATTGACTTTCCTAAAAAAATTATACATCAGTGAAATCAGAGTTGGACATGACTGTCCAGATGTGGCTTTCAAACTGAATTCTCAGCACAGTATTGCAGGCTGCCTGATGAGCCAGATTAGCTACAGCCACCATTCTCATGGCGTGGTGTGGCTCATGCATTTGGGCCTTGGTTCTCTCTTTCTCTCTGCCCTGAGACAGATTTCTCACTTTAGCAGCAAAGGATGGGGAAATTTTGAAATGCCACTCTTGCCATTGATGGCAATGTGTAAGTAAAATATTCCATTCTCAGCTCGTTTAAAACCCTGACCCTCATTTTCACATACTTTCCAAAATGCTTTGTAAGTAAATTGACAGGACACCAGAAATTGAACTGGGTTTGTGTGTTGTGTGCTCTCAAATGAAGCCCCTCCCATTATGAGACAAAAGGCCCTAGGTTCAGCGGGCTGTAAGTTCATTAAAGAAATTGAATTATACAACAAAGCTGGCTGGGTAAAATGTATTATTTCCTGTTTCTGGTTTCTCCCCCACTTTGCCTTATTTTGTTAGGGTTTTTTTTCTTTGTTTCCAAGAGGTATTTTGAATGAAAACACATGCTTTATTTTACAGAAATACAGCGCACGGCCATTTTCTTTCTTTTAAAAAATATTTTATTAGTTGTATATAAGAACAACATATAATCAAATAAACAAGGTACTGAACTGAGACCCTCACAGGCCAGGAAAAGAAGGTGGAGGTGTCACAGATGCCACACTCAGGCCCAGCCTGAAAAACCCACTAGTGCTTCCCACAAGATTGGCTCATTCCTCTGTAGCAAGGAGAGCTCACATGCCATTAGGAAGGTCTGTTTGCTGCCTTAAAAGCTTTATGTTCTGGTCTCTTAAGTGTCAACTGTGAATCTTCTGCTATGCATCCTAGGGTGGAGACAAACACCTCAGGAGAGCTAAAGGCACATCTAGCCGAACACTCAGTTTTCAGTGGCCGACCATTTGCCGCAATGGGAAGCCCCCAAGCAGATCAGCAAATGGCAGTCCATGGGCCAAATCCGGCCCACCATGAGCATTGTCTAGTTGCCAGCTGGGAGGCAAGAGGTACATCCTGAGAGAGCAATAGATCATATTTGTTGCACTGACACTTAGGTGTGCAACCTGCCGACTGTTACGTGGAGGTTAGCAAGTTCTGGTTTTCATGCCTCACCTGCCAAGGAACTCTGGGCCCAGACCTTCAATGAGATGGATGGGTGAGCTACTGGAGGCAGGATTGTAGTACCCTTGAAGGAGCAGCATTATTTTCATGTCTAAGTTATGACGCCTTATTAGAGCAAGGAGATTTCATTAGCGTGACCATAATTGTGTCTCCAGAGGGCCTCTTTAAACATTGCTTTCCATGGCTTGTAAATGGACATTAAACATTCACTTTGGCATGCCCAGGTTGCAGCGAGAAGGCAGGAGGGGGCAGTGTGCTTTCCTTTGGGATATGCAGGCCCTCTCCCCTGTCTGGAGAGGTGCCTCCTGCTGCCACAATCCCTTGCAAGGTGATGCTGGGCATGAAGCTGCAGGGTGTTGCTTCAGGGCACCAAAGAGCCCTGCACTCCCAAGTGACTGCTCAGATGTCTGGAAGATGCCAGCATTTGATCCAGGAGACTTTAGACCAGCCTTCCCCAACGAGGTGCCCTCCAGATCTTTTGGACTACAGCTGACATCAGCCCCAGCCAGCAGGGTCATATGGTGCTCCAACCTGATGGGAGTTGCAGTCCAACACAGCTGGAGGGCACCAGGATGGGGAAGGCTGCCTTAGTGCAAGAACACCCAATGGAACAAGACCATCACACCCCAGATTCCCTGGGATCTTTCTGATGTGGAAGCGAGAGACCTTTGATTTATTTTTCATGCTGTTCGGGCTCTAGAGGCATTCTGGGTTTCCCTGATACGTTGTGCTCACAGAGGTGCTGGCTCTTTGCAAGAGGTTTCCCAGTGGTGGTGCAACCACCAGCCTTGCTGTCCCAGAAACTGTTGGATGAAATTTTTATTACAACATTATGAGGCATTTTCTCTTTGCATCTTTAAGCTGCTATATCATTCTCACTTTTCCATGCACTGGGTCCAAAGAGCTGTGGGTTGCGTGAGGACATTTTGGCTCCCCCTTCCCACTTGCTGTCGTCACTTGAAATGCATTCTGAGGCTCAAGGGACCTTCTGGAATGATGTGAGGGTGGGGGACCAGGGTGAAAGTAAACAAACAAACAAACAAACAAACAAACAAACAACCCATCATGCACTCAGCCCAGCATGGCCCAGCATATGCCAGCCACTATTTTAAAACCATTATTGCTATTATGACTTTTCTTGCCCCAGTCGAAGTGCACAGGAGCCCTTTCCTACTAAAGTGTGGCAGCAGCATTTGGAGCAGAGGAAGGGGGGGTGAAAAGAGGGAGGCACATCTGGGTGGGCATCATGGACCCAAGATGTCCCCTGTGGGGGCAGGGAAGGTGACAACATGCCCTCCCTGTGAAATCATGAATATGAGTCTCACCTTCTACCTGCCCACTTATTATTATTATTATTATTATTATTATTATTATTATTATTATTCCCAGCCCATCCAGCTGGGTTTCCCCAGCTACTCTGGGCAGCTTACAGCACATTAAAAATTGTAAAACATCAGACATAAACAAATTTCCTGATACAGGGATGCCTTCAGATGTCTTCTAAAAGTCAGGTAGTTTTTTATTTCCTTGACATCTGGTGGGTGGGCGTTCCACAGGGCAGGCGCCACTACTGAGAAGACCCTCTGCCTGGTTCCCTGTAACCTCACTTCTCACAGTGAGGGAACAGCCAGAAGGCCCTCGGCGCTGGACCTCAGTGTCCAGGCTGAAGGGTGGGGGTGGAGACGCTCCTTCAGGTATACTGGACCGAGGCCATTTAGGGCTTTAAAGGTCAACACCAACACTTTGAATTGTGCTCGGAAACGTACTGGGAGCCTCTTAAGGCAGGCAGGCAGGCAGGCAGGCAAGGCCTCTGCCTCCTGAAAGCCGCTTTATTAGAGGGGGGAACAAAACCTCAGAATCCCTTTGTGAGATTTCACTCTGAGCAGTGGTTTAATCAGGTGTACACCACCAAGGACTATTTTATACTCGTTTTTGCTTTAGAGAGACCAAATATCTTCCCTGCCATCGTGGTTGTTTTTTTTTTATGTTTTCCCCTCATTTTTATGTTTGTAATGGGAGAGTGTTATTTTTCTAAACTAGATTTTTATTTCTGAAAACAGCTCCAATGGTAAACATCCTATTAACCCAGCATGTTTTAATGTGTGGCATCTTAATAGAAGGATGGCAGAGAGAGAACAAATCTAACATTATATTTTTTTTAAGCAAGCAAACAAACACACCCTGCCCAGTTATTTATCATCACCAAATCTTTCCCCACGTCGGGAAGGCAAAGCTGTCTCTTTAATAATGCAAAGGGATAGTAAATTTCAAGCTGAGGATGGGCTGTAGGAAGGAGCCCCTTTTCCGCCCTGCCCCTAATGTCAGTGGAGTGGCTGAGGAACACACCTGATTAGTTCTAACAGGCTGCTTAGCATTGGGTCACCTCTGTGGCTCCATCTCTCCCCAGCAGGGTCACTCGTCTCCAGGCTATATTTGGGGAGGGGGAGGCAGGGGGCGGGCAGTGTGTTCCGAGCGCCTCTCGTCTCTCCGCTTTCTCTGCTGCTTCCAGAGCAGTTTATTTTTATTTGCGATGCGCTCCCTCCCTCCCTCCGGATCCTGCTCTCCACTCTGCATAAATTGCTGGGAAGGGAGCACCCCCTCCGCCCAGGCAAGAGTGAATTAAAGCAGGAACTGTGTGTTGTGTCACCGGGGCCTTTTGATCCGGATTTCTTTTTGGCACAGAAAGCGTTTAAATTAATTTCCTGCCCGTGTGTGTGTGTGTGTGTTCTGCACCGTTCTGCTGAATTGCCAAGGCCAGTTTGTGCTACCAGGATGCCCGGGCTGGGTTGCAGGCAGGGTGGCGGCGGGCTGTGTTTACGCACACAACGCCCAAACCACGAGCCCAGCCAGCCTCGTGCAGCCGCCCCACACAAGTGGATCAAATCCGGTAGCTCCCACCTGCCTGTTCCTCCAAACGGGAAGCCTCTGGTGGCAAGGCTGCTGCGCAAGGCTCCTCGCCTTTGCGGTGTTTTGCCTGGCTCGCAGCCTGGATGCTGTCTGTTACAGGAGGACCCTTCCCAGTGGGAAGGGTCGCGTCAGCCAAAGCAAAAAGTCAAGGCCCGGCTGCTCTTGGGCTCTTCTTGCCCTCCAGGGCTCCGGGTCTGGTCCCTGATGTGGGAACCCCAGTAGCTGGTGGGGCGCTTCCCCCTCTGGGCTGGGAGAGCCGTAACTGCTGCTGTGGGCCTGGGCAGGAGAGCCCTTTGTTTCCCCTAGCTTAACCCTTTGCGAGCCACCCACATTGCCGCCTCCTCCTCCTCCTCCTCGCATTTAACTCTATCTCTGCCAGCCCATCGCTGGCGGAAAAGCTTCCCGGTAGAGCTCTGGTAGAGCTCCGGGTGCACTCGCATGTCCCACAAGGTGGGTGGGGGGGGGGAGAGACGCGCCATTTGGGCTGCCCCAGAAAACAGAGGGGGGCCTGACCCTCTGCCCACTCCCATTGGTGTTGGGGGAGAGTCCTGCTTTGAAAAATCGACACACACACCCCCCCGCCACGGGACTCTCCAAGCAACTTCGAGGACGCTTGCTTAGCTTGCTGCGCGCAGCAGCTCTACAAACGCCTGCCAGGCCGAGAGCGGCTGCTACGGATGGCAGGGCAGGGAGCTGTGCTGCCAGCCAGCCAATGCCCGTCCCTCCCAAGCCGGCAGCAACAATCAGAGGCCTGCCTTTCTCCCTACCATAAGCCAGGCAGCCCAGAGCTCTTCCTTCCCACTTCCGAGGCTGTGTTTTGTGACTGCGGAAGCTGACATATGAGCGGGACATTTGCCCTTCGTCAAACACCCTTGGCTGGCAGAGAAACTGGCCAGACGACAGCCAGGAGTGTCTCAAGCACCAGCCCCGGGAAGCCTGGAGCGCACGCACACTGGTGTGTGGTGTGTGTGTTGCATGATGCACAATGAGCATCTTCCCACTGTGGGGCCGACACTTGGGGGGGGGGAGGCGGAATCGAGGCTTTGGGTTCTTTTCTTCTTGCCAAGCCTGAAGCTGCGTGACCCTCCCCGCCTTCTCTCACCCCCCCCACCCTCCCGCCGTAGACTTGGTGGCGATGAAGCAGCCGAGGCTGCTGCTGCGGCTGTTGCCTGGCCATGGAGAGGGGTCCCTTGCGCGTGGGTCTGTTTATTTGTTTGTCCTCCTCCCCAAGCCCCCCAGCCCCGCTTCCCCCTCCCCGCCGCCACCGAGCGGGAGGGGGAGGAGGAGGAGGGGAGCCCACGCCAGCCCCGCAGGACGACAGCTCTCCCACTTGCTCCACGATCGACCACCGACCTCTCTTAAGAGGAGCAGCAGCCGCAGCCGCAGCAGCAGCGTGACCGGCCGGCCGAGGTAAGGCAGTGGCGGCGGCAGCAGCCGCGAGAGGGGGCGCCTCCGCCTCCTCCGCTCATCGGCTGGGCCTGATGTGAATATGCAAATAGGCGGCCTGCCCGACACGTGTCTGCCCGCCCCTCCCTCTCCCCCCCCCCCCGCAGGGTCCTCGGCTCAGACATGCTTGGCTCAGGGCGCTCCTAACTTGCAAAGCCAGAGCGGCAAGCGGGTGTTTGTTTGTTTATTCGCTCATTTGCATGTTGGAGTGCGGGGAGGCGGAGGTGTGAGGGCCCGTGAGATGACAGGAGAATCATGCGACAAATTAAATGTGATGGTGGTGGTGATCCCTCCTGGGTGAGGATCTGATGCAGAGGAGGCGGCTCCCCCCTCTTTTTAATACCCCCCTTCGCTGTTGATTGAGGTGGGGGTGGTTTGGCATCTTTTTTATGGTGATGATGACGATGATTTCAGCCCTCCTCGGGAGCGTGGAGGGAAAGGTGGTCACTTTAAAATGCCAGGTGGGGAGAAAGGTGAGGCACTTGGCACCCCGAGAATTACATTGTCACCTCCCCCACCCTCTTGATTGCCTGCATTGCTTGCTCATGAATTAGGGGTGCTTGGATTCTCCAAGAAATAAAACTAAGCCTGTTCCATTTTTTAGAGGAGGAGGCAGCTTTTATTTCGCAGGGTGCCTGTTTTTTGTTCATTGACATCCCCTGAAATTCTGTTTTGTTCCTTTTGCTACTTTCTTCAGCTACGTTTTAAGAAAAGGCCGTTCGCAAAGCAGATCTTGGAGCAGCCGTGGGGATCGGGCGCTTCTCAGTGGCTGGGTCTGAATTCTGGTTTGAGCGAGCGCAGGCTCTGAGCCTCTTCTTCTGAGCCTCCAGGCTGTTTTACTTGCAAAAGGGGGAACAAGGCAAGGAAGCAGCGATTATGAGAAGAATTAAATAGGAGGAAATGGGAGGAATGCAGCTGGAAGAGTAAATATTTTTTTCTCTGTAGCAGATTTCGGAGCTTCTAACAGAATCCCGATTCTTCCTCCCTTTTCCTGCCTGTCCTCCTGATGAAACTTCCTTGCCTAGTGTGCCCTCCCCTAATCTATTTTAAAGCCACGCAAGAGACCAGAGAACCCTTCTCACTGCTGTCTCCTTTGGAGGATTCAACCCCCCGCCCACACTTTGAAAAAGGAAAATACCAGTCCCAACTGAACTCCTGGTTCTAGGATAAATTAAAAGCAAGAATGGCTGACTAACCATCAATGAAGGGAGCAGAAATGAAAAGAAAATACCACCTTTTGTGGAAGTAAAAGAGGGACCAGTGCACATGCCGAAATCCCCTCACCAGCCTACGTAATTTTTTCTGACCCTAAAACTAGTAATTGCTACTTCTCTGTCTGCACGACCACTCCATGTTCTCCCCTGTGCCTTCTTGACACAACCACCTATTTCTTGTGTTCCTGATCAGTCTTGCCTTGCCTCCCGTGCTCAAGGTCTGGGTGGGCCATGGCTTAAGCGTGGTACTTGAAGGGCCTGTCAGGGCAGGCAAAGAGCAGGCAGGCGGAGCATTGAACCAGCTTGGCTGTTGCAGCAGTTGCCTCTGGTGCTCTGGGCTCTCCCTTCGGTGCACCTGGGGGGTGCTGTGCACGGACCGCATCCTGCTTTCCCCAGGTCTGGCTCTTGTGTGCCAAAAAAGAAGAAAGGCAGGGATAAGGTCTGTTGTTATTGATCAGCCCAAGGGGATCATTAGGCCTCGGTTACCATCTACAAATCAGGAGCCTGGTGTCTCCTGCCTGGGCACTCATTGCCAATTTGTTCCTATTAGATGGCCGAGCCCGGAGGTGTCTGATGATGAGCAGATTGGGTCTTAATCTCGGCAGCGGCAAGGCTGGAGAGGAGGCCAGCAAACATTGAGGCAGCGCAGCCCTTGCAGATTTGGGGTCTGTGATTTGTTGGACTTGCTGAGGATGGCAGCTTCTTTGCCTATATTGGGAAGGGAATTTCTGGGCCAAATCTAGTTCCATCCATGTCTCCCCAATAAATATGATGGGAATTAAAGAGAAATCATTAACGAAGCCACTGTGTGTTAATAATATGTGGTTTATTTCCCAGTGAAATAAAAGATATTTTATGATACAAAGATATTCCTGTTAGGGCCCTTTGTCAGCATTTTCAGACACCATGACTTGGAAGCCATTTCGCCCCCAGACTTTGCAAGCTGTTTAAATCCACTGGAGGACAGTCCCTACTGCTCCTAGACATGAATGATGCAAAGGAAATTATTTTAAATAATCTATTTTTTAAAAAAACCAGTAACACGGATTTTTATATATAAACATATATAGTCCTAGAATTCTCACTTTGTTTTGTACAGTATTAATGAGTCCAGGCTCAATTTGCATTTCATCCTCAGTCTGTGATTTTTTTTCTGTATTGTGCAAAGATGCGAAGAGGAAAGCGAAGTTCTCTAGGATGTCATTTTTGGGGACTTTGAACAGGGAGGAAAGGAACAGCAGCCCCTTGTAGCAGTATTTTTTGGTGGTGGGTGATTTCTGTGATCAGCCATGTCTCCCTTGCAAGGTGGTTCTTCAGCGCAGTTCCAGTGCATGTTCTACACTTTTGTCTGTCGCAGCTGCCTTTTTGGGTTTTACTGAGCTTTTCATTCGAAAGAGTTTGTTGAGGGCTTTAACCGACTCGGCCAGGATTTGAGTCTCAGAAGAATTTGCATGCCTACACCTTGAATCTCTTACCTGAGCTCCCCAAAGAGACATTTCTACCTTTGATTGGCACATTACCTCATCTGCCCCAAAGCAGATGGGATTTTCAGGCTTGTGAAAAGTGTATTCACCCAAAGACTTGAATTGTAGAGAAAATTATAATTTTATCCGTTGGTTAGAAAGCACGCTAATATAATCTCTGACTCCATTTTGGTTGTAAACCAAATTTGGAGTATGAAGAAGAACATTCTAAGTGCTTGTGTGTTTTTGCCTTGTCTTTTAGGAGCGCACATTCTCCCCCATTTAATTTCTAGAGAGAAATTATCCTCCTCATTTAATAACCTCATAATTGTATCTTTTGCTCAGTGATCAAGTACATCTCTTTGGTGCCTGTGACTTATAGTAAAAAAATAGGTTTAATTTATCATAGGCTAACATAACATCCAGCTTGCTTTGATCTGTATGTTGCATGGATCAGAATCAATTGGCATGTACTCGGAGGGTTTTTCTCTCTCTTAAGATTGCATTAATTTATATGTACATATTTATATACTCTTCTAATGCTAGAGTGTATATTTCAGTTGTTATCATTTTTTATTAGCATAATATTTCATTTAAAGAAAACATTGTTAAAAACTATAGTTCATTTAACTGTGACTAAAGTTCCTTAAATGCAATTCATAAAGATCCATCGCTGTTGATGCGTAATCTAGGATTTGTCTGAGAGTTCCTATCAAAACCTTTGCAGATTAAATATAACCAACCAACCAACCAAACAAACAAACGCATAAAGTATGAAGACGAGGCTTAGCCAGGGCATTTACATGCCACAGATTTAGTATTTCAGGTTCATGTCAGCTTTCTGTTTTAACAGAGAGACTGTTGCATTGTTTTTTCTGCTGCTGTTTTAAATATGACAAATCATCCTCCCTGTTTATATATCTCTCTGTCTATCGTTTGGGTTTAGGGTGAATTTCACATGTGAAATTTCTCCATGTAACATCTGATATGTTCTCAGCATGCTGGGGAAGGGTGGGGGGGATCCTTTTTAGATTAATGGTCAGTGTCTCATACACACAAATTTGTGTTAGGATGCTACAGAGAAGGTGCGAATTACTGACAAGATCTGGAATAATTCCTAATGCTGTAGAAGGGTTCATTTTCTCCTCCACATGATGGATGAGGCATAAGAAGTGCTTTTCTGAGATCATTAATGCGCATCATTCTCTTAAGTGTTATTAAAGTCCGTCTGTCTGAAGCTGCAGGAACAATATCTTTCCCCTCATTTCGCCTGCTGTTTTTTTTTTAAAAAAAGAATAAATCACCCTCTACCTATAGATGCTGCCTTTTTGTAAATTCATTGTCAAAGGGTTATTTATTTCATAACGGTGCACACTTTCCAGAGCTACATTTCCCCAACCTTCTTTTTAAAATATTTGATTGCTGCTTGTGAGTCCACATGTAATTTCAAGAGTACATGATTCCTAACCTTTACAATTGCAACACCAGCCCCTGAAAAGCAAGCTTGTTAGGCTCTTTCCTTGAAGGTATTGTTCTAAGAGAACAGTCTCATTCTGCACTATATCTGGGCAAAGCAGCCCTCCTCTTAATTTTGGTTTGAATGTGGCAGGCTGTGGTGTGCGAGGCAAAGAATAAGGAAACGGCAACCCACTGGCAGGGACAGTTGTGCTGATAGTAACCCCACCACACTTTAAACATGTTTGCTGCCCCTCCAGAGAAAGTATTGGCATGTTTCTGAGCTGTGGTCCAGCTGGGGGCAAGGCAAGGAGGTCACAGACAGGTAGAGGCCAGGTGCCACCATCCAGTCTCGTATTTGGAAACAGAAATCATTATTCTTTTTGGAAATATCTTCTTTCAGCCATTTTATTTCCACATATTTAAAAAACTTTGGCCCTTTACTTGGGGGGGCCCTGGAAATGCAAACTGAGCCATGGTGTAAGTGGGGGCAGGGTGGTGGTGGTATCAGTAAGGCCAGCAGGGGAGGGGAGGGGTGTATGCCAGGTACTGATTGCAGATGGATCATATTAAATCAAAAGCAATTTTAGCCAAACAGGAGAATTCACTTTAAAGCTTTTTTAACCTTCCTTAAGAGCCAATTTTCCCCCCTCAAAGCCCTGAGATAATAAAATACAATATAATTTATGGAGCGCTTTCCGTGGGTCTACATTCCTAACTCTCTCCCTCTTTTTCTTTTACTGTAAGATAAAACATACCCAACCACTGGGATGGCAATCAAGACAAAACAAAATGCAGCTGATCATAAAGTCGTTTCAAAATGCCACACTCCTTTTGAAAGAGGCTTACCTGGAAAGGGTCCCCGATACACTTTTAATAGAATTTTAAAAAGTTCGAAACACAGCTGGGCAAAAGCCACAGCTGGGCTCTTGAACATTTAATTTGAGATTTGAATAATTCTCCAGATTGAGCTAGAATCATGAACGCCATATAAAAAGACCACTCCCCACCCCCATTCCTAAATTACATTATTCCACAGATGTGCAAATACTTCAGAGGGAAAAATTACATTGATCAGATTTTAATACCCCCCATGTCACCCTTCAGTCAAAGGAGGGAAAAGCTCCCCCCAGCCCTTTTCGTCTTCAGAAAGGTGCTAGATTATAAACATCTGAAGGAAATGAAAGGGGGGGTGGCCAGTCCGCCCCCAAATTCTTTCCAGATTTTCATTCCTTTCGCCAGAAGCCTTCTGTTCTAAGAGATGAGGGAGGGTTGGGGGGGATGAGACTGTTTCTTATTTAAGACTGAAAATCAAATACATTGATTATAGAGGTTACTAATTTTGATTTGGCTAATTTTGAGGGCCTTGGACCTGTACCCACAAGGGCCGGGAAGCTTTCTGGGAATAGGAGCGACCCCCTTTCTTTGGGTCTGTATTTTCCTGAGAGTTTGGGAGCCCTGGCAGGCACAACCAGAGCCATGAGTTCAGAGCAAACACGTGTCTTCAAACTGCTTGGCAAAAAAGAAGGTTTGGCGGCCAATTTTTAATTCTTTACAGGAGACAATGAGGAGCAGATAAGCCATGTGTATCAAAGCAGAAGCTTTGCCTCAGTTTTCATTTGTGAACGTGCAGCCACAAGCTGCAGCCTGCATGTGGATGTGAGAGGAGAAGTGGGTTAAAGCGCCTTATCTTGGCTTGAGTGAAAGCGCCTCGTAGGCCCTGGCTGCTCACAAAGCCTCCATAAGTCGAGGAGGGAATGGCCAGTCCAGGTAACGGCAAGAAGTTGTTCTAATTGATTGATTGATTGATTGATTGATTGATTAATATACCTCCCTATACCCGGAGGTATTATGGCGGTTCACAGAATGAAATCAAAATATAAAACCACAATATATATAATCAAAATAAAAACAACAACAATGCCCCCCCCCAAAGTGTTCTGCTGTGATCATGGAATGATGTTTGCTTTGAGCTAAACAACAGGTGCTTTTGTATAATAACACAGTAGTTTTGAATGAGATTTTTGCAGTGGCGTTGCTTGGTCCATATGGCTGGTGGTGCAACCTTGAACTGAGGAATTAGCCCATGCATTTTAACACTGTTGTACATTGCCTCAAGACTTGACGTAGGAAGATAAACAATCAGTAAGATTGGTCACCCCCTTGAGTTGCATCAGTTTTGCAAAGATGGCCTCTCCTGATGAACTGAAGTGTGGCCCCAAGGCCTCTCCCACCCAACCTCCATTCGCTGCTTGCCCAAGTTGTTGTTGTTGTTTAAAAAAGAAGGCAAAATCAAGCCTGGCACCGTGGTTCCTTGCCTTTTGCTGTTCTGAAAAACTGAAAAGCCCCAGTAAAGAGGCGAAAGCAAAAGAATGCAGAGCCGATCACAGCGCTATGGAAACTGCTCCACAAAAATGTGGAACGAAAGCTTCGCCGGAGTGTGGTTCATGTATTGTAACAGCTGTGACAGCCTGGTACCGTTTAACACTTGTTCAATTATAAGAAGGAGGGGGAAATTCAAAAGGAAGCTTGATTTATAGAAGGCACATAATAATCTTTCAAATGTATAATGTAACTGTCCCTCCTGCAAAAGAAAAAAAAGGAAAAGGAAAAAAGAGAACCCACCCCCTCTCTTCCACAGTCTTGCTCCCCAACAGTGCATGGTCTGTTTGACAGTCTGGGGAAATTCCTCTCCCATCCAGCTCCCCCGCCTTCTGGCTTGAAATAATGTTTCCTAGGGCTTGTGCTAATAGTTATTTGCAAAAGTATTTTGGGCCTAGCCAGGATTCTTGCAGAAACACATTGCTGTTTATGTTTTTGAGCACACTATTATTATTATTATTATTACTACTTTCTCTATAAATTATTATATTGCCATTGCATTAATGTGATTATTTTAAAAAGTGAGCGTGGCATGAAGTCACCAGCTCTGGCCTTTTCTGCTGAGGTGTGTTGGATCCTTTGTGTGGTGGTCAGCTAACAATTTGCAGAGATGTACCACAGCAGCATTTGCTGCAGGAAAAAGAGTCACTGAGTGAACACAGTAAATATATCATTTTGTTCCAGTGATAATTCTTCTCCTGTTTAAGTTTATTGCATCAGCTGTGTCAGAATATTTAGGGTTAAGATTCCCCTAAGACTTGTACTTAAATATTTACTATTGTTTGCTATTATATTTGTGGTATAAAAACTGTGAAAATATGTATCATATCCTTTGATTCAGGCGAACTGTTTAGTCTAGCGATAAGGTCAGCCCTGTGCTTTTCCTGTGGCTGTGTGTTTGCCTTTCTTTCTTTCTTTCTTTCTTTCTTTCTTTCTTTCTCTCTCTCTCTCTCTCTCTCTCTCTCTCTCTCAAAAATTGGGACTCCATTATGCTTGCCCTCTTGCATATCCCATCTTTCTCTTTGATCTTCAGCAAAAATAGTCATATAGTAAATGTTTGCATAAGGAGGCACACTTTGTGAGCAAAGGTCACTGGCTGCCGTTGACGAGAGTTGTGGGATAGGCAAGCAGGCAGTATTTCACCCCCCCCTTTAATATTATCAGACCTGCATAGCATAAAAATCACTGTGTGGCTGAATGAACAGAAACTTTCTGACTGCACTCCATGCAAATTAGACATGAAAATAAATAAATGGCTGTAGGGGAAGTCAAATCAATTTATCTCATGCCGATGGACTTCTGATACTAGGAATCCCCTTAGCCCCTCGCATGCTGGGGCAGTGCCCAGATGCCTGTAGGTGCTCTGCATTTACCCCCCCCCCAGGACCATCTATCTGCATGGAATCATCTGCCCCCCCCCCGAGCTCCTTTGCCCCCCACCCCATGTGGGGACCGTTTCCCTCCCTGAAGGAGACAATGATAGGGTCCTTTTTCCTTTGTGTCTGAGGCCTCCTCATACATACTTGGCTTGTCAATCATCTGAATTACAAACATAGTAAATAAGAGTGGCAAATGAACTCACCTCCCACCCACCCCCTTGCACCGGTCTGAGCCGAGGTGTAAATAATTCAAACTCCCCCACCCAGAATCTCGCATGGCTTGACAAACTCAGCTTGGACTTGACTGAAACCGGGAGACTGCCGAGACTGCGAAGGCGGTTAAAAATAAATAAATCTCTGACCGCAAACAGAGAAGCCTTCGAGAGAAAACCTGTTTGCTATAAGCCATGCGAAAAGGAGGGCCGCAGAAGAGCATGGTGGTTTTCTCTTTCTTCAGATTCAACACCCCCCCAAAAAAGATTTTTTCAGGGCTTCCCAACAAAAACAGAATTGTTTCTTCGTGTATATTATTTACGACCAAGTGGATGGTTTCCAGCTCTCTTGTCTGTTGTGCAGATAAACCGTTTCCTTATAATTCCTTCCTCCTCCTTTGCAATATCAGCCAACCGCCCAAGTAGCGGTCCATTGAAATCCTACTGAAGCCTGTTTATTGCTAGATATACCCCAATTAGGGGAGAAGGGGGGGTCCCCAGCAGCTCCTTTTAAAGGATGCAAAAGGTGCCAGAGTTGCCCATCCTGTGTTGCATGATGGAAGGAGACACAGACATGCCATGAGGGTAAACTGAGCCGGGTGGGGTGAGCTGACCATGTTGTCTTCAGACCAGGGATGTAGCCTTAGATTAGGTGAAGGATTTTGCAGCAGCTGATGGATTAGCTGGCTGGTTAAATTTCAAACGTTAAATCTCAGTAAAAGTGAATTTTTGGTCATGTATCATTTAATAAACAAAAGCAAGCAGTCATCCTTGGAAAGGATTATTTTATCCCATTTACGCTGAAACACCAGAGCCAAGGTGGATCCAGCAGTATAATGCAGTAAGCCCTTTGGGTTGGTCAAAATACTTCCCACACATCTTGTTCTAATCTTCCCAGCAACCTTGCAAGGTAGGTCTCACTCTCAGGAAGGGGTGGAAATTCGATTCAGTTTGCATTTAAAGATGAATTCGCACTCTCTGAAACACATAGTGAAACACAACTATCTTTTGAAATTTGCACTTTCTTGCTTTTTTTTCAGTTCAGTTCTCTGGCCGAGAAAATGTGTACATTTTGATAAAGTGTGTATTATAATGTTTGTGTAATGAAAATAACAAAAAATATATTGGGAGAAATTGCTTTGCAAAAATGTGTGAATTAGGCAAAATTTCATACAAATACATGTATATTGGTAGAAATTCATTCTAAAATGCTGATTGATTTTCAGAGGAGTCTTTTTTTTTTAATCTGCAAATGGATGTGGAAATGTGAAGAATTGAATTTAAGACTGGAAAAATGAGAAACAAAAATAAACTGAAATGGACACATTTGCCCTTTTTTTTTTACTCTCCTAGCCAGGAGTTGCAGGCCGTAGGGGCCCTGTTCAATGTGGCTGCTCCTGCAAGGCACAAGCAGCACCGTGGGGGAAAGCATGAACCTTGCGGCGTCAGGGGCCTTGCACTGCTGGCAGGCTGATCACTTGCGTTGGGGTATGTGTGTGTGTGTGTGTGTGTGTGTGTGTGTCAGTAGTACAGCGGAGTCGTCGGCCAGAAATAAATAAATCATCTACAGGGTCTGTGCCATTCTCCAGCCGAAAAGCTTCTCTCTTTCTCCCAGCAGCAGAAGATGGCTCTTCTACTTCCTAAGGGTGCTGCTGGCAGGCAGGACACTGCAAGGAAAGAAAGCAGGCTGACAGTCCAGAGAGATCCTCCTTTGCTGGCTCCCCATTGTTCTTTTGTTTTCTGTTCCTTTTGTCATCTCATTGTTTTATTCTCTTGCTCACTTTCCCTTCTCCTTACTCTTGGAATTCTCCCTCAATGTTTTATGCTCCCCACCTGACATCTCTTCCTCATCTTCCTTCCCCAAAATCTCTCCACTTGATTTTTTTTTTATGACTTCCAAAGAAAACAATATATATATATATTAGAGAGAGAGAGACAGAGAGAGAGACAGAGAGAGAGAGGAAAGTGACATTGAAGATTCCTTTGTTCCTCCTCACCATCCCTGACACTTCTTACTTTTGTCATGTGTCAGTTCTTTGTGAGCCTATGAGCAAGGACATATTTTTAAAGGAGGAGGGGGCTTAAAAATAAAATTAGAGCCCTACAAGTAAATAAATAACTGTAGGTAATAAGTGCCTAGATACGACCCATCAGGAACGTAATAAAAGAAGTGGCCGTTGTGCAAGAAGAGCCAGCCTGGGCCACCCCTACATTTATAGAAGGTGGGGAATATTCTTGGTGCATTGGGCCCAATAACAGCAGCCAAAGAGCAACAAATAATCATTTATTTTCCTCTACAGATGTGTTGTCTCCAGCTCCCCACAAAGTTGGCGGCTGCCTCTTTGCTGTGTTTTGTTTCCATTCTAGTGATTATTTCCTTGCAATATTTATCCAGCCTTTTGTGGACAAGAGCAGCCCTGTAAATGGCCGTGAGAGAAAAATAATATGTGTGCCATTTCATGACGGGGCCAACTTTCCTCCAGTCTGCCTTGAGGACTCTGGCCAGCTAAGAGCATCCCCTGGAGAGTATCCTCCATACACCATAACAAGAAACTCTGGTTGGCACCAAAGGGGCAGCATTTGAGAAATGAAATATGTAGAAAAGAATAAATGGAGGCACAGAGGTAGGTCTGCCAGTGCCGAAGTCTAGAGGACTTTCCGGGTGCAAGCAAACCACCTCCAAAGGCCACCCTTTTCGGACAGCCTGTCAGACATTTCCAACCAAGCCAGCATTTCAGGGGATTTAACTGGTCGGCCATTTCTGTGGTTTCCTTGGAATGTTATCATTCATGCTGATCATGTTTTATAGTTTCAGATGTATTTTAGAGTTGCAGTTGTTAGCTGTATAGCGCTTACTGGAATATAAGTGGGGTAAAGTTTATATTAACCAAAGGAAACGATTCTGCAAGGCAGATATCTGGTTCTGCCCTTCTCAGAGTAAATGTTTCCTACCCACCAAAAAATCTGGCGTCATAGTTTTCTTACCCAGCGCACAACTGCTTTCAAGCGGTCTTTACGGCTGTGCTGACAGGGGCTGATAGGCGCTGTTGTCCAAACCACCTTCAGGGCACCTAGGTTGCTAATGGGAGGGGCGGGCTGTCTACCTGTTACCTGGATTGGCCTGTTCAGAGGAGACCTTTCAGGAAATCCCTTGTTCCAAGCAGGATAGTGGAACGTTGGACCTGGACTTAATAGGGGCCATACAGTTCTTTCCCCCCAAATGGAGGGTGGGAAGGTGGCAAACTGTGGGCCCTTTGAGTCTGAGTTTGAGGACAAACACGAGGGCCACGTGTGACTCCCCTGCCTCCTTCCTGGCTGCACCGTCTCTTTGGCGTGAGGCCGGCACAGATGGCGGAGACGTCATGAAGTTGCTCCCACGATGCTGGCGCTGCCTGCTGATTGTGTGCCACCCCCACTTCTCCCTACTTGAGATCTGAAGATGAGTGCTTGGAGGAAGGGGGGCAGCCACAAGCCGAAGACTGAGGAGGGCAGCCGCCCACGTGATTATTTTCCTTTGAGTAGTTCTCTTGGAGCTCAACATGCTTGGAAGGAGCTGAAAAGAGAATCTTTAGCTGAGAATTAAGAAGGAAAACACGAGGGGGGGTGTTGATGTCAGGAGCAGAACAGGATGCTTTACAAAGGGAAGTGATGCATACTCCAGTGACTTCTCTTTTACTTCACGTTTGGTGAAGGAGATTGCTAGGCTGGGCATGTCTCCAGCTAATTTTCCAGCCTTTTTGAAATGCCAAGAGCGCCTTCCCAGGGCGACGTACCTCTGCTTTCCCAGTAGATGGCATTGCTGTCTGTTCAGTAAGACCTGGCTCCTATTTTGCCTTCTGTTAGGGCTTATTTTCATTAAATGCTGGCTGTGTGTGTGTGTGTGTGTGTACACACAGCAACATGTGTGTGTTTTTTCCTTGTTACCTGTAACTGCAAGTAGTAAAAGCTACTTTTAATATCTATGCTTCATATGACACCTATATGTCATAGGAGGCCACACATGTATTCAGGCAAAGGGGTGTTTTTTGTTTTGTTTTTTTTAAAAAATTCAGGATTTGTCCACATGAGAAATGGTCTTTCCAGTGTCTTCTGTTCTGGACAGTGCTTCATGGAGTCTCTCCAGAACATGTTTCTTCCAATATGCTGTTGGGTGGACAACTCACTCGGCTTAATTCTGGAGCTTAATTTATTATATTTCAGTTTCTAAGGAGACTTTTTTTTTTAGAGCAAAGGTCAGGCAGGGGATCCAGCCAGTGACAGACTGACTCCTGAAGTGGAATCCATTTTGAAGTGCAAATTATTTGGAGGAGGGCAGCAGGGAAGTCAGTGGGGTCAAGGTCAAATTCAGGCCTCTACCAGTTGTTTCCCCCAGTTATCCCCCCCCCCCCCCGCAATACACTTTCTTGTTTCCCCTCCTCGGCTTGCAAATACCTGATAGAACTGTAAATAGAGGGGAAGTAACGCAAGAGCCGATGTTCTGAGGTAGCTTGGCTGATGCCAGATCTCTTGTGAGTTTAAACACCCATCTCCAGATGGGCTCCCCTGGGAAGGAGCAAAGAACAAATACACACCCCACAATCATGAAATACATAAACAGAAATGCTGGCCTGGCTCTCGCAATCCTGCCTGCTTGCTGCTGCCGCAACTGACTCCCCCCGCTCTTCCTCCCCCCATGTTCCTCCAGGCTTATGTGTCTCCCCCCCACTTCAATGACTGAACCTGCAGTTGATCCTTTTCAAAAACGGAGGTTAGCATAGAGGGTTGGAACAGGAAACATCTGCCAAAGGGGAGAGATGGCACCTTTGCACAAACAGGCCAAATGCTTCCCTTGATCTTCTCCGCTGTGTTTTCACCTGCATTTTCAACACTGCTATGCGTGTTTAATGTTAGTTTTGCAGCCTCTCTAAAACATGTATTTAGCTGCTGTTAATTGAGGACAGCATAAATTGGTTTCTCCAGCTTTCCGCTGAAACAAGATAGCATCCCCATATCAGGATTAAGTTTTTTCCCCTCTGTATCAAATGGCTTAAAAATACTGAACTCAATTCCTTTTGAATTAACTGAGCCTTATTTTATCCCCCCACCCTCCAATATCACCTATCACCATAGTAACCACTAGCTGTCAGTTCAGTTTCTGACATTTTTCTCATTTGCTAAGATTTCAGAATTGCCATCCTCGCTGCCAACATGTCATGAACAAGGAAAAAAAAATTGCATGAAAAATCTAATGGGTGTCTGGTCTGATTGTCCTCACTTGTGGCAGGAAAGACAAAAACTGATGAATTGTGAAATGTATTCAGAAGGATTCAAGAAAAGCAAGAAGGCGCTCGGTTCCCCCTCCCCCCTCCCCTCTGGCAACACCTCCTCGTTTTCATCTTGTTTTGCTTGATGCGCCTTACATGTTTGCCCTGACACTGGGGGTAGGTGGGTGGGTGTCAAAATTTAAGAGGAGCAGCCTTCACCATCACCCTGCTGCTGGCTTCCCTCCCCCCTCCCCCCCCCTTTTAAAAAAGTCATCATTAGAAAATAAAGTTAGCCTGATTTGTTATTTAGCAGCAGCCATTCCCACTCTATTGGTGCCCAACAAAATTTGCTCCGGTCACTGCTTACAGACAATTCTGTTGATTTTCTCAGTTTTTTAAAAAAGCTCTGTGTATTTGTATTCATCCGACAGAGGGGGAACCCCCACCTCAAGCAGAAAAAAAAGGAAATATGAAAGATGGATGACCTAGAAAGGGGCAAAAAGTACCCCTCTCTTTTTAAAAAGAGGACATTGATGAGCACTACATTCCTTCTTTAAATTCCCTCGTGTATTGTCTTTAACAGCCTGCTAAAGAGAAATCACACTTAAACCCATTTTTTAAAAGTCTCTCTCCCCCCCCACACAGAGAATGGTTCTTTAAAACCATTCTTTAAATGGTTCTTAAAAATAAAAGGGAAAGCAACTATTGTTGTGTGGTGTTTCTGTTTTTATTTTTTGCATGTACATTATTTCGATAAAATAATGAAGACTTTTCTTCCACCATCGAAATCAACACATTTGATACTGAGGAGGGATGAGGGAATCCACGTGTCCATTTTCATGCGTGGGCAGCGCTTGAGATACTACCTGTGCCTGATGCCAGCCGCCTTCCCACACTGGCGCTTCGTCCACCGTGGTGTTCGGAAATGCATCCATGTCTCCAACAACTTGTTTGGGGGACAAGTGCAATCTTATCACAGCCTCTGTGTGTTTCCCTGGCTGTCTACAAATTCTGGCTCAGCGGCAGGAACTCATTTCAGAAACATAAAACTGGCTTGATAAGCAGCTGCTGCTCAGCTTGGCTCCTTGAGGAGTCTTGGGGTTGTGATCGCCTCTGCCGAATGCCACCAAATTGTTTCTCTTTCGCATTCCAGATGCTGCTTCTGAAGCTTCAACTGTTGAAAAACATGCAAGCGGATAAAGGGGGGGGGGTTCAGTGGGGACGGGAAGACTCTGAGAAATATAGAACATTATAACAGTTTGCGGGTGCGGTGTGGGAGAGATAAAACAATTTCTTATCGTTGCTCATAATACACATGTATTCCATGTTTCCAGGTGTCGAGTAAAAGAGCAGGGGCCTGGAGACAATTCTATGAATATACAAATGTAAACATCACAAAATAAAATCCACATTGGTATTTTTGGTAATGTGAGATTGGGGTTCCAATTCGGCCACATGCTCTGATTCGCGTTGCGTTTTATTTTTCAGTGTTGACCCTGTGGCTTCTTAGTATTCTCTGAAACGGCTGAGTGCCTGCGGGGAGCCTCTCTTTGCAGCTGCCCACACCTGCATTTGTCAGATTTTGTGCCTATGTGCTTGGGATGCAGGCGGGAGGAGGAATTTGTGAGGTGTAATAATTACTCAGCTTGCCCAAAATTATCAGCGTTTTGGAATGAAAGTCAATAGTTTCTGTACAGTTCCTTGCTTTCCCTGAGACATCAAGCATGATTATTGATTGTAAACTGCCTATTTCACTTTTGGTAAAACAGATGCTGTGTTGATTTCAAGGAGCCAAGAACCTGGAAGCCTGTACACATTTCGATAAGCAGCCGCTGTATGTTACACTACAGCCGCCCCCAAACGCACAGCACGGGCAGAAGCATTTCTAGATGTCCTTCTGGGCTGTAAGATTTCCCCTAATCAGCAAGCCTTGCGAGGTTGGCCATGGCCGCCTCTGCCCTCAAGCCATCACTCCTCTGGTTAATTGTAAAAATTCCACACACTTTGGGAAATGGGAACGCATCATTTATATTCCGCTTCTGTCAGGTGTATAAATATTAAAATATATTAGCCCCAAAATGGCTGATTATCCCTCAAACATTTCGCGATAAATCTCACCTTTTTATGGTGTGGGAGGGGGCTCTCGTGCCTAAATATTTTACGATGTTTGGAAATATTCTTTAAACAACCTGGATTTATTATTAATGGTTTAAACATTTATAACAGCCTTAAAAATTCCGAGGTGCTGCTCACGTTACACTCATCTACCAAGATAAAGTTATTTTTCCATGCAAAATGTATACAGGCAACTGAGATGATAGCCATTTTCTGTGATGTGTGTGTGTGTTTGGAAAACATACCGTGTGGCTACCAGGCAGAGATCGCTTTCAAATATCGAGGTGTTCTCAACAGCAATGCAGCATTAGACATGAAGTCACACAGAAGCACTGATAGTAAATATGTTAATATCTGTGCGCGCGTTTGTGTGTACGCCTGCTTTGTATCAGCCATGCTTACGTTTCCCATTTTGTGTAGGAGCTGCACGGAGCCAGAGGCAGATGGGCCTTTTGGTGCAGATAGGAAAATAGCCTTGGTAGTTGACACCTTGCAATTTTACTGAATTTACCTTTAAATAATAATAAAAAGCCCACATTTTTTCTGTTAGGTTCCAGGGGTGGGGAGCTGGAGCAGACACATGTGTACACAATTTGTATCTCATATAGTATTCGGGACAAAGTTATGAATACATAATGCAGGCAACGGATAGAAAAGAGGGTGATACATATTTATTGACCCCCAACGTAAGTGTGTGTTTAATGAGCAAAGGGCCATCAGGCTGTGCAAAGGGAGGCAGTGTCAGACCAGGGTCTGGTAAATCTACAGTCAAATAAAATAAAATAAAAATAAAAAAAAGCTTCACCTCGCCTTGACAAGCTGACTTGGGGTTTGTGACACAGTCAGTTCATTTGATTCTCAGAACTCAGCTGGGGGTTAAATTGGAATCCAGACATCAAAGAATTCTTCCAGCAGACCCAAATTTTGCCCATATAATTTTTTTTCTTCCAGTTGTCATAATTTTAGCTAATTTCACAGTGCAATAAATTTTTTTTTTTTTTTGCCTTTGAAGTATTTCCCAAACATATAGCACCGTCGTAGGCAAAATATCACAAACTGCCTTTTGCACATACAGGTCTCTTTTCCTAGGCCTTCCTTGCTGGATGTGTGTGCACCCTGCTCTCTTCTTATGTGTCTGTCTGTGTGTGTGTGTGTGTGTGTGTGTGTGTGTTTCACACACGTGTCTGATGTTACCTGAGGATTTCAGCCCCTCAGACCACTGCATCAGCTGCATCATCATCATCATCATCATCATCTCCTCTCGGGGCCTTTCCTGGCTTTTACTTGCTCTCTCGTTGCCCCACAATTGTGGTGTCATAAACCCCTCCAGACACGTGGAGCAGCGTGTGCAGGGAATGCTCAGGCTGCGGCTTGGCTTCTTATCGAAAGGTCAGGGCTAAGGGAATACATCAGGCTGCTATTGGGGATGGTGGTCGCTTGCCATTTAGCCTCCCCGCCTTTTATCAGATCACTTTTGTAACACAGACCTAATAAAAGAAGGAACTGTTGGCAGTAGCGGGGGGTGGGTGGGACGGGGACGGATGGAGAGGAGGAACCAAAGCGGGGAGGAAATCTTGTCCTGGTTTTGCTGCCTTTCCCAGCCCTAACACTACGCAGCCCTTTCTGGTGTGCTTCTGTTCTTGCCTTTGGCCTTTTCTCTGGTTCTGCCTCCTTCACCTTTCTATCCCTTTAATTGTGCTCTTGTGTAAGAGAACTGAAATTTCATTTTGCTAAAATAATCACTCAGGAAGGGGAAAAGACACCCTCCTCTTTTATGTTGTCTTGACATTTTTGGCCAGGGCGGGCAGTGGTCTGGGAGGGGATTAACACAACGCTCTTGGTTGCGAAGCCACCATTAATATTTTCTGCGAGGCTTAGAAGGAGGGGAAAAAAGGCGACGTTCGCTGGGCAGAGGAAGTTTCCTTCTGCATATATTTTATTGTGTGGGGTTTTAAGGCGTCTTTGAGGCTGATCAACAGCCTTGCTATTGCAGAACCATTTGTATGGCTTTGAGGCTGTCCTTTAATTGGAACGCCACAGCCTGCTGGACACCCAACACAATTTAGCAAGGCCGGCAGGGCTGGGGCTGGGCTAATGTATCACTGCATTTACATTCTTTATGGAACACCCAGATGGCTTTTTAGCGGGTAAACTGGGGAGATGAAAGAGAGCAAAGCCCAGTGTCCGACGGCCATCACTTTTGAGCATGCAGGTTGGCGAAAAGGGCAGCTGAGCCGAACTGGTCACATTTCCCGTGGGGTGGGGTAGGGAGGGGGGGCAAAAGCTTGCTGAGACTCGGTTCCTGGTGGATGAATCATCTTCAGCTGGCTCTCGTGTGCCCTGCTGCCTGCCTGCCAGTTGCAATGCTTTGTGGCATTTCTCTTTTCCACGGGGGGGGGGGCAGCCCTCCCTCCCCCCAGTCCAAGCAAATTGCATCTCATTTTATGCCTGTTGATTCCTTGGGCATGAAAAAAGCTTTTTGAAATTTCAAAGCTTCCACATTCTTTTAGTTTCCAGTTTGAAAAGACAGAGGGAGGGAGGGAAGCAGGCGGGGACCTGGCCAGCCAAACGAGGGTGCCTGGCCAGAAGCTCAGCATCCTCATGGAGACACAAAAGGCATCTTTGGACCATCCCTAACTGCCTGGCTCCTTTTCGGGGGGGGGGAGCGGATGGGTGGAGGAAGCCAAGTCTGAACACTTTGAGCTCATTCAGGTAGCTGGAAATTGCCTCTCGCTTCCAGGCAGTTATTAACGGATCTATTTGAGGAGAGCCGGTGTCCCAGCTGTGGTCTTAGCACAAAATGTTTTGCTTATTACTGACTCATGGCAGGAATTTTGTGCCATTCTCCCCCCAAGTGGAGGTGTGTGTGTGTGTGTGTGTGTGTGTGTGTGTGTTGGTGGAGGGAGAGTACACCCTAGTCTGGATGGGAAGGAGGAATTGCCACGTGTCTCTTTTGTTGGAAATAAACGTTACCCTTTCCATCTTTATTACTCTGTTGCCAATTTATGTGACTATTAGCCAACCAAGGTGGATGGCGGCTGCAGAAGCGCCAAGGTGGGTCTGATGGTCCTTGTGGCTATTTCGGGCAATGTCAGAAGCACTCACACAGACATTCTTCGCCCCCCTCCTTTTTTTTTTATTGTCCTCCCAGGGAGCAGAATTTGAACTTAATATTCCATGAAATAAGCCATTGTAATCACGTTGGGTTAATAGAAGAAGTAAAATTGCCTCTCCTCTCACAAGACATTAGAGCCAGACTGCGTTATTAAAGTTTTCTTGCGGACAGGCGCTTTAAAATATAGCCTCAGTGGCTGACACAAGTCTTTTCAGCGGGGATGACAGCTTTTCAGATCTTAATAGGCTGTTCCTTTCTGGCCTGTGCGTTTTCCACATTTCTCCTTTCGGAGCCAGGCTGTGACTTGATGGCTAAAATCTGACATGTAGAAGGTGCTGTGTCTACCGCAGCAGAAGGAAAGTAAAAAAACAAAACAAAAACCCTTATTCGTCCTTAGAAAACGAGATGCCTGCACATTGGCACCAATCAGCAAACAATTAAAACTTAAGAAAAGGGTTCCTTTAAAATCACCGCCTTTGACTCATTTGACCCAAATGCCCCTTTTATCCTATTTATTTATTTATTGACACAGTCCATCTCTCCAGAGATATGGGTGGGTGCTTACAAATCTGAATGGCTTGTCTTTTTGGACAAGAACTGGCCAAATTTGTTGGCAATGTTTTGCTCCGTTGAATTTTATACTAGACTAAACGGAAACGGCAGGTGACAGATTACAGAGCAGCCTCTTTTCTCGAATGCTGTTTTAATTTCAGTTCACTGTTGAGTTTTGGGAGGCAGCAGCGAAGGAGAGAGAAAAGGAGGCTCCCGGACACACTTGGCTTTAGTTTGCGGGGTGTAATCATGTCCAGTAGAGACAGAGTGACTCTCTACTGGCAAAGAATCCTGGGAACTGTAGTTTGTCAAGGGTGCTGGGAATGGTAGCTTTCTTGGGTGCAAACTACAACATGCGGGATACTTTGGGGGAAGCCATGCGCTTTCAATGTACCGTAGTTTTGCTCCAAGCATAGGAGAAATGCAACATCCTGGAGAGGGCTGGGTGAGCCTGATGAGCTTGAGCTCTCTTCCCAAGGTAGGAAGGATAACACTCGTTCACAGGTGGTTCCTGTTGATGAGTTGCCTTCTCCTCCAAAAGAGGAGCTCCCCAAAGGCCTCCTTGTCCACTTACGTCAAGGCTTCTTCCCTGTCTGTCTGCCTGCCTGCCGTGATCATACTGTGTGCATGTTGCCCACATCAGAGCTCATACTTGTTTCTTTTGTCTCTCTGTGTGTGTCCCTGACATACTCTGTAGCCCACTTGTGCCTGGCCTTGGTCCAGCTGCTCCAAGTCCCTGCCAGGACCTGCTCTGTCTCATCTCTTAGCTGCTGCCTTAATGGTGCTAGCATTAGTCTACTGAGCCTTCACCACTTCAATCATTCATTTGTAATTTTATTTGTATGCCATTTTTCAATAAAGAGAATCATGTTCAAAGTGCCATACAACAAAGCAAACAGGAGTACATCTCAAAATCAGCCATCACAAGAACAATGGAAAAGAACATAAAAACCAACATAATAGTAAACATACAAATAATAATAGTAATAATAATAATTCAGTACTATAAATGCAACAGTATGAGGTTAACAACATTACACCTCCTGGAAATAGCAAAAATAACAATGGAGCTTGACAGTTTTACTTTGATCCTGAAAACACCTCTCCCAAGATGTACTTCCAGTTGCAATTGCCTTGGCCCCAGAACCATGGACTTCTATGCAGCAGGGGCGAGGGGTCAAGGGGAGCAGTTCTCTCCCCAGCCCCGCTCCCAGCCAAGAGTCACCATCCCCAGGTTCCCAGCTTTCTTTTCTTTTTTAAAAAAAGGACATTTCTGGCATCTGTAGAACCTGAGATACGGTGCCCAATACGCAGGCTACTATTCACATTTGTTTTGTGAGAAACTCACCTCCCACTTCAGTAGTTTAGCCCATTTGTTTGGAAAGCAGATCTAGCCAAGGTTAGAGTGAGACTCTTGCTACTAGAAGACTCTAGAGAGGGAACTTCTTGGTATGTTTGCCAAAAAAAATTCCGCTGGTGGAGAAGGCATTGCTGCTGCCGCCCACAGAAAACAATGCAGGGATTGGGGGGGGGGGGTTTAGCGCAGCTGAGCTTGGAGGCTAATGTGTGTCAGCTAAAAAACAAAAGGAGGCTGCAGAGGCTCATGATCTTTCTGACAGGTCAGATTTAAGAGAGAACAAGAGATGGTAAATGTTATAAAAATTATTCTACTAATACCAATACAGCCAAACTCCATTGTTAGTATACGCATATATATATTTTTTTTAAATGAAGAAACAAGAAACAGTGCCAAAGCAAATAGTGCCCCCTCCCCTGTCCTAAGCCCATCTCACAATTTAATTTTATTTTTTAACAGATCAAGTCGTATACATAGCTACCCTTTTCTTGAACTATTTTTTTTTACATAACATGAAGTAGTCCACACAAACACCTGAAACATCCAATTCTCTCTTTACCTAAGATGTTAACTGACAGCTTTTTATTTAATTCTTCTTGATAATTAACTTGGCTCTTTAGCATTGCTGACAACTTAATCAAGCTCAGTTGTTCCCAGATCTTTCTGGTGATATCCTGCTTTGTTAGCTCACATGTAATTGGCATAGAACAGCCTTGCAATGGTCAAAACATGTATTATCTGGATCATGTAGGAATACTATATATATATATATATATATATATATATATATATATATATATACACACACACACACACACACACACACACACACACACACACACACACACAGAGACACAGACACACACACACAATAACAAGCAGCGGTTCTAACGATAACTCAACTTGCAAAGCTTTCCCTTATGATTTTAACCACACAGTTCTAAAACCATTTTTCTTTAATACACCCCCAACACAAATGGGAGATATTTCCCTTTGTGGCTTCACAAAACCAACACTTTCCATCACCAGTGCTCCTTATCATCTTTGGGCTCCTGGGCAACTGGAGATGCCATTGGGTAGCCATCTAAATACAGTTTTCTTGGTAATTAGTTGATAGAGAAAAGGAGGATCCTGAACTGAAAAGATGACACCATACTTCTTTTGGAATATTTATTCAGAGGTCTTTATTTTCAAAGAGGTATGGATAAAAGAGTCAGCCATGCAACTTCCTGGGTAACTTTGGGCCAGTCTCTGTATTTTAGCTTAATCTAAATGGGGAGGTGGGTAGGCTTAGTCTCCCTTTAAAAAGCTGAACAACTCTTAGGGTGTCCTTGCGATGAAATAAGGTGGTAATAAAATTGTTGTTGTTGTTGCAATTGATTGATTTATACATCTAAACCACCCTCTCAAGGTAATTTACACATAAAACAATTAAAAACACAAAACAGCAGATAATTAAAACAAAACTGAAAGCCTAACAAATGGACATGCATGGTAAAAACCCATTTATACAGCTGGGAAATCCTGTCAGAACAAAAAATATTTATTATTATTATTATTATTATTTATTACATTTGTATACTATTTTTCATCTGAAGCTCTCAAGGCAGCTCACAGCATAAAATACATAATAAAACCACAAAGTACATAATAAAAACAAGGAAAAAACCAACCAATAACCCCCTCCCCCCAAAATGTATTCCAGTAGGAATGCTATTCCATAGAAGAGGGACAGCTACACTAAAGCAACTGTGACGATGAAGATCAAAATATTCCTGTACTACTTTGGGGGAAAGTTCCATGAGGTTTGCAATAACAAAAATCCAATTAAAACCAGTGTTATGGTAACATAGAAAAGGCAAAGAAAACAATAATGAAAGCAACAAGGAAACAAAACTGAACCTTACTTTTCTACCCCAGAATTTAATTGTGCAACATCAGCTGATATTAGCAGCAGTATGTCTCCCCTTCTAATTCACCAGAGGGGACCTGCTTGCAATCCTGCAACGTTATATCCTTGAAGTGACGCTGAATTGGAAGCATGATCCATAGAAGTAGGCGTGTGTCTTGCAGAGAAGGGGAAGGCCTCATTGCTCTCTGTAGAGATGACATTTTTTGGAGTGTTTCTAAGAAGTGGCTTCTGTTCTTCAGCATCTCCCTCCTGAATATTGCTAATCTTGCAGTATGGGAAACTGAAGAGGTCAGACATGTTTCCAAGTCCAGTTTCATTCTCTGATAATCTGATCCTTCTCCCAACCAGGGGAGCATCAAGTGCTAGCTTCGCCCCTTCATGTGTGAAGATGCTCACATGGGGGGCTAACGAGTCTCATCCAAAGCCACAGGAACATGGGAAGCTGCCTTAAACCGAGTCAGTCCCATCGGGAACTCAGGATAGCCTACACTGGTTGGCAGCAGCTGCTCTCTAGGTTCTCGGGCAGGCAGAGGTCGTTCCCTGTCGCACCTGGAGATGTTGCTTGGGATTGAATCTGGGTGCTCTGCCACGTCATGACAGGCTCTTCCTTAAGGTCAAACACAGCGTGTGAGGAGGACACTTTGGAGGCGGCGGAGAAGACTGTGGTAACCAACACTTAGCCAGACACTCAGCAGTTGTGCAAGGGGGATAAGTGAGAAGAGTGGTTAGCAATGAAGTCCTTCATTCTTTGAACAAGGAATGCCAGGTTGCTACTGACCTGGGACCCTTTCCATCCAGCTCCAACTCTCAGATGAATGGAAACAGGTTGTGGCAACCATCTGGTGAGAACAAATGCTTGTGTGCAGAGGCCCTCTTTTCTTCTACATGTGCCACTTCTTTGAAAACAGGTGTGGAGGCTACGCGTTAGTGGAATTAGCAGCACAGCTGACTGACATTTCTTGCCCAAGTGGCATCTGCGGGAGGAGAGAGGGATGCAGGGTTCACCAGTGGCGGCTGCCGCCTTTGAGATGAAGTAAACATAAAGCAGGCCAGAGCTCTGTTTTGGATCTCCATTCTTCCCTTTCCCTCTTCTTCTGTTTTGGTGCTAAAGTATAAGTGAGACCTCCTTACAAAGCCCCATAATGGGACTGTGAGAATTGCTAGACTAAATGAGTGGTGCCTGCTGAGTATTAGAAACATATGTTGGGAGGCCAGAGTAATTTTCCTCACAGACAAGGAATCTCAAGATGAGCTTGAACAAACATTCTGAGCCTTGCTTAAAAATATCAATAAGGCAGATATGCAGAAGAGCGTTTTCTAAAGTTGGCAGCATTAAATGCATATTCAGAATGCCCAGAAACTGGTTCTACTTCCTGGGATGTTTTATCAAAGCACAATATGTAAAAAGCAGGGGCAGGGATATATAATTTTTTTGTGACCAATTTCAGGGACTTGACAGTTTCTCAGCAGTTGGACTTTTAGAAGGGGATAGCTACTGTGTTTTGAGTCCTGAAGTTTGACTGGAGGCGAAGAGGAATGACTGTTTATTCCCCTTATTTTGCAGCAACCTGTGTTGCATCTTCAGAGGCAAGTGCAATGTTCCACAACTTCTGTCATCAGCTCCCATTTTGCTTTCAATTTTTTACGTTAGCTATCATTGCTGGCACGTTGACTATGGGCTAAAGAAGAAGCTCCTCAAATGAAAATATCATTCTTCCCCCCCCCCCCAAGCCTGCACTGAAATCACATGAATGTTTTGCAATTTTGTATATTAATAAAATCTGAAACTCTTAAATCCCACATGAGTGAAGCTATGGCATTAGTTCTTTAACTATGTGCCTTCAAACATGACAATCTGGCCTTTTCACATGGAGTCGCACAATGTGCTGTGAATTATTTTATGACAGCCAAATAATCCCACGCAGGTGACTAAAGTGCATTGAGACACTGTTCCAAAGGTTGTAATAATGCCTTCTTTTCAGAATGGAAACATGGCACTAATAGAGCCTTCGACAACCAGATACCCTCCAGCTGGTTTGGTCTACAATTCCCATCAGCCCCAGCATCATATGGCCGGGCTGGCTAGGGCTGATGGGAGTTGTAGTCTATAACAGCTGGAAGGCAGCAAACTGGTGAAGGCTGACCTCGTGCAAAAAAATGTGGCTAGAATCCTCAGGAATTCACCACAGGCTGTCTCAGATCCACAGCAGCAAAGGGTGGCGAAAAAGTTATTATTGAAATATCCTGCTAAAAGCTGCTTTTGTCATAGAATTGGATTCTTTCTTTCTTTTTCATTTTTTAGCCGTGTTAGATTAATGAGAGGCAACTCCCGAATCTGCATCTCTTTTGCTGATATTGCGTGGAAACCAACCCTGGCAATAGAGAACTCAAGGAGACTCCGGACATTGTTGCTTTGCCGGTCCTTTCCTGAACGTATTTCATTTCTGTATTATTGTATGAAAACTTAAGTTTTAATACCATACCACAGGACACTAAGGACCCTATTCAGAGACTGTTTGTGTCCCGTGGAAGGGGCTTTTAATGTACTGTAAGTCTGATTTGAAAAACCAGCCCTCCATACGACTCTCTGGCAAACGGGAACTCAGAAAATCGGGCCGTTACTGAGATGGCCTTGGCATTTGTGCCGGCTCCTTTGACGTGCCTGCCGCAAGCCCGATAGGGGCTTCATTGTGCCACTTCCACAAAGAAAGGGAACGTCGCCTCTTTTCTTCTCTCTCAGTGGCTGACATAAGAAGGTTTTCGGAACAAAGGGCAGAGTTGTGCCAAGGAGCAGTCCAAGAGGATTAGCACTTCCGAACAGCGGAAGGCCTCCCTCGCCTACCTGCCTCGTTCCTGCTCTTCACTGCATTTTTGGGTTTGGGCTTATGGCAATTTCAAGTGAATGATGCATTCATTCTCCGCACAAATCTTATTTCTAAACTCTAATTTAATAGCATTAAACCCTAAGCTGCCTTGGTTTTAAGAGATAAAACTCCAAAGTTGATAACTGCATTTAGGAATAGTTCAGGTATTGAGTTTCTAATTTGCTTCCTGAGCATGGAAATCCCTCAGATAGTCAATATTGACGACCTTTAATTGGTAGCCGGAGCCTCCCGCTGAGCAAATGTTTTTCTCTCCAGCAGAAGGAAGAGGTTCCAGGTGCTGGCAAGGCATCCTTGGCTGCAGCTACTCAGGACCACACTCTTCCAGGCAGGTCAGGCTTTGAGCAGGGCATCCCCTCTTCTGCTGCTGCTGTTGATCTTTGCTCTTGCTTCCAGGCAGAGCTGGAGGGGATTGCCCAGAGTAGGGCCAGCAGACACCACCTGCCCTGTGAGGAGAAAGAAGAGGGGAAGGGAGGCAGACACACGCATCAGGCCTGCTCCAGCCACACTGTCTCGCCGCCAGCCAACTTCAAATGCTATACCATTTGTTTTAATCCTTTAAAATTGCAAACCATCTTGGGTGCCTTTGGCAGAAAGGGGTGCATTTGGCAGAAAGGTAGTATATAAATGCAAGGGATAAATAAATGAATGCCTGCTTCTGTACAGCTAAAGGTAAAGCCAACTGCCTTCACTGCCATTCCTTGGGAATTCAACACTGATTCCCCTTTTGTAAGATGAGGAGGAAAGCCCAGCCTACAACCATAGGCTGCTTGTGGGTTTGAAGAGAGGCCTGCCTTAGCCCTGCCCTCTGGAATGTGCCAATCACTGGCCTCCCCCCTGGGTAAGTTTACTTTTGATTATCAAAGCAGCCACTCCCTTGCTAGCTCCTGATTGGCTCCCTGATTATCCCTGCCTATAAATGCTTCTGCAGACCCTCCAAGTGTCTATTTTCCAGGGACGTCCCTAATTTCAAGAAGCTGTCCCAGTTTCTGATTTGATCCCTGAATGTCCCACATTTCCTTGGGATGTCCCCATTTTCATTGGAGAAATGTTGGAGGCTATGGAGTTATCTGACGCCTGAGCTATCCGAAGGCAATCCTGTATAGGGAAGGGTTTTTTTAAAAAAAATGTTTAATGTTTTATTATGTTTTTATATATGTTGGAAGCTGCCCAGAGTGGCTGGGGCAACCCAGTAAGATGTGTGGGGTATAAATAGTAAAATTACCATTATAGAGTGGGACGTCCCTATTTTCACCAGAGAAATGTTGGAGGGTATGCTTCTGTTCCTATCCTGAGACCCTGCATTGCGCATCTTGGCTTGTGCGTGTCTTTGTAGGCTGTGGGCACTGCCAACTTTGCTGGGGTGGGTATTGTTCCTTGAGTTCTTGGATTCATAAAAGGAAACTTCTTTTAGGTGGTTCAATTCTTTTTAAGAGCCGTATTCCATCGAACTGTCTAGTTTTTATTTTATATTTTTGGTGCTGGGAGAGGACCTTTCTTCATCCATGGGATGTCTGGATTTTTTAAAAGTACTTGTATGAAACCTGCCTATAGCCCCTACCTACAAGATTTCCACTGCATCACAAATGCAGGATGATTTCCCAGCTAAAGGGATAAAGGTGTGGGGTTTGTTTTTTAATCAGAAGCAGTTGGTGGTTTTGTTGTGTGAAACCCTACCTGGATGAAACATCTTGAAGGCAGCCTTGGACAATTGTGAATATTTCTCATGAATTGGCGAGGCTTGCTCAGTTTGTATTTTCTTTTGAAAAGGTGTCAAAGGGTCATTCGGAAGTGCTGGCCACGAAGTGGCACCCCAGGGCGCAACTTGGCTGGCTGGGGTGGTAGTGGGGAGAGAATGAAATCTGTCCCTCTCCTGCCATAAACTGTGGGGTGTCCTCTATCAGAGTGAGCTCTACAGGGTCTATAGGCTTTGAAGAGCTGCAAAAACCTACCTGCCTGTCAGTATCCCTTTCTGTTAGTCCAGACATCACAAGGAGCAGCGCCGAGAAGTTAGTGCCTACCTGCAGCCGCACCTGGAAGCAAGGCCCTGACCAAGGAGAAGACCTGGCATAAGGAGCAGCCATCCAGCATCAGCCAAGGCCTGGCAATGGATGCCTGTAAAGACAGAGGGACTCTAGAGGGAGACGTAAGGGCCTTTTCCCTACCTTCAGCCATCACCGCTGTGTATATTAAACATTAGTTCCAATGAAACGTATGTGTCTGTTTCCTTTTTTCTTTCATTTTTGCTTCAGATACAAAAATGTCTTCAGGTCAGAGGACATCCACTTCCCACCAATATACAACTGATGGAAATGGGGACATTATTGGACCACTCCACCTGTTCAAGGGACACATTCTGGCATGCTAGAGCAGGCACCCCCAAACTCGACCCTCCAGCTGTTTTGGGACTACAATTCCCATCATCCCTGACCACTGGTCCTGTTAGTTAGGGATGATGGGAGTTGTAGTCCCAAAACATCGGGAGGGCCGAGTTTGGGGGTGCCTGTGCTAGAGCTATAGAGTGGGTCCTATAGCTCAGAATAGATCCACTGATGTTAATGGACATTACTCAGGTTTATTAATGTCATTCTCCTTCCCCTGGCCCCCACCTGGGAATATCCCTCATTCTCAGGTACTCCTGCTTGTTCCCAGTGGTTGCAAGGGACAAGCAAGGATGGCAGTGCCCTCCATATCCTCTTTCTGAGCCTGATATTATCTTCCCCTCCCTGGCCTCTCCTCTCCAACCCATGATGACTCAAGAAACTTTTGCCTCTTTTGCTCACATCACCTTTCCTGCCCACCATCCTGTTGGCCTGGTCATTGCTACATTATTTTAAACTCCTTTCCCTAATCCTGGAAGAATTCTGTCTGCTGTTGGACGGAATTGAAAGGCAGCAAGGCAGCGGATGGGGAGGGAAGAGGCAATCGCCTCCTTTCTGTCCCCCTCGAGCTTTTGGCTTGTGATGTCTGGAATGTCCAGAGGCCAAAGGGGAGCTGCTGTATGCAGCAGAGAGCAGCCTCCACATGCTCTCCAATTATTCCCAGCTTGGCAACTGAGGGATGCTGCCCTCTCAGCCGCCCCTGAGGGAGGGAGTGTGGCAGGGCTGGAGAGCTTGAACTGCAATTGTCTTTGTGTGTCACTCGCAATCCACAAATGGTCTCAGTGAGATTCTGCAATGCCGGCCATGGGACCTGAAATGACCTCTAGAAATGACTTGGTGGTTGTGGAGGATAGGCTTGGAAGAGGAGGAGGAGGAGGAGGAGGAGGAGGGAGCCACCTCTGCCAAAATATCCTCCTGGTGCATTTTGCTGCTGGACCTGCAAAACCACCCTCAACCAGGAGGGTTAAGAAGCAAAATCCAACTGAAGGGCATCACTAATGACTTCCAGAGTGCTGGGTGTGTTGGGGCCAAACCAGAGATGCCCATCACACGGGCTGATCTGCATCAGGACCACATAAGAGGGCAAAAGGTTGAAGCCCTCCTGTACACACACGCACCAGAGTCCCAGTCCAGATTGGACCCCTTGTCCCTACATCTGCACAACTGCTAATTGCATGAGCGACATCTTGTATAATCTGGCACAACAACAAAGCCTCTCGTAGCACCTTAAAGACTATGACCCATTTCTAATGACAGAAGATTTAATGGGCTAGGCCACAGGGGCAGGCAGAACGCAGCCATTTCACATGACGGTGACAGAGAACAGGGTGCCTTCGGGAGGCCACAGACAGCTGAGGAATCTCCTCCGAGTGACTGGATGATGTCCACCCAGCTGCTGCCAGCTTCATTTTTTATTAAAAGAGGAACGTTTCTAGTCCCGTTTTGCTGCCCCCCTCACGACAGCTTTCCTTCTCCTTAACCCTTTTTGGGGTAGCTGTTTGGCCTATCAGCAGTTGCAAGTGATAAATAGATCAATATTGGCTAATGTTATGATTCACTAGCATTTATCAGATACACTCGGAATGATTTATAGAAGACAGCATTTCAGGCCTGACCCTTGATGGTCTCCAAAAGCACTTAAAAATAAATTTACCCTGGCCTCACTCACCCCATTTCAAAAAGGGTGACAAAGATGAAGTAATTTATAAGTCACACTTTTATTAATGCTTTTAACTTTCATATACTTGGCTTTGCAGCCCTTTGAGTGGCAGAAGTGCAGCTCCTGGTTGCAGGGTAACCTCTGCTACTTTGAGGGGGCCTTTGTACAAATGATCGGCTCGTAAATAGGTGCTGTGCTCCACATTATCCCCTCGTAAATCCCCAGGCCCTTTCTGCCTTGAGAGCGAGAGAAAAAGAGAGGCTCCCACAATGAGGTTTCTGAGCTCCGGAGGGTCTGGGTTGCTGCCCTGTGGAGAAGCAGCTGGCCAGCGGATGCTCTGGTGACTGGTGCTCAATGGCTTAAGAGGGCACCCTGGGTGCTGAGTCAGTGCCAGGTGGGGAGCTGAATGGAGAAAGCAGCACCCTTGCAGGCTGGGGAGGCAGACTCACTTCACATCAAGCAAGGGAAAGTGGGCTTTGGAGCAAACTTGGGTGTCATGCTCTCAGCCTGACTACCTTGCAGGGTTGTTGTGAGGATAATGCCGTGTGGGATGGTCATCTGTGAGGGATTCTTTAGTTGTGAGGCTTGCATTGCAGGGGGTTAGACTAGATGACCGTTGAGATTTCCTTCCCACTCTACCATTCCATGGTTCTATGAATTAATCCCCACAAAAGCCTCGTGAGTAGGCTGGGCTGAGAGACTGTGCCTTAGCTTCTCAGGCCCCAGTCCAGCATGCTGACCACTATACCACCCAGGCAGGAAGAGGGTTAAGGAACTCCTCCCCAACTTATGGAATATGCAGAAATATGGCGAAACTTATGAGAAGAATAAGAAATCAAGATAACAAACTTTTTATAAAAGAATGGAAATTTGTTTAATGAATATTTACAGATAAATTGTAAATAGATAAGAACATTGGCAGCATTAGTGTAATAGCCTGCAGTTTTATAAGAGTATATATTTAAAGTAGCTGAATAAATGAGCAAATTAATTTGGATATGCAGAAGATGTTAAAAATAAATTTAAGGAACCGCAGAAAGAGGGGGAAGGAAGTCAAATTTTGAAATGTTAAAATGATTGTAAAATTAGTGAAATGTAAAAACCTGAAAAGCATATATATATATATATATATATATATATATATATATATATATATGGAACTCCTCCCCTCCCGTTGCTCTTCCACCCCGATTCCTCCTTCTGTTTTGTGTGGCCAGTATAGCTGCCATTTGTTGCCTGGAGGAGCAACCCGACATTGGGATGCCTGGCTTAAATGGAAAGCCAGAGAAATGTCTGCTCTGAGACCAAACACAAACTCTTAACTCATAACTAACCGTAATGTGGAGTTCCTTTCTGTTTGCCCATTCAAATCAATACCTTGCCGCATGTCAGAATGTTAGTTTAGTTTTTTAAAGCTGCCTGTCCTGGGGTTTCCCAGTCAATGCAGGTCCACTGTTAATAATTTGAATGATGAAGTGGACTTGCTAAGAACAACAGCCGTAAAGCAAATGGAGCTGTGGGGAGGAAGGTGGGGCAGGGCATAAATCCACATTCGCCAGATGCTCCAAATGCTCCCAGCACCAGCGTGAGTAGCCAATGCCAGGTGGAAAATGGTGGCTGCTGCCCTCAAGCAGGGGCTTCAGAGCTGCTTTTGCCTCATGCTGTTCAGAGCTGTTGGGAGGGTTGCAAAAGCCACCTCCCTACCCCGTGTGGCTTTCTACTCACCAGCCCCATCAGCCCTCTGCAAAGGTCAGCCCTCAGAGCCTGTCCCCACTTGGGGGGTTACAGGAAATCAGACAAGTCAAGCAAGTAAGCCCAGCTCTATGTGAGGGATGAGCAGGTGAAAGGCCTTCCTCTGCTTTATTTCCATCCAGTTCGAAGGCAACACTCTACCTCGTTGGGCTGCAGTGCTTGATCAATTAACCAGTTTGTTCAGACTTACCCAACCTGGCTCCCTCCAAATGTTTTGGACTACAGATTCCACCAGCCTCAGCATTACTTCTTTTTAAAAACATGTACCGTATTTTTCGCTCTATAACACGCACCAGACCATAACACGCACGTAGTTTTTAGAGGAGGAAAACAAGAAAAAAAATATTCTAAAAGAAATAGTGGATATATGATTTTTGTGGTTCATGCTGTGGCCACAGACATGTGATCTGACAGTGAGTTTGGAGTAGCCCAATGCAAAAATCCTGAGGATCCATGTGGATCCATGCTTTGTAACCATGGAGGAGGGAAGGAAGGGGAACCATGGATCCTCTGCTCACGACTGCAGCAGATCCCCCCCGCCACCCGCAGGCATTCGCTCCATAACATGCACAGACATTTCCCCTTACTTTCTAGGAGGAAAAAAGTGAGTGTTATGGTGCAAAAAATACAGTACATACTACCGTACCAAGAAAAAAACATCAAAGAGGTTTACAGCAATAGGTAAGGTAAAGTAACGTAAACGACCCCTGGACAGTTAAGTCCAGTCAAAGGCGACTTTGGGGTGTGGCACACATCTTGCTTCAGGCCGAGGGAGCCGGTGTTTGTCCACAGACAGCTTTCTGGGTCATGTGGCCAGCATGACTTGACTAAACCGCTTCTGGCACAATGGGACACCGTGACGAGTGCCGGAGTGCACAGAAATGCCGTTTACCTTCCCACCACAGCAGTACCTGTTTATCTACTTGCACTGTTGTGCTTTTGAACTGGCAGGTTGGCAAAAGCTGGGAGTGAGCAAAGGGAGCTCACCAAGTCACACAGATTCAAAACACCAAGAGCCCAAGAGGCTCAGTGGTTTAGACCACAGTGTCACCCATGGCCTTTTACAGCAATAAAAACCATACAACAAGATCATTTTTTAAAAGTTTAAAATCAATTAACCATTGTGGAAGGATGTTAATTGCCTGCACAGGCTTGGTGGAATAGAAATCTTTTCAGCCAGTATATAAAAGCTGGCACAGAAGGTGCCCCCTAAATCTCTATTGGCAGAGTATTCCACATGACTGGGCTGAGGATACTAATGGCTTGGATTCTTGTTGTTGTCAAACACAAACGAGTTAGGTGAATCTTTTGGCCAACAAACAAGCAAGCAGAGGCTCCCATTATTCTGACAGCACCATTTTTGACATGCTACTTTTTAATATAAAAGTTGCAGGTGGTAAAAAGTACCATCTCAATAGAGGTTTCCCCCCTTTTCTCTCATAGTGGAGGGAACCACCTAAAAATAGGGGAAGATTTGCTTTTTGATGCTTCCAGATGTTTTATGAGTCTGGATCCTATCATCCCTGACCTCAGGCCATGCTGACTGCTGGGAGCTGTAGTTCAGCACCCCTTTGTGCAAAGCCTGTGTTAAGATATGCGTCTAATGTGCATAAAATGTAATGTTTGTATGGGTTTGAATTTACAAAGAGAAGTTTGCATTAAGCATGGCAGGTTTCATTCTGGCAAATGTGGCAGAAAAGTTTAGATGTTTCCCTTTCAGGCTTCAGGTTAATTGATGGCTTATCCCAGAAAACAGAGCTGCAGATCTTTCACAGCAGGAAGGTGAAACCTGAGAACACACTGATGAACCAACTTAGGATATCTCTCTGGGATCAGAGAAAGCAAAGTTTAGTGGACTGTATTAAGGACTAAAAAGAAGATGGGACCACGTTACTTGCTCGTTTAACAGCAGTGTGTTACTTCGTATCTTATAACGTTTATTTGTAACTATCTTAAGACTGTTTCCAGTAAAGCTTTGAAACTCATTATTGTGGTGGAGAGCAAATTCATTTCTACTCTGCACAAGGTCCAGATCAGGGATTCCACTGTAGTCTTGTCTCTGCCTACTTCCCCCCCACTGGCCTGGGAAAATTTGACTGTGTGTCACCTCTGCCTCTCCTTCCCATCTGCAAAATGTGACCAATACCTTTCCCCTCTGCACATCAACTGCTTGCAAAGCACTTTGCAATTATTATTATTTTTTTAAAAAACACCCTAAATTTGTGTGAAGAAAAGGAAGCTGGTTGAGATGTCTTAGCCACCAATTCCTGACAATTAACAGACAATGGTTTAGACGAGGGGGGAGGTGCAGCTCTTAGGAGCCTTTTTTGTTCCATTTTTTTGGGGGGGGATGCTCATTAGGAAGTGGGCTGGGATCACAGGTCCCGGAAGCCAACTGCAATTTTGCACAGGGGAGAAACTGCATCATGACAGTATGGAAAGAAAGAAAGAACTGGTAGGGGCTGTGGTTCCCTCTTCCCTTTGGAGTGGGAGCCCGCAACAGGCTTGCTTTGTTGCTTTTTGAGCAACACACACACATGCCCCCAGAAAATGCTCTCCTCTTCTGCCTCATGCTGTGTTGGCTGCTTTGGGAACGACACAAAGGAATAGAATGAACAAGGAAATGAAAAGGTAGCAAACATTTCCCAATTTAGATTCTTGGTGGCATTTCCCAGCTCCTTCCTCAGCTGAAATTTGGGGTGTCAGCAGAAACTGGCTTGCTGGGCTCCTGTGACACACCATGGTGGGTTAGAGGCCCCTGAGTGGCTTCACCAAGATGGACTGGTGTCTTTTCCGTCTCTTGGCAGCATAAAGACATTTGAAAGGAGGCTGAGAGTGGGAGTTAAAAGCACATTTGAAGCAGAGTTACAATTCCCAGCAACCCTTCACAAACTACAGTACCCAGAATTCTTTGAGGGGGGAAAGAGTGCCTCAAGGGAGGACTTGAGGCAGACAATAGTAGCAACTAAGGACAGCTCCTCCTCCCTTCAGTTTTAACCTCCTTCATCCAGATCCCTGGGCACTGAGGCTGCAGCTAGGCTTTCTACCACCCAAGGACAGATTGCCTTCTCTTTTGCACCCTATCAGCATTCCTGGACTACACATTCAAGCACTCCCCACTCTTGATTTAACACCTATTTAAATTGCTCTGCTGCAAGGAGGCAGGCGTGAAATGCCTTTGGAGGACTTTCAGTTGGAGAACCATTTCCTGATCATGAGCAGGGGAAATGCACAGGAAAGTCCACATTTTACTGGGTTCCTGTTGCACACCAGTTCACTTGGTATTTGAACTTCCTTGTTTTCAGGAAAGGCCACAGTTCCACCATCACTCCATTGTGCATTTTGCAGTTTCAAGGCTGCATAAGCATTCCTGCACTTGCATTACTCCATCCCAGAATGTTTAGTGCAAAATAGAATCTGGCAACAGAGCTGACGCTTTGATTCCTAAAGGCTCACAGATCAGGAGAACATGGAAGAGATAGCAGTTGAAAGGTTGCAATATCAGAAGAATGCAGGTATCCCAGGAATATGCAGCATTGATTCATATTAAGAATGGCTTGTACTGTAAGCTGATTTGGGGATGGTCATGAAAAGGGCCCGATCTGCCTTCAGAGTGATAGACTTGCAATTCGCAATCTAAATTTCATTTAGCTATTTATTGCATTTATATCCACTTTTTATCCAAGGAGATCAAGGTGGTGCACATGGTTCTCTCTCTTTTCATTCAGTTCCCACAACAAACCTGTCAGTTAGCTTAGGCTGCAAGTGAGTGAGTAGGCCAAGGTGACCCAGTAAACTTCATGGCTGAGTGGGGATTTGGTGGGACGTGTGGGTTTTGGCTTGACCCTACACCTCAGCGGGGTGAGGAGAAATGCCTGGAGGAGAAATCAGCCTCGCCCTCCTTCCCTTCCCCCCAGTATAAAACTAAGAAGTGCAACCCTCGGCCTCCGAGAGGCATTCTGAGGGATGGAAGCAGCATCTTCAAGGAAGCTTGAGATCTCAGTGACTCCATGTCCTGAAGGCCCAGTCCCTGCTAGAAGAGCCTGGCTGCTCTCTCTTTGTTCCTTCCCAGCTTACATTTAAATACAATATTAGATGCCTTTTGTATTTGGCCTTTTGTGCAATGCAATGCATAATTGGATCAATGTCTGCTGAGGGAAACGTTCCTGCAGGCTTTCCCCATGGACTGGATTCCTCTCTCAGGCAAATGGGACCAGACAGGTGCCCTCCTCGCCTGTGGTGGGGAGAGAGAAAAGGAGCTGGGGAGGCAGCAACCTCTCCCCATCTGTAGTGCCTCTGGTGCTCCCACTTTTGCAGTGGTGTCTCTAGATGTGACTTGCGGTGCTTGGCACTGTGTGAGATGTGTGGTTTCTGAACCTGTGCACCCTTCCTATCACCAAGCCATGGGTGTGCTTGGCCCAGTCCTGGCCAAACAGCAGCTACGGCTGCTCACCTTGTTTTTGTTCATCATCAGAGTTCTCTTCAAATGGTTCTGGTCACATAAGTACGTAAGAAGACCCTGCTGGATTTGGCTCATGGCCCGTCTAGTTCAGGACCCAGTAGCCAACCAGATGCCTCTGGGAAACATGCAAGCAGGATCCAAGCACAAGGGCACTCTCCCCTCCAGGGGTTTCAAGAAACTGGCATTCAGAAGCATAGCTGCTTCCAACCATTGATGCAGAGCAATAGCCATCATGGCTAGTGGTCAATAGCCATGACTTTGTCTAAGCCTCTTTTAAAGTCTCCTGTGGGAATGAGTTCCATAGTTTTGTGCTGTGTGAGTAAGTACTTTCTTCACACACCCCTGCCAAAAAAAACAACAACTCGCTTCTTCCACTCTTGTAATGAATGGCAGTCCCAAGAGAGTCCCCTTCCCTCTCCTTCTCTTGCTGCTCCTGGTCATGTCATTGGGGACAGAGAAGACTCTCTGGTGCATTTGCTGTCTTGGCATTAGGACTGGTGAGTTGGGGGGGTCAGTCATTCTCAAACAGCTTCTAAAGCCAGTTTCTCTGGGCCACCTGTGTTGACCCCCACCTCTGTGACCATCAGCTGGAGCCTCCTTGGCTGCCCTTGGCTTTGGGAAGTCTCACACCAGAATTCCTTGCCCACCCCCCACCCTGTGGGGCTGCGTGAGAAAACTGTGGGCCTGGAGCGTCTTAGTGCCAGCAATGGCGGCGGCTGCCCTTGCGGGGCAACTGGGGCTGGCCTTGACGTTTCATTATGTTGATTTTTACTGGCATGAGGAGAAGTTGTGGACAAGGAGGAAAAGGAGGAAAAAAGGAGGAGGAGGAGGGGAAGCAACCCGTAAATTAAAAGAATAAGAGTATGGGCCAACAAACAGCCCCCGCGTGCCACAAACAAAGTCATTCTGATAAATACATTTGCTTTGATTTACGCTACTGTGGTAATCCTCGGAGTCATCCATTTCTTTAGTTGGTTGTTTTGTGTGGTGATGAAGGACAAAATCAATGTTAGGGCTTTTCATTCTTTTAATAAGGAGACGAGAATTCCCTCCATGTGCTCTGCCAGTCTTGGGACTTGCCTTCAGAACCCATATAGATCTGCAGCCTTGCTGGGCATCCATTGGACAGTCTTCCCTCCCTTCTTCTTCTGGAGGAGGATTTGCCTTGAAATGACTTTGGCTCATAAACCTGCTTTTCTACCGCTAACCTCTTTGCGTCCTTCATGTTTCTGTAAACAGAGTCCATAATTACAGGTCTTTGGTGATCTAATGCTTGGCCATGCTGTGTGTGTATTTGTGGGCAACTCATGATGGCAGCAAGCAAGGGAAGGTGCTGGATAATAAATATGATTTCAGACGAGGAGCAAAGAGGAACTCTGAGCAGGCTGGGAAGACAACTTGGCAGGACCTCAGGGGCACAAATATTCACCTGCCCCTCAGGATAATTTTTTAATTTTTTAATAACTGCTTCTTACCCATATATGATTACCTTAAGCCCAATTTCTAACCATCTCACAGGAAAATTAAAAAAACAACAACCCCTGAACCATGCATTGTGAAGTCTGGCTTTATCTAGTGTTGCTTATATGGACCAGGACCAGGACCAACACAACACATCTTACAGGAATGACAGCCCTTGCGGTTCAGAGAAGTTGGGTGGTCCTGGAAAGAATGGTGTTTCCATTTCTTGCTCCTGTTTGGCAGAGAGACTCTGCAAGGGTTTGTTAGCACCCTTGTCGCTTGGGGCAGAAGGAGGCCACGGCACCCCTCAAAGACCACGGCATCCCTCTGTGGCACCAAGGCCACTTGACCCCATGCTTGTGAGGTGAAGTGCGCTTGGTTCAGAACCAGTTTTTCTGGGACACCCCCCCCCCCCGTGGCCTTTAACCCAGAGAGATGAGTTTTCTCTTACTGCAAGAACAGCAGGGATAAGCCTGAATAAAATCAAACAAATGTTGATGCTGCTGGCGCTGCTGCATTATAAAGAGCCAATCTTGAGCTGTGTAACTCTTGAGTAATGGGCCTGGCCTGTGATGTCAAAAAAGTCCAAGCACCACATAAATAAGTCCAGTCACGCCCCTCCCCCCTAGAGCTCCCACCCAAAGGTCACCCCACGTTGAACCTCTGCTTGCATCTCAAATTAAGAATGTGTTCAGAGTCAAGGTTAAAGGGATGGGATCGTCTTTCAAAAGCCACATGTCACAGTCTCTGCAGAGATTGATAAAGAACATTCAAGATGGGCTATCAATTTTCACTGCCCCCCCCCCCGCCGTGCCTCTGTTGTTGTTGTTGTTGTTGTTGTTGTTGTTGTTGTTGTTGTTGTTTAACCAAAATCTGCTTGAAGATTTTGCCCCTTTGGAATAAGTAAATGCTGCATAGCCCAGCCCAAGGCAAGAGGGTTTTTCCATACACTTGAGACTTAAAGGGGCTCTGGCTGGTCAAGATGCTCATTTGCATGACAAATGCTTCTTCTGCACCTCCTTTTCTGCATGAATCTAGTAGATCATAAATACTCCCAGAGAGGCTCAAAGGCCAATTCAGCATCATGGGTGAAAAATGCCCCTTGACTTATTTCTGCTGCCTTCTTTTCTTTGAAGGAAAAAAAGGGGGGAAAGGCCCAGCCTCAAGGGAATCAGTCCCAGAGCCTTGGTGGTGGCAGCAGCTTTTAAGCCATCTTTACCCATTAGCTTGTATGTTTTGTAAACCCCTTCGAAGCCTGCTGGGCACTGAGCGGTAAATAAGAAAGATTAAAAAGCAAGCAAACTAGGGAAGAAGAAGAAGAGGAGGAGGAGTGGGAGGAGGTGGAGTTTGGACTTGATATCCCACCTTTCACTCCCCTTAAGGAGTCTCAAAGCGGCTAACATTCTCCTTTCCCTTCCTCTCCCACAACAAACACTCTGTCAGGTGAGTGAGGCTGAGAGACTTCAGAGAAGTATGACTAGCCCAAGGTCACCCAGCAGCTGCATGTGGAGGAGCGGGGACGCGAACCCGGTTCACCAGATTACGAGTCTACCACTTTTAACCACTACACCATGGGAGACCAGTGATGACGCCATGAATTGCGCCTTGAGGCAATACCTGGACTTGGACCTAATGCAAGGAAAGTTCGTAGCCCAGGATATTCCAGTCATGTTTCTCCATAGCACCAATTGTTAGATGCATTTCTTAAATCTTCTGAATGGGACAAAAGCACATCCTCACCCACACAACTTCTTGTGGCAGAGAGTGCGAGCAGAGTTTGGGCTCAGTAAGCCAGCCATTCTTTGGGGTGCAGCAGGCTGCCTGTTTGTGTGGCTCTGATGTAGCAGCCGTGGCTTTTCAACTGCCTCTCTGAGTGCTTGTGCCATCCTTTGCCATCCTGGCACCCTCCAGATGTGATTGGATTACAGCTCCGAACAACCCCAGCATCATGTGGCCATGCAGGTTGGGGATGATGGGAGTTGTAGTCCAGCAGTGCATGGAGGGCCACAAGTTGTTGAAGGCTGGTATAATCTCAGCCTCCACCTGTGGGCAACCTGCGTCCTTTGTACGTAATTAGGCCTCCAGGGACCTCCTCCCACAGGCGACTAAAACCTGGTAGGGGCCCTGTGAATCTCTGGCATTTATTGAAGGTTTAGATTTGTAGAATGCCTCCTGTGATTTGGAAATATTTATCTGGCATTGTGCCGTCTGTTTTCACTTCTAATTTCTGAGGCGATCTTTTGCAGCTTTTTGGCATCCTTTGTATTTTTTTTTAATACATTGGAATGTATATTTTAAAATGACTGCTGGGAATGCTGAGTTTAACCACTTGGGTGGAGGTTTTCAGACCGCACAGTTCCAGCTATCACTGAAAGAAGCTCTCAAACCTATTCTTACTTTATTTAAAAAAAAATTTATACCACGCTTCTAAAATGCAGGGACTCGTACAGTGGGTTGCAAATATAAGGGCACATTTCCAACCATTTGCTATTTCCAGATTCTGAAAGCCAACCATGGGCAGAACACCCACATAGGTGAGATTCAATCACATACCAGCAAATTCAGGTTTCAAAATTAAAGTTTGTCTGGCCCTTTCCACAATAAACCTGCTTCCACCCCTGCACCCCCATCAGGCTTTCTTGGGATGAGGAAAGTACCGGAAAACACACTAGAAAGTGTGGGATAGCAACTGTTTGACACAGCATTGTATAACCTCCCCACAAACAAATCAGAAGAGATGCTTAATAAATAACCAGTGATGTTGTCTAGCCTCCCATGAACTTTGTGCAAAGATGCTGAGTCAACACGTGGCCTGGAAGTGACTTGGGTTTTGTACTTTTTGTGTCTGCCCTGTTGGTGTATGTGTGTCATGGAGAGTTCTGCATCCCATCTGTCAGGGGAAGAGGGGCAAACGCTGAGCTGGGTGTGATAACTAGGCCCCGGAATGGGAAATACAGAAGAGGAAGAGCAGGAATTCTGAGCTCCTTCTCGGCACTCTTCCTCCTGCCTCAACCACCACTAAGGCTTTCCTGGTGTACGGGACTCCTGGGGCTGGTGATGTTTTGGGCTGGGTCCTGCTCGCTCCTCAGCCTCTGATTCTGCAGAAGTCGTGACATCTGTTTTGCCTTTGTTCGTGAGGCAAACAGGAGGCGGGGTGCTCTCCGTGGTCAAGGGCCAAAGTACATGTCATATTTCATTACCTTCAGTGGCTACTATAGGGAGGGCAGCTTGGAAAAGGGTTCGTTAACTCTTTAGTAGCCAGCTGCTGCTCCCGACCCTTCCTTTTCTCAATCTGCTTGCCGCTGCGTGATTGAAGAACCGGGCCTCCCTTTCCAAGCTAGGCTTCGCCTTCTTAATGTCAAGGAGGCAGAAAGTTGCTCTCGCCTGCTTTTAAGGGAGCCGCTCCGAAACATCTGGAGCCTGTTAATGAAGGCGCTTATAGGAAACCCAAAAGGGAAAGTGTGCCTAGGTTTAAGAAAACTTTCCTTTTTAGATTTTGGCAGCTGTTTGCTTTGCTTTTCCTGCTATGCATTATTGTTTGGATGTGGGGCTTTTCCAGACATTGCCTCCTCCACCTGGACTTCTGCATGATCATGGAGGCTTTGGCATCCAGTTCTTGCATGGGATCTGGGACTCTTTTCCTCCAGGAAGTGCATGTATTGTGATGATTATTAGTGGGGAAATGTGCCTTCAAGTTCCCTCTTTAGCAGAACAACTAGTAGACTGAGCACTGCAGGGTGCTGCTCATGACATCATGTTGATGTGAAGGATGGACTGAAAACCTGACCCTGGCCAGGCATGTAGGCATTCATTTTGTTCTAACCCGTGGAAATCCAGGGCTGGTTGTGGTTGTCTTTTCTTACCATTTTATCAACAAACTTTAATAGTGGACTAAAAACTGGGAAGACAAGCTTCAGCCTGGAGCAAAGTTTTATGGATGAATTATAAACCCCTAAATATGGGGGTCTGTAGTGGAAATGCTGACACAACCTTAACTCTGGCAGCCCGAGTGCCATGTGAGAATAAATGAGGCAGACCAGCAAAATGCTGCTTTTAATTTATCATTTAGCAGGAAGAAAAGGCTTGTTTACTTCATCTTCTTTTTCATCTTCTTCTCTGCTCCTAAGACTTTCAGCCATTATTTTGAAATGCATTTTATAATAAATCCACAGTGGTTGTGTTGCCTAGGGCTTTAGTGCTCTTTTAACAGAGAGACAGAGACAGAGAAAGAGAGAATTTTTAAGCTGTTCTTAAAGAACGGAAAGTAAACATCTTCTGCTGACCGATTACTTGCAACCTTGCAATGTTTTTATTACAATTGGACTTTTGCAAGATTCTGTTGGGCCCCCATCCCAACTCTAAAATTCTTAACAAATGTGTTATCCCAAATCCAGGTTTTCCCTGGTTGCATTAAAAAATGCAGGGGAGAATTCCTATCTGATCATTCTCCTCTGCACTAAAACCCCGAACTTGTCCCCTAGCCCCACACCTACAGTCTTCCTGCCTAATTCCACCCACAGTTTAAAATACTCCCACTTCCACTTTGCTCTTTCCCACACCTCACTTTCTGTGGCATGAAAACATCATTCCTGCATTTGACTTGCAGGAAACATGCTCAGTTTGTGTAGGATGTAACTTTCAGGATGTCTGCGAGCCTCTGGGAAGTGGCCTTTGGCCTTCTGTACTATCGGGACAGCAGGGCATGTAGTTGTGAAATGTGACTTCTTGTTTCTGTTTGTGCATCTTGTACTCACACCTAATAGTATCACCGGATGAAGTCCTCCTGTGAAGCCATGTTTTCAAAATACAGCCAGGCCTTGGAGGCTGCTCTGAGACTCCCTTTTAGTTGGGAGATGGTGGGGGGCGGCATGCCTCTTGCTGTCAGACTAAGCAGGCTACGCTTAAGGATCACCTGTGTGGTGCAGGCTGCAGAGCCATCCACTTCAACTTTGTATTGGAAAGATGATCACCTGGATTTTGAATCCTGTTTGTGAGAGTCCAAGAACAAACAACAATCTCTCAGATATTTTGAAAACCCAGTCGCTCCAGCACAATGGCCTCATAGGTGACCCTCCTTTTTCCTTTGGAGATGTAGCCATCTAATTTGGAAGCAATTAAGGGCCTGTCCACACTCCTGTTTGTCCTGCGCTTTCCTAGAATTTGCATTGGATCAGTAGCACTGGCCTGAAAGCTTTTCATTTAGATCCCAACACAGGAACATGAAAAACTGCTTTTTCCTGCCTGGGAATTATCACTGCCCTGAGAACAAGACGGAGGCATCTTTATTTCAGTGGTGGAGGAAGCAGAGGCAAGAGAAGGGTCTGCTTTGCATTAAGGCTGGCTGATGAAGCTTAAGCCTGCTCAGTCACTGGATGCTCTTGTGATGTGAAGCAGAGGGCTGGGCCCGGGGAAGCACAAATCTTCCTGACTTGTGCCTTCCAGTCAAGAGAAAGGGCTGCCTTTCTGGCTGCCTCTGCAGACAGCTGGCCCCCCACACCTTAAGAAGCAGAGAGGGGGCTCCAGGCAGGGATATAATAAGGGCCAGGAAAGAAGTGGCAGCATCAAAGGGATGACCTTTATTTGCAATCATAGCTGAGATTTACAGTTTATTACTGATAGCTTTTATAAAGAGCCATTCAGTTCAGAGGTGAGAGGTTTGTCATCTGGAAATGCAATTAACTTTAGCCCACATCCCAATCCCCCTGGTCTGAGCTTGAGAGCTGCACTTCAGCACTATCGGGATTCTGCTTCTAATTTCACCCACCCACTTTTGGTCCAGTGCATCCCTTGAAATTAACATGACTGCATTATTATTTGTGTCTGGGTGTGAAACGTGTCTTGCTGGGTTTTTCTTTTTCACTTTTATTTCATTATTACTTCCTGCTGATCTATAGAATCGGAGGCTTAAAGGAGCTGGTAGTGGGAATAAGGATATTTCTGGGAAGTGGGACAAAGATTAAGAGACCTTATGAAAATGCCATGTCAAAAATCAACTCCAAGAAGTGAAAACCTTGATTTTTCAGACTGTAATCCTCCAGCGACATGTAAACCAGGGTAGTCAACCTGTAGCCCTCCAGATGTTGCTCTCATCATCCCTGACTATTGGCCAGGCTGGCTGGGGCTGATGGTCCAGGGCCATCTGAGAGGTACCATATTAGCTACCCTAGGATTGAATATCTGACTCTGTGTTGCCACATTCACTAGGCCTCTAGTTAATGGCCAGTTAAGGTGGGAATAGGGGCCCCCAGCTGACATCTAGCCATGTTGTCTTGGCAGGTTCTACAGCACAGGTGGCTAATTGGTGACCTTCCAGATGTTGCTGAACAACAGTGCTTCCAGTACAAATGACCAGCTTAAAATGTAGCTAGGTTATTTCCCCCCTCAATTGGGATGGTAGCTAGCTTGGAGGGAAGCACATCAAAATGCAGTATTTCATAAGAAACTACAGGATACATGTAGATTGTGGTCAGCGTCATGTGCACACCATTCATTGTGTGGGGTGAACCCGAAGGTTTATAAACACAATGAAGACCGGATCTAAGCCAAGCTCTGTGTAAGCTTTGTGCAACAATTCAGGATGGAGAAACAGGTTGCCTGAAGGGGACGTACCACTCCCTCCCTCCATGACTAGAGGTATGCCAACATGGACATGTTTTGGACTACAGATCCCATCGGCCTCAGCATCATAGGACAGAGAGCCTGATGGGAGTTGTGGTCCTAAATATCTGGAAGGCACCAGGTTGGCAAAGACTGCCTTAGGAGAATTAGGCTGCTGAACTCTGATGCCTTTTCACAGGCACAGATGTACATCCCATGTGAAAAGACACTCTCACCTGCCCTGCACGTGTTGGCAGTCAGAGACACTCCAGATGTCGACAGGCACACAGGAAGATTTGAAACAAGAATGGTAGACATCTTTGGTGTCCCTGCAGTCTTTGTCAGAGGACTCCTAAAAAGTCTCTTTGTTTCGCAGCATCAGTTTTATAGCCCTCTCTTGCCTGTTAAGTCAGGTCTGTAGGAATTTAAGTGCCAGGCACAAAAACAAGAATTTAGTACATTTGGTTAGTTGGCTGAGGTGCTTTGAAATATAGGGCAGTATTTTTTCCACACAGTAGGCTGCTATCAGGTGGATCGGATCCAAGAGAGCAGAAACCAGGTCAAGAAGTGGTCACCTTTGCAAAACAGACGGGAGAGCGAAAGGAGGAGGGGCTCTGATTAGAGGCCAGTTTGTCATGGGATCCCCCCGCTCAGCCTGCCCTGCCTTCACCTGCTATCATTATTATGTGGCATTTTTACGAGCTTCTTTGAAGCCAGCTTTCTCAGGACTAGTGCATGCACTGCTCAGACCATTGCTGCATACGCTGGGCTCTGATGCAACAGGGATCAGAGCAGCCAACTCTCTCCCCTGGGCTGTGGGGACCAGCCAGGCAGGCAGGCAGGCGAAGAGAATGTGTTGCAGGCAGGGGCAGGGCTTGTCACTCTGATCCCGCCCCCACCCATTCCACAGATGCTCACCATCATCCATGTACAATTGTCCTGTGAGCTCCTCAGGTTCGCCAACCTTTTCAGGCTGATAGGCACATTTGGATTTTTTTAGTGAATGTTGTGAGCCCCATTCCCTCTAGTCACTTCTCTCCCCCCCCCTCCTCCATATCTCCTCACTGCAGTCGGCTTCCTTCATTCTGGTTGGCGCCTCTGCCCTTGTGGGTTCAACATATAGTCAAGGTCAGTAGCTGAGGAAAGGAGGTGGTCCTCCAAGTTGAGTTTCCCTTCACCCTCTCTGGGTGAATTGTAGAGTTGAAAGGGACCCTGAGGACCATCTCGTCCAACCCCCTGCAATGCAGGAACATGCTGCTGTCCCATATGGGGATTGAACCTGCAACCTTGGCATTTTCAGCACCACGCTCTAACCATCTGAGCTATCCAGGCTGACCGAAATAAATGAAGACAAAAGATCTGCCTTTCCACCCCAGGTAATAACAACAATGAAGCTGTAAAGCAATATGCACATTTTTACTGTTGTGGAGTGAGCCTTACGTGTCAAACAGACGTCTTGCTGCAACCAGATCAAATGCTCTTGTTCAGCTGGAGTTATTTTGAGGCACCTCCTATGGTGGCATCTCTGACAGGGACCTGGAGGCAGCATGGAGCTGCATCCTCAAAGACACCTTTCAGGGGTGGAAATGAGTGTGAAGGCAAAGGCGGGGTGCTGCTGCTGCTGCTGAAGAAGAAGCCTCAGCCATGGCAAATATTAAAAATCTGTGACTCTGCGTAGACTTGCTGGTGGGGCAGTGGGTGGGTCGTCCTTGGCATGCATTGTTGTTTTAACCAGCACATCTACTTGCTCCCAGAAAGGGAAAGCTCTTGTCCTCAAGCAGGCTGTTCCGTACAGCGAGAGGCAAACCTTTCCTGCAAAATCAAATGCTCTAATGCATCATTTGAAAGAGCTCCTTGCATGTATTGCAACTTTAATGCAATTGTAAAACCTACTTTGGCAAGGAAGCGCGTATGATTTAAAAATGGCTCTGTGCCACTTTCTGTCCTGCAGCACTGGCAGTGTTTACATTTTGGCTCTGCCCAGCAACTGGTATTCAGAGATACCAGCAGACTGCCTCCGAATGCAGAGTTTCCATACTCAGTAAGTCACCAAACTTTGCCATTCTTTGGGATGATGAGTAGTGGCCCCTGAAAATTGCATCAGGGCCTGGGGAAATCTCTCTTCATCATCTTGATCCACACTGCCCAAGTTGGGAGCTGAAGTCTTTCAATGTTTTGGAGCAATGTCAGGGTGGAAGGAGGCTCCCAGCCCAGCCATCAACTTTGCTCCTGTGTTCTGCACTTTCCTTCAGACATCAGCAGCTCTAATCCAGCAACTGCTGCAGCCAGATTTCTTTGCTTGTTCATACTTACAAATTCAGGGGTGAAACTAGGCTTTATTTTATCTGGATCACAGACCCAGTTTGGCATACACCCCACGTGTATTTGCATACAAACACAAAGAGGCTGGGAGCCTCAATGGTGCCTCTCTAGGGCACCTAGGGCACAAAAACCCGGCTAGCCCCCAAAGCTATGGCACTGACAAAGGCATGGATCTGCCTTATTATTTCCAGTTTGGCACTTAGGATTCCTGGTTCTTCTGGAGTCATATTCCTATATCTAAACAGAATTTGATGCCTTCCCCCCTGCCACCCCACCATATCTCTCCCCAACATGGGTTTGCTGTTAGTTGACAGACAGGGAGCAGAGTGTAATTATGATTAGTAAGGACGAAGAGTATTAAGCAAAGCACTTCAGGGATCAATGCAGGGCCTTCAGTTTATTATTTAACATTTTCATTAAGATCTTGGAGAAGGTGCAAATTCAAATGTGATTAATTTTGAGGTGAAGCTGCGAATGGGAGCCCCTGAGGGGATAAGAGCTGTTGGCCATGACTGAAGAAAGCACTGTGGTGGGATTCTTCTGCTCAGACTCATCCAAGCTCCTGCGCCAAGGAGGCCAGAGATGCCAAGGGCAGCCACAGAGACATCTACATTCAAAACTCTTCCTCTAGGCAAAGGGGACCCCTGCTCTTGAGCACCTCCCATGCACTAGTAGTAGTTGCAGTAGAAGCAGCAGTAGTAATAATAATACTAATAATAATACTAATAATAATAATTTATATGCCATCCATCTGACTGTGTTTCCCCAGCCACTTTGGGCAGCTTTCAACAAATTATAAAACCGCAATAAAATATCAAACATTAAAAACTTCCCTACAAAGGTCTATCTTCAGATGACTACTAAAAGTCAGATAGTTGTTTATTTCCATGACAACTGACGGAAAGGCGTTCCACAGAGTGGGCACAACTACTGAGAAGTCAGTACAGTATTTCGTTTTGCTTTGTTCTGTATTTGTTCAATTCGTTAACCTTCCCTCCTTGGTTAGGATCCCAGGGCAGTGTTCAAAAATATTGTTAATCAATTTAGCCCTAACACACCCATCACTTTAATGTGACCCAAAACCTCACCAAGCCATCTGCCCTCAAACAGCCTCTGCCTCTCTTGTAGGAGTGACAGAAGAGTTATGGATTGAAACGTCTCCAGAAACACACCAGTGAGGGTGACAACCAAACCTCCTGGCGCTCCTGGCATAGGGCATCCCAGAGGGGGGTGACACCACTGGGAAATCCCTGCTTCACATCCCTGCACAACTGGCTTCTCCACTTAATCAGACCTCACCGCCTCTGCCCTCCCCCCCCCAGCAGGTCTCAAAGCCTTGGCGGGCAGTTTGATGGCACCTATGCAAGAGAACTTTCTGGAACATTGCTGCTTTCTTCTCACATTATAACCAGGGTATATTTTTGCTTTTAAAAAGGGCAACCAGGTAGTGACTCAATCAAAAAACAAAGAACAAAACATCCCTCCCCCTTTGCTTCTAATTGCCTGGGTATCAACCTGAACCATTTGATCAGCATTCCTTCTAGTGGTGTAGCAATGAACTGCTAGGACTTTTACAAAAGCCAAGCAGGACCTGGTATGGTAGGACCTTTACATCTTATTCTGTAATGATGCCATCCTTAAAAGTCTGGCCTTTTAGGTTTGTTCACACTGCTTGCATTCCACAGGTTTCATTTTAACATAGGGTAGAACTAGCGTGAACAATTATTCATACATCATATTCTACTTTGAATTACAATCTGATACCCTGTCAATTTATTGATATAATTAAAGATGGATTAGTGGGATGGATTATGGCATTTTAAAAAAGACGTTTGGGAACTCCCTGGCTCGCTTCTCTCTCTCCATGTTCTCAGCTCACTTTTTTATTTTACTACAGGATTGTGCCTGTGAAGTCTGACTATACTTTGTATCCCTTTGGCTTCCCCGACTCTTTTCTTTCCAAAGAGCTCTTCCAAGGATGCTACTGAATAGTTTCAAAGGCCACAGAGAAAGCAAACATGCCCCATTTCACCAAAGGGCCTTGTGACATGGCAGGTCCTTGTGCCATAAATGTGCACTGTATTTCTCCTCTGTTACTCCAGGCAGCAGGCTTTTTTTTGGCTGGGATAGGTCATTGGTGGGGAACCTACTGTGGCCTTCCAGATGTTGTTGGACTTCAACTCCCATCAGTCCCAGCCAGCATGGCCAACAGCCCGGGATGATGGGAGTTAGGGCATATCTGACAACAGGGCTAGGTATAGACTCAATCTGGAACTTCTGGAGTGAACATGGGGTAAATCTGCATCCTGCAACTGCAGTCCAATGAAAGACTTCGAGACATAGCAACTTAATCTGATTTTTAGGTAGTTTAAACATTATTATCATTGCACCTTGAACTTTATAAAGTCAGCTAATTGTGCTTCCCTGCTTTACAGATTTTAAATTGCAAATCTGCATGATGGACTTTAATGGAATTGCTCCAATGTAAGTGGTTTTAGGACTGCAGTCACTTTTTTTTTTTAAAGCTGACACTGGTTATTGACATTTGTTTGTGTTTTCTTGATAAAGCAAAATAAATAAGGAACAACAGCTTACATAACACCTTCTCTTGTGCCGAATGCGCTGCGCTGAGCCTCCTGTTCTCCTTCTGCTTTCCACATAATTCCTTCCCATTGAATAGCTGCTTGAGTCTTTCCCCAGATACATTAGCCTGCATTATCCAGCTTGTAGCTCATTTTATTGCCTGTCAATATTTCCAACTTCCCTGGGTTGCTTTGTATAATTTCTTTCCTCCTTGGTATTTCTAACACTTCTGAGTTCCCCCCTCCCCCTTCCTGCTTTCCACAGACTTCCTCATTACCCTTCAGAGTGGTAATTAAATTAAAGGTGTTAACTAAGGCTCAGTCACCCTGCACCCCTTGCTGTTCATCATGATTGCTGCCTTTTGTTTTGGTGCTTTCAAAACTTGCTCACCAAGAGTGAACACCTTTCCCATTCCACTCCGGTCTAGAAAGAACATGTCCGAAATGGCAGCTGCATTTTCTTTCAGCTTCATCTCAGCAGGATGGAAGGAAACTGCCAAGCTGATATCCAGAGGCGGGTAGATAAGGGATGTGGCTTTGGGACCCAGGAACCTGAAGGAGCACCTGCACCCACCTGCCTGCCACACTACAGCCACTTTTAGAGGCCCCACATGCTTGAGGGGAGGCAAGTGGTAAAGGCCTCTTTAGTTGTGGTGCCTTGGCCATCAAGAAGTTCTCCTGGTTCCTATAGTTTCTGTCCTATAGTTTCTGTCCTTCTAGCACTAGGCAAAGGCTCCCTTTACTTTCTCAGGATTTTTGAAGTTCCTGTGATGGCCTGGGCAGGCCGGGTCGCTGGGATTGACAAGTCATCTGACCCTCACCTGAATCTCATAGCTCTCCTGTAGCTGCCTCTGATTAGTTATCATTTAACTCTTGGGGGAAAGAATTAGCACCACACGTTATGTACATGGAAGTTGCTGAACCAATTAACCAACTAGAAGGATTACTGTTAATACCACTAATTTTCCTGTAATTGCTGGGTATTGATATTGCTGGATAGTTTTGATGAACTGCAAAAGCACTTTTAGTTTGCTTTCTGTTGCCACCCTGGAACTTTTCTTTATTAGTGCCACTTTGTTTTGTATGATTCCTTGCAAATGAAGGAAAACAACTTTTCTGCTTGTATATGTTGATAATATAATTTTGGTTACTGAGGTCAAACAAGATGGTACAAAAACAAGATTGGGTGCAAGCCTGGCCAGGACATAGGTGTCCTGACTGTGACAAAGGTGACCTGTGTGCTTGCTTGCTTGATTAACAGCTGTTGGGAACTTCAAGGTCCCTGCTCTCCCTTCTTATGGTCTTTGTACTGGACCTGGAGACTCCAATAGAGAGCATTCCATGTCAAGGAAGAGGGCAAGTGGGCACTCTTTCAAATGACAGGGCAGGAGTTACACAGAGCAGGTGGTACCCATTGTATGCCTTGCTCTTCTCAGACCTGCTCTCTTTTGGCCTGTATTTTGGAGCTTTATAATTTAGGAAGACTTTGGAAGAACTGGATGACCAGTCTTATCAGTTGCTAGCGTATGAGCGGATTTTATTTGCTGCTATTCTGTGCTTCTGGTGCCAGGATGCTAGAAGTGATACAATTTATGATCTTTCTCCATTATCTGCACAGCAGGGGTGTTCAATCAACAGTGCAAAGGCTGAGTTGAAACATTACCTGCTGGTTACCTGCTTTCAGCAATAGGGGTCGCTGTTTGGTAGTACCCAGTTGGTTAGCTGTCAGATTCTAGAGCTCTCTATTGGTGGCTCTTAGGTAATTCACAAAATACAGAGTCCATTCATAAAACACAGTGTTCATTCATAAAGCAGTAACATAAATCTCCATTGCTACATATTGGGTGTATATTTCAGCTGTTGAACATACAAGTTTATGGCCATGCTGTAGTGTAGTGCTTATGTGACTGTGAATAAAAGGTGGCTGGGCTCGATGTCTCGGGGTTTGGGGGGGAAGAGGTGACAAAACTGATTTCCAATATGTACCCCACCTTCATTTCCATAACAAGTCCTTGAGTCTGTACTCTGAATGGTGACGCCAGGGACCTAGAAGGTGCAGGGCTTGTCAGTCCAGTCCCCTGCACAGTCTCATCAGGGCTGACCTTAAGAAAATTGGAGCAATTGGGTCAAATTGGGCCTCGTAGGCCGCTTCTAAGAGGGCCCCTGCACCAGGGCAATCTAGATGGATTTTATTTGTATATATAAGATTTTGCAGACTTTGGCTGTGAACTGGGGCCCTACAAAAAACAAAAAATCAAGTTGTGCCCCACTGCTTCAAATTGGGCCCCACTGGGTAACCCTAAGTCTAATAGTTGCTGGGCCTGAGTTGCCCTGCCCTTGCATGAAGTCTTGGGTTTACAATTTTGTGAGAGGGGAGACTGCCCGCTGGGGTGCGGGAGGGCTGGCGAGGCCCCCTAGATTTAGAGACCCTAGGCTTCAGCCTACTTAGCCTATACATAAATCCGGCACTGGCTATAGCCCTTGCTGGGATCCTCTTCCTCCTCTTCCTCTTCCCTGTAGTCTTGCCAGTTAATGACACTGGTAGCCTATCTCCTCTGAAGAACCTATTGGTGTATTAATTAAAAAACAAAACAGAGCTAGTTTAATATTGGCAAAACTGAACATTCTCTTTATTCGTGTTGATATATATAGATTTGTTGCACATGTAGACTCTGTCACTTTAAAACAAACAAGTGTATTTTATCACCAGAAATGAATTCCCTGTTTTGAAGGCATATTTTTTCCTGGTGGTTTTAAAAAACATTTTATTTAAAGAGAGATAGCAGAAACTGTCTAATCACAGAGATTTATCAGGGAGGCCAGAGCACTTTGGAAGGGACATCCAGCATCATTTGGAGTGCCAGATGGCAGGGCTGCCTTGACCCCCCAGGGTCAGCAGGGGATACAAGTCAACATCAAATTACCCAATTAGAGTTCCCACTGAGAATCTCTACCTGGGCAGAAAGGTGTAAAAAGAGAGAGGGAGAGAGTATTGAGATGAAGAGATTGTTGCCAAGCTTTGAAAACCATTATTCCTCAAGAAGACACTCCACGTTTTGTGTGCAACACAAAGCCCAACAGCTGGGGGGGGGAAGTATTGTGGCTTCTGCTGTGATGTGGGCCACATTCTTGAGCCAGCTAAATGACAGAGGTTATAATACATTTGTAAGGGAGCAGTTGTTGAAAGTATAAGGGAGGGTTTTAAAGCCAAGCCTCTTTGCCACTCAGGGCTGGCCTAAGAGCTTCTGGGGTCATGGATGAAAAATGAGCTCAGAGAGCTTCCTGATATTGTAAGTGACTCTGAGTATTGGCTTGTGTTTCATACAACAACTAGGAAATGGGAGCAGCAGTAGGCCCTTTGCACTACTGACACGTTCTGAAGTTGCGTTGGATATTTGCCATTGTGCTAATGAGTTTACATTATGGATGCAAATGGACCAAGCCAACAGTAAAGCATCGTGATGATTCAGTCATATTGCTGTTGCATTCAGAAGGTGGTGGAGATGCCTCAGACAGTTTGCTCCAAATAGGAATGGTGTAAGCATGTGAGAGTGAACTGGGCAGCAAAGACCACAGCTAAAGTGGTGCTGCCCCCCGCTTTTTTTGTGGAGGTGTCCCAATATGCATAATTTCTCCTTCCCTCCTCTATCCAGATTGGCGTACGGAGACCGTATTGGGGTCCAATCCAATCCAATTCTTTATTACGGTCATAGACCAGTATAAGATAAAAATACCTCCATACATAAATAAAACATGCTAGATAGACAATAGGGCAACTGCAGAAATAGAGGGTACACATACACATACTCTCAGTTACAGTAGACCAGCATAAGATAAAAACACATTAAACGTGTAAATCAAACCTTCAGTTTTAGACTTGCTGTGTGGCAATACCATCCTCTGACATATGTCAATCATAGCATATCAGGGTTGAATTCCTGACTTTCTGCCAGGGCCTGAAGTAAGTCCAGGCTGGCTTTTTCCTGAAGTTGCCACAGGTTGGGATGGCATGAGAATCCACCCTTTTGCCAGCTCAGCTCTAATTAATCCTGAGTCCTTGGGTAAACATTAGCTCTGCATGAATTGGCAGCATTAAATGATGCCACCTCTGAAGTCACTTGCCCATCAATGATTCCTTGCATTTTCTCTGGTATGTGAGCACTTTGCACTTATCTAAAGGCTACTGACAAATGACTTTAGATAATGAGTGCAAATTAATAACTACTTTTGTACGTCACAAAGGATCATAGTATCTTGATGTTATGCCCTTTGGGTTAACAGATGTGACTGGAGCCTCTTAGAGATTAATGCATAGTGTCTTGTGAGGATTAAATTGCAAAACCTCTGTTGTCTGCATATGGTGACGTCACTCTCAAGGAAAATGTACAGAGCCACACGGTGAGATGAATATTCACAAAGCACAGCTGGCAGGAGTTGGGTGGAGGATCCAAATGACCTGGGAGCCAGGAAGTTCCCCATTCAAATCTCTGCAGGTTCACTAGATGGTCTTCGGTTGTGACTAAGCTTGTGCATAGCACACGCCTCTGCAATTTGGGAACTAGGCTTTCCAGCAGGTCTGCTTTAAGAATGTTTTGAGGCAGTGGGCTTTAAGCTCTTCCACTGAGGCCCCTCTTCATGTGCCTCTCCCTCCACCAGAGGTGTAGAGACCATCTGCAGGGAGATGGGTTTTTGACACTGACACTCTGGTTTTGAAACCCTCCCCACCATAGAGGTTGCCTGGCATTTAGGAGATTTTATGGAGTAAGTTTGAATTGGCCTCTTTTAGTGGGAAGGGATGTATTAGGCCTAGTTCTTTCATATGTATGGATGTGTTTCTAGGTTTTTATTCTGTCTTGATTTCTTATATTTGGTTTAAACGTTCTTATTACACTAGCAGGGAGTGCCCTGTTCTGCCCAGGAACTTGTAGAACCCCTTCCCCCCCAAAAAAACGTGTTGTTGTTTTTAATGGATAGTGTAATTTATGAGATTGGATCCATCACTCCAGAAAATGTGCCAAAGTCACATTTTGCTCTGCCATCTTGAATCAAACAATCTCTCCTCCCCTCCTCTGCCCAGATTGGTCTTATCCGGATTAGTCTCTGATTTTTTAAATTTTATTTTGTTGTTGCCGTTCTTATGGTGGTCCAGTTATTCTTTTGATGTATTTTGGTGGATGTATGTTGTACACTGCCCTAAAATCCTTCAATAAAAGGCAGTATACAAATATTTAAAATAAAGTGAAAGATAAAATGGAACCTCCACACTCAGAGGCAGCCCATCTGCCTCTGAAGATCAGAACATGGGGGGAAACAAAAATGGAATGGTGGCTTTCTCCTTCTTTCTCTGCTTGTGAATTACGGGCCCTGGTCTGATCTGGCAAGACAATGCTCTCCTGTTTCTGGAGCGTCCAGCCGTGAGCGTCCGTGATTCTTGCAGCCTGATCTCCCTTGGCAGGCAGCCTGTGTGTGGAGAAGGTGAGCAACAGCAGAGTGGGGAGGGGGGAGGACAGTGCTGCCTGCCGAATGTGTAAATTGTGGCAAAGCAGCTTGCTGAAGGGACGAGGAAGCCTCTCCAGTTGTCCCCCTTGCTTGCTTGCCAAGCCCCTCCAAAGCAGATGCCCAGGCAGGGGGCACCAATGCAGTGGCGTCTCTCTGCTTTTCCTCCGGGCCTCTTTTCATTTCACACCCTGCAGGATTCAGTTTCACTGATTAAAGCTCCGAGTGGTTTCATGAAAACGGGCCTGTTTCTGGCACGAGCTGTTGGCATCCTGCAGGTGGCTTGTAAAACACAATCCAGGGAGCCACCTGGATTTTAGGGATGTGAGTTACCTGAGCTAAAAGGAAATTTTTCCAGCATTACGGATATTATGAGGGATTTGTTGTGGAGGCCAGAGGAGAAACCGGCTTTACAGATGTTCGGCTTTTGGGCAAATATTCTGTATCCCCCAAGTGTATGGGAACGGTCTTTCCCTTAGTGCTGGCTCCACAGGATCAATTGTACCAGGCACTGAACTTTAATGACGCTTGTCAGAGCCACTGTTTCTGTTGACATGAGTTGGGCATTTTTATTACGTGCTTCTAGGTTTGTGCAGAGTGCCTTTGCTCATTGCCATGGTAGTTCAGTCATTAGAACATGAAACTCTTAATCTCAGGGTTGTGGGTTCGAGCCTTCTGTTGAGCAAAAGATTCCTGCATTGCAGGGGGCTGGACTAGATGGCCCTCAAGGTCCCTTCCAACTCTACAATTCTATCATTTTTTGATTCTGTGCTTCGCGTCTGTAGCTCAGTGGGTAGAGCACCTGCTTTGCATGCAGAAGGCCCAGGTTTAATCCCTGGCAGCATCTCTAGGTAGGGCTGGGAACGTCCCTTGCCTGAAACCCTGGAAAGCTGCTGCTACTCGGTGCCAGCTATGAGCTTGGCACACCTATATTCTGATCCTGTATGTAACTTTCTACCACTTCAGGTTAGAGGACAGCCTGGAGCCCCAGCCCCTTCCTTCTGAAAAAGTGTTGAACTTAAGAAACTGGTAATCCATATTACTGCCTTGAAATTCTGAGCAGGGTTAGTCCTAAAGCATCCTTCAAAACCACATTTTTTAAAAATACGATGTGCAAACGTCTTTGGTGTCACATCTTCAAAGTTCCAGATTGGAGCAGGAGCTTGTTTTGTCTGCTATTCAGGCACCATCCACTTCTAAATGGGAGTCAGGAGTGCACCTACAAGCTGCACATACCCTAATTTAAAAGTATATCTCTGTGAAATGACTTTTTGGAGGCTCTTTCAGCAGTCCCTTCTCTTCCTAACGGGCCGGACACATCTCATCTCTGAAACCTTCCCTCTGTGAGTTTGGGCTTTTTCTCTCCCCCCCGTTTGGTGCCTCCTCAGAGCCACAGTCAATGCAGTTGATTGCCTAAGAATAATATAGTTACTTAAAAGAGATGACTTTGATTGTGTGTGTTTTGTTCCCATCACAATAACCCTTTGCAGGTGATTATTAAATTAGAGATCTTCTTTGTTTTTCTAACAAAAAGAGCCCCTTTTCATGTCAGCACCAATTATGAGTGGTAATTTTTCACATTTTACAAAAGAAATTTCTGTCCTACCTCCCCAAAGCCTCCCCCGCCCCAAATAAAACAGGGCTTTGACACTCAATGACAAGGAAGATATTTTTCCTTTTCTGCACACACTGTGCTTTTGAGTTTTCTTTAAAAAATCTGTTGACTCTATTGAAATGTGACAGGGCAATATTTAACCTGAATGGAGGCACGTTGACTCCTCTTATTAAAACTGACAGTTAAGGACATTTCGCTCTTTATTCCTTCTGATACATGCAGACAAGTCTTCACTGCTAACTAGTATACAAAATCAAAAACAAAAAAATACAGAGTGAGGAGATGAGTACCTTATAAACAATATATGAATGACAATTGCAAGTTTAATCTAGCAAAGAAACCTTTTTTTATCCTTTATGAAAATTAAAGCCCTTTCAAATTAGTTTGAGATATGAAGACAGGCTGACATTGTTAATTTCCAAGTATGAATCCCCTTTTCTTCGTCTCCTCTCTTTTCCAAGGGAGACGTGTGTGCTTCCCCAGAATATTCTGGGTGTTTTTGCACCAGTGCCGATAAAAAAAAAGGGACTACTATGCCTTGACTCTCATAGGGGAGGCAGGGAGGGGAGGCACTGAGTTGGGGCTTTCCCTCTCCTTGGAAGGGACGGGGTGTTCCTGATTGCATGCTGCTGGTGGTGGCCCTCCTATGAGCTGAGCATGGCTTGCAGTTAGTTCTTCAGGAAGGATGTGAGAGGTGAGCTTGTACTCTGAAGTCCCAGGCACCCCATTCTGCAGGGATGAACACCTGCGACTGAAAACACGTGGCCGTCATACTTCCTGTGGGTGCTCAGATATCTCCCAAACCTCAACAGCTGAGGTAACTGCTTCCTTTGATTTAACTTTCCTAGGCAGGGAAGGAATGTGGTGTGTGTGTCAGGAAAGCTTGGGTTATTTGCAGGCCCACAACTAATCTCTGGCTTGTCCTAAAAGCCACTTGCTATAGTTTGGCTGAGATGCTTAGCCAAAGCTGCTGTTGTCCCCACAGCTCACAAGCCCAGAGAAATGCCCAAACCTCTTTTGTCTTCTTATTGTCACAGGTCAGGAAGCTTGTGAAAGGTGTGGTAGATGCTAATTGCTAAGTCTTGCAAGAGTTACCAAGAAGGTCCAGTCCAGCTGTAGCTCAGGTGTGCAGAAGGGTTTGAACAGAGTGTGTATGTGAAGCTTAGCCAGAGACTGAGAGATCTCCAGATCCCTGGGCAGGTGGCTGATAAGCAGCAAGGCCCTCAGTCAGTTCTGTGGTGTCTCAGTTTTCTTGCCCCTCTTATAGTTCAGCTGTTGTTCCTCTGGTAGAGTTGTGGGGGAGGCAACAGATCAATGACTTCTTTCAGATCAAACTTGTTAAGGGTGATGAGTGAACTACATTTCCCAGGATTCTTAGGGGAAGTCATGTGATTTTAAATATGCTGTATGTATGGTGTGTCCTGCAGCCCTGAGATAGATCTTCACAAAAAGACTTCAAGTTTCAGAGGGTTCTACTCTGCTGCAGATTGCTGGGGGGGGGGCTTCCAGATGACCTATTTATTGAGCATTCATCCTGATTTCTTTTCAGGGAGTTTAGATGATGTTGACCAGTGCTTTTTTTCTTAAAAAATGTTTAGGGGTACTCTCATTTTCCTACTCATATTGAAATACTACCCCTCAATGAGGCCAAACTTAGATTCACAAAATGTTTATGGGTATGCGCCCCCCTGCGTCCCCCCAGAAAAAAGCACTGATGTTGACTATTTAGTGAGCCTTCAGCAAGTGTTATTGCATACTCAGGGTGTGTTTGGCTCTTGCTTAACTTCTTGCAAAAAGCCCAATATTTGGGGGAAGCGGGTTTCGTGTGAAAAATCTGCTGAACAACTATAATTTGCCTGAATTTGCCAGTATGTGACTAAATCTCACTTGAAAAAAGTGACGGTCTGGAAATACTCTGGGTACCTTATGCTGGATGCCAATTTCAGGAGGAGGCACAAGAGTCGCATGTGCATACATGACAGAACTGTTCTATTACAGAGCCGTCACAGCCCTGAGCAGCCAGCTCTGGATGACGGGCAGGAGATGTATGTTTGCATTGCTTTTCTGAAATTTTAAAAAATGATTTAACATACTGAAGATGTTATCTTTTTATTGTGCATTTTGAACTACAGTAGTCTGTTGATCCTGAATACTTATAGCTGTTAGGATTATTTATTTTCATTATTATTATTTAATTAAATGGCTGTGTTTCTCCACCCCGACTGAAATGTCTGCCTTTACTGCAATGTCCACTTTCAAAGTCCTCCTTTCCTCATGTCTAACTCCCATCCAGAGGTGTAGCTAGAAGTTGGCCAAGTTGGCCCTCCACTCTGGCTTGGAGTAGCTAGGAGCCTGCTCACCTCTTCGCATGTTCCCTGGATTGCTCCTCCAATGCTCTGGGCAGCCAAGTGGAGTACAGGTTCCTCTGGGCACCTCAGCAGATGAATCCGGTCACTGGCATGGGCCATCACAACATCCATGCAAGGCCTCCTCAGTCAATCAGCAGTGCTATTAGAAATGTGAGTGGAGTGCTCCACGGGGTGGGGCTCGGAGAGAAGAAAGATGGAGAGAATAGGTGAGAGTTGCAGGAGGAGGAAAAAGGGAGGGAGGAGACAGAAGAGAAAGCAGTGAGCGGAGGAAGACAGGCAGATAGGTGGACTGTTGGAGGAGGAGGAGGGGAGGTGGAGCAGAGCAGACCCAACACCAAGGGCCACAGAGGAAGACATCGTGAAAAGGAACAAAAGCAAACTTTTTGAGTTTCTGGTCCATGGTCCCTGCTAGCTTCGGAAGACCTGATGCAGCTCCTTGCCAAGGGCAAAAGGGAACCTAGGACTGCTCCATCACCTTCCTGTCCTCACTGGGAGGGGAACTGTGTTGTTGAATGCTTGCTATCTTTCTTAATGATGAAATGCCCTCCTCTCTAAACATACCAAGTCCCAAATCACTTTGTTACTCCTCTTGCCACTTGCTTTTATCAGGCAACTATTTGGGCCATCTCACAGGGCAGTTTTCACCAGAACCATATTTTTCTTTAAGAGCAGCAGCTGGTCCTAATTCAAGAGTGGAGCCCCTGTAAAGGTGCAAAGGGCTTTGCAGGGGGGGGGGCATGCCTGGGTCACTCCATGCTGCTGACTGGGCAGACCTGCTAGACTTCAGCTTCCAGCCTTTTGAAGGGAAAGCTCTGATAGCTGGATCCTTGAACCCCCATTTTAACTTCTTGCTCAAGGCTCCAGAATGGATATCTTGAACCATAATTCTTTAATAAGAATTGCACTTTTATAGCTCTCTTTGTACTGCTGTAAATTTGATTGGCCAGATGTTCTTAGGTTTAATAAAAGTTTTTAAACAAACCTTTGTGTTCCCCTCCCCTTAAATCTTGATTCTTGGTGAGCCAAAAACGAACAATATGCACAAGAGGCCTTCTCCCTTCTTTCTGTTTGCACTTTACAAATTGTCTGATTCCATTATGTGCCGGTAGTGTTAGCAAAACCCTTGGTGTTGCTTTGCTAGAGGGTTTTTTTGGGGGGGGGCGGGCAGCAGGTTAAGATGGGAGAGGGAAATGGTTTCTGAGGGTAGCATATCTCTAGTGTGGAGACAGTGGCCTGGAGGTGGATTGGGTGGGCCTCGGAGTGGCACAGCTGGTAATAATAATAATAATAATAATAATAATAATAATAATAATAATTTATTATTTGTACCCCACCCATCTGGCTAGGTTTCCCCAGCCACTCTGGGCGGCTTCCAACAAAGATTAAAAATACAGTAAAATGTCACACATTAAAAACTTGCCTTCAGATGTCTTTTAAATGTCAGGTACTTGTTTATCTCTTTGACATCTGATGGGAGGGTGTTCCACAGGGCGGGCACCACTACTGAGAAGACCCTCTGTCTGGTTCTCTGTAGCTTTGCTTCTCGCAGTGAGGGAACCGCCAGAAGGCCCTCGGTGCTGGACCTCAGTGTCCGCACAGAATGATGGGGGTGGAGACGCTCCTTCAGGTATACTGGGCCCAGGCTGTTTAGGGTTTTAAAGGTCAACACTAACACTTTATATTGTGCTCTGAAACGTACTGGGAGCCAATGTAGGTCTTTCAGGACCGGTGTTATATGGTCTCGGCAGCCGCCCCCAGTCACCAGTCTAGCTGCCGCATTCTGGATTAGTTGTAGTTGTAGTAGCCCCACGTAGGCCAAGAAGCCTTGAATTTCTGTCAAAAAAGCCAGTCTGAAGGTGGTGAAGTTCTTCAGAGAGTCCTTTGTGGTCACAATGGACTATCTCATTTTCTTCACCCGTGATGCTTTCCCTGAAAGATTCACTTATGGGTTTTTTTTTTCTTTCCTTCAGCTCTAATTAAAGCTTAATTTCCCATAACAACAATAAGAGTTCCCAGAATTGCATCATCTTAGTTGTGAGGTAAATATTGATTGCTGTTCATATCCACACCACACTCTTATAACTGCATTAAATATACAGAGAATGGTCACATCTAACATCCATTCCTTGACTGGAGGCTGCTGCTGCTAGTGTTTAATTGGATTAAACGCTTCCTCATCTCTTCTTTGATCAGGGTCTCTGAGTTAAATCCAGTAACTCCTCATGGGGTCCCTGGAGCCTTCCCTCACCTGGAGCCCTCTGGTTATTTTGGACTACAACTCCCAGCAGCCCCAATAAGCCAGCATGGTTGTGGGTTCAGGGCAGTATCCAAATAATTTTATTTATTTTTATTCATTAAATGTGTATAAACTGCACTTTCATATAAAGTGTCACATGGCAGCGCAGCTTTTTTTTCAGCCGGAACTCAGTTCCGGAACCTCTCAGGTGGGCACCATTGCCATTATAAGAGAACAAGAACTCAACTGTCCTGCTTTTACTGAGAGATCACATCTTAAAGAATCCGCCCCGGCTTCTGATTGGATCTGGGAGTGTCCCAGGATCCATGCGTTCTCTCTTGAGCAGCTAAGGAGGCCTGCCTATGTGGTGCTGCTCTGCCCAGAAAAGGCCTGCCCATGTAGCACTGTGGCACTCCGAGAAGGCCTGTCCTCACAGTGCTGGTCGATGGAGGCAACAGCAATGAAGAGAGAGTAAGGTAAGACAACTTCCAAAATACCAGTTGAATAAGGTTGATCTGCTTTACTGACAATGCCAGCGTAGCCTCTCCTTGAGCCTTATTAGAAATGTGCTAGAATAAACTTTGGGGAAAGAGTGTGCTCTCTGGATTTTCAAATTCATAGCTTGAGACAGTTATTGGCCTTCAATATATTCCCCATGGGCCATAGATAAAATGGAAACAGGATCATTTTGTTTTGGATCCCCAAAGGAAGCAAGGGGGAGGGGAAATCTTCTGAAAAGCATTGAGGTGTTTCCAAATAATCACATGTTTACCCAAAAAGCGCAGGGAGATTCTCCTCAGAAGGGAGATTCTCCTCAACTAGGTATAGAGCTATAAGGTGCTCAAGGGATACACTCTCTCTCTTTCCCTCTCCTTTTTATGGTTGATTGTAGGACTCTCTGGTTTAAGATACTGTGGTTGACTGTAGGACGCTTTGAAGCCCCTTGCGTTCACCCCCCCAAAGGTGCAGCCCCCCAAGTGCTTTTTTCAGGAGGAAAATGCACAAGATCACGGCTACCAAAATGGCTGCCATTCTCTCGCGATAAAAAAAATGAGATGTCCCAGTTTTTCACTTGCAGGGTATGACGTGGTGACTTCCTCATAGCTATGATGTGACACGTACAAAGACTCCTAGTTTTTTCCTGATTACTGAATGAGTTACAGTGCCAACCATTGCAAGAATTGGCTTCCCCATAGGACCTGGAGGGAAGGAAGCCCACAGGGAACCATCGAGAAAGCCGTCAGGCTGCGTCTGAGCTGAGAGCAGAGTGAACAGTGACAGGGATTTCGGTGGCAGGCCCCAAAGTGATGTCCTCCCTGCCCTATATCCTCTGCATCTCCACCCCCACTGTGGCAGCTGGCCAAATCTGGCTCAGCCGCACCAACATTGTGGATGCCCAGGCAGGCCTCTCATTATGCTACAAATTGTGTTTTGTGCCTTGTTTGAATGCTCTCGAGTTAATTTGTTTTATGTTCATGTTAAGCACCCTTGTGCCACTAACACAGAGGAAACTGCTGCTTGCAACGGCGCCTGGCCTTGTAAAAACCAGGACACTCCGAAAGTTGTTGAGCTTTTTTTTTTTTTAAGATCCAGGACAAATCGCCACCTGTGAAATCCCAGTAATGTCCAGGAAAATCCGGACATATGGCAGCCCTAGTTCTACCTTGTCTTGTGGGTATATTTTTGGATCATGATTCCTTTAAAAAACATGTTTTCTATACTTCCAGCCTTCATTGATCTCCATTAGGTTGTTGCTGTTGTTGTTGAAGCATCAACAAACTTTCCAGGTAGAGGAGGGGGAATGCCTGACTCCACTGGTGGCACAGTTTCTGTGGAGAGCCCAGCTTGCTCAAGGACTCAGCCTTATACTCTCTCACTCTGTCCTTGCTGTCCTCCTCCTTTGCTAATCCAGTGAAGCAGAAGAAGGAAAAAGCTGGAGGCATGAGCGTAGAAAGAACTGGAAATTGTTCCTAAAACACATGGGGAATCTCGCAAGTCCTTGAGAATGTTTCAGGAGGGGAACATTAACTTAGCTTACAGCATTCCCACATAAAACAAGGGGGACACAGGCAATTTTCCATCAGTGGGGTTTTTAATTTTTTGTTACTTTTCTAAGCAACAAAAAAAGACAGTACTCACAAAAAAGAAAAAATGGACATTAACAACAAAATAATATAAATACAACACAAGGAGCTATTCGTGTTAAAGTCAAAAGAAATATAAAATATCAGGAATAAATGAACTGGGTAAAATTACAAAATTGTAAAATTATAAATGGCGTATAAAAATACAACTTACATTATACAACAAAGGAAATGGGGTAGGTGAGAAGAAAGGTCTTGCCTGTTTCCAGATGCTGCCAAATAAAATAATATTTTGAAAGGATTTGCCACCCGTGTGACGGTGTTGTCCTTTATTTAACAAATAACCCCCAAATAGAAGCAAGGAGGTTTTTCAAGCATGCCCAACCTGCCTGCCTCCAGGGAGCTGCTTCCTTTTTTTACTCCTCTCGCTATATTTGAACTGCAGCAGCACGTGGGCCTCTGTTTTGTGTGCACATCTTTTTTCGGGTGTGTGTGCATGTGTTTGAACATATGTATGAATTAAGTGTAGTGGAATATTGGCTCAGCCCGGGAAACACGAGGGAGCCACATGCTCTGCCACAGCGTTGGCTGTTGCTGCACCAAAGCAAAATTCTTCTGCTACAGAAGGCAGCCTGTTTTGCAGCTGACTCATGGCAAGTTGCAGATTCTTGCAGGACAGAAGGTGCACCGACATAAAAGGATGGTGGAGATAAGTTGATTCTCCTACTGGCCTATATCACTGCTGCAAAAATTACTGCACATTTGGCAAAGAAACTAGTTTGAGCTCTGCTTCTTTGCCAGCATTTCTAGGGAGCTTGGAGGAGCTCACATTCTGATCCAGGAAACTATATACAGTAGAACTCGGCGAAAAGCAGAATTGTAGAGAAAATGAGCTTGTTTGTTTTTTGGCTATCTACTTGTTATTTCCAACTGCAGTTTATAGTAACCTCTACACTGTACATTTAAAGCACTCTTATACCGCTTTAACTGTTGGTTCTCTGCCCACAAAGAATCATGGGAACTGTGGCTTGTTAAGGGTGCTGGGAATTGCAGATCTGTGAGGGGTAAGTGATGGCTTCCAGTATTCTTTGGGGAAATCCTTGACCATTAACATCTCTGCCTGGACCAGCAACTCCACAGAGGCTTACAATGAATGTTGCCGGGCAGCAGTGAACACCAAAGGCAATGTCCTCTGGGATTCTCTTCAGGAGACACGGCAGAGGATGCTGTCCCCTGGTATGGCTAACTGCTGATTGGACTGATTCCTGTGTGAGAACCAGGAATAACCAGGAGGGTGTGAATGTGCCAAACCCAGCCTCCTGGTGAGAGGCAGAGGGATGGCAAATGGTGATCTGGTGATAGCATGAAAACTATTCATGAGTACATATGAAGGATACTTGGTGGGTGGTAATATTGTTGAGGGACTGAACAGTTACCCTGCGACCGGGGGGGGCGGTGGGATAATAGCATCATGTGCCTGAGAACAGGGGGGTGGGAAGATTAGAGTTCTAGGGAAGTGGAGGTATGGAATGTGTAGGGTATGCAATATAGAAGAGTGGGGAGTAGACACTTGACACTTGTTGCCTCTGCTCAGCCTCACTGCAACCAAAACTTCAGTAGCCATGCTGGTTTGCTCTCCCAACTGGCGGTGCTGTTACACTTGCTAGGTCAGTCCATAATAAAACAGCCTTTATCCACAATTTGATTGGGCTGATTTGGTATATATTACAGAGACTTAGGTGAGTTAGCTGGAGAGTCCTGATCATACCAAGCTTTACTTGCCTGGGCATTCAGGGCAGCACAGGTCAAGGTTGGAGGGGTGAGAAAGAGGTGTGGCAGAGACAGATCAGGGATCTTGGTGGACCATCCATCCTGCAGTCCAACCACATCCTGGATTGAGCTGGCAAGGGAGGTTTGTGGCATGATGGTGGAGAACCCCATGATATTAGTTCCAGAGGACTTCAGTAAATATTCTGTGAGTGTGCTTGCCACCCTGGGCTCTTTTGGGAGGAAGGGCAGAATATTTATTTCATTTATTTTATTTCATAAAATTTATACACCACTTAGAAGAAACAGCCTCAAAGCAGTTTGCAAAAGATAAAATGGTTAAATCAAGAAAAAGTCACAACCATACTTTAAAACATACAACAGTTAAAATACTAAAACAGGTTTTTAATATGTCAACTTTCTAAGTATCTGGGTCGACTTGTCTAAACAGGAATGTTTTTAGCAGGTGCTGAAAAGTACAGTGATATTGACTGCTTGTTCTCAATAGGCAGGGAGTTCCAAAGTGTAGGAGCTGCCACATTAAACGATTCAAGTTCTTACAAAGGCAGAATGAGTATTATGTGGCACCTGTAGTACTATCAAGCTGTTAAGGGTTTAATAATAATAATAATAATAGCCAGAGATGGGCCATCAAGGTGGAAACAGGGTGGTGATGGTCTTTCCTCAGCCCTTGACTCCTCCATTTACAGATGATGGCAGATGGGGGAAGACTGAGCAATCTTAAAGGGAGAGCTGAACTTTGCCATGCTGAGCACAACGGCAACGCTCCCCACTCGTGTCTCCCAGCAACTGGAATAATTCCCCGGCATTCTTCCTTAGATCCCGGAGCATGTTTGCAAATGCTTGTAACCAAGGTGGTGGGGGGGGGGAGAGGGGCGCTGCGTCCCTTTAAGCGCCTCCCTTCCTCCCCTCCTTCCTTCAAGTAGGGTGAGCGTGGTTTGTCTTTTTGCGACAAGTGCCCTTACAGAAAGCACCACTTGGCAACCAACTTCACAAATTCTTTCCTCTTTGCAGAGAGCAAACTTGCTGCTGTTGCTTTTCAATGAGGCCCTTTGATTGCTATTGAGCCGCTTGCACTGTTGCCAGAGGCGGCCTGGCTTTATGCAAAAGGCTGGCTAATTGTGCTACTTCCCTGGGCTGCCTTTGGAACAATGTCTCTTCCAGCTCTGAAGCAGCGGATCGCTTTTCATGCCTTAATGAGCAGAGGATCTGGGAATTAGATCCAGAGCCAATTCATGCATTAAAGTCTTTCCAGGCCCCCTAAATAAGGTTGTCTTTCAAAATTACATTTGGAATCAAAAGCAAATAGCAACTCCGAACCCCAGCAAGTGCATGCGTATGTATGTTCACTCTGTCAAGATTGGAGCCCCAGAAAAAGCCGGGCAGGATGTAGCACTGATGAATCAGGGAAAGAACACAAATTCCAAACCAGTCTGCCTACAAACTGATGGGGGTGGGTGTTAATTTTTTTTTTTAAGCAAGCATTTCTGTTTTCCTGCACACTTGAAGTAAGGACCCCTGAGTCTTTGCCAGGACACTGGGTACGTTTGGTGGCCGGTGGTAAACTGGGAGTGGAAATTCTCTTCTCTTCCCCCCACAATTGTTCTGTACACAATGGGGGAGCCACAGCTAATCTCTGCAGAGGGTGGGTGGTCTGTATTCAGAAGGGGCTTTAGAGGCAGGCTCCATCCCGCAGATCAAGGATGCTTAATAATTGTGCTCCTCTGCACCTCCACAACACACACACCCTACCCCAAAAGGCAAAGAAAAAGCCAGTGAACGTGTCGGAGGCAGAGTGCGAATGTGGAGAATGGCTGGAAAGTCTGGAAGAATCTCTGCATTAAAAGCAGAAGATACATTCAAACAAAATAGTGGGGGTCTTTACTGAGGCGGGTGGCGGCTCCCTTCTTCCTGAGATGCTTTGAAGCCTCTTCCTCACTCTTGTAACCTCCTGATTTGGCACGAACGTGGCCATTATTTCGTACGGCAAGGTGAAAATAATTTTTATTTCTTTCTCCATCACTGTCCTTTCCCCACTCAGATGATAGATTTGCCTGAGAGAAAATAATGGCCTGCCTTCAGAATCCAGCCTGGCAGTTGGGATGCAGAGAGTGAGCTGGCTGAGCAGGCGGTGGCGGGGGGGGGGGGGACAGGGACGGGGACGACGACACGTCTCTGTACCTATTATGGCAAAAATCGATAATGCTTTTTGTAAATTGCCCCTCCCAGAGGAGTTGAACAAATGCTGGAGAGAAAGGAAGCCGTCCTTCTGTGTGAAGGCGCCTCTGCGTTCGGACCAGGACAATAATTATCAGTAGCCCTCTTCTTTTGGCTTGCTTTTATTCTGAGGGCAGGCCAGGAAAGAGAAGGTCTTCCTTGCTCTTGTACTGCTTCTCTAATTGCAGCATCTGTGGGCGTCTCTAAAATAGGTGACAACCACGGCAGGCAGTTTCCAAGGGGCGCCCTGCAAATGGAAGTGGCTGGTGGTCCCAGAGGACAATCAGAGCTCTCTGATTAATTGCTTTTGACAAATGGCATTTTGATCTGAGACAGGCCAGGCCCTCCCCTCTTGCAGCAGCAAAACTTCTGCCTGCTGAATAGGAAGTCTTTCGTCTTTCCAAACTATAGAGGCAAAGGCTGTGTTTGGGTGAACACAGAAGCTACCAACAAGGTGATCCCGCCCCCAAAGATCACATGCAAAGTACTTTGAAACAGCCACAGGAAAAAGCAATATAAAAATGTTATGATTGATACACAGCACAAATGCATTGGGTGCTTGGAGAAGGCATGTGGTGAGATCAGTGGGGGTGGGACTCAGCTTGTCAATTCTGCATCCAGCAAGGATGTTGTCAGTCAGATCCTGCAGTGTGACAGCAAACTGTAGGGACCTGTAGACACCCATTTGTCAGGCCAAATTCAAATGAGCAAGGAGTCATCAAAATATGTGTGCTCAACAGAACTCTCTGAGTCTGGGGTTTTGCTCAGTTTTTCTCCATCTGTTTCCTTGTTGTTCCTTTAGTAAAAGTTTCTGTTCTCATAGACCTGTGCAGGGCTCTTAAAAATATTTATACCTAAATAACAAAATGCAGCATTTGTGATACTGCTCTGTGTGTGTGTGTGTGCTTGGGGGCGGCGGCAATGCTATATCACTGGTGGGAAGGTCTTCCTGTGGGAAATTTGTGCTAACACAGCAATTTCCTGGGTACAAGGACCTATGGGAGATGCAGTTCCCATGGTTTCTGACAACATTATTAGGACTCAAGAAAAAGAAGCACATTTCCGCTGCCCCTCAAAGAATTCTGGGCACTGTAGTTTGTGAGGAGTTGCTAGGAATTGTAACTCTGTGAGGGGTAAATTGCAGTGCCTGGAATTCTTTTAGGGAAAGAATCTACTTCAAATGTGCTTTAAAGGCAGAATGTATACACAGCCCGAATGGCAGCATCCTGATCATCTGGCTCAGAATCTCATCCTACCAGCAAGGCTGGGGAGCTGTCCACTAGGTTAGGGACCGAAGTGTTTGTGTTAGCAAGGGAACTGTCCAACTACTGAGAGAGGAGCAGTACAAGGTGTTGTATCAGCAACTGCTAGGCACCAATTTAGGAGCTTTATAGCTCTCTGTCCTCTCTCTGGGGTGTTAGTAGGGCCTTGATCCTGAGCACATGTTGGCTCTGCCTCTGTCTTGAGTAGAATGGATACCTTATCCTGTCAGACGGTACTTGACCTTTTGCTCTGGCCTTTCAGATTCACTGGGTCACTGACCTTGGAGAGTCTTAATCTGGCAGAGTAATATTAATGGTAGATTGGATTTCCTGAATCTTCAGCTTCCTCAAACATGGCAGTCTGGGTGTGCCCAATGACTCCCCTTTAGCCCCAGAGGTACAGGGCTAGTGCAGGCATCTGGACTGGTCCTGACATGGCAGTGACAGGTCACAAGGCCAGTCACAAGGCCTCATTGCCACTGCCACCAGGGAATTTTTGGAATGGTGGTGACCTTGCAAAGTCTGAAGTTGTGGTGGTTTCTTTGGGGTTAGGGAGCTCTCTTAGACCTTCCTGTTGTGCTCTCAATGACATCAAAAATTGCAACAGAATGTTAGTGGGGTGGGGGGTTTTTGGGGGGTGGGGAGAGACTTTAATTCCCACCTGTGTCAAATTAAGCCCAAATTGCCTTGTGTGAAGTGAGCCCACATTAAATTTAGATCTAGAGATCTAACCTTGCCAGGCCTTTTGGCTACAATTATGGACTCAGTCTTAAACTGGACCCTTTGCTGGCCTTGTGGCCTCCTGCTCACCCAACAGAAGTATTAGTAAGGGCAAAAGAAGGAGGAGGTTGACATGTAGCTTTATTCACCTTCTCGACTGCTCTGGGGAAAGGATGGGTGGCAGTGCAGCACTGATTGGCTGGTTCCTGTGATATCACAAGCCTACCTTACCTGGGTGACTTTTGCACTTTTGAAGTTTGGAGTGAGATGAGCACCGGCCAGGCATTTAGGTCACTGGCTGCTGCCTCTGTATTTCACATGCAAAGAGAGGAGGAGGAGGAGGAGGAAGCTGCATTCAGTACTATGTAACAGAAGGGAAAAAATGGTGACAACTGTAGGCAATCTCTGCATGTGTAATATGCCATCCTGGTGCCCTCTAAATGTTTTGGATGGCAACTCCCACCAGTACAGCACCATCCTGGGTAGGGGGCAACAGGTTGGTGGAGGTTGTGATATGCAGGCAGTATTTGGAGGCAGCCTACAGGAACTACTAGGCAGAAGTTTTTGCACACGTGATACTCTGCTCAAGCTTCAGAGAGCAACCCACTTCCCAGATCCCTGCCTGCTTCTTCTGTGGAAGGAGAGCAATAAACAAAATTTGGGTCTGGTTTCTACTTATGCTGCGCCTGTTTTCTATGCTGGTACTGAAGCAAAAAGTGATGAGTCTTCCCTATGAATAGCTGTGTTTTGCCTCCTCCTTCAAAAAGAGGGATGGGCCTAAAGACCCAAAATTATTTGTTAAAACCAATAATCATCACGTCATCTTAATGCATGCTGACCAAGTTTGAGATTTATTTTAAGAAGAAAAGAAGGGGAAAATACTTTTAGAATCCATTGATATGGCTTGTGTGTGCTGCCAGCTTTAAATAGCTAATCAGCGGATCCCGCTGGAGCCCATAAAAGAAGGTAATTGTAGGCGGTAGGTAGAAGTCTGGCACCCCAGCGTGCCACAGGTCAGGAAAGGGCAGCAAGGAAGGCAACATCCATCACGCCAAGGGCGGCATTGGCAGCGGCAGCCAGGCCTTTGCTCGCTATGGGCTTCCGCCAGCGGCCGTCATCCGTCGGAGGGGAGGAAAGCCTCTGAAACAAGGCTGTGAATTGGTTTTCATGCTTGCATTGACAGATTGGGAAAGCAGTTTGTTCTACCAAATTTAACAATGATATATCATTATCACAACTTTGGGGGAAATCTATAAAATCAATAAGTTTGTAGCCTGAACAGGATTTGTATCGCTTGCTTGCTGTGCTGGTGTCAGGCGCGGGCATATGGATTGAGTCACAGCCTGAGATCAATGGAATTTGTGGACAGTGAGCTCAATAACAAGCCCTTCTGAAAAGAAATAGATGTAAAAAGCAAATTTACTAGAGTATAAAAAAAAGAGAGAGAGAAGCTAATATCTTTTCCGTGCCTGGCTGTAAAGTGCGATGTGGCTGCCGTCAGCTGCTGCCGGCGCTCTGCAAGGCGGCTTGGGGATGTGCCTGCAATGCTGAGCAAGGCGGGCTGCCGCCAGGGCCTCCTCCTCCTCCTCCTCTGTGGGTGGATTGGGGTCTTTCTCTTTGCAGAGCTTGGACTCGGAAGGAAGCCAAGGAGGGCCCAGGTGGAGGAGGGGGAGATCGCCCTCCGCATTGTAAACTGAATAAAGGCTAAAAACAGTCAGTGTGTCTGCTGGGGAAAGACCATCGCGGCTTTATTTACTGTGCGCTGGCAGGGCTTGCTAATGGAGCAAAATAAAAAGGCATAATTAAATAGTTTAATGAATTCGCAGTTCTTTTGTTTGTGCAGGACCGGGAATGCGTGTTCCAGAAGGCCTCACAAAGAGCCTGGCTGGTAGTGAGTTAAAAGTAGGAAGTGGAGCCTTTGAAGGCATTTTTATACTTCATTATCCCAGCATGTAAAATGACTTGTACTAAACGATGGAGGGTTCCCCGCCTCCCACTCGCCATCTTTCTTTCTCTTCTTTCTTTAAACAAAGGAGAACATCAGGGGGGCTGGGACAGAGTTTCCCTTCAGTGTCCAGCCGCCCACAGATCAGCTTCCCAGCAAGCTGGTGGGTCTCTGCCGCTGCTCCAGCAATGCTAGGCTTTGGGGGGCTACTGTGAGCATGAGGGCCACCTCAGAGCCCCAGAGAGCTTGCAGGGGGAGCACGGCCTGCCTACCTCTTTAATAATAATAAAAAAGGCTTCTCTCTCCACCCCCCATGCCCCATTTCCTGTAAGCAGAGGGTGGCAGGAAAGGGCTTCTGTTTTTTTCTTGAAGAGGTGTACTCCTAGCCATGCCTTGAGCAAAGGTGGTAGAAGAGGGGGTTATTCATGGCATCTTTTGATCTCTGGGGCACCAAGTGATTATATGCACATGTGAGTGTGTAAAGAATTCAACAGAAGCAAACTCCATTTCAGATTTGGATTGGGGATACATTTTACCACTAGTCACAGTGAATGATGCATAGTCAGAAAGGCCATGTTAAGAACGTCAGAAAAGTCCTGCAGCAGCTGAATCAGGGGCCCATCTAGTCCTGCATCCTCTTCTCATATTGGCCAGCCAGATGCCTCCACTGGGAAGCCCCCAAACCAGGGCAGGAGCACAGCAGTTGTGAAATAAGGGCATCCTGTATGTCCTTTAGACCCAGTGCTCTTGTTCTCCTCCTGAATATCCCATTTTCTGTTGCGCTGGCAGGGGGGGCTTGTGGTTTCACAGGAGCAGCACCAAAGAGTACCGTAATTGAGTGAAAGGGCTGCTTGTTCATCCACCTGTGCCTACTTGCAGCCAGTGGCGTCCTTTGATTCCACCCAGATGAGCCAAAGTCTGCAAAGCAAATCACTCGCTGCCCATGACTCAAGCAAGTGAGCCAAGTTACATTCTGCGAGGATGATGCAGAAGATGCTCTCCCAGTTTCAGAGGCAAGGTTTGACAAATCAAATGCATGAGCCAAATCTGTTAAGAGCTGTGCCTTAGCAGAAAAGTGTGTGTTTTGCCCTAGCCCGGGAACCCTGGGATCAGGCTGGCCTTGTTTTGCAGAGCAATGGAGGAGCCTGGCCCACAGAGGCAGCTGCCAGCAGCAGGGGACTCCCCCTTGGGGCCCGGCAGGCCAGCCAGCGGGTCGAGTGCCATTTACAAAGCCGCCTCTATTTCTTTACAGCTTGCTGTGGCCTATAAACAACACTAACTGTTTGTTTCTTGTTAAAATTTACCTCATAAACCAATTTTACTGTGTGAGTTCAAGCCAATAATTGTTTAATCCTGCTTTTCTCATATCCATAATACATTGACTATAAACCTGAGGTTTCCACTTTATAGAATTTTCCCTTTGCTCTTTGGTGCAAGATATAGAGCCAGGCAGGCGTGTTGGCCAGAATGTTATGCAGAGGGGAGCAAAGGGGGGCTGGAGGAGGCTGGCACTCGGGAGCAGCCGAGGGGGAGGAGGAGGAGAAGGAGGACGCTATCCTAAGGACCCACCAGCCATAGGCTTCTTTGCTCCTGCATCACTTTCTGCTGCCACTGCTGCCACCTGGTAGCACAAAGAAGAGGCAAACCTGGGGAGGTGGCAATTGGCACACACCTTTGAGGGCTACCTGGTAATTTGCTGCCAATGTGGACCGAAGCTCTCTGTCATGGTGTGGGGCAGTGAAATGCTGAGGAAGTGACTCTTTACATCAAGTAGCGAGAGACAGAAAATTGATTTCTCTCTTTTGAGGTGGTGAGATGTAGACTTAGTGTGACTTTGGAGGAACAAGTCTCATCCAGTCTTCTAAAAAAAAAAAAGATATCTACTTCTGTGCTCAAAGGAAGCTTCCTCCCCTGCCCCACCCCACACTGCACTCTAGCACAGATACATGCAATACTCCTCCTGCACGGTGCTTTAAAGGAACCATTGCATTTACCGGTACTCAGGTTCCCGCTCAATGGGTTGTGGGCAAGGGTTGCTGCGGGAGGACAATTCTGAGAGAGGGAGAGGGAGAAGGGGAGCGAGAGGAGATATGCACCACTGAACCCCGGAGCAGGGAGTGCACAGCTTGCCGAAACCTTTTTCAGAATTGTAAAAGCCAGTGTTTCTGAAATATATGTTGCCAGTTTTATATTTGGCCTTTGTTTTAAAGGGAGGTAGCATACGCTATCCTGCAGTTTTATGGGGAAAGGAGGAGACCCTGTTTCTAAAGAACAATGTAAAATAAAAGTGAAACAAGTTGCTGTGAAGGTGACATAGCAGGCACAGGCCAATAGGTGCCTTCAACATTTGTGCAATTGCACTGCAGACTATTGTGCTGCTTGGCACAGTGGGGAATGCTTAAGCCTAAGTTCACACAGGTTGTTACCAGATGGGAAAGACACGTCAAAAAACAAAGAGTGAAGAATGTCGTTTTTGTGGTGGAAAGTGCAGATCCAGAAATATGTTATTCTATAGTGACACTGCCTTATGACTCCCATTCAGTGCTATGGAAGGGGGTGTAGCTCAGTGTGGCATCGGCTTTGCATGCATGCTGGGCTCAATCCCAGGCATCTTTCTTCAAAAGGATCTCTGGCGACAGATGGACTGAGAAGGACCTCTCTCTGCCTGAGCCCTGGATAGCCTCTGACACTCATTGTAGACAGTACTGAACTAGACAGGCCAGTGGTCTAGGACACTGGTAGTCAACTGGTGGTTTAGGACCCACCAGTGGGTTGTGGTCTGATCCAAGGCAGGTCACAACAGGAACACTACCCACCATGCAAGTGTACGATAAAAGATTAAGAAATGGTTCCCCAAATGCATGTTTGGGTTAAAAGTGGGTCCTGGGTTTGACAAGATTGAAGGCTACTGGTCTAGGAGGAGAAAAGGCTGCCAGCTTCATACATTCTTAAGAAATGCCTCACCTCTGATGCAGGTTTCCAATGGAAGCCTGTGGAGCTACTCTGATCACGTATTCTAATTACCTGGATTTATTCAAATCACATTCCTACAGATATAATAAGACAAAACAAGCCAACATGAATGTGCATGGTGATGCTTCACATCTGCCATATTTCAAGACTAAATGGTAAATTGAAATTGTGTTGTCCTCATATTCTGCTTATTTACGTCATTGTTTGTTTTGATTTATAATCTGCTTCCATCCACGAGGGCTGTGGGAAGGTGACAGCCTTAATGAGCACTGAATATGACAACAGAAGGCATCAATATACAAATGAGCACCACAAAATAGTTTATTACGTAGATTTAAAAGATAAAATATGCTTATCAAATGGCATTAGTAAACTGCTCAGATAAAAGTGTACTGCTTTATCTCCATGCTTGCTCAAATGCTCTAAACTGGATAATCTTGCTTTACTAGTCTTAATGAACAAGGGCTGTGTTAATTAGCTGTGGCTAGTTAGCCTCCCAAGGGCCACCTGAGCTCTTCGAGGTGGGTCTAACCAGGCACTGGATTTGATTTGACTTTGATATGATTTATTATATTTCTATGCCACTTTTCATCAAATGAACCCCAAAGCAGCTTACAAACAATAAATAATTGTAATATGAAAGAACATAATAGAACATCACAAATACAGCATAAAACTTAAAGAATAATCAACAAATCATCAGTGAAAATAATTACAATCTATAAAACTGTTAACAAAGCAACAACTAAAAAATAAGCTAAACATCACAATTAAAGCAAAAGTCCTTTTATATGAAGCTCAAGTCATCATGTTGGCTTTCCCAAGATGTATGTAGCTCATCTCGGTCAGTTGCCAGCAACATTATTTGAGAAACCTTCAGCAAGACAATTGTAGGGTAAGAGCAAGAGGAAACCCTCTGAAGGCTGAGAGGCCAGCGGGGCAGTTGACCAATGGAGCATACTGATCCCTATCTACACAGATGTGGCAGGTGCCAGAGTGTGGCGTGGACTGACTCCACCACCGCGAGACAGAGAGTCTATCAGATGATGCTTCCCTCTGCCTTGGCCATGCTTGACTTCATTTCCTTTGGAACTGGGCAGTGGAGGAGTCAGCTTGGGGCTACTTTAATTCCAGGAGAACATTGAAGTAGCTGATGAAAATGGCTGGCACCCTCTGGGAGATTTAATTGAAGGGTGGCATAAAAATACTTATTGTAAGAATAATGCAAGGAAGCATTTTATGCATACATTTAAATCCTGCTGATGTCTCACTCCTAAGCAGCAAACGAAGGCAAAGGGGAAACCAGAGCCGTCTGGATAATTCCAGGGGAGGGAAAGTGGCTGAAAGCAGCCCCTCAATGGAGGAAAAAGAGGTGCTTTTTGCCATCCCTCTCTCTGATGAGGGGTCCTTTGCTCCTTTTCAAGGTCCTAATGGCAAATAGGACTGCCGGGGGGGACGGGACACAGGTGACCCAAAGTCCCCTCCCTTTTCTGCTTTCACATCTGATGTGGATATGTTTATTTGGAACTCCAGTCGGGCACCTGCCGTGAGCCTCCTGAGGACCATAAATCTCAGTAATAATCATGAAATGATCCAGGTGGGTGCAAGGGCTCCTCTGCTCTCCATAAGCAACCCCCCCTGCATTATTTTGGCAAATAGAGACCCCCTCTTCTCTTTCCTCTCTGCTCACCCTGACCATGCCACACTCTGTGCCATGTTATTAAATTATACCCCTTGTTTAAGAGAGGACAGCGCCTTTTAATGAGTGCTTTAATGTTGGCACTGCCTGTCGCTGTCTGGGGAGCCCCTATTCTTTTCTTCCTAATGAGGAGCACCTCATTTGCACTGTTTCTAGATTTATGGAGGGACAGAAAACCCTCCAATTTATTACATCTTAAATGAACTGCTCCCAAAGCAAAAACAAAGAGGCAGTAAACTCTCCTCTCTGCGCTTTGTGGTGAGGTTTTTTATTGAACTGTGTAGCTGCGTTCTGACTACTCTCTCAACTAGGAAGAGGAAGCTGGGGCCATAATTATCTTTGGAGAACCCCACTTCCCAATAACCCTTCTGGCCCTGTCCTCTTTGGGCTATTGAACCTGTCACTTAGGATATTTTATGGCATGTGTGCGAGGGCGGTGGTGGGTTTTTTTTTTTATTTGCCTAGAAGGAAAAGAGTCCTTTTCATCTGATACTAGATTTGTGTGAGGGCAAAGCCAGTGAATTTCTTGTCATTTTTTTTCCTTTATGCACCATCTTTTGGGTAGGCTTTGGGGGCACCTTCTTCCTTAATTTTTACTATTAGTTCTACCCTGACTTTCTAAACTGTAGTCAAGGAAGGGGTTGGCTTACAGTTGTAAAAGCAACTGAAAACAATGCCACACCCATACCTACAAGAAACCCAACAGGATCTATAAACTGTAAAAACCGTAGCAACAGCAAAATGGCCACTAAAAACAACCCCCTGGGAGAAGAAGCCTGCAAAAACTAAGCTGGCTTTGCTGCCCATCATCCAGTGATCAGTGAAGAGGCCTGAGGGAGCTTGAGAATGCCCTGGCCCAAAAAGTCTGGGCACTTGTCCACCCACCACCCCTCATACAGTGGAGGAACATGGACAAGGGCAGCTTCATGAGGTGACATCTTTAGGACATGTTTGCCTCATCCCAGGGACAGTTTCCAATCTGCACTGGTTCTGCTCCCAGGTGGTTCTGCCCAGCACCATGTCCCCCACGCCAACCTGCTTGTGTCTGCTCTGTGGTATGGCCTGGACGCAACAGCTGGCAACTACACTGCTTCTTCTTCTGTGATGTAGGAACAGAGGAAGCTGCCTTATACTGAGCCAGATTCCTGGTCTATTTTTTTAGCATGGCTTTCAACATTTGAGGTGTATATTTTTAGGCAGCTAGACTGGTGACTGGGAGTGGCCGCAGAGACCACATAACACCGGTCTTGAAAGACCTACATTGGTTCCCAGTACGTTTCCGAGCACAATTCAAAGTGTTCGTGCTGACCTTTAAAGCCCTAAACGGCCTTGGTCCAGTATATCTGAAGGAGCATCTCCACCCCCATCGTTCTACCCGGACACTGAGGTCCAGCGCCGAGGGCCTTCTGGCGGTTCCCTCACTGCGAGAAGCCAAATTACAGGGAACCAGGCAGAGGGCCTTCTCGGTAGTGGCGCCCGCCCTGTGGAACACCCTCCCACCAGATGTCAAAGAGAATAACAACTACCAGACTTTCAGAAGACATCTGAAGGCAGCCCTGTTTAGGGAAGTTTTTAATGTTTGATGTATTATAGTATTTTAATATTTTTTGGGAAGCCGCCCAGAGTGGCTGGGGAAGCCCAGCCAGATGGGCGGGTTATAAATAATAAATTATTATTATTATTTATTATGATGATGATGATTTTAAGTTGTTTTTAATTGTTTTTAATATTGTGTTTTAATGTTGTAACCTGCCCTGGAACCTCATCCTCATCTACCTGGAGATGCCAACTGGGGACTGAACCTGGAACCTGCTGCATGCAAAGCTACAGTCTCTCCTCTCTCTCTAGCATTTTAAGCAGGCATCTCTGGGTAGGCCCAGCTATCCCACCATGCCTGTAGGCCAGATCAATAGTGGTGCCCTACGGCAGTGGAAATCTGTGTGGGTGGCCAGAACTGCTGCTGGGATGAACAATGCAAAGCCCTTCCTATCTTCCCTGAGCATTCCTTGAGTGGAGTTCAAGGTCCCACAGAATCTCCCATCCCACAAATGTCTGCTTGGGTTTATTCTCTTGTTTATAGTGGGGGGGCAAAGATAATTTGTGTGCACACATGTACATTTTATTGTCCGTTCTAAAAGCCATGTAAATTATTGCAGATAAATTCCACTTACAAATAATTTTTCACCTCTAATATTTTTTTCATAAATCCTAAAACCTCTATATAAAATCTCTGTTTTGCTTGAAAGAAAAGAAATTCCCACATACCAAGTCTCCTTTTTTACACTTCAGAATGTTTGCAATATCTGCAATTTTATCTTTTGAATAATAGTAATAATAATAATAATTACCTCTTATATTAAATTGTAAGATGACAGGATTCAGGATTAGATCCCACCATATTATTCTAGTGAAGGGAATTATGACAGGGGTCATTTTTTAGAATTATGGAGGAGGGCAAAAGGTCCTGGGCAGCATTAGATGGAAAGGCATTTATAATTAAAGTATAATTTAGGCCTATGATTTATAGTTTTCTCATTGAGAAGCCTGGCGCTGCAGAGAGAACAGACTGTATATTCTCCAGGTATTTTCAAGTAGCAAAACCACTCCAAATTTCTTGTTTGCTGCTCTAGGCTCCTGTGGGAAGAAGGGCAAGATGTAAATTCAACAACAACAATAAATGCAAATGTTCTGCCAGTATTTCCATCAAGCAACCTTCAACCAGGTGGCAGTTAAATTCCTAGCTCCTCCAGACACCCTGTTCATTCATCTTTCATCCTGATTTGCTTGCACAATACTTATTTAGTGGTTAGGGACTGATGCTTATTTTGTCTGATTTGTTTGCAGGGAGGTTGTTCATCAGTGAGCATCCATCCTGATTTGCTTGCGTCAACACATTTTCTAGTGAATTATTTATCCAACCCCCTACTTCTCAGTTCTTTTCCCCATCACTTTCCTAACTGCAAAAAGCCTGTTTTGATTTAAAGTTGATTTGTTGTGCTAGGGCAACAGAGCACTCTAATAAACTTTAATTGCAGAAACCTTAAGTTCCGCTATGCACTTGAATCCCTCCTGCAAAATAGCAACATTCTGAAGGTGTCTCTCTCTCCCCCCCCCCCCCCGCCAGCATTCAAGGGCTGTAGCTAGGGGGCTGCTTAAAACACTGCTTTGTTTTAAAATGGTCTCTAAAGTGCTCAGAGGTGCTTAAAACTCAGGAAAAGTGATACTGGAGCTGCATCTAGGGAGATTCAGGACAGACTAAAAGAAGCACTTCTTCAAACCGCACACAGTTAACCTATAGAACTCACTGCCACAAGACGTAGTGATGTCCACCAACTTAAACCATTTTAAAAGTGGATGAGACAGATTCTCCTTCTTGTTCAGACTGATAGCTACTAGGCTGCATCCTATTTGACAGCTTCTTCATTCTCTTTCTCACACTTCTCTCTATTACCTTATGATGAGAGGTCCTATTTAACTATCCTCTGAAAGATCAAAGGAGCAAATATGGCTGCCTTGTTCTTCTCGTTACTAGTTGAGGCTAGAACTCTGTCCAAATTATGTACGTCGTACAATTAACAAGAAGTTTATTATTTTCTTGTGTACAAGCATCTCTCTCTCTCTATGTGTGATTGCAACAAGAAGGGTCTGCTCTCTAACCAAGGTTCACTAGCTTAAACGCTGCTCACTCTGCATACCAAACAGGGCTTCAATAGGTAATTGACCCTGTTCTCCCATTAGACAGCACTTTAGCAATTGTTAAAAAGAAACATGGAAGCTTACGTTTCCACGAAGAATAAAGCATACACGTGACCACTCCATTGCATCTGGTCTTCCCCCTTCTCTCTAACAATAATGAAGAATTAATTGCTGCAAATAGAAATTTTGAGCCCTTCCAAAGGCTACGTGCCTACGTCCCTTTCCTGTGGGGTGGGTGGCTGGAGGCAGCTCCCCCCACCTCTCCACTTCTCTCTGTGGCCCCTTGGAGCCTGCATGTGTGAGGCCAATGTTAAGCAAGGGCTGGATCTGTTTTATTATGCCTTGCACAGCATGGTGAATGGAGCATTTAGAGAAACCCGAGAGGGATGAGAGGCAGGCAGGTTCTTCCGCAGAAGAGCCTTTGGCGGCCGGCTCTGCTAACGCTGCATTCACAGACCAGGAGGGCTTGTTGCTTGAGTGCACTTACTTTAGTTCCGCCTCTCGTCCAACTCCGGGAACTTGAACTTGTCATTATCAGACACGGAAGGTCAATGCATTAAGCCACTGTGTGTTGCGCCTTTCACGCAGCCTCTCTTCCCTCTTGCTGTTTATAGAAGGCTGTGGACACCGTGATACAGTCACACTTGTCATTTTTGGGTCCGGCTTTGCGCTGGGGGCTGGCTTGGAGACACTTAGTGATCCTGCACAAAGACAGACGCCTGCAGAAAGACTAATCGGAAGTGAGTCTTCTATAAATAATAAACAACAAATAGGTTCCATTTAGTCAGATTAACCCCCAAATAGGTCGTGGGCATTGTTTTCGATGCCAACACAACAACCTAGCGAAGTCCCCAGGCACAGGAGTTGATGAGCCTGTGCGGATTTTCTGGACATGGGACCCCTAAACAGCCCATGCCTAGATTTTATGACTTGAAATATTTATAGTTTGTCTTTTGAGATGCTGTTTTAACATGTTGTTTATTATTAAGCAATGTGGTCAAGAACTGTTTGCAACAGAATAAGCACCTCTTAATTTGTTCTGATGGAACTGCACGGCAGTTGAAGGTGATATTGAAACTTGCGCCATCATCAAAAGCATGGTGGTTGCAATTTTAGAATATGTTCTCTTGATATACTGTGCTTTTACTAACTTGAAAGCCTTTCAGGTAACCCCAGAGACTAACTTTCTGGAATACAACAGAACAAATTCCATGCTTGGGAGTATTAGAAAAGGGGCTGAAATGCTAGTCTCAGGGCGGCTTACTCAGGGCGGCCTAAGCTGTGTGAGCACTTTCCGTATCTCAAAAAGGATATCACATAACTGGGAAAGGTGCAGAAAACCTTCCCTAAGAGGAAAGGCTGAAACATTTGGAGCTTTTTAATTTGGGGGAGGAGGTGAAAAGAAGTTGTGTGCAAAGTTTATAAAATTCTTCAAGGTGAGGAGTCAGTAGAACAGAGAAAAGCTCCCCCCCCCCTCTTTTGACACTAGAACTCAGGGTTATACAGTGAAGTGGATGGGCAATAGATTCAGAACAGACAAAAATAATTTAGCTATTTCTTCACACAGCACATGATTGATTTTGGGAATTCACAGCCACTGGATAGCTGAATGGAGCCTTCATATTGAGAAGCAGTCTACCTCTCAATTTGCATTGCTTGGAAGAAAACAGCAAGGGATAGCTGATGCCTTCATGCTCTGCTTGCACGCTCTGTTGGTCTATCCTCTTCTTAGAGTCATAGAATTGTAGAGTTGGGGACTGCAAGGCTCATCTAGTCTCAGCCCCCAGCAATGCAGGAATCCCTGACAGATGGCCATCCAATCTCTGCTTAAGAACCTCCAATGAAGGAGAGTCCTCTACCTTCCAAGGGAGTCTGTTCCACTGTCAAACAGCTCTTATAAGAAAGTTCTTCCTCATGTTTGGTTGGAATCTCATTTCTTGAAGCCATTGGTTTGGGTCCTACCCTCCGGAGCAGCAGAAAACAAGCTTGCTCCATGTTCCATGTGACAACCCTTTAGATTTTTGAAGATGGTTATCATATATTTAAGAAAGAAATTGAATAATTGGAACATGTGTACAGGAGGGCAACTAAGATGATCAAGGGTCAGATGATCAAGGGTCTAGAAGGAACAGAAGGTCTAGAAGCCTTAGGGGGTACACTTGAAGGAACTGGGTAGGTTTAGTCTGGAAAAAAGGAGACAGAGAGGAGATATGATAGTCATCTTCAAATATCTCATGGAGAGGTTGGTGTAGGAAGTACTCAGATGGTGGTGGAGGATGGTGAGGGATGGGGGGTGTGTCAGTGCACATGAATCAGAGCAGCAGGACTCATCCCTGGAGCCAGAGGGGCCCCTGTCTCCACAAACACTCTGAGGCGTAGGAAGCAGCAGGCAGAGTACTCCAGTAGGCTGAGGTAGGCAAGGGCCCACAGCCCAGCTCACTAGACTAGATGATTAGGTGGGGCTTGCTGTCTCTGGGAGAAAGTGTGTGGTTCCTCAGCTGGAGTAGGCTTGGGACAGTTGAGGGTCACATGCCTCGTCAAGCCCAGATGCTGCAATCAGCCTGCAAAGTATAAAAGGGCAGCAGAGCCGAGGTGCTGTGTCTGCTCATGTTGCAGGGCCTCAGTTTGGATGCTCCAGGACCATGCTGCAGTTTGGACTTTGGACATGTGGCTTGATCCCAGATTGGGGACTTGACATACTGACTTGCTGCCAGGTAGGCCAAGAGTTAAGGACAGCTGTTTCGGGGGAGGTGCACCTTAACCTTAGCAGGTGACAGAACCTTGATCTCTGGCTAGGCCCCTGGTGGCTCTTCACCACTGTTATTCTTTCCTTCCCCACTTTAGTAAGGGACTGGTTGATTTTAGAGGATCTACTACTGCTGTTTACCTTTGATGTGTCTTTTCCCTTTGCTTGCTGGTTCCTTTTTTAGAAAGAGGTTTTCATGTGGTCCTTCATTTGTGATTGTGTGTTAAAATTTTAGTATAAGAACCTTTGGAGGCATGTGTGCCAGAGTAGGGGTGGGGGAAGCCCCCTACATAAAATATGATGCGACCACATTGATTGCTGCTTTCGTTATTTATCACCATCATCATTACCATCATCATTATTCAAAGGAAACATGGGGAAATGCTTGGCTTAAAGCTGTCAACGCCTTTGTCTCATTTTGCACTGCCCAAGAAATCTTAGGAAGGCAGCAGCAGCCCAGATCACCTGCAGTTTGGTGAAGGGGAGGGGTAGCTGCACAAAAGGCTGCACAAAAAGGGGTCTCTCCTTTCAACATTTCATTTTCTGGACTGATTTTGTGGGTCGGCTGTAGCAAGTTGCAAATGATGTATGAAATGAAAAATTCCTGCCCAACGCACATGGTGAATCTGGGCCGCCCCTGGGCTATTCATTTTAATATTTCCTGAGATGCAGAACCTCCCCCTTCCCATTTTTCTTTCCAAACTCCAGTGTTCCTTATCAGCAGCTGCCATTTTCCTCCTCCTGCTGCAGCCTCTTCCTCTTCCTCTTCCTCCTCCTCCTCCTCCTCCTCCTCTTCTTCCTCCTCCTCCTCCTCACAAAGGAGCAGAGCTCTTTAAACCACCTTTGCGGCAAATCTCTCTGAAGCCTGACTTCTGTTTCTGTTGCTTTCATTTGTTAACCTCCCTCTCACGAGAAAGTGTCACAATTAGGATGCACACAATTGTCATCTTGAATTAATTTCACTGCTGTGCCCTTTACTGCTGTCCGTCTGATGTGCTTTGTGGACAGCGGTGAATTCTGACTGATCTTTGTGAGCTGCAGGCCTTTGACCAAACGTGTATGTTGACTGTGTGGCTTGTGAAGCGCTTTGTTTGGAAGAAGCAACACCTGACATAGTTCACTCTCTGGGCAGTTTGCCCCTCACTTTGCCTTGCCACCTGTCCCAGTTTCTGAAAACTGTGTGAATGGTCCCACAGTTACGTTAAATGTGTCGTCCATCATGAGCATGAGTGTGCCTTGAAAATGCTGCACAGCCGTTTCTCATCATGCCAAAATATGCACACATCTACTCATGCAAACCTCTCTGTGGGTGACGGCGGTTGGTGGCCCAGGAGGCCCAAAGCAGCCTGGGCTGTTTAGAGGGGACACCATTGTCTGCTCTGTGCTTTTAATCTAGCCATAATAAGAGTGGTGTGATTATGCTCTTCCCAGCTTCCAGGCTTAGGATGCAAAGATTCCCACCCATCTTCTGCATCCTTTGCCTTTCTGCTTGATGCAAGAATGTCAAATGCTCTCCTTGAAGAGAACAAGCAAAATGGGATGGGCAGAAGAGTGGTATGCAGAAACACCTTCCCCACCCCTGCTAAAAAAAACCCAAATCTCTGGGCTGCAAGTGGGTTTCTGTGTGATTTATGATCCATAAGTGGATCGGTCTTATTAAAATCCGCAGGAGCCTTTTGTTCATTTTGTTGGTCTCTGGGCCAGGCACCACTCCTGTCTGTAGCAGGCCTGGTCTGCACAACAGAGTCCTCCCAGTGAGGTTTCGGGTGTTTGTTAAATAACACTGTGGTGGAAAGCAATTAATTATGCTGCTGAAATGCAAGGATCATTGGCAACTGTAGCAGATTTCTGCATATTAGTTTTGCTAGGCTAATTCCCTTTTGAGGGGAAGTTAGGAGGGCAGGAGAAAAGCTATTGGGGGGGGGGAATTATGAACCCTTGTTGTTCGATTCTGTTTACCTGGATAGGATCTCTTACCGTTTAGTGATGCTGGAATCCTTCAGTGCTGTAAGAAGTTATTTGTAAGCTGAATTGCTTTTCTCTTTGGAGAACGGCAGATTAAAAATGGGGAGCACTGCTTCTAAACACCCTGTGAGCCTTGGATGAAGGGTGGTATAGAAATTTAATTAGTAAAATAGCTCAACAACTTTGAGCGATCTCTTAAAAAAGGCTCCTCCCCAGGCGCTAGTGGGGATCGCTGCACCGTTGACCCAGCCCAGAGTCAAGAAATTCTGGCACTGGCCTATTTCTAGGAGGGAGCTCCTGAGCAACCTCAGGTAGGATATTGCATATTTCTGTGTTGTTTTCTTTTCCCTGTCTACCACACTAAGCTTGACTCGTGAGGGTGAGCCTCCTCCACCACAGTAGGACCTCCGCCTCCCTCTCCTGGTGCCCAAGTGGCAAGAAAACCCTGGGTATGGGGCTGTCCATGAGCCCCTTTCTACAGAGCTGCCTTTGGATTTTTGCCTTGAATGGGAAGCAACATGAAATCGTTCTCTTTCAGTGCTGCTTTGTTTTTGACCCCTTCTGCGAATTCTCAGAGGAAAGCAACATATTCCCATCTTTTATAGTAATCAAATTTATCTGGCATCTCTCGGCCTGTTGAATTACTTATGCTACAGTTGGCCAGCCTCGGGAAGGCTTTGGCTGGTTTATTTATTTATTGTTCTAAAGTGAGGGTTTTTGACATGAGGTCCCCACTCCTTCCTTGGGGAGTTCAGGGGGAAAATGGAAAGTGGTTTCTGCCATCACTGAATGGAGGCCTGTTTTTGTAAATGCAAAAGACATTTGGCTCTGGAGAGGGAAGCCAAAGCTTCCAGATCATATCCATGCAGCAGGACGGCTCCCCAAATGGTCTCGGCTTTTTCCAGAAAAAGGCCTGCGAAACAGATGTTGTTGCTGTTTAATTGCAGAGACAGAGAAATGCCCATGAAAAGGAGCTGCACATCTTCTCCACTGGCCCTCGGGGCCTAAGGCATTTTAAAGGCGTAGTCAAACCGCTCCTAATGCTTCTTTCTGTCAGCTAGTTTCCTCATACAGGAGGACCACAGAGTTTGGGTGACAGGAATTATAAGCAGAGGACATGCACAACACAGGTAGTTCTTGCTCACAATTTTTTAGCTGCGTGTTGATGTGTTTGGGGCGCTGCCCATATATAGCCAAGAGGACTTATAGAGAGAAAACAAGAGACAGGGTAAGATCTTGCATTCCCTTGCTTGGTGGAACCTCCAGTTTCAAAGGCAGTCTACCACTGAATGCAGTTGCCAAGGAGAAGCAATGGGAAAGGGCTGTGACCTTCATGTCCTGCTTGTGGGCTTCTCGGAGGCATCTGGCTAGCCACTTTGAGAAGGATGCTGGGCCCACCTTTTTGGTCTGGTCAGTCAGGGCTCTTGTGTTCTTACGCTCCCTTCTCTGCCTGTCCTGCCCTTATCTAATACTTGCATCCTGTTAAGAGGTCCAGTGTGTGGGCCCTTTCCCCACCTCCAGGATCCACCACTTCATGCAAGAACTGAAGCAAATACAAGCCAAAGAAGGTTCTTCTCAAATCCCAGAAGGGGACAGGAATTGACCTTTGTGGATTGCAGGGTTATTCAAAATTTTATGCCTCCAGTTTCCCTGCCAGGCCCAGACCTGCGCAAGCCTTAGTGGTGTGAGATGGGCCCCCTTTGGTCAGATCCAGCTTCAGGGTTCTCCTTGTGTTCTTAGGATTCCAGACAGGGGTCCTTCCCTCCCAGCTCCACCTGTAGAAGCTGAGGACTGAACCCGGGACTTTTGCATTCAAAGCAGATGCTCTACCCACCCAGCAATATTCTCTCTCCCCCCCCCCCCCATGACTTATCATAATAAAACTATGGCTCTTTTTGTGGTAGGTCTTAAATCTGGGGTGAAAGTTCAAATGTCTAATGTTGGCCATAATGATAAATGCTGACAGCTGGACAGCTGCTGTGGAAGGCTTGGCCAGATTTGACTCTACGGAGACAAAAATAGTGTCTCCATTTATTTATTTATTTTTAATGAGACCTTTATGTGAGATTCTCGTCAAACAGCATGCATTTTACGGAGTTACAAACAGAAATTTGATTCTCAGTTCATTGGTGTGGGTGGTGTGTGCCTTCAAAGATGACTTGTTCTTACAGTCCCACTTGCCTTTGGTCTTACACAAGAGGGTTCCAGCTGAAATGTTTTTGCCTGGAGTTCCTCTCCAGAACTAGGATCAGGTGGACCTGAGTTTGTCAGACAACAGCCTTTTGGCTTCCTCCCAAATGTAACATCTCCACCAGAGAGTAACATCAGCTGCCTGGAGAAGCTGAGCATAGCAGGTGGCCTAATAAGCTGGCAAAGGTCTGTCTGAAGGAGGATGTGAAGAAGGTGGACAGAACAGGGAAAAGGAGAAAGGGCAGGTTCAGCAGCTCCGCCCACAAAAGCTGTAGGCTGGAAGAGGAAGTGACTGGAGGGTGATAATGGGCTATTGGGGAAAGTGGAGAAGCAAAGCCTGGGGCAGCTGCAGCCCAAGGAGAGCCATATGTGGCCCGCTAGGGAGAGTCGACACCCACTCAAGGAGCCACATGGTTCCCATCTACCCTGCCCCGCCTGCCCCCAAGGTTTGCCGTAGCTAGAGGAGACCCTGACATAATTCTGCCTCTGGGGGTGATAATAATGAGCGACAATCAGCAAAATGTTCATGCTGTCTGTCTTTCTGGATACAGTTGCCAATGCAGCAGGATTTTATTACACAGAGAGAAATCCAGTCAATCAAATCATTGTCACTAAGGTGCTAATTACTTTCAATAAATGTATGTCACCCATTTAATGCAACGAGAGTTTAGAAAATGATACACCTTTGGTAATTACAGCAACCAAGACGTGTCCATCAATCTAATTGTTTTTATGATTCTGACTCATTTGCATCCCTTTATTTTTATTAAATGAGCTCTCAGTTATTTTGATAGATACGCTCAGTGTTAAGAAAAGGAACGGGGTATAGAGACTTGTTTCAAATTTTGTGTAAAACGGGAATGTGCACTTTGAAAATGATGTGCAAAGATGGCTGATTTATTTTTGTTGATTTTCTCAAATTTCTGCCCTGCTTCTGTCATGGAACAGAAGACAGCTGATGTAGGGCATGGCTCCCACGTGGTCCAGGCACTGACCAGACGCTGGTGGTGTCCTCCTGTGCCTTCTTCAGGCCAGACCCTGGACATGCAGAAGTACCACATGAGCAAAGGGAAGGGGGAGCCAGGAAGCCCTTCTTCCCAACCACACACACTGAAGGTTGTTTCCCATATCATTATGTGGCTGGAATTCTGAGTCTTGGAAATTCCACTGATGAATTCTGCTGCCTGCTGTGGCACTAAGCCTGTCAGTGAAGGGGCCAGAGTGCAGGCCTACCATTGCCCCATGGGCCAAAAGCTGGTAGCTTGGAGGAGCAAAAGCAGATGACCCAAAGCCTTGGTCACTCCCAAATGCTACTGCAAGAGCATTGCCCTGGCTTCCTTTGTCTTGGCCTGGGATAAAGGGGTCACAGGGGCTCTCTGTCCCTCTCTCTCACCAATCCCACGTCTCCTTTTTTTAAATGAGTGGACTGATGGGTGCCCTTTAGCTTCGTTAAATGCCTCTGTTTCTGGCAGCTAAACTTGAATTTATAGTCAGACGCGGCAGGTATGTATAATACCTGAGCACAAGTGGCAGGTGCCCTTTAGACCCCATCCCTGGGATTTAGTGTCAGCAGTTCTGTACACTTTGGTAACTGGAGGCCTGGCGCATTTGTTCCTTTCCGTCTTCAGGCTTGTAAATCCCATCAGCAGCACCGGCATCCTTCCTCTCACCAGTCCTGGAACCTCCATAACTGTGGCAATGGCAGGGCTTGTCCCTCCCTTCTGCTACCACACCATGTTGCCACTTCCTGTCTGTACCTGGGAAATGCCAGCAGGAACAAAGGAGCTCTGGGAGTTGTATTTCTGGAGAGAGCCTGTTATGGGGGGCGGGGGCACTTGTCTCTATGCCTCTTAGACTATTAGCTCTAGTGTTCCATGTGCAAGTTCTCATTCCCTCTTTTTCCAGGGCCAGGAGCTCCCAATTCAGACACAATGCTCCTGCTTTCCTTCTGAGATTGATTCCAGATAACCTGTTCATGGAGCACCCAGCCTGATATGCTTGCTCCAAGTTTGTAGGATATTCGCTGTTTGCTGAGCATTCATTTTTATTCATTTGTGGGGAGGTCTGTCCAACCATTGACATCTCATACTTTCCTGTACATTTCCACAATATTTTCCTTATTACATAAAGTCTGGTTTAAGGGGGAAGCAGGTTGGGTGCCCAAGAAAGCCAAATCCACTTTAATTATGCACCTGGAATTTGTTGCATAATTTGTTGAATCTCACTAACAGAATAGTGATTGCTTGGAAGCAACCTCACTTGGCACACACACAGGGAGGGAGGGGCGGGGCAGGGCGGGGAATGGCACTGTAGCCCATACTAGGCCCTCTGTGGACAGAAGTGTCTGGTTCCCCACCCCTCAGTTTGGGGGCATGTGCAAGGGGGACTATGGTCTTGTCTCCATTGGTATTTGTGCTACACATTGATGCTTGCTAAGGATGCCAACCCGGTAAATCACAACAGCCTGATATTCCAGTAACACTGCAGTTGACAGAACTATAAAATGAGCAAATAATCCCCTCCAAGTAATTGCAGGAATTGTCTTTCATGACTGCAGAGCTTCACTGTGCTCCCACAAAGAATATTTTCTTCTCTGCATGTTTGCAAATTGTAGCACCTCCCAGCTCCAGCCGTGTGCAAAGGCAAGCAGGGCTTTACAACCCTCCAAACGTTTGGCTCCTTCACCATCGTGACCACCAGTAACTGGTTTCTCCAGCCCTTTTCTTCTTTCAGATTGTGTTTGTGCCCAGAACAAAGCGGCAGGCACTCAAGGAGCACTGAGGTGAGGTCTTGTCTTTCCTTGCCTCGTGTCTGGTAGTCAGGCTTAGGAATGTGCTGAGATGGACCCACCTTCCCAACCCTCACTTGGCCGTGTTTGGATTTTGCAGTAATTCAAAGGAACCAACTCTTAGGACTGCTCAGCCTGTCTTTGTCACTGAAGGGAGCCCTCTTTCTTTCAAGCACCATTAAGTAGTTCTTCCATCCAGCGAATCAGGGGGTTGGGCAGTTGCCTTGCTAGATCCTGCCCCCCTTAGCGGCAAGCAAGGTCTTGTGTCTTGTGTGCACCCAGCACAGAGTATCCTGGTCCAGCAATTGAAATCTGCATGCAGAATCAATGTGATTTTTTAAAAAATCCTGATTTACCCAAGAAAGCACTTGAAGGCTTGTGTATGCTGAATGCGGGTTCTTCTGCTTAAAATATCAATATACACCAAGCTTTGACAATTAAATTGCTTGCTGGGGGTTGAACAGAATTTTGTGTGTGTGTGTGTGTGTGTAACTCAAAATCTCTCTGCTCTGCATTGTCCGCTTTGGTGCAGGGCGTGAAATAATTTTTCCATCTTTTTCCATCTCGCCCCAGCGTTCTTGGAAGGTCAGACTTTCAATTGGGCTGTTACTGTCTCGCTGCAGAGTTTCCAAGCCACGTTAATTTTTGGTCTGCCATTGATGGATGAAGCAGTTTGAATTCTGACATGCAGCAGCCTGACTTGAATGACCTGCAGAGGCCGATGTCAGCCTCTTATTTCATGCCCGTTTGTCAGGCTGGAAAAAAAACAAAGACTTTTGGAGTTGTCCTTCCTTTACCTGGGGGGAGGGGGAGGCTTACACAAAGGGGGATCTCTCCCTATCTCTGTCTCTCTCGCTCTCACTCTTGCGCTCCCCACCCCCCACGCCCGGTTTAGGATCTTTAAAAGGGACTGTGCCAGATTAAAGCTCCACATCATCCACCCCTGGAGGTATTAGAACAATTCTCAGACTTTTTCTGTGAACATCTTCTTGGATTGTTAGTGGGAAGGAAATTGCATCATGACTGAGTGATAAGGCAGGGCAGGAGGATACCACTGAGCTGGGAAAGCCCCTGGTGCCTGACCTCTTGGAGGTTTGCTTCTGAGGAATTGGACATAGTATTGCAGCCCTGTCTGGATATGTTTGTATTTGTCTGACAGTTGCTTTATTTTTAAGGAGATATGAACCTACAGTGTCCAAATCAGGACAGATGATTATTATTATTATTATTATTATTATTATTATTATTATTATTATATCCCACCTTCCTCCCAACAAAACCCAAAGGAGTCTTTTCTCATTCCTTTTGCAGTGTGACAGGGGTCATTGCTGCTTGACTATCCCTGTTCTGCAGTGGATTTTTTCTCCACAGGGAACAAATTCTTTTTTCCCCCAAAATGTGGGAGGAATGTCCTTTTTATTTTTATTTTAACATAAACCTGCAAGGTGATTTTTGGCTTTTCAGAGACACGAAGCAGATTCCCTTCCAAACATTAAACGTTCTGGTCTCCAAAGGAAAGCAAGATTACAGGTCAAATAAAAAGCAACCAAAAATCTCGCAGCAGCAGCAGTAGCAGAAGCAGCAGCAGAAGCAGCACAAAACCGGCCTAGTGAGCCTCGAAGTCTGACATGAAAGCGGAGCAGCTTTCGAGGCACAATGGAGAAGGAGATCAAGGTGTTCCAGAAAGAAAGCCAAACTGAATGGCACTTGGCAAGGTGTGAGCCTGCAGAGAAGAGCAAAGGCGAGGGCAGCCGGATGGCAAGATGCTCGCAAAATCCCCTTTTGTGCTGCCTGGATTCAGAAGTCCTGGATGTAGGGCTCTTGCACGGACCAGACTTGCCCACTTGATTGGTTGGGCAGGGCCTTTTATCTGCACCAGCCAACGTGGCTTTTTTGTAGCAGCAGCCCTGGCTCCTGCCTTGCCCATGTGGGAGGAAAGGGGGCTCCCAGCCCTCCCAGCACCTCCACAGGAAGAGCTTCAGGGCCGGGTTAAAAACTCCTCTGGTTTTTGACTGAGTCCAGTGGGGAGAAATAGCCTAAGGATTTGGAGCTGTTTTAGTTCAAGCTTCAAAAATTCCCCCTCCTAAAATCAAGGGAGAAACAGTTGCTCTCCGTTTCAGAGGACTTGACTCAATACTATTTTCTTAGCCAGGTAGCAGGTTAAGGAGCCTCCCAGTCAGCAGGAAATCTACCTGGGTCCCCAAATGGCTCCTAGCTTCCCATGTCTTTTTTTTTATAAGGAAAATGTGCTTAGATTACAACGTGTGCACCCCTGCAACACACCTGTGTATTTTCCTTGTGTCTGCATGCAGGCTTTCTTGCTTAGAGTCCCATTCCCATTCTATGACACATAGAACCCTTCACACAGTGGGAGAAAATCCCGAAAGTGAGAATTCAATACTGATTCTCAGATACAATAATTTCGTGTTGTGATGATGCACAAATGTTGCTACTATGCCCTACTAAGGTGGGGATATTTGTGCCATTACCTTCTTTATCATAACATTGTCAACTTCACATGACTTGCTGGGGAAAAGGTCTCCAGGTTCCAGAATTATATATTTTATATTAGGGCTCATCCACACTTTCTCTTGACCCTTATATTGATCATATTGTGTACTGATTAAATCCCCTGGGTCCAATAGCTTTTCTCGTCGTTCTGCAGCTGTGCCTTGTGAAAACCCGATCTTACCCGCTGAATCGGATCTTATCAGATGCGCAGAAAATCTGAAGAGAGATTTTGCTTAACAGAGTTTCAATTCAGCAGGTAAGATTGAATTTTCACAAGGCACAGCCGCAGAACAATGAGAAAAGCTCTTGGACCCGGAGAAATTAATCAGTACGCAATACAATCAAAATACAGGTCAAGTAAAAGTGTGGATGACCCCTTAGAAAGATTGGTGAAAACTCTGAAGACAGGATCAGGGGAGTCTGCAGGGAGTATCTTGGGCAGGGGAAGGAGGAGAAATGGGTCTGCTTGATCAGGCTCTGGGGTTCTAGGGCAGCGTGTGTTATATAAACCCTTGTCAAGTGCTTTCTGTTCAGGACATCCACCCAAGGTGCCCTTCCAGGGGGACAAAATTGGAGGCAGTGGGACAGGGAGAAGCTTAGCAGTTGTGGCTCACTAGGGTCTCCTGCTTTGGGGGAGAAACTGGCCAGCAGGATGAGTCTTTCACCACTGGATGGTGAGGGGCTCTTGAGCCAAAAGTGAGCATTGCTTCAGCAGCCGTGGCTCAGTGTGCAAATAGTGTCTGCAAAGGTACATAAAATATTCATATGAAATGCCAGGAAATGGAGATACATACGAAAAGCAAACTACCAGCCCTCCTCATCTCCTGTCACTGGAAGAAAAAAAAAAGTAATTCCTTTTTCTCCAAATTCTCTTTAACCCCCCCCCCAAAAAAAAAGAAATGAGAAAAAGGGAAAATGTATTTAAATAACAGTCAGGTTGTTATTTAAACTGATAACAACCAGGAAATTAAAAGTTAAGCCTCCCCGACCCTCCCTTCCTCTTTTCGGCACTTGTGCAAATCACAAAGGGACGCCGTCTCCTCCTGGCTTTCAATTTCCTGGCTGTTGTCATTTTCTGACACTGTTGTAGAAGGCAACCTTCATTCACGTGCAGTGGAGGGCACAGCACCTCTGAGTGTGTGGGGCGCTTAAAGGGGGGGCTTTAGCCCTGTTGCCAGTCTTCTGGGTTGGGGCCTTTTTGCACAAATTTGCTATCCTGGGGAAGCAACACCAAGCTCTTCAGGTGACCGAGGCTGGGTTTGTAGGTTAGCCCAGCTCCAGCCCTAGCAGAAACTACCCCTTTAGTCCTAAAGTAAAGCATAGATGTGGGTTAGCACCAGTGGAGACCACCTGCTGTTGCTCCTGGGGGACTTGGAATTGAGAGGACGGCCTGGAGCTAGAAATGGCATGCTCACCCCTGGGGAGCCAGTGAGGCGATGTAGCCCTGGGGTGCCTTGCCCTTTGTGCAACGGATAAGTACCTAAGCCGTGCTCAGGCATTTGCATGAACACACAAATTCTGCATCTTTGGGTGTTTGGCAGGAAGAGAGAACAGGGATGCTCATGCAAATCCTACACACACACACACACCCCAGCTTTGGTTTCCTAATGATTATGATTTTTATTAGGGAAATGGCATGGGGGAGGGAGTGTTAAACCACCCATTGTTCACACATTTTGGCCCTTGGAGTGATCCTAATAGTGGCACATTCCTCTGCTTGGTGTGCCTCCCCCTCCCCAGCCCAGAGGTCCAGCTGCACAGGAGAAGAAGCCTGAGCATGAGACCCACTCACATGCAGCCCGCAGCCATCAGCTCAGCCCTCTCCCGGCTGCACCTGACAGTTGGGGTGGTGAGGGAGCAGCTCCTCCATGTTTCCCTTCCTCTGGGTGGGCTGCGCTTGTTTTCCTTGGGTTCCCCCTGGGCACAGTTGTTGTTGTGTAGGCTACAAGGAGCAGCCTTTGGGTCGCGTTCTAAATTCACACCATGACGTCCCTCTTTTGGTAACAGATGACGAATGGGCTCTAATTTTTTTTCCATAACAATCCATAACTCTTCTTGTCCCAGGGCTGCTCAGCCTGGAGCCTCTCCCCCCCTCCCCTCCCTCCCTCCTCCCCATCCCCTCCCTCAGTCTATCAGCTCTCTGGCTTGTGGCAGGTGCCTCATTCTTTATTGCTTCGGAAAAACGAAGCCTCGGTTCTTATTAAGCTTGCAATATCTTAAATGAAATTCAGATTTATATGGGGAAATCGCGCTATTTGTAATATGAATCATCAACGTCAGTAATGCAATTTTAAGGAGCCGATTTCCCCTTCTAAGAATCTGTGAATCTTCATGGTTTTCCTTTTACCTGCTCTAAACAAAGGCTCGGCTGATATCACTCTTCACTGCTGTGCATAATTCCAATTCTGCAATGTGGGGGCAGAGTGGAGAAGGGGGGTGCTCCACATCTTCATTTTCTTTGCCTGTTTCTTTTTTCTGACCTGTGTGCATTTTGAACACGTGTGAGAGTTGCTTTGTGTAGATCATGGAAAGAAAGATCTGTCCACAGGTAGACAGCAACTGGGCAAGGGTTCATTTTATACCACAATCTTGTGAGCACACCCACTGTAGAATCGAAACCAGATATTTTTTCTCTTTCAAGGAACTGGGGTGCAGAATGGCTCACATTCCCACATTCCCTATGCAGATGGGCAGGTGGTGGTTGTGCTACAGTTTGCCAAAAGGAAGTGATGAGGCTGTGGGAGGGAAGGAGAGGGCAAATTCCCCTTGCAAATTGTTGCCGATTTTAAGCAGCTGGCCCACAGCACAATTTGGTCCTCAGAGATAGCCGTTCTCTGTTAATTTTGAGGCACCAGACCAGCATCCTTCTTCTTTAGGTTTCAATGAGAGGGGCAGAAATGGTATTTTATTTTATTTGTAATACATGGAGAATGGAGAGCAGCAGCCATGCCATAGGTTATCAAACCATAATGATTAGTGATACAATGAAATGAATTGGGTTTTGTTTTTGTTTTTTGCCAAATGTGTTGCAAACTCGATGAAAATGTTTCCGTTTCTGCCTTGGTGAATGTAATCAGAGAGCCCTTACTATTGCCAGTGCCTTAAGGAATGTCCAGTGAATAAATGAGTTGAAGAGGAAACAGCAAGAAGAAAGCAAATTACAGGAAGGAGGCTGCTGGGGGGGGGGATAATTTTAATTTCTTTGTGAATTTCCTTAACAATGGTGGCCTTTCCCGTTTTCCCAGCCTATGGCTTTGAAATGATAAAGCATCATAATAACAGTATGGCTGACTTTCATTGTTGCATCAGGGCCCTCTAGAGACTGGGGCATGTTTAACATTCCTTCTTCTGAAGGAGCTGATTTTATGAGCGTCTGAACTTCCTTTTGTTTTGTTCGCTTTTTTAAAAGTATGTTTCTGTTGTTCTTGATAGCTGAGACTCCCCCCCCCAAAAAAGATATTTTTTGAGTTTCAAACAGCAGAAAAAGGAAACTCAAAGGAGCTCACCCAATTCCCCATGGTATTATGTAACAAAATGACTTCAATTTATCCAGTCTTAAAAGTGGGGGCCAGATGCCTTCGTATTTTGCAATTCTTAGGGTTGATCATAACACACTGGACACGTCTTCTGTTTGTTAAGAGATTGTAAAGGATTTGTTGGTTTCATTAATCAAACATTTCATTAATCACAGATTAAAAATGTGGATTTCAAGTGGAGCTGCCTTCTGAAAATGTTCCAGCTTTGATGGCATGGTCACAAACCATCTGTATATATCTGTATAATTCAAATAATGCACTGAAGTTTATTTAGTTTGCAGAACCTTCAGTGATATTGCTAGCTTTCACCTGCCTTCAGAAATCCATTCAATCCATTAATTGGGCCACAGGCAGATCATATTTTAGGGGTTTGTGAGTGTGTGTCTCTGTGTTGGTTTCATCTCTTTCTAAACTGGTTTGTGTTTTTGCTGGGGTTATGAGTTGATTCAGTTGCATGTTCCATTGCCTGGTGGAAAAAATGGGATTGTGTTTCACTAATAAACACAGGACTAAAGATTATTTTTCCATGCTGGGCCTTTTCCTAAGTCTCCCTCTATTACAACAATTGTTTGGGGGAAATGAGCAGGGAAGACTAGGCAAGTATCTCCCTGGAGAGACAGAGACCACCAGGGACATTTCTCTACCAGGTTCCCAGCTAGTGGTGTTACAGGGCCAAGGAGGGTTACCCTCAGAAAAAGGCAGCAGCACCGCATAGGGCTGAACTGCAAGGATCTCAAAGACCAGCCTGCCTGCAGCGCAAGGGATGCAGGAGGCACAGGCATGACGCTAACAAATCACTCCTCCTAGCCCAGCCAGGCCCGACGGCAGACGAAAGCCTGGGTTGTGTGCTTGTGGATGCAGACCTCTTCGTGTGACCTTCTGCTAAATTGGATCAGGCTTTTCTTTTGTGGGCGGTGGCAGCAGAAACAACATTAAACTTGCCCATTTGATGAAACCTACACAGAGAGAGGCCATATTGGGATGCTTCTTTTTAAGAGAGCCTTTCATTGTATGCTGAATTCACGTCACCCTGTCAGTTTCCTGTATGATGGGCTTTCTACCACTATTATTTTTTTCGTATCAAATTGTAATTTTTCTGGTTCTCCATCTCCTTCCTCGTTCATTTGCCAGACCTTCCCTTGCTGCAGCCTGGGGCAGGCCTGACCCACCACCTCCATCGTAAGCTTGCAGCATTTGCAGTGCAATTCAGATTTCTAGGTTACGATTGCAAGGTAAACGGCAAAGAGGTCTTGGAAACGAGGCAATTGTGAGGGGGCACTTTTTGGCCTTGGTAGTTTCTGCTATGTGAATTACCTCCCACAGCTTTAAACAAAATGGGTGGGGGGAATCTGGCAACATGTTCTAATTAATAAAGGTATTTAAGCATCCCTTGGACCCATGCAGCGAGTCGTCTGAAGAGATGAGCTTAAAAGAAATCACATTAACACAGAGAGAAGAAAATAGTTTTTTTATACTTGATTTGCTGAGGGTTGGGGGGTTGAATGGATGCAACTAAACACGATCTGAGCTGTCACTTTGCAGCAGGGAAACAAAGATGCTGTTTTGGAATGTTACAAATGAGTCTGATGTTAGACACTCTGTAAACTGGAGCGACAGAGGGAACCATATTTGTAAGATGATTGGTTTATTAATATTTGGTAATTGGAGTCCATCATTTTTAAGGCATGGCAAACCCCAACAAACAACCTCTGCATCACATCAACCGCAGGAGCTTGTCATCTTACAGTGGGTGAGGGGCAGCGTGGGGGATCCAGGCTGTGCCTGTTTGGAGGTTTACACCCTCCTCCTCCTCCAATCCCCCACCTCATCTTTTCAAGAGAATGATTTTTCTCATAAACTAACATGTCAGACAAAGCATCTACATTAAAAAAAAAAAAAAATTTGGCGATACTCCACATGAACATTTGATGTAAACCCTGGAGGTGTATTCCCCAAGTACCTATTACCTCCGTTTTAGGGAAATTACATTAAATTATTAGTGACAAATTTACTTGTCTGCCAATGTGTTTTTCTGGAATTTTACTACAACATCAATACTTGGCTGTTTTATACGGCCCCTCATTTACCTGTCTTTGAAGGCAGTCACCCCTCTGGGAGTGCCGGCTGTCACTAGCATGCAGCTTGCAATACTCTTTCCGTTTTACATTCCCTGTTTTGAATTAGAGGGAGAAATGTGTAGGTTGCGTCAGGTCTTTCAGCTGTGGCTTGTGGCCTTCCCCTGGCTTCCTCTCATGGAAGGACCTGGATCGCTATTGGGAGGATCATGTCCTGGAGCGGAAAAATGAAGGGAGGTGATATTCCAGGAACTCCTGTGACTTTGCTTGTGCCTGAGCACACCTTCCTAGCCCAATGTCAAAATGCCAGCAGTTGAGGCAAAGGTCAGGCTGCGAGCAAAGGTCAAGTGCAGCATTTTAGAGCCCAATTAAGTTGCTATAAAGAACAAACCGTTGTTTGTGTGCTGAAAGCCTCTAGCAGAAGCTGGCCTGTAGTTTGTCCACAGGGAGACACCCTATTGTAGCCCACAAGAGGTTGCCCCCATCCGTAGCCAAATGTAATTCAGAACTGTACTATCTTCCATCTTTATGTCAAATTTAGGTTTGGATATTTTAATGCCAAACCTGTGCTTCTTCAGATCTTGCTCTTCTTTTGTATCTCCATCAACAGAACACCAGGATCACGGTCCTTGCTGGAACCTCTTCCTTCCCTCTTAACAAGCAGCCTCTTTTTAGGAGTAGGAAGAAGAAAGGTCTCCCAGAAAATACATTGGTACCATCAAGCTATCTTTAGAGGGAGAATGAACTTGGTTGGCAAATGAAGGTCATGCTAGCAGAGGCTTGGTCTTCCTTGGGGAAGTGCAGGTCTTTAACAGTGGCTCATATTAGCAAAGGTGTAACCAGTAATCAATATAGGTAAGTTGCCCTTCGTTCTGTACCAGTCCTGCTAATCTAAATGGGTTAGCAGTGGTCAAAGTGGGCTTCATCCCTTTCCTTTGTCAGAGCATGTTGTTTGCAAGTGACCAGTGTCTCCCCCCAGATTGTGAGGTCTGTAAAAGCTCTTACAGTGAGCACCCAGAGTCCTCCTCCTTTGTGCAGGTTGTTTCATTCGCATTCTCCATAGAGAAGATTGCACCGGATGAAAGTGATTGCGAACCAATCAAAAATAAGGGCAAGGTGGGTCCTCCTTCACTTAAATCTAGGCAGAATATCTCCCTAACTCCAAGCACTAAAATATGTGACTTCGCTCAGTTAAGATATTTGGAATTATTAGGACCAAATAAGAATCTGCCTGTGAGAACAAATTACAGCGGTGTCAGGATCTTGTGTCCTCCCTTTGCTGTGGTGGCTGCTCATTTTCTGCCGTTGATTGAGATGCAGGAAGACAATATCTGCTCATGGTGTCTGTGTGTTGTGTATCTGTGTACTGAGAGAGGAAGATAAATGCCTTTTCCAGGGACAAAATACATTGTCTTCTTTCTCCGCCTTCCATTTTCTGTGCATTTCACCTGGTTTTCCTCCTCCCTACACCCTCTTGGATATGGACTCAATTGTCCAATTAAGCCTGCAGCTCTTTCCCAGGCCGTCTACCTTATAAATTATGGCTAATATTATTACCCCCTCCTGATCTCCTGGTGAGGGAAAGGATGCCTTTGGCTCAGAGGAGGGAACGAAGCCCCTCTGCCTCTTGCTTGGCTCCTCACCTCTCGTGCAGCTCAAGATGGAGGGTTTATGATTAATACAGTTGATGCAGAAAATGGCCTATTGCATCATGGCTTCTCCTTCTCCTTCTTTTAAATATCTCACGCTTGCTGCACACAGTCTCTGAGCATCCGTTAGAGGGAAGTGACAGCCGGGCTGACCTTTCTCTTGGAATCACGTGTGTGTGAAAGAGAATTAGCATGATACAAGGACTGTTTAATGTGTTTTTACCTCCCCAGCTTCCCGTTTAGAGGCTGAGGCCAGCTACCTGCACCTTCAGAATTCCCTTCTAGCAAATACCGGGCCTTTACCCCTCTATCCTCTGCATGTCTCACGGTACTGTGGCCTCAAAGGACTTCCCTGGCCCATTTCATGTTCCCTAAAGGTCAAGCTAAACATTTTGCCTCCTTTTGTATCTTTGCTGACAGAGCAGGGGGTGGGTGGGAGCCCTATTCAACTGCTGTAACAATTTTTCGGCAGCCACATCGAAGGCAGTGTCAATGCAGGAAGGTGTTATGGCTTAAATTGGCTCTTTGGTGCAACTGGAGTCCATTGAGTGACAACTGTGGAAAGTCCACAAGGCTGAGTGGTGGTGTTTTTTCCAGTGCCCCCAATTAGTGCCATTAGCGAAACTCTAATACGCCTGGCGTGTACCTGCAACAGCTGTGGCTGATACAAAGCCAGCCAATCACATTATGCCCTTGTCAGCTCTCATTAGCCTGTGATCAATTTCCAGGATCTAAGGCCAACCTGAATGAAAAGTAAAAACACATTGTTACCACAAATTTCATCAAGTAAATATGCTGGATAAGGGAACAGATCAGCTGTGACCTCTTTGACATTTTCAAAATGTTTAAAAGCTGAAGTTAATACTTTCTGATGGGCTTTCATCTTGCGTTGACAATGGAGGGGCCTGGAGTGGTGACAGCCTGTGTCAAACGGGGCTGTCTTATCAAAAACAAGACCCCCTCCAGATTTTCGAAGCCAAATATTCTCATCTAAGATAATTGCATTTATATGTTTTTTGCTCTCTCGTCTCCCCACCCCCCGACATACACCTCAAAGTCTTCTGAGCAGCATCAACCTTTTCATTTGATGCTTCCCACACACACACGAAGAACAGGATTGTGTGTGTGTGTGTGTGTGAAGCATAAAAAATTAAAAGGTTTTATTGCTTAAAAGAAATGCAGACTTTTTCTGTGCCAAGCCAACCAGAAGTGAATATGGCTCAGTGTTACATTTTATCTTTGGGTGTCTGACTTGGGATTTTGTCACAGATGTTGAACGTTTCATCTTCCATGCGGGCTTTTTCAGGGATCACTCATTTGCCTGTCAACTGCTTCCTTTTCCATTTGTGTTCTTTGGTGGGGGAAGAAGACTGTGTTCTTTGCTGGGCATTACTGGTTAGAATTCCCTTCTAATCTTTGCTTCAGTGTGAATCTTTCTGTGGTTAGGGTTTACAAATTTGCTTCTCCCAGTTAATGATTGTTGTTGGCACTGGGAGATTTGCATGAACTGCAGTTCTGTGCTGGAGGACCTTAATGGGTTTGAAAGACATGCTTTTGCCTTGTATTGTGTGGAGAGGGGGATTTCCCTGGAGTCAAAGCTGGGAGAGCCTCAGATAATGCTGGGAAATTGTACTGTACTGCCCTCAATAACACTTTTGCTCCCTCCCTGTTGTTGACCACATTCATTCCGTCTTGTGTCCATTTTGCTTTCCTTTGACTATATTCTGTTTGGACAAAGTTGTTTTTTTACTCCATTTTTGCTGCATTGGAGTGACTGAATTTTTATAACAGATTAGGAAGAATGTTAAAAGATGTAGATAGAGCAGGTAGACAGGAGTTGCTACAGCTGAGTCTGGAGAGCAAATGGTACACAGGAACATAGGTAGTAGCTGCCGTAAACCAAGTCAGGCCTTTGGTCTATCTAGCTCACTATTGTCTTCACTGACTGGCAGCAGCTCTCCAGGGTTTCGGGCAGGGAGTCTCTCCCAATATTACCTGGAGGTTGAACCTGGGACCTCCTGCAAAACAGGTGATCTACCACTGAGCTGTGACCCCTTCCCCTTGTTCTGGTGAAAACCACTGTGTGTTAAAGACACAATTTCTAATAAACGGATGCATGGATTTACTATTCATTACAATATTTTTACCCTACATTTCAGTTTTCAAAACTTCCAGAGCGGCTTACAAATATGAATTGACAATTAATACAACCAAAAACTAAAACAGCAGGAGAGGAAATAATAAAACCAGCAATTGATAATGGAACTCGGAAAGGACTGAGTATTTTAAAACAGCTGGGTAAATAAATGGCATTTGTGTGGAACCTAGAAACAGAGATTTGGCACCAGCTGGAGTTTCCTTCACCTGTGTGGAGAGGTGGCCCCACATAGGCCTTTGCATGACCTAATGGTCCAGTCATTCACTGGTTGCTTTTACCCAGATACTCTTCTTTTTACCAAAAGAAGATGAATTTTCTAGGAAATGTTCTTCCATTTCTATCTCAAAGGTGTGGGGATTTCAGGAAAGCTGGAAGAAGCAAAAGTGCAATGTTGGCATAAAAGTGAGAATAACTCAGCCAGCTGGTGGTGGAGAGGTGAGCCCAAAGGCAGGCCTACCTTTGGAAGGTGTTATCAGAGTGAGCTCCCCAACCCCTCCGATTATTCCAAGTGCCCTGAATATCTATTGGAGTGTTCTGCTTAACTGCAGCTAGTTGAGGATTAGGATAATTCCATGTGGGCTGCCGGAGAACCAGGCAGAAGGGCTTGCCACTTGAAGGCCAGCCTCCGGTTCCTCCTCTCTCTAAAGTTTGGCAAACAGCTGAGATTCACTTGATCTTTGCTCTTCTCACATATTACATGTTGAGGTTTAATTTTTGGTTTAATTGATCCTCCTCTGGCAGCCTCTCCCTCCCCCAGAGTCCTCCTTCTTTTAATTCAACTTTTCAGGTTTTGCTGACAACATAGTTCACAAATTAATAGTTCCTTTAAAACCTTTGCCTCCTTTTCATTTTCTTTCAATATAGATGCCCTTTCTTCACCCTTATATTCTTCTTTTATCTTTTGTGCAATTTGGTTTTCTTTCCTTTCCCCCACTTGACTGCCTTGTCTTGTGCAACTCTTTTGACTGATTTTGGCCTCAGATTCCCATTAGTAATGAGGGGGAAATTTGATGCACTTTGTATTTGCCTAAATCTACCTAAGCCACATTTTCTGAAACAATACAGGTACTAAAACACAACCAGCCTTCAAAATTTGCACTGCTCCGAATTTTGCAGTGCAGTTTTCCAGCCAGGTAATGTGTAAAAAAAATCATATATTTATGAACGCAATATACATAATATGCATTATATTAGGTAATACTGTTACATGAAAATTTGGATATTTATCAAAATTGTACAGATATTTGTATGTTAGGAGAAATTCACACTAAAATGCTGATGAATTTTCCATGAGGTTTTTTTTAAAAAGTGGAAACTGATATGGAAATGTGGAGAACTGAATTTAAGATTGGAAAATTAGGATGAGCTTAAATCAACAGATTTGCCCACCCTGTGATTCCCACCCACCCAAATAACACATATTTATTTACATGCCAGGTGCCCCTCTGCAATCAGTTATACTTAAAAGTGTTTACTAAGAGCTGCATCACTTTGAGTTTTATGCTGTTCTCTTGAAAAGCAAAGGTGAAGCTTTTTCTATTCAGCAGCCTTCAATTTTAAATGTTTGAATTACTTTAATTTTGGACTACAAAAAAACTATAGTGCATAGAATTAAAAAGCACTTTATAAACCAAAAGCTGCTCTGGAAATGGGCAATGCTGACATTGTAATGCTGAACAGAGAAACAATGATTCCAACATTTATTTAATAGCAGTAATATTCCCCCCCCCCTAACAGGCTCAAATAAATAAAGAATTGTGCAGGTTGTCCATCTAAAAGAAATTGCTAATGTTTCTTGGACATTTCCAAGCAAAATAATCAGAACAAGTTAGCAGCTACATTTGGCCAAGGACCGAGTGCAGGATTTCCGTGTTCTCGGAAGCTGTATCGGAGGCGGTGTCCTTCACAATAGCCTCCCACAGATGTCAGGGATGGAGAAGCTGATTCAGCCTTTGACAGGCGGAGCAAAGAATGCTGTAGTATCTTTTATTTATTCAATTATCCACCTGCACATATGGGGAAATAACAGAAAGCTTCCAAAGTTCTTTTGAAATCGTGACGTAAATAAAAGCCTAAGAAATATCACAGGAGGCTGATCTGTTGCTCTCAGATCAGTCTCCGCATGTCATGCAACGGCACGAAATGGAGACCACTTTGTGCAAAGCAGATCAAGACTTCCAGGAATCTGTGCTTGCCGCCCCCCCAATTGCTTGATATCAGTTTGCACCCTGAAGATTTTACCTGTGAGGGGCCCAGTAGTTCACAAGCACCAGGCCAAATTTTGTGCTTTCTGAGGCTTGTGAATCTGAACTGCAGTCCCCCAACCCACTCCAAACAGCCAGATGTTTCTTCTGGGTGGCTGCTCCCAGACTTTGGAACTCCCTTTCTACAGATGCTGGACTAGCTCCCTCCTTGTCTTTCCATTGGCAGTTGAAGACTTTTATTCCAACAGGAACTGACTTTTTATTATTATTAAGTAAAGTGTTTCAGTAGTGCTGTTCTGTTTTTATTATCTGTCTTTTAATAGAATTGTTTTTATATCATTTTAATTCTGTTAGATTTTAATTACTTTCTAACAATTACCTTCTATATGTTAACTTTTTGGGGTTTTTTTATCAGTGCTGTTTTGATTTATGTAAGCTGCCTTGAGTTGTGGTTTGGGGAAAAGGTGGGATATAAATAAATATAGTAGTAATAATAATTGGTCAGTTTTGCTAGGCAGCAGGATCATACCTTGTTTGTCCTGTATGCCACAGAGATGACACCCTGCCTGATTCTATGTGGTTTATCAGATAGCAAGGTGTTTTCAGGTGGAGCCTTCCAAGGGAGCCACAGGTATGTGTCTCTGTGGTATTTGCCAGTAGGTACACCTTTGAGGGTTACGACCATAGAGTTAGAAGTCACTTAGAAGAGTCCAGCATCTCCCAAGGAGGCTGTAGGTTCCACTGTCAAGCCGCTTGTACAGTTTAGAAGGGGCTCCTAATGCTTAGCCCAAATCTGATTCTCTGCCATTAGTTTCACTCCTACCTTCTGAAGCTGAGAGTGGAGGGAGGAGAGTTATTATGACATACATTCTGAAAGCCAAAATAGTTCTCCTTTGCAGGGATGAGGGCTGCTAAAAATGCATTTTCAGAACAAATGCGTGAGGATTCCTGTTTTTAATTCTGAGGGATGCTTTTAAAAAAATTAAGTGCAGATTCTGCCCCCCCCCCACAAACATTGCTTCATACATGTTTGTTTTTAATATTATTATTCTATTATTCTTGTTGTTGTTGCACTGTATTATCTGCCCTTCACCTTAAGGTCCCAGGGTGGGTTGCAACAATTTAAACATAATAATATTAAAAACAGTTCTAAAACACCTTAATATTACAAAAATAAGATGGGCCCTAAAAATTTACATCTCATATGTCAACCCTCAAAGTAAAGAAGAATGTCTTCCTTGCAAGGAAAAGAACCAACAGCTTCCTAATACTATTATTTTATAGTTCTCCACGCTATATATATAGCATTGCATGCAGGATTTATATCATATCATGTTATCGTGTGTGAGGCATACACACAGTGTGCCTGTTCTATTGTGATTGCACATGGCAGGAAGTCACTGCCAAATGAGTCTACCTTCCTGACCCATGGCAAACTGCACCTGGAACTTGCAGAACTTGCCTTATACAGAGTTGGACCCCTGGTCCATTTATCTCAGTATGGTCTACACTGACTGGCAGCAATGGCTCTCCAGGGTTTCAGTCATACCTGGAAATGCGAGGGTTTTGAACCTGGGGTCTTCTGCATGCAGCTCTACCTGGGCTTTACCACTGAGCTATGACCCTTCTCAATGGATGTGACTTCCATGTAAACAATTTACATTGGAGTGAATCTGGCCAAAGAAAATCAGCACTGCTGGAAGAAGGAAGTGGTGGTGCTCTTGAAGCAAACCCTGCACTGCAGGGATTCAATTATCTATCCACTTCAGTTCTTCTCCCTGTTTTTCATTTTTCCATTCTTAAACTCTCCACATTTCTCAGCAAATCACAAAATTTGTTTCAAAAACATCCTCATGAAAGTTCTTCAGCATTTCATTGTGAATTTCTAATTTTGCATTTTTGTATGCATTTTTTACTAACGTGCATTTTTATATTATTTTTGCTAATGCATTTACCGGTACTTTTAAGCACACTTTCTCCTCAACTATGCAATTTTGTAGACACAGGTTGGGGGAGAGCTGCACTGCAAAATTCAGAGAGGTGTGAATTTCAATGGTTGGTTGTGTTTTGGTTCTCATATTATTTCAGAAACTTCAAATATAATAGATTCACCTTGAAATGTCAAATTTTTCTCCACCCCCCTCCTTATCCCTCACTCTCAAAGTGTTAATTGGGTAGATTTCCCAGGCACTGTATGCACAAACCTCCTCCCCTAAATGGGACCTCTGCAAAATTAGACCTCTGTTTCAAATGGTGCTGTGCTGGACAAGAATGGAAACCATCAAGTGTCTCATGAGGATGACCTCCCATTTAAGCTGCCCACATTTAGATGTTAAAAAGTGTTAAGAGGAGAAAATGCTTTTTTTAATTTTTAAAAGCAAGATAAGCTCTTTTAATGTGCTCTCTTAACTATTTAGCTCCTAGTGCCACTTTTTGATTGCTTCTTAGAGGAATTTCTAAAGAGCACGATCCTGGATTGACCACCTTCTGCTTGATAGTGGTGTGGACAGAAGTGCAGAAATTGCAGGTGGGATTGTGTGGAGAGAATGTTGTCCAAGAAAGGTGTGCTGGAGTAAACTCATGGCATGCAATTTGCAAAATGAGAGCAGGTGGGGGCATGATCCAGGAAGCAGTAAACAAAAAGACTCTTCTGCAACACGTTTTCCAGCAACCACATCCCTCTGTACACCTCCCACACATATCTTGCTTTCTCATTGCATCACATGGAGGTTTCGGAGAGGGTGGCATGAGAAGGCAAATTCATTATGGCTTTTGCCTTCCATCAAGGGTTTTTTGTGGTTTTTTTTTTACTGTTCTGTTCTTAAGCATTTCTGAGCTGCGCAAACATTTCCAAGCCCTTTCTTTTTCTTTCTCGGGGGTGGAAGTTTTATTGGCATTCATGGGTGGATAGAGACCTGCAGATCAATAGACACATGCTATCCAGGTAGTCAGAGAGAGATGTACACCTACAGGATATACTGTATATCACACATCCCTTAAAGATGAGCTGCACTGCTTTTTAAATAATAGATGCTTGAGAAGCCAGATTATTAACTGGAGATGTGTGCATAGATTTCAAAATCCATCCCTACAACACCTTTAAAGGGAGGCCAGTCAGAGCTTCTCCCAGTCACCTGTGGAGATTCTCATGCTAGGCTGGAGGGGGCACAGAAGAAGCCCTAGCCTGATGCAAGTGAGTGAGGAAGGGCCTTGCAAAGAAAAGCGGTTGAAGAGAAAAGAGGGCAAGCATTTTGACAGGTTTTTAAAAACAACAGTAACAGAATATTGTCCCTTGGGGGAAAATCATATATCAAAACCTATATCAGGAATAAAGAACTATCTGCACAGCTGCTTTCACCCTGAACTTGGCCTCTGACCCTGATTCTGCAATGACTTACAGCTCCTCCTCCAGTAGCAAAATTAAGCAGACATCTCTTTACAAATAGTGCCTGCTACATGCATTTCACTCCACATTTTGACTCTGCTTAGAGTGGAAATCCAGGCTAAAGTCAATATTCCATTTGTATCCCCTCTTTCTTCTACTCCGTATGTTTGTGCCAGTTGCACCCAACCCAGGCACTAACAAGACCCACACCTGCTTGGCTGTGGCCAAGACAAGACGTTGCATCCTGTGCCTTTAGGCCCCCCAACACTTCCTTAGCATGGGGATTTCTACTTTCTCTTAAGTGTCCTCTTCATGGCTGAAGGGAAAGCAGAGACGCTGGGAAGGTCTCCGATCTGAGGCCACCACCTTCTTTGCAAGACCGTTGATCTGCAAATGCCGCTTTGCTGCAATGACAACAGATCCATAATCAATTCTTACTCACTACTCAGGTCCTTGGTGGTCGTCCCAAGGCCTGGAGTGCTGGCTAAGGGGTAAATATTTGACCATGGCCATAGTGACCCTGCATTAATTAGCAGGGAAATTCAGGGCTTTACCTCTGATGGAATCACAATATTGTTTTTGCAAGTTTATGAAGGCTTGATTGATGTGAGGCCCACTGATTCTTTAAAGGATTAAATTGTATGTACAGGGCCTGCCTGTCATTCCTTAAGCAGGAACTGAAAAGAGGGGGAATGAAATAAAACAAGAGGATATATGCCTTTTAAACATGCTGATACTTCCAGGCTGACCAGGACTTTGGAAGACTTTGGAGCTGATGAAGCTAAACCATGTGTATACAGTGGTACTTCTGGTTACGTACTTAATTCGTTCCGGAGGTCCGTTCTTAACCTGAAACTGTTCTTAACCTGAAGCATGACTTAAGCTAATGGGGCCTCCCGCTGCTGCTGCGCCACTGCTGAACGATTTCTGTTCTCATCCTGAAGCAAAGTTCTTAACCCGAGATACTATTTCTGGGTTAGCGGAGTCTGTAACCTGAAGCGTATGTAACCCGAGGTACCACTGTACTTTTCTTATTTCTATATGGGACTGCCTCTTAGGCATTTGGGATTGATTGAGGAATTTCACATATTTTTCCAGCCTTGGGGAAGAGCCGTTTTGGGTGTCCTATGGCGAAGTGGTGACAGAGTGCACTTATCAGGAGCCCACCCACTCCATCTGGACAGCAACATCGTTTTCAGGAGTGCCAGAGAAACAGCCACACCTGGCCCAAGAGAGGTGCTCTGCTGGGACACCTTGCAACAACACACAAGGGGCTGAGGCCAAGCTTGCGTGTTTCAAGATGTGTCACTTTGGGCCCCTAGAGGTGCAGCCCTGTCCAGACCTACTTGGGATTAATGCAGAGAGGCTTGCTTCCAAGTAAGCAAGCCTAGGATTAGGCTGCACCACAGACTTTGTAGAACTCTTCCCACCCCACAACATGAAAGAGAGTGGGAGACAGGGTTCTCTTGCACTGAGCTCCATGTGCCTCACCTGACACTACCCCAGAGGGTATCACTGGGGGTGGGCAAATCTGTCAACTTCCATTTTTTTCATTTTCCCATTGTTTAGTTCTTTGCATCAATTGGTGATTTATTTATTTTTTAAAGAAAACAAAAATTTTCTTCAGTGAAAATTCTCGTTTTCTCATCAGGATTTTGGGAAGAATTTCTCCTGGTATGTGTATATTTTGCCTCATATACACATGTGTGCAAAGCAATTTTCTCTAATATAATGCATTTGTGTGCAGACTTCTCCCAAGTTGCACACATGACTTGGCTGCAAGGCAGCATTGCAAAATCTGGAGATTTGTGAATTTCAAAGGATGGCTGCATTTCAGGTGCTGCATTGTGTCAGAAAGCGCAGATTAAGTGGGTTTGCCTTTAAATGCAAACTGAGTTTAATTCCCCACCCCCTAGTATCAGAAGAGATTGTTTCAGTGCAACCGCCAGAAATGTCTCAAAATTTCTCATCCTGCTTCTATGATGCACCCCCCCCAGCTCTCTCCTCCTTTCTCCCTGTGCTGCTGATGCCTTCCCTTCTTTCCTCCTCCAGTCTCCTTTACCAGGCGAATCCATCCAAAGCTGAAGGAGCCGCTGGAGGGGCCTGATTGGAGGTGGGAGAGCAGAAAGGGGCATATTCTCTCCCCTTTCTATCCATGGGGCAAATGCTGTAGTTCAGTTGGTTCCCCCCACCCTGGACCTTTAGGCTTTAAAAACTATAATTTCCCTGTAAACCTGTTAAGTTGAGAAATGGCCTGTTCCTATAGAGTCCACGGCGCATAATGAATCAACCCCAATAAAAACCTAAAAGGCACAATAAAAGGAAAGCAAAACTCAGCGTGGTCCCTGCCGGAGCACTTGGCGCTTGCCTCCCCTTAAGTAGCTGTTTAAAATGTACGCCCGTCCAGGACGAGAATTACAGTGGCTTGGATTTACGGTTGCCAGGGCGCCTGCTTGGGAGCATGAGATATGGCCAGGGGTCCCCACCCGTGCCAGGGGTGAGCTCCCCCTGACTCAGGGGCAAGGGGGGGATGGGAGCTGAATGTGCCTTTAAAAGCCACTGAGGGAAAAGGGTTTGTAATAGAACAGCAAGCACATCGCTATCATGGCCTGACATTTCACCCGAAACCTATCAGAGGGAAAGGAGATGGAGACTCTGAACTGCAAGCAGAGAGAAGTGAACTTTCCAGAAGCTCCACATTTTTGGAAAGCAACAATGAGGGCAGGATCACTCTGCTTCCATTAGGCAGCCCAGCTCTCTTTGCATTTGCCGCTCTTTCTGAGCTGTACGGTGGAGCTTATTTGGGGACACACACTGCAAAAACATATTTTCCATCAGGCCTTTCACTTTTACTTATCTGTAGCCTTTTTGCATGCGTGGGATGTTTAATTCGAGGGTGGTTTTTTAAAAAATAGAATTGTATTTTACTCTTTTTTTAAACGCTATTTTCATGTATGTATGTGTTTGCTAAAATTATTGTAAGTTCCTTTGCGTTGCTGTGGCAAATTGTTGACTAATAAGTTTAATAAATAAAATAATAATAATAATAATTTAGAAAGATGTGTATAGCACCCAGCAACCTCTAGGTAGTGCATGAACAGCAGGCTGTGCTTTTTTGCTGCCCATTCCTGCAGCTGAGGGATGGCAGTGATCACCATTATCATTATGATGATGATCAGTGCACAATTGTAGAAGGAACATGGGAAAATCTGACACAGGAATGATTAAAAAGTAGCAAGATATGCATGACTTCTTAGTCACCAACACAGAATGCGACAGCCAAGAAAATCTTGGTACAGGTATGCTGAAGGAGAGGAAGAATCCTTTCCATGGTCACAGGACAAAAGAATGTTATGTTCAAAAGAGTTAGCAGGGCAAGTGGACAGGGATGTGGCCTGGCAGGGAGGAGAGGAGTTCAAGGGCAGAGTTTAGTTTAAACTCTGGTTGCCGTGTTCTCTATTTACACATTGTAAACTGCCTTGCCCCTTAGGGAACAGCAGATCATCATCATAAATAATAATATTTAATAAAAATAACTAGTACTGTATCACACACTCTGGAATATACCTATAATGGAGAGAATTACACATAATTTCAACAAGGCCTAAAACCTCCAGACACATTTTATATGATTTGGCATTCCTTTATTATATATAGAATGAAGCCATCATTTTCAACCCTTGTCACCAGCCTGGCAAATCTGGAACTATACTTGATAATCAAATAATGTTGATAGTCTTTTCATGAAGACAACATTTATTCTCACTTTTTTTCTTTTATGATTTGGACTTTATTTTAACTCACATGTAACTGTGCTTATTGTACATGCCCATTTTACAGTTTTGTTTTTCATGTTTTAATTTTCCTCTGTTATAACTGTTCTCTGCGTTTTATATAAATTGTAAAATGGAGGGGGGGAAACAGCAGCTACTAATAATTATTATTTCCTGGTGGGAGAAATGCTTTGCCAAAAGTGGTGTTTTCACCCTTAGGTAAATTGTTGTTTGATTTCACTTCCAGACAACCTGTTTACTGAGTGTTCATCCCGATTCATTTGCAGGGAGATTAAATGAGGCTGGCTATTTAATTTGTTGCTTCTCTTTCATTTGTGGGGAGATTAGATGATGTTGCATCAAAGCAAGTGTTATTCCTGCATTTTCCAGTTTGCTTTTCATTTTCCTCCTTAAAAGTCTGATCTTTGGGGAGGCTGATTTCTTGCACAAGACTTCCTGAACAACTGTAATAACGCAATCTGAATTTGCCAGTATGTGGTTGAATCACACCTGAAAACAGTGACTGGATTGTCCTCATCAAGGAGGACAATTCCGTTGGTCCAGCCTGGGCTGCATTAATGCAGATGGCTACTGTGCAGAAGGATGCAGGGCTTGCATGTGAGGTGCTCCTTGCGGAGTGTGCCCTAGGCTGGTTTAGCTGCTTGTTGCTGCCATGGGTGCTGGCAGCCGTTGCCCTTTTCTGCAGGTTTTCGTGCTAATCAGGGACCACCCTCCGCTAGCTTTATATGATGTTTAGGAAGGGAATTGCCTTTTGCATTGCAGCTGACCAGGGAAATAAGAGAATTTGCAGAAGAAGAGGAGGGAACCCCGCTGCAGACAGTATTCCCTCCTCTTTTCTGTGTCTGAATTTCTGTCTGAAGGCTGGCCATGGAAAATCAGAGAGAGAGAGAGAACTGGCAGAATCTGATGCATAAAGAGAAAGCAGAGGTTTACCATCCTGAAGAACAACAAGTGTCTTTATTGTTATGTTATTTGTGAAACCTTTGATGTGAGGTTGCTTGGCGGATGCAGTGTCAAACTTTCCCCCTTTCCTGGCAGCCAGCTTCTCGCCTGGTGCTGCTGCAAGGGGATGTTCTGGGTTCCAAATGGCAACCAGTTAATGGTGTCAGTCAGCCGAGTTGCCAGCACAGCTGCTGCTAAGAGAGGCGGCTGGGCTGCCTCTGTGCACCACATCAGGCTCCCTCTTTTTACTGTGGCTCATCTTCTTTTCTGTCTTTCTCCCTGTGAAGTGACCCCTTCAACCCTGGGCTTCTGCTGCAGCCAGCCGAGCTTTGGCCTGCTTGCCTTCTCATGAGCAGCCGCCTCTCCCGTTAGACTAAGCTTGGGATGAAACTCCAGGGGGCTTGCCCTCGAGACCATGTCGTCCACCCCGTCCATTTCCCCCTCTAATCCTTTGTGCCGATTTGGAAATCTTGTGAACCTGCTGCGGAGCCGCCTTTATGGCAGGGGAAATATTGTTCCACGCAGTTCTCTTCGTTAGATCCTCACCAACACAGCTCCCAGTCCTCCCCCTGGGAAATCTTGACCAGGAACAGGGGGCAGTTCTCTGCTTTCTCTAGATGAGAGGATAATTTTGACTTTATTTCCCCCCCTTTTCTGAAATGGTGCTTGTGGTGAGATGCGAGGAATCCATGCACGTGGAAGCAGACTTTAATAACATTTAAAAGAGTAGGCTTGTAACAGTCAGCTTAAAATAGCCCTCAGCTGAATTTTTTAAAAAAAATATTGATAACCAAATATGCAGGGAACATTAGTTACCACCCCCAATTTAATAGATTTTCAAATACACACACACACACATACACCCATCATGGGAGAAATTGCTTCTCTTATGAATCCTGTTTTTATTTTGTACAATAATAGATTTGGCAAATTGTTCTTTCTACTCCTTTTAACTGTCTGATATTTAAGCATGTGTGTAAAAAATCAGAAACGTTTTTTTTTTAAAAAATGCATTTATAATTGTTCAGAATTGCCAGTAACGTTTAATAACTATCAACAATTTCTTAATTGTTTCTTTAGAAAAGCCACCCTTCAGCATGTCAGTCTAAATAGCATCAAAAGAGGCTTTTAAAGAAATCACAAAAATTAAGCTGTTTAACATCTTTTTTCAGATAATACTGATTAGATTAGAGATAATTATTCATCTTAATTTCACTAAAGGGGAAAAAATTACTCCCTTCATTGCTTCTAAATGAAATTACAGATCAGTTTTTCTACAGACATTTCTTTAGAGGAAAAACAAAGCATGCTTACAAATGCCTTCAGAAAGGGAAGACAGACATTTATGTTTTCTCTTAGAATGTCCTTCGTTAAAATCTTCAAACTTTTTAATTCTGTTCTGATTCTTTTTCTGCCAGAAAATGCCTATATGGATGAGGAATGGCAGGTAACCACTGCACTGTTAGGACTGGTAATATTAAAACATCATATGGGCTTGCAACATGTTCTTCCAATTTCTTTCTTTTTTAAAATGTCTCCATATAGATATAAATATATAAAACCAAACCATTTAAAACTAATGGCAATTTCTGTCAATTTGCATTTCTCCCATTAATAGAAAAATGCACTCTCCTGAAAATCGGAAAGGGTTTGGCCAGCGTAAGTACTTTAAAAAAGAGTTCTTAGTTGGGGCTTTTTGTCACATTGTAAATATTTCAAATGAAGTCTTTTAACACCAGAGTGAATAAGGCAGAAAATGAACTCCCCCCCCCCTTAAGAACAGAAGGAAGGCTGCCTGCCTGCCTGTCCGTCCGTCCATCCGCCTGCCTCCTCCCTTGCTCGCTTGCAAGCGGGGATCCAGAATACAGCTGAGAAGCCGTAGGTACTATTAGGAACATTAGAGATGTCATTTTCCGCATTATTTTAATGGAAAGCTTACTTTTTGGTACAACAAGTCCTTTCTGACATGATATAAATGTTTTAAAATAAAAAGACATTGAGGGGATCAGAAAAACATTTTAGCCTTAATTATTCATAAATAGCTACCTCAACTCCATTTTCACAAAATGTCAGTTGACCAAGAAACATGCTTATTTTGCATGAGAAAAAAGAATATTTGTGCTGTAAAAGGATGCTAAATCAATGTATATTTAACTTAAAATGAAATTTGCAAATAAGAGACAACCGTCTATCACAGAAGTGCATTAGCTGGGCAGGGCAGGCCCGGCTGGTGCAGAGAAGCCAAGGTTAACCCTTTCGGGGGAGAATACCTGCAGGGCTTCCTAAAAGCTGCCTTGGGGGCAGGGCGTTTAGCAGCAAGAGCTTGAATGGCAGCAGCAGTCCTGGGTTGTGCAGAACAGCCCCATCTGGCTGCAGAGTCCCTGCCTGAAGAAGGGGGGGGTAGAATCAAGGGTCAACCAAGGGTCATCTAGTCCAACCCCCTGCAATGCAGGAAGAGGTGCGATGGGATTCCTACGCACTTCTCGTGCCCAAGGAGTGCTTTGTTCTTGTTAACTCTGTCGATTAAGGGTAATAAAAGAAGAGTTTGAGGAGTTTACAGGCGGAATGAATGTTCTTCTCGTCCTGACACACACACAGCGCCCCCTCCTCCCCCTCCCCACCCCCATCCATCTTGCGGTTTTTTTCCTCGGGACCTTCCGTGGCTGAAGTGCGTGTTTGTGTTTCCAGGTTCCGTTGGCAGACCTAATTTCAGAATCCATAATGCATGATTTTGAAACCAATTTGTTATTGTAATAAAATAATTTTCGGGATGCAGGGAGGTCCTGGAGAGGCTGGTGTTCAATTATACATGCACTGCGGCCCGGCGCCTGGGCTGCGCGCGGCGCGCAGGTGGATCTCCCGGTGACCTTGGCACCGGCGAGGGGAGCCTGGAATAACAATCAAAGTCGGGGCTGGAATTCTGGCCGTTTCCAAATATTAACAACTTCTGTCAAAGAAAGCGCTGATTTCAGCACTTATGGTAATAGCAGAGGCATCGGGATCTCTCTTTCAGAGAACCTAGAAAGGGAAGAAGCCCCGATCTTAATAGGATTAAAAGCCAGGCTCTTTCCCCCCACCCCCTTTTATTTTAAAAATGCTAATTTGTTTTCCGCGTTTTGTCCTTTCTCTCTGGCTTTGTTATTCAGGTCATCGCCAGCAACCCGATGAGCTGCCGGAAAGCAGCCCACAGGGAAGGCTTCTGTGAAAAGCCCCACAGCAGCGCCCCCCCCCCCTCCACGCTGCCCCCCCCGGCTGTTGCAGGGAGAGGTGCAGGAGCCTCCTTCCGCGCGCGCGGGCTGCTCCGCGGTTTGTTCCGCTCGCGAATTGGCGCGTTAATTAAAACAGCCTGGTCCGCCTGTGACCCATCTTAGAGAGAGATGAACTGATCTCGCCTCAGAAGTTGGGCTGTGAAATTCAAGAGTCGCCTCTTGGCACCTGCCCGTCCGTAATCTGCTTATCTGGCAGGATTTCCCGGGTGCTCCGCGGCTGCTGTCCGTGCAGAACGGGAAGCGGGCGGCGGGGGAGGGGGGAGGCAGAGCAGGGACTCTAATTCACCGTGTAATTTGTTCGGAGATTCCTTTGATAGGTCTGAAAGTGGAAGCATCCTGCCGAGGACCCAGGCCTTGCAAAGGCAAGCCACTTGGTTGCCTGCGTGGGGGGAAGCGGGGGAGGGTGTGTACAAGCCCCCCCCCCCAGCAGGACCCTCCCATGAATAGCCATCCGCCATCAGCAGAGCTCTTCTGTGAGATGGCATCTTCATTGAATGAATGAGCCGCTTGAAACGTTACTTGTATTGTGGGGGTGGGATGTTTGTCCTCAGCCCACCTCAACCCCCCCAGCTGAATGTCTGGGGTGTCTGGGTGGGGGAGAACATGCATTTCGGTGCAAGCTATTTGTTGCATCTGAGTCCTGCCCAGGCTTTGAGCCTCCCCAGCTAACCAGCGGAGCAGCCACTCCCGCCCCCCCCCCACGGCCCTTCCAAAGGCACAAAGGAGCAACCGAAGGAAGACTGAGCTCCACACAGCCAGGATGAGAAAGGATCAAAGGCAGAGAGGGATGTTTCTAATGCGTGTTAGTTGAGTTGTATACATGGTTTTCGAAGGAAAGGAACATAATGGAATTTAGTTATCTCTTCCCAGCTCCACCCCACCCACCAAAAAACCACCACTTTTCAGGCAGGGATTCTCAGGATTCCAGGCACATTTTCCTGATTTCCAAAGGGGTGTGATTTTTGGAAGCCATAACGGATCCTGGGGTTTTTTTTCCTCCTTTCCCATTCCCTACATTTAATTTTTAGATGGTTTTCCTGATATAGAAAGCAATAGATGCACATTCTTGCATGTGTGTCTCAGAGACCCTGGCCTTCCGTACAGCAGCACATTTTTCAAAAAATAAAAATAAAAAATTGCATACACTGTGGGGTGGGATGTGGGGTGTTTGCTTAGGGCAGGGGTCAGCAATATTTTTCAGCCATGGGCCGGTCCACCATGTGGTGGACTATATTTTGAAAAAAATATGAACAAATTCCTGACCCCACAAATAACCCAGAGATGCATTTTAAATAAAAGCACACATTCTACTCATGTAAAAACACACTGATTCCCGGATCGTCCGTGGGCCAGATTGAGAAGATGATTGGACCGCATCTGGCCCCCTGGCCTCAGGTTGCCTACCCTTGTCTTAGGGGGTGCTCTTGCTTCCTGCCCACTGTGGGGAGCTCTGTTTCCAGGGCTTTCTCCCAGGTGTCACATGGATCAGGGCTGTGACATGGGGGGGTGGCTTCTCAGCAGGGGGATGAACAGCAGCCCAACTATCTGGAAGGCAGCCGACAGAAGGGGCCTGGGCCAGCCAAGGTGCCGCTGTTAGCAGAGGTCCCACTGCAGAGAACAGATACCTCCAAGGCTATGATGCAGGTGTGGTTTTGCCAAAGGCCACCCTAGCAGCTCCAGTGGTCTTTGTGTTGCAAGCTCAAGGACCTCCTTTTTGGACCCAAAAACATTACCTGCTTATGCCAGGGAGGAGCTCTAGGTTGCACCTGTGTTGCCGCTGGATTATGAATCAAGCGAATATCATTCTTCTTGAACCCCTCACTTCTGTAGGAGGTCCATTCAAGAGCAATGAGTGTTCCGTAAAAAACAGAGATTCATAACATCGAGACTGACTTTGAACACCATGTTATGACATTTCAAGATTATTAGCTTGATTTCGTAACATTCCTCTGCAGTCTTCATGTACTTTGTCTCCTCCCCAACCCCCCAAGGTACCCAAGGCTGCTTGGTATTTTGCTGCAGAAATGCATCCAAAGGCTTTACAGCATCTCCGCCGTCTGCAGGAAGGATTTTCCACTTATCTGCCTGCAATGGTGTAGCAGCTTTGCTAGGGGGTGGATTCTGAAGTATCACTTAACATCAATCCATTTCCTCGAGATTCTTGATAACATGGTTTGTATTTCACCACTAATAAATAGGCCTGCAGGAATGTCAAACAGGAGCCTCTCTATTGCCCTCTCTCCCTCCCTCCCTCCCTCTCTCCCTCCCTCTCTCTTTCTCTTGGCTGAACAATCCCTTCACAATTTGGATGGCTTTGAGTGGACATTTTGCTTTTTCTTCTGACTTGAGCCTCTGGATTCTGGGGGTTCAGTTTGGAGGACTCGCCCTGTTGCTCCCCAAGGTTTGGCCACTTGTTACAGTGGCGCCTGCACCGCTGCTTCAGTGTGGCACGAACCTCTGACATGCTCATCGTATAGCTACCATTGTAGAGGAGTTTCAGCTGGGAATTTTGGTCGTAGAACCAAAGGAGAGACCTTTTCCCCGACCAACATTTGCTGGTTGTTTCACCCACTTTGAATCCCAAGCTGCAGGACTCAGCCAATTTAAACAACTTGCAGCTCATCCACACTGGAGTTTAATGTGGATTTGGAGCTACTTGTGTGTTTATTTTTTTGTGGCATTCTCCTCAGCCCCCACGAAATGCAGTGTTTTTTGATCTGATAAAGGAAGAAAATCCAATATAAAACTGCATGTTACCTGACTGTGGAGTGCATTGTGTGGATGATCACCCTCCCCCTATGTGTGGCAGGGTTTCACTGGGTGCCGTCTACTGCCACAACTCCTATTTCCATTTTGTTTCCAGCAGCCAAAAAGGTTTTTTTCCGCTGTTCGTTGCTGAAGCCACATTTGCAGTGTGCCAATTTTAAAAGCAGTTCTGCACAAAATTGCTCTTGCACAAGGCAGCTGTATTCAAAATAAAATAAAGTGTGTCCTTGCAGGTACAGGAAGTGAGAAGGGAAATAGGCAGGAAAGGAAGCAGCAGCCTTTCATGTAAGCAATTCCAAAACCTTGACTGGCTTGGAATCTCTCTCTCTCTCTAACACACATATATAATCTGGTATATCAAAAAACCTGGTTTTAATTTTTTTAAAAAGGTGTGCATGCACAGGTAAACAAATGCCTGCTTGCCTGCCCATAATGGACCTCAGGTTTCTGAAGCACAAGTATTTTTGTTATTATTCACTTTTCTTTTGTGCAAATCTAGTAGACTGAAAAACTTTTATTTTGAACCATTTATTATTTTTAAAGGTTTGCATGCATAGATAAACAAACACTTGCATGCATGCCCACAACAGACCTCAGCTTACTGGAATTTATAGTGGATGGGGGGGGGAGAACGGACAGAAAGCAGCAAGACTACATCTCATCAAGCAGCGCCCACTCCTGTGGACGGGAAACATCAATACAGATTTTGGAGGAATAAAATTGAAAGTGTGTGGACTAAGACACACAAGTACAGAGACAAAAACAGCTACCCATGGATGCCTTAGTAGGGAAACAGTCTCAGTCCCTTTTTTTGTTGTTTTTTTTTAACCCAGTCAAGCTCTTCCAAGTTGACTTTACTATGTAGAGAACCATTCACAGTCCGCCCCGGTTTGAATAAAAACCCGTCCCTCATCCTTGCAAATGAACCAAAACAGTGCTCAAGAGCGATGTGCCGCCTTAAGCCATTTGACAGCTGTTGAAACCACAAAGAGACAATAAGGGGAGGTAGGGGAGGTCAGTCTCATTGTCTCAAGAAAGGGGCCAAGGGAGTTGTATGGCTCAGCCCCCAGCCAGGGGTTGGTGGTTGGTCAGGCTGGCCTGGTGAAGAGGCTGGTTGGTCAAGAGCATGGGCCCAGGAGGGGCGCAAAAATTGCACCTCTCCACTCTGGCTTGGAGTAGCTGGGAGCCTGCCCATCTGCATGCTCCCGAGGCCACTCCTCCACTGATCCTGGGCGGCTGGCCGAGGCATGCAGGCTCCTCTGGGTACCTCGTTGGAGAAACCCAGTTCCTGGCATGTGCCATTGCAGCTGTTAGAAGTGCAAGAACCCAGTGGGGCTCCAAGGGTGCAAGGGACTGGGAGGGGTGCATAATCTGGCAGCCTTGCCCCGATTTGTGGGACTTCAAGATAGCACACAAGCCAGTTTCGTTCAGGGTTCAGGAATAATCCGATGGGATGCAGCCAATAATAAGCTTTTCATGGACGGTCTTCCGTGTCCAGAGACAGTCTATCTGTGAATACCAGATGCTGGTGACAAAGAGGCTTGTGATCTTCCAGGTGCATCATTGGAAAGCAGGTGCCTCATCCTGATCCAGAAGCGTAGTTATGGATGCTCATAGCTATTTCTAGCTTGAATTTGGCCCACTGCACAGCGTGTCCTCGCAGGCAAGCAATCTATATCCTCTATGTAAAAACAAAACAAAAACCCTCTTCCCTTTGGGTGGCAAGCAAAGGCTCCCTCCTGCTGCAGCCCCTGGGAGGGTGTGGCTCGCAAGCCACAGGGAGGTGCATTTCCCTGTGCTGCGATTGGCTGCCCGACAAGGCAGGTCAGAGGAGAACAGATTCACAAGTGAAAAGACAATTCTTGACAAGCAAGACCCAGGCACATATTGGGCTTTTCTTTCTCTGGGGAATTCAAGAGATGAAATGTCAAATGAAACAAGCCCTTTTTAATTTCTTAGATTACATCCAGCTTTTAATAATGTGGCGCCCTGGAAATGAGAACAGATAATATTTGCCTTGTAAAACAGAGCAGCCGGGTTCCTGTCAGAAGGCAAATCGCCTCCCCAGGCTTTGTTGTGGGTTTCAGCTGACAAGTTTGCGGATGCTCTGGTTTGTAAGCTAATGGGATCCAGATGTCTATCCAGTGAGGCAACTTTTGCACCGTTGTTCCTCCTACCCCCTCCTGCAGGAGGGACAGCTGTGGCCACAAAGATTCTTGACTCTTTCTCCACATTTCTGAGCATTTCAGATCACTTTTAAGCTCCTTCCTTCCTTCTTTCCTTCCTTCCTTCTGTATGGTGCTTAAAAAGGAGAAAGGAAAGCACAAGACAGCCATTTGTAATGCAGATGAGCATTCTGACCAGTTTCAGGCTTTAGATTTGCATCACAAACTCTGACTGAAGGAATAACTGCTTTAAGGCTCCCAGGATCACTGGTGGCTTGTACAAGTAACACATGGTGATGCACTGAAGGTGCATGAACTTCTTTCTCTGATTAAAATGAGTGGGTCTTGAGAGCTCTTCCCTTTGGCTGCATTGTGCCCCCCTCTGCCACTCTGGCTTCCTTGTAGCATACACAGACACAGGGCAAGGCCAAAGGTATCACTGGGGGCCAAACAGCATGCAAGAGAGGCCTGCTGCTCTGCCCTTTCTCAAATGAGGCTCAAAGTGCCCTCTCTGCTGCTCACAGCACTTTGGCCCCATGGCCCTTTGCATCTCAGCTGAAATACCAGAAGTGGGTCTAGCTGGGAGAAAAGTTCCCAGAGCGCAGGACTGGGGACAGAAATGGATGAGATGAAAGTATGGGTCTGAACCCCCACCCCCTGGCCCTTTAAACAGCACCCTCCCACCCAAAAACATACACACCTGCTTTCAACCTGCACTTGAAGACCTGGCCTTGTCCCTCTCAAGGGTTGTTTGGGCCTGATCCTAGCTGGAGTTCCACATGGAGCCTGGGAAATTGTCCCTCCAGCAAGAGGACGGAGATGGGAGCTGCCTGAGTTCCAACTGCCCAGCTTCCTAGAGGAGTCTGCTTTCTTTCTTTCACTCTTGGAGAAACCTGTTACTCAGTGGGCAATAAAACTGAAAATAAAGATCAGAGCCAGTGGAAATGTCATAATGGCAGGGGGTAGAAGCATTAGACGTTGCCCATAAAATGTGAGAGATTTAGACGTTTGCACCCCATTATTGCGCCAGAGGTCGGCTTTCTTTCTTTCTCCACCCCCCTTCTTCTCCTTCACCTTTTCCTGGTGGCAGGCTGCTTCTGCTACCCCCCCTTCTGACGCACCCCTTTCCATTTACTGCCCATAGTGATAGATTTATATTTTTGCTATGCTGCCCTCCCCATTTTTTGGAACTTAATCAGCAGCATATATTCTCCCTAACTCTGTTCCCAAACCACAGAACCACCTGGGTTAGATTCCCTCCTGCCTGCCCACCCTCACCCCTGTTAACACTTGAAGGGTACTATTGGTCTGATTTGTACATGTGACATTTAGGTGGATTTAGCCTACAACAGGTTCATATTTTAGATAGCTCTATTTTCCCCCAGCCCCCTTTGCGATGGCCTCCACCCTCCACCAAACATTTTATCCTTTGCTGTTGTCCAGCAAACCTTCTCCTTCACCCCATTTCACTGAAGGAGATTGCCTTGCCTGAGAGGAGGTAAGCCCAAATTCACAAATCCACAGTGAAATGAGTCTTTTGTAGGTTCTGCCTAGAGAGAAGTTGAAATAATAATAATAATTATTATTATTATTATTATTATTATTATTATTATTATTTTATTATTTATACCCCGCCCATCTGGCTGGGTTTCCCCAGCCACTCTGGGCAGCTTCCAACCAAATATTAAAAACAATACAGCATCAGACATTAAAAACTTCCCTAAACAGGGCTGCCTCGTAATAGTTAGGGAGAAGGCACCAAACACCCTTTTCAATAAAAAACCTATTTATGGGTCAAAAAATTTAAAGTGTCCATGATACAAAACCCAAATGTTTGGGACTGAGCCAAAAAATTAGATTCAGATTAAAAAAACAAACAAAAATTCAGATTCAGTGCAAATTCATGTTTTCTTTTTAGTGTGGGAATATCTACAACCAGTGCTTTTTTTCTAAAAAAAATGTTTAGGGATAGTCTCATTTTGACTCAAGAAAATCACCATTTTATAGTTCAAATCAGGAAAAAAAATACAGTAAATGGACAAAAGTACAAAGATTCATAAAATGTTTAGGGGTATGTGTACCCCTGTGCCCCCCCCCCCGAAAAAAGCACTGTCCACAACCAAATCCTAACCATTGCATGGGGCAGCCAGGTGGATGTGACTTGGCTCTATCATAATCACATCACTGTGAAAACAGATGGGTAGTTTTAGGGTTTCTTTCCTTCCTTCAAGTTCAGCACAACTTTTATTCCTTTTAAAACATTTTCACCACAACCTATTTCCCACTCTCCCACACACACACTCAATTTGCAATTGAAATAACGCGAGACTCTTCCGAGAGAAGTTGAAGATATTAACTATGAAATTCTGAAACAAGAGCTATATCGTCGGCTTCCCATGAAATGAGAAATATGTTCTCTTCAGCCAACTACATTTGACAGGAGGCTTTTGAAATTAACTCTATGCTCAGATGATCACTTTCCTACTATAATTATCAAGTGCAGTAATTCATAATAGGAGGTGTGTGAGTACATCATGCTTTCTTCAACACATAACACACATCTCCACCACCAATTCAGAAAGCAAAAGGGCCCACTTAAAACAAGCAGCCTCTCCAAGGGCATGTGTGTGTTTGTGTGTGCATGCGCCAGTGAGTAAGGTTTGCATTCTCATTCTCTCCAGACAAACCATCTGCTTACATATGGATGAAGTCACTTTTTGAAACACCTTTCCTCCACCTCTCTGGAGAACAATAATCACATATTCTCCCCGCTTTCGGACATGTCTGGGGAAGGCAGAAAAATGGATGGCAGGCAGGCAAAAGTCCCACTGGTGGAGAGCTCCACAATAGGCCCTTGGAAGTAACTGAAGATAACTTGTATTTTGAGTCTCAACTTCAGGCATGGTCAGGAGGGAGAGAAGTTAATGTTGTGATGATATCACACGAGCCCCTGTTACATATCCATGGGTCTAGGCCCAGGGGATATTCCTCTGGCTTTTCTTTCTTTGGGTCTCTCCTCTAATTCTTGCTCAAGGCTATTGAAGCAATTGGCTCTAAGCTCCATGAAATTTGTTTTTATGGTCTTCTAGTTGTGTTTGCTCCGATCTGAATTTTCTGCGTGTGCAATTGCCACATGAGCACCTGTACCCCTGTGTTGTTTCGGTTTTGATAGTCACAATTACAGTGGTACCTCGGGTTACATACGCTTCAGGTTACATACGCTTTAGGTTACAGACTCCGCTAACCCAGAAATATTACCTTGGGTTAAGAACTTTGCTTCAGGATGAGAACAGAAATTGTGCTCCGGCAGTGTGGTGGCAGCAGGAGGCCCCATTAGCTAAAGTGGTGCTTCAGGTTAAGAACAGTTTCAGCTTAAGAATGGACCTCCGAAACAAATTAAGTACTTAACCAGAGGTACCACTGTATTCCATCATTTGGTGTTCACACGAGAAGGTGGAGGCCAGGGTTGCTAACAGGGAAGTAAAAGGGGTACATATGTACTAAGGCCCATGCCAGCAGGGGGGTTCATACTCATAGCATTCCTTAGGGGGTGAAATAGGTAAATTGGAAATTTCTAAAGGAAGTTATAAATCAAAATGTGGAGATGGCTCTAAGGCTTTGGTACTTGACAGACATCGCCATTGCTAAGCAGTCTTAATGTTGATATTACAACCCACACCCTTTTTTCCTGGCCTGCTTGTCATCACTGGGCTGTTATTTATTAATATACTTTAACCATAAAGCAAAAATAGAAAATTATTATACACCTTACAGCTGCAGCAAGTTAAAATGCCTAGGAGGTGCTCTGGACCCCTAGGGAGCTGCTGCCCTTCAGTGTAGACAACATGGAGTTGGATGAACCTATTTGTTTGACTTGGTCTAAGACAGCCCCTCATGTTCCTCCAGACTCAACTACAGCATCTCCTGCCTGCCTGCTCATATCTGCTCCATCCACATGCATCTATTCTCCCTTACAGAGGCAGCTTCAGTTCTGACTGTGGGCTTCACTGTTATTCTCCTTTGGACTGTCCTTAACACAATCAATAAAAACAGGAATGAAAACAATTTCAAGAAGGCCTCCTCAACATGGAACAGCCCAGCCAGAGAAGGAGAGCCTTAAGTAATTGACTGACAAAGTGAGTGAAATTCAGGTGCCCAGAAACAAGGTTTCCATTTTGGAAGAAGTGGGACCACAGGAAATGACTCTTCTGCCATGAAAACATCCAAGTCTTTTCCCTTTCATGCCTTGGCCTGAAAATGGTACCAAATGAGGAGTGGCTATTAAATGGATCTACATGTAAGCATTCCAAACAAATTTCTTATCTTCTCATCTGAGAAATGGGTTGCTTTTCTCAGCTTTTTATGATTCCATGTTATGATGTGCCTGCTCCCAGGGGGAAGGCAATTTCTCTTTTCTAGAGCAGATATTATAGCCATAGCCTTAAAAAAAAAGCCTTTAAAAACTGGTGCTGTCTTTTGCAGAGGGAGGATGGCACACTGGTACCCAAAGGCTTTACACATTATACTCCAAGACAGAAACGGGAAAGGAAGGGAGCGATGGAGAAATAGAGCTGTTTTTGGTGCATTTAAGTGCTATTTATCAGAGGAGAATTGAAAGCAATACTATTAAGCACTTTTTTTGTTAACTTGAAGAAGTAAAAGGGGGAGATTGGCCAGTCCTGTTCTGCCTTTTTGTTAACCAGGCAAAGTAAAGAAATAGCCACAAAACCTTTAGAAGCATTCAAGTACCTTACTGACTTTCATCAGATGTTTGCTGCAAAAAAGAAAAAAAAGGGAGGGGGAATCGTTCTATCTTTTTATTTTTGCTTTGCTTTAATCTTATTTGATGATGTCTCAACAGGCTGGGGCATGCTTTCTCGGATGGCAATTTCACCGCACCATATGTGTCTCTCACAAGATAGCAGAGTGAAATGAGTCTTGGCAGGAAGAGAACTAAACATATCGACAAAGAAAAGGAAAAAAAATTATTTACTTAACTCCCTCTTGCCTGCCTGCATTTCCTTCCCTTCAGCTGCTTCTGCTCCCAGTCAGCCGGGTAAAGATACAGGCCTGGCTACAGCTTTGCTTTGCAGCCATCTTTGTTAGTTTTAATCCCAAACACTTGCCACAAGGCAGCATATCAGCTCGACTGAGGAGAGCTTGCTCTGTCCCAGAATACCCAGGAGGCAGTTGAGCACAATCCGGCCCTACAGCACCTCTTTGTTGCCACCCTTCCCAGTAATGAGTCTTTTCCCCCAGAATCCTTCTCTATCCCTAACCTCTGGAATACATGAGAGGTACTCTGGAAAACTCTGAGGTGCTTGGTTTGCTGTCCGTTTCCCAGATGTAAAAACTAGACCGCCTAAATCAGTCAGTTACAGATTTCTCAGAGTCCGAACATTCTAAGGAAGAGCTCCTGTTATACCATAGTAGCCAAAGACCATGTCCTCTGGTCTTGTGATGTTGTTCGTGAGGAGAGTCTTCCTTGAGGCTGCCTGTGATGGCGCTTTACTCTGAAGTGCATCAATCACCCAGTGGGGTCCTTAATTTCTGCTTCCAGCTCTCAGCAGACAGGGGGTTAATGGAGCGCGTGCGCTAAGGCGGGGGTGGTGCAAGGTCACTCAGATCTGCTTGTGCCTCACACTTGCAAGGGCTTTGAAAAGTGGAATTCATTTCTGTTTACAGCCATGTCACAGCCGTTTGTATCATACGTACCAGTATTTGTATGAGCTGGATATTTAGGAAGCAAATCGAGGCTCACTCGTGCATTTGTAGGAGAATTCTGTAAAGGGCCGAGTATTTTCCAAGCTAGATTTATCCACAACATATAGGAAAACCTTGACTAGGCCTATAATTAAAAGTACTCATCTTTTTCTTTTCTAACCATGTGAAACAATGGATGATCTTCAAGGAATCCCATCTCAATTAGCAAATGAGTGTTTCACTAGCACTTAGAAGCTACAGAGTGCCTCAGGACGATGGCAAAGGACCAAGAAACCTGGGATGTGCTTTGCAGTGGTTTTGAAAACCCTTGAAAGCTTTACGGATATTTATAGCAGTCTTGGGTGTGGCAAGAAAGACCATTGGGGGCTCAGGGCTGCTGCTGGATGCAGACAGGCTGGAGAAATGCCTCTTTGAGCAGGTAAATTTAATAATAATAATCTTTGCTAGGAGGGCAGCCCTTTGTCGCTTTCCCAAATAAGGTTCTTAAAAATTCATTTATGCAACATTTAGGCTTTCCACTTTTCTTCATTACAGAAAGTAATATTACTTTTCTCTGAGTTATTTCTAAACTCAGACATAGCTTTTTCCATGCCTGACATTTAAGCAGTCGCACATTACCTACTCCAGGGTGCCTGAAAGCAACTTTCCCCAACCTAGCATCATATGGTCATTCTGTTTTGGCGTGCTGGAGTTTGTAGTCCAAAATCTCTGGAAGGAACCAGGTTGGGAAAGGCTATCTTAAATGATTGTCTAGTGTCACCTTGCAGAACCTGGTGCAGTTGTATGTGTAAGCGTGACTAAAAACCTTTCCGAAATTCACTCAGATTGCAAAGAGTGTTTTTCTTGCATTGGTTTGGCAGTGTTCTATGTGCTATCAGAGCACTCAAAGTGCATTATGTTGGGAGCGAAAGAGATGTGACAAGCAATGAAACAAAACAGAAAATGCCCAGTTTCCACGAGTGCTAATAAATCTCAGGAAAAAGCCACTTCCAGAAATGAACTCGAATGTACACAATCCCATTGTACTATTTACCCTCTGTATCTGATCCCTGCCACAAAGTTCCCAGAGTTCAAGAAGGTGCCTTGGCTTGAAGCTTGTTCCATGGGCCTGAAACGGGGCTGCAGGATGAGGGCATTTGTAAGTGCCACCTGTGCCACTTGGACAAATTCTATCTGCCTGGCACATCTGCAGGGGGACACAGTGCCCAGATTTTATATATCTGTATGGGGGTATAAGTTAAAGTCACTTTCATTTTGGAGAGGAGGCAACTTATGAACATTTTAAATAGTAATGCACTTAAGAAAACCTGGCAATATATATTTTGTATTTTTACTCTAAGAAGAGAGAAATTCCATTATTTGCTGTGAATGAATCCTTCAGGTTTGTTATGCCAGGGTGTAAAATGTGCTTTTAGGCAAAAAAATTATCTCTAAACAGTGACAAGTACAGTGGTAGCAACTTTGTACTCTGTTAATGATTGCTCGACGTAAAGATTTATCTGTATTATCTCCTGCTGTGCAGTTCCTTGGACATCATAGGGAACTGTAATGTACAAAAGCGGGAGAGGTTGGTTTTTTTTGGGAGGGGGGGTCCTGCTGCAGAGTCACAGCTTGTTGGATCGCTGAGGTTGCCGGATTTTACCCTACAAAGAGATGACTTTACAAAAGGGTCTTCCGATCTAGTGGGGCTGCGTTTGTTCTTTCTGTTCCTGATCGCCCCCGCCCCGTGCGCGCTCCGCCTGCCTCTGGCTTTTCCTTTTCCTATGATAAAGTTCTTAATCACCTGTTCTCTCTGCAAAAGGCTGCATGGGTACACAGAGAGACAGACAGACATCAGCCATGTGAATGGGAATGCATTAGCCCAGAGGAACAATTCGCTGGGGAGAGGGCGGGATTAGGGGGTGCTTTGCTTTGCCTATCAGCCTGATTATCATTCGCATTGCAGGATAAAAGCGTCGGAAGTGATGATGCCATCGAAGAGGCATTACCAGATTCTTGGTTCGAGACATTTGCGAAAGTGAGAGAGATCACTTTGCAAAGTGCTGGAACTTGAATGGCAGGCATGAAAGGTTTCTTTCCGCTGGGGGTGCATTCCTTGGAAAGCCACAGCCCTCTCTCTCTACAGGGCAGGGAAAGGCAACACCTTCCCTTCCGAGCACTTTAATAGCCACACACTCTTGCGGTGTGATACCCCCACACGTCTGCCAAGCACATGGTTACGGCAGCCTGTGCGTTTGTTTCTGAGTGTTCAGTGGACCGGGGGGGGGACGACTGTTTGAGCCTTTCTTCCTTTCATTCAGCAAGGCAGAGTTCCCATGCTGAGGAGAGGCAGCTCTCAGGCTCTGAAAAATTGCTTCAAAACAAGGAAATGCAAAAGATTCGTGGAAAAACCCGGCTGCTGTCACTGGGGGAGGGGGGGCGACTTGCTGGTGTCCAGCGGTTTTCTGCTTGTTTTCGTCATTGCAACTTGACCCGTGGCTTAGGAGGAGGGAGCTCTGGCGAAAATGCGGAAAATAATGATTTGGATCGAGGCTGAGTTAGATGAACTTTGGTCTCATTGAAAAGTGGGGGATAAGTTGACCACAATTTACAGCACCGCTGATTCCAAGGGCTACGAAGCGCAACTAACCCAATGTAAATTGGGAGGGGGAGAATCACTAAATGAGACAGGAATGGGTTTTTTTGTGGGGTGGGGGGCTTGTCACAAATGTGACTGTCAACTAGCTGACCAGAGCGTTGCAATAGGGTGTGCTGGGTTTGGGATGGGGGAGGAAGAGGTGTTAACATTTCCCCAGTAACAAAATATTGCATGTTTTGAATTGTGGGGAAATGCCATTTCCTTGTCATCGCTGAGTAACCACGGTGCATTCAGCACACAAAAGGGGGGGAGAGGCACCATTGTGTCACGCTGAAAGTGGCTCATTTAAAACAGCCTAAATTTGAACAAGTTGGAAAGGTTACAAGCTGCCTCAGTGAGGACACGGCTGTTTCGTTAGTCAAAAGCTCTTCAGGTTTGACTGGGAGAGGGATGTTTAAATAATCAGAATTATTCTGACATTTTCTTTTGCCGTGCCACCATTAGTTACATGCTAGGTAAAAAATAATATCCTGCAGCTATTTATTCATGAAATATTTTAAATAAAGGCCAGCTTCATTTTCCAGTGAATTTTGCCAAATTCCTTAGCCATTTATTAGTGACTGTTTCTGCTAATTACTTAAATATTCGTTGCAAATCAATGTAATATTCATTACTTGGAGGGAAAATGTTTCAGAAGAGCTTTGCAAGAAATGACAATTTCTCCTAGTGTGGTCTCTGCAAAATTTGGTGTCATTTCCTGTATTAACACAGAATCAGTCAATTCTCCAGAGAGGAGGAGGCAAGGTGGTAAAACTAGGATAAAAGCTTGATAATTCAAGCAAGTACTCTGCAAAAAAAAAAAAAAAGTAGCATCCTTTTGGCTTGTGGAAAAATTGAAACAGCAAATCTTAGTGAGCACCTGGGAAGAATCTGTGCAAATACTAATATATCAGTACATGGATTAAAACACCAAAACGGTCAGATAGTCCCTGCTGCATTTTTATTATTATTTTGGACTAATTAGAGTATTGTATTTGTTCTGCTGTGCCGACGGCTATAAACGTCAACTTTTGTAATTGAAACAATTAGGATTTTAACATTTTAACTAATTCTCTCTTAGGCACTGCCTTGACATTATCGTGTCCCCCAAACCAGTTGATGGGTCTCAGATTTATTATTATTTTCTCCTCTGAAAGAATACCCACTCCTCCTTTTCCTCTTCCTCTCTTCACGCAGAATAGAAGCAACAGCCGCCAAAAGATACCCAAATGCCCGGCCTTGGATCTGGCTGGGGGAACGGAGATTGCTACGGCAAAGGCAGTTGTGTGTGTGGGGGGGGGAGCCGGCAGCTTCTGGAATTTGGCTGCGTTTGCAGCCGTGATTTCCAGGGGGCCTGTGCCAGCCACGTGGCTTTGCTTTGGCTCTGCCTAATCTCCAGTCCCGAGACATATAGTCACCCCCCCCCACCGGGGCAGGGGGCAGTCAGCAGCCATCTGTGCCATCCCAGGCAGGCCTCGTCCTGCAGCCACGTTCAAGTCCAGTGTCCGAGCTGTCCTGGGAAGTTTATCGTCCACTCCATCAAAGGGTCTAATGGTCAGGAGAGAGGTCTTGATGGGTCCCTGGTGACCCGGCATTAACAGAGTGGACTTGTTTAAGTGTTACGGAGGGTGTCTCCGAACGATCCCGACGCCAATCCCCGTTTCCTTCAATGAGCGCTCATTTGGGTCATGGCTCAATAGGACTCTCTCTCTCTCTCTGCTGACCTGGCCGAGCCTGGAAGGGCTCCTCCGGGGGCTGCCCTCCCCTCGGTGACCAGCAGACAGAAGGGCGGATCAATGCCCTCTGACAACAAACGAAACAATCGCCTCCCCCCTCCGCCCCCCCTCCCGCTCCTTCTGTCCAAGTAGCTTGGAAACGATCAAGATAAATGGTTGGGTCTGAACCTGGAGACTCCAGACCGAAGGAGCCCGAGGGCAGGCAAATCCAATTGGCTTTTGCATAACGAAAATGTGAGGTTTAGGGAGTCAATGTAGTGCAAGATTAATCCAGATTAAACTGTTTGGCGGCACTCACTCGGCTGTTCCCCCTTTTGTCCCCTGGAACGGCTGGGGGGGTGTTCTGTGTGTTCCTTCGGCTGCTCATCTGAATATGTGTGCTGTGTGTGTGTAAAGCAGAAAAGGTGTAGCAGGAGGTATTGAAACAGTAAACAATAACAATAATAACAATAATAACAATAATAATAATAATAATAATAATAATCACATTTTATTATTACCTTTTAACGGTGCGTTCAAATTTTTTCCCATTAAAAATAGTTATTTCTGTTCCCCCCTTTCCCTCCTTCTTTAAGAAATTACATTTAAAGTATTTTCCTTTCCTCCACCAGGATAGGAGCAGCTGTTTCCTTATGGAGAACTGTTCAAAGCATATACCTGTAAGTTTGTTCCTTGCTATTCCACACTGTAATAATAATTTCATTTCTCATACAAACATTATTAATTGTCAGATAGCTGTTTCAATTCTCTCTTGAATATTTTTGTTGCACAGTATTTATTTTCTATTTTGTTTTTTGCACCTAAATTTGAAAATAGAATATTTCCCTCCTCTGATCTCCTCTCTCTGCTGATCCTGCACATTTAATATTTTGGGTAAAATTCATACAAAAATGTAATCCCTTCTTGGCAAGGGGTTTCAAGAGATAATTGAAATACTTTTCTCTAAAAATGTATATATTCTGAAATAAAGTTTAAGACAGTACAGTATTAAGAAAAATAACTGCATGGAAGCCTTGTTTTAAATATGCTGACAGGCATCAAACATGTTTCTAACCCAACATCCTATGAGGAAAAAACGTGGAAATAAATTGCAGAGAAAAAGAGCCTAATAATTTTGATATTTAAGATAGTATTTTAGCAAATGTGCCATATATGAATTGGTTTGAATATGTGTGGGATCTCCCAGAGATATATGCATGGTTTAAATATTTCCTTTCTTAAGGTTCCTATATATTAATTTAGCTGTACACAAATCTGTTACAAATTTTCCTAAAGATGTTTAGAAAATGCTTAAATAGGATAATTATTTAGAACTCAATTAAATGGATTTTTAAATATAGAAATACAGTGGCATGTGTCTGTCTATTATCTATCTGCCATCTAACCAGCTAGTTCTAAAGTACTGGAAAGCAAAGAAAAACCAAGTTTAGACACAAAAGGATTTTCCCTCCTGAAAGATGGTTGCAAGGAGCTTTTACTTCCTTCTAGGTCTATCATTGTTGCTTTCTAGATTAGGTGTCCTGCATTTTCTTCTTCAAAAGAGTTGGTGCAATTAAGGTTTTTACAGAATGGGGTGCATTGGAGTGGGGGGTTTGTAAAGTATATGCCATGTATCTTGAAGCGGGGGGGGGGGATCTGATCAGTTGTTAGCAACCTGCATTTTTCTCTTATGAATATGAAATTCCTCCTCTTATGAATGAAGCATACAAGGGTCCACTTGAATATGGGTCTGCCTGTCATTTAAAGACCAGGGAACTAAAGTATGCTATCGTGCTGGCTTTACAATATAAAAGCCTCCCCTCCCACTGCCGCCACAATTCCTACATCTTTGCTGCTTATGTGAAACAGGTGCTTGCGACCCTACAGAGGGACCCCAATGGGTGCAGGTGCTTTGCCTGCCTTCAGCAGACAGCATGACCTATCCTGGGCAAGGGACAAAGTGCACATTTCAGGTGGGTTGCAGTACACAGGCAATAAAATAGCCCAAAGTAGTGATAGTCTCAAATTTGGTCCTAAACCAGGTTGTTAGTTGTTTTTTTTACAGGGTGAGGATTGGAAGCAATTCTCAAACAATTAGGAAAATATTAAAATGTGTTATGACGTATTTTCTAGGCGTGGGGTGAGATGGGGAAAGAAGCCACACACAGGGCCAGTTCACCCTCCCCAGGCCCACATCCTCTTGCCTTCCTGGCGACTGTGTGCCTCCACCGGGCTTCAGCAGAGAGCAGTACATTGACAACAGATTTCAGGGCATGGGGCAGCTTTAGGAATAAATCGGAGGAGGAGACCTGGAGCGCAGAAGCAGGAACTATGTACAGAAGGAAGCGAGGAGGGAGGGGAGGCTGCCTCCCATGAGCTCCCTGGGTTTTCTTTTCTCCTATTTGTTTTGATTAGCACTAAGAATGCCTCCTCACCCGCTGCAAATCAGACCCTTGCAAGGGGCTTAGATGGCAGTTCCCCCCTCCATTTAAAAAGGCTATATTGCACAAAACAGAGAGGGGATGAAGACAAGGGAACAAGGCAAGCAGCCTGTCAAGCAGATGCATGAAAGATGCAGGTTTTAGCATCACAATGTAGAATGCATTTTGCTTTTATGATTTGAATATGAAAAGCCCCCATTTTGCTCTCTCTCTGGCCAAACCTTTGGCCTCTCCTGGATTGTCTTCCCCCCAAAAGGAGGGGGGTTTTATATATTTTTTCCTGTGCCTTGCGTTAACAATGGAAATAGGGAGGAGGGGTGTGTGTGTGTGTGTGTGAAATGACAGAATGAGAGAGGAACACACAATAGGATGACCGTGACTTTGAACAAATAAATAAAACATGCGACTCTGGTGCTCTCTCTCTCTCCCCACCCCCCGCCCTGTTCCAACTGTGATTAAATTTGCTGTGGTCATTTCCCAAATGTCTGCCTGATGAAAATAGCACCCCTTGCCTTTTCTCACACCGTGGCTTTGAGGTAAGGCCCTTCCTGTGGCTCCCAATCTGCAGCCCTGCCAATCACACCCCCTTGCACAGACATGCATGCCTCTTTCATTAGCAGAAAATGCTTCACATTTGATTGCATCACCCCCACCCACCCCACCAGCCCCGTAACTCTAACTCGCCTCCCTTAATAAAGCAGCAGAGCCTCCTCGGCCTCTTGCCGCTCACTGTGCAGCTGTAATGGGGTTTCCTGAATGCCCCCCCTGCTCCCCACCCCCAGCTTCCCTGCAAACTGCCTGGTGTGCAATAGAAAAGAATACATTTTAATAAGCCTTGGGAGGAAGGGGGGAGAGAAAAGAAAAGAAAAGAAAAATGAGGTTTTGCTCTGCCGTCTTGTTCTTTGGAATAAGAGGAAGGTGGGCCCGTTGCAAGGCAGGGAGGGAGGGGGTATTTAATATTGCCAGAGATAATAACAACAATGTTAATATCCGGAATTTTCAATGTACCATAAGTACATTTTGTTTTTCCTTTCAGCACGATTTATAATTAAAGATTTTAATCTGGCTTCACATTGAGTTAATAAGCCCTTTGATTGATTAGGATTCATAAAATTGCCATTTCCCGCTGACGCTTTGTGTTTCGGGGGATGCTCTTTTGAAAAGCCGGGCGAAGGTGACAGGGAAGTGGCCTTTGTCTCCATCAGTTCCGGGAGCTCGGAGCCGCTTGCCTTCCGCCGGCCTCCCGGCAACATCTCCTCCTTGTGCAGACACAATTGGGGGAGCCACAGTTTTGCCATTTTGAAGGATGCTTAGAATGGGGAGGGGGACAACGGAGGAAGAGAGATCAGCATTTTGCACATCTGTGAAATCCTACATGTTACAGCAGCACTGTTCCCAAAAGAAAAGGATCCACACATGACAAAATGTGTTGTATGTGAGCTGCCTCCCACGGCCTCTTTCCTAACTGGCTTCTCTGTCCTTTGTCCACCTTCCTGCCCTCTCCTCTGAACCCCCTTCCATTTTATTTATTTATTTATTAGTGTTAGGGTGGCAGAGGGGTGATGCTCACCTAAAGAGACTACGAAATGCAACAGTCGGTATGAGGATGGGCTGCAGAAGGCACCTTAGAAAGAGCAGGCAACTGCACCGTGCGTGAGGGAGAGGGAGAAACGCGGCATCTGTATTGCAGAAGAAAAGATGCGGGGCTCGGTTTCCCTTTCCCCTCCTCGTCTTAATCAGGGCAAAAAGCGGCCCCGTTTAGACCGAGAGGAGCTGCACAATACGGACAGCGTGAGAGCAAATCCCCTTTGTGTTTGGTGCTCTGAAGGGACGCTCCATTGTTGAGCCCAGGGGCCTCTCGCAAGACCCGGCAGCAGTGCCCGGTTTGGAGCAAACGCTCGCTGGAGAAGACTCAGCTTGTCCCGCAATCAGTACAGGTCCCCCTCCTGCCTCCCTCACCCAAATTTGCTATACCCCATTTTCCTCCCATTCCCCCATTTATGATCACTTGGTCCTTTGGTGAATGAAATAATTCAGGGGTCAGAGGGGTCAGGGTGGCCAGCAGCTGAGGGGAATGTACGGAGGCCGCTGTCCGCCTGCCTGCCAGCTCCAGAACCTGGCTGGGATGAGGCTTAAATGCCACCGGAGGCAGGTTTTAGGGCTTTTGGCTTAGAACTGGATTGGTCTCAAGTGGAAAAATTACACACTTCCTCTCTCTGATTGCCAGAACATTAATATCGGCGCCTAAAGATTTCTGCTCAGATATTTTGCCTCGTCCGCCATCAGTGCCTTGGAGGGTTTTGTTTTGAGATATCTTGTACCGGCACAAATCGACAGTGATGAAAACCTTGCAATAACGCCGGCTTTTGCTTACAAATTGACAAAAATGTCCCCACCAATCCGCAGTAATTTCCTGCATCTCCATAACTGACCTCACGCATTCAGCATCCGAAGAGCTGATTGGTGGGGGTCTTAATGTGAATAATGAAGGACGCAATATTCGGTAGAAGCAGAAAAGGGGGAAGAAAAGGGGAAGGGGGTGGAGAGAATAGCACACACACGCACACGTGCAAATATAATTTCCCACTGATTAATAATCGTACCCAGCCTGACATATAATATACCTCGGCGCCATTACAGAATCGAAATAAATTTAAAGCAAATTCTCATCTTTCCCCCCCTAAAGCAGGTCATAGGCAATGACAGCTGAGCCAGAACAATCCCCGGTTCTCTGCTTTACAGCAGTGAAAGGTACCTTTGAATGGATGAGAGTCAGCATCTCTTTTTCTACCTTTAGTGCTGGCCGATCAATGCTTCATTAGGCCAAATTGTCTTTTACCCACGCAACCTTGAAAACAGACCCTTTAATTACCTGGGAGGAAGTCGGGGCCATTTGCTTGCTCTCTCTCTCCCTCACTTTCTTCTCTCTCATTCCTCCTCTCTCTTTTTCTCATTCTCTCTCTCTCCCTCTCCAGCAGTTGCAGAAGGCTCAGGGAAGTGGGGGTGGCTGGGTGGGGGTCACTTACATTTATTCACAGCCAGCCTGAGTACATCACTGCTTGATAGAGGAGCCGGAAGAAAAGAGAGTGGGGGCAGGGAGTTGTGGGGGAAGAGAGAGAGAGAGGAGTCATATCAGACCCTGAGGTGAGAGGGCAGGGGGTTCAAGTCCAGAGACTGCCGCTGCTGCTGCTACAAATGTATGGAGGGGCTCCATTGCGACAGCCAGCCAACCCGCCAGCCAACCAGGCCTCCTCCTGCCTGGCTTTGTGGCTCTGCAAGGGAGCTGTCCAGGTCCCGGAGCGGCTGCCCCTCCGTCCCAGCCAAGCAGCAGCGAAAGAGAGGCAGCCAGAAGCAGAAGCAGAAAAGCCCTTTTGGGGAGGGAGCTGGGTGGGGGACACGCCATCTGGAACGGCGTTTCAGCAAATGTAGCAATTTTGGTCCCAGCAAGGGCTGCAGAACAAAACGTGCCTAAATGCTCTCATTTATTAAGAACAGTTAAATAAAAACCCTCAGGAAAAAGAAGAAATCTTAATTCAAGGGATTACCTAGCCCATCGAGGGAGGGCACAGAGTATATATTCTGCAGGCGGGGATTTGTGCTGGCCTGATTTTGAAGGAAAATACTTGAATGAAGCCATAGCCTTTTGCAGGAGAAACGCCGGCGTGTGTCTGTCTTTCCAGGAGCCGACTTTGAACCTCGCCCTCCCCAGGCTAGCCTTCTTGGCAACCTGATTATTTAGGGTTTCAGGGCTCTCTGGCGTCCCAGGAACCCAGCCAGTCCACCACAGCCCATAATAATGGGAAGCTCATTTGATGACATCTCTCTCCCTCCTCCTCAGCATTCCTGCTGAACCACTGCTTGGCCTTTGCTGGTCCTTTAGCATTTGCCGCTTTTGATAAAATGATGGAGATATCCAAAAGCCCAGAAGGTAGAAGATAAAACATAAAAGGGTGTGTGCAGGAAATAAAAAGAAAAATGGGTGTTGTTGTTGCTACTAGTATTAGTAGCAGCAGCAGCAGCAGCAGCAGCAGCAGCTTAACAATTAATAACAACCACCACCACCACAACTACTTTAAAAAATATTATTATTGCCATCTCAAAGCAAATAATATATTGTGCATATTTTAATACTGATGCTTTGTGATGCTGTTATGCGATGCTGAAAAGTGAGGTTTCTCCCCCCTGCACCCGCCATCCCCTCCCAGGGCCTACTGGAGTTTCCTCATTCAGACTTGATATAAAAACTCCACCGATTAAAGGCTGGAGCTATGGGCAGATACCTATAGCTATTTGAGCCTGCTGTATAAAAATGAAAATGTGTAATAAAGCCCCCCTTTCACTTTCTTGCCTTCTCTCTCCCCACCCCCCGCCAGCTTACACAAACAGCCACAACACAGCTGTCACCCGCGCTGTGCAACCCCCCCTTGTGTACACCTTGGGCAGAGAAATTGACACACCAACACACACACCCCGCCACCCTGGAGCTGAGCGTCCCACGTTAAGACTGATCGGCAATAAATATCCGACCTCCCTAAATCCCATCATTTGGAAGTGATCAGGGGAGCCGCGCAGCACGGCGAGGGCTCTGCCTAATGAAGGGAGCCGTGTGATGTCATTGCATTAAGCTAAAATAACCACTGAACATGAGAACAAGAGAGATGGGCTGGCGGGGGGGGGGAGAGGCAGAGGGAGAGGCAGCGAAATAGGAGCAGGCATATTACAACTCATGTATGTGGATCACACAGCCAGATTGTGAGCAATCCCTGCGCTCTAAGTATCTTCTTAGCAGCAAAGCGCGAGGGAGGCGAGGGAGCCAGGAGCCAGCCACTGGGAGAGCGCTCCCCTCCATGCGCTGGGCCAGGGTGTCAGAGGGCGTGTGAGTGCATTTTTCATTTCTTAGCCTTTATATGGTCTGCCAAACAAATGGGATTAGAGCGATATTTACATGTGTTTGAGTAACTGTGCTGTGTATTTTTTTTCATCCTGGAGACAAGCAGGCATAACCACAGAGATAGGCGCTCTCTCCTCCTAGACGCGTTGCACATGTGCGTAAATAAGAGAGGCTGTGTGGAAATGCCTGTCCATAGGCTGACAGGACGTAGGTGAGATGGGGCAGCAGCTGCCCTCCCCACTCCTTCCGCACGGCTGGTTCATGCCCTCAAGTGGGGCAGGAGGGAGGGGCGGACAGGAGGTGGACGTGCCCTTTGGTGGGAAAGAAGTCTGGTCTTTGGGGTGTTTCTTCTGATGGAAGGGAAAGTTCTGTTCAAAATGGCAGCCTTTGCCTGACGCGCGTGAGACAAGTCTCTTTCATCTCTGAAGCCCATCCTTCATGGAGGTGCTGCTGCCGGCCATGGTTTAGATGTGCCCTTCTACATGTTTGTGTGCTTTATGGGCAGGTGATTCAGCCATGTGTGCACACTGACTGCATAGGTGTGAGATATGTACATGTTCTGTGGGGCCCACATTTTATTGAGTCTGGCCCTGTAGTCACTACAGGAAGACCAAGCCAGCAGACTCAGATTCAGGGCTTGGATTGAGCCAGTCAACATAAGGACTTTTTCTGAAGTTTTGGTGACAGGCAGTTTCAGGCCCTCATTCTCACGTTCCTGAGGCTTGTTAGAGACAAGACTTTCTAAGTGCAAAGAGTAGAGGGGCTGAATGCCCAAAGAGACAAAGCAGCACCCCAGGGCACATTACAGGCCTGCAGAAATGCCAGCTTCTAGAGTGGCTGTTGCTTTTCAAAAATACACTAAGGGTATATATAAAATTCACTAAGGGGCATGGCGCCCCAAACATTGGGAAACAAAAGTTGTAAATGTATGCTTGATTTTTGGGAGTTGGAGTGGGCTGGAGGATGGGAATGGACAACCACTGTTATGTTGGTGGGGGAGAGAAACAGAGAGAGAGAGAGAGAGAGAGAGAGAGAGAGAGAGAGAGAGAGAGAGAGCGCTGTGTAGCCAAGCTGCAAAGCTGAGAGCAGGCCAGTCATTTTCAGATTTGTACTGAACTTCTTCTGCTGCCGTTCTGCAACCTTTGCTGTCCAAAAGGATGGGGCTGTTGTGAATGGTCGCATCCTCCTTCCCTCCTGTTTCTGATGCATTTGCCCTCAAGAACACCAGAACGGGGCATACAGTTTCTGAAATGATACCTGGGTTGTGGGGTGAGGCGGCTGTTTCTCTGGTGCTGTCTGCAGGATGAAACCCATCCCATGCTGTCCTTGCATCCTCCTTGCAGTTGTGAGATTCATCCTCTGCTCTTGCCTCTCCATCATTAACACCTGCTGGAGCCCCAGCCAGTCCCATCACCTGCCGGTGTGGCTGGGGGCAGGCTGCCTGGGAACCATCGTGCAGCATCACCAGCTAAGGTCAGGGCAACTGCCTGCGCTGATGCTACTGCCTCCTTTTATGGTTTGTGTTATCGAGGAAACCGGAGAAAGCTCCGGCTTTTGATATTTTGACCCACGGTGTTGCTCGCACACTGCCTTGTGGTTTAGAGATTTAAAGAAATGGGATTGGGTGGAGGGGAGAGAGAGAAGAGTTTGCCTTAGGTGATAAACAGCAGTGTAAGGCCAGAGGCTTTATGAGGAATTGAAGGCAGGCGGGGGTGGGGGTGGGAAGAGCCGAATGCTCTGGGGGGCTTTCTTTTTATGCAGTAAAATCAGCATTATCGAGAGTAACCAGAGAAAACGAGGAAGAGAAAGCGAGAGCATAGAACCCTTTTAATACGCCCACGCAGGCACACACCAAATATTTCCTTACACGTCTGCCTACACTTGTACCTCGAAGGGCAGGAAGATCAAGAAATCATTGATATGCGTACACAGATCCAGGCAAGGAACAGATGCAGTGCTGGATTCAGGACTAGCCAGCGGTTGATTTATAAAGAACAAAATCAGCTCGCCATCTCAAATCATTCTTCTCATAGTGGGGAGCCATGGGTGGGCACCCAAGGAGGAACATCCACCCACACCCACCCACCAGGGCTTGCACTAGTCAGGAAGACCCCTCACTCCTGCACGTGCTGTTGGGTGAATGTGGATGTCAGGGGGCAGGGGAGGCCAGAGGTGCAGCCCATTGCACCATTACTCGGTGGCTTTGTTTGTTGCCATTTGGGATTGCACCCATCTGCTCCACTCTATCTCCAACCCCACCCCAAATACAACATGCAACCGATGGTTCAGTTCGAACTGGGAGCCTTTTTCACCAAAGGGTAGCAGCTGTAACCAGGCTCCCTTCACACCTGCAGTAACACCCAATTAAAAGGCTGGAACAGAGGTGGCTGAGCTCTATATCTTTAGAATCACAAATTGTAGAGTTGGAAGGGACCACGAGGATCATCTAGTCTAACCCCCTGAAATACAAGAATCTTTTGCTCAACATGGGGAGATGTGATATTATCCAGACCCCCCTCTTCTGGTTTCAAGGAACCAAGTGCTCGGGTGCACCCATCAGCTTCCACACAAAACTGATTCAGTGTGTGAGTTCACACATTCACCAACATCGCTAGACTCCTCATAATTTGATTATTCAACATGTGCTGAGTGTTGGCTGAATGTGTGCGGTGATTCTACCCATAGACATTTTCTACAGTACTGGAGGTTACTTTAGGTTCTGGATGCCTCATTTGGATGTGCAAGTTGATACTTGAGGGTGTAGCCACCAAGTGACAAATGTGGGTGCGTGAACTGACCCAGCAATTCTCTTACTGCTCTTTCAACCTAACAAGGCGGGTGGCTGTACCAGGCCTGTCAACGATGCCTTTCGAGAAATGTCACATGGTGCCGCCTTTCTTCCTTGGCTTTGAGCAATTTATTATTGCTGTTTCTCGGATGTGTCATTCATTGCAAGTTACTCTTCTGTAGTCCACTGTGAAGCGGGGGGGGGGGGGGAGTAGCAGACCCAGCAGAACACAGGCAGAGAGGGATGTCCCGGTCCTTGCAAAGCAGAAATGAAGTATTGTTTACATCTGATATGTAGTTTTACAAGTAAAGCTGCTAAACCTGGCAAGGGAGGGAGGCCAACTGGTCTCCTGGCCTGCAGGAGGGGAAGGGAAGGGTGAGAGATCCCAGAGAGCCTGGGCCAGCCCTCCCCCTCCCCTTCTTTGGCCCAGCCACCTTTCCTCTCTAGCGCTTCTGTCTAATTAATGTAAGGCCTGCTCAGGCACACCGTCCCTCATTGGGCCTGTCACTCGTTTATCATGCGACCCCCCTAGCCTTGGGTAATGACCTTGAAAGAATATATCAGCCCACGGTGGCGGGAGTGAAGAATTAAAGTGTTTCTCTGAGTGCTTATGGTCATTGCTGACAATTTATATGACACAGCTGCCCTAAGCCGTCCACACTGGCCATGGCAGGGTAATCATTTTCCAGGCAGGAAAGGATTACTGACCGGACAGGTACTGCCCATGAGCCTCTGGCCAGCTGGGCTACTGCTGGTGGGGTGGAAGAAAGCAAAGACTCAGGGCCAGGAACAGACAAACTGGGAGGGAGGTGTTGCTGGATCAAGGGGAAGGAGGCACGTTTGGGCAGGATTGTGAGGATCCCACAAGCAGCTGGGCAGGGTGGCAGATGGAGGAGAATCCAGAGCAAGTTGCCGGGGTAAGAAGGAAGGAGCTATGTCTGAAGTGCCAAAGGGGAGGGCTTATGCAGAGGCAGCAGCCACTGATTCAGGGGCCTGGGCACTCCAGAATGCACAGCCAAGAAGCTCCAGATTGCAGGACTCAAGGGATCAGGGCGCTGGGTGCGATGGGGTGATTGCCATCTTGGCAGCAAGAGGCAGCAGTAAACAGACAGCAATACAGAGGATGCTGGCAAGTTAACTACTGGGGGGGGCAGGGGAAGGTCTCCAGCTTCATCAGTTTCCCTTGGGTCAAGGAATAAATGGGGAGAGTATTTCCTTTGAGAGAACAACACCACTGGACTGAGACTTAGCGCAGTCTGCTTTTCAATGGATTGACTAAAAATTACTGACCACATTCCAAGACAGAATTTGGTGCATTTCAACCACATCATTGCATGGGACTTAAGTATGCCAGCTGCTGTTCACTCCACTGGATTGCAGAGACTGCCTTTTGTTATTTAATTCATAGGAAATTTGTAACACAGTTTTTGAATGGCAATATTCTTGTGACGTCCTCTGGCAGTTTTCCCACCACCAAGCAAGGATTTAATTAAACAATTTTGGAAATACTTTGGAGTAGGGTGACTACAATTCTGGAGGTATTTCTGGAAAGAGTGTTTTGCAGACGACATTATTGGAGACCCCAAGGTGTAATACAGTAGAGTAGTTCTGTTTATTTTATGATGAATATTTATTATTAACATTTTTTAATTTTAAAAATTTAAAATTTTTTTAAAGGCAGCAATGCTCTTTTTAAGTGTTGTCTTTAATACACAGTACTTTTGCTTCTGCTTATCAGAAGTATATTTACAGAAACAGCTGTGTTGCTAAAAATGTTGAAACTCTCATACAGACACAGGTATTTAATTGATTGACTGATTGATTTCTATCCTGCCCTTCCTTCCAAAGTATCTCAGTACAGGAAAAATAAATAAAGATAAAAATAATACTATTTTAAATTTATTATATACATATATACATATATATATATATATATATATATATATATATACATACACACACACACACATATATACACACACACACACACACACACACATGCATGCATATGTATGTGTGTATTAAACATTTCAAAACATTTTTTAAAACCCCTGAAGTCTTTCAGAACATTATATATATATAGAACATATACACACACACACACACACACACATGCATATTACACATACACACATGCATATGTATGTGTGTATTAAACATTTCAAAACATTTTTTAAAACCCCTGAAGTCTTTCAGAACATTTGGAACACCTGGAATCAAGCAATCACTTACTTCTGGTACCTTACAAAACTAAAGACCAAAAGAGTAGCATTTAAAATATCTACAGCCAAAAAGATTATGAAACCCCGATAGACAGTCTGAGAACGATGAGATGGGAGCTGAATTTCTGTTCACATTTCTGTGCTAGACTTTTTAACCAATTATTATTAGAAAATATCAAACCAGTGTATATTAAAGAGAAAAGCAATATATCATAAAGACAAGATAAAAACAATTTCCAAGTGATCAAAATGCCAGCAGTGGAGAAAAATAAAATACGGTACACTGAATTAATATGGGAAGGCCTGTACGAAAAGAATGCTTCTTTAAGTAGATGCCTACCTCATTTGCATATGTTGAAGAGGCTGCCTGCTTCCTGAGGTCCAAATCCTCTGTGTATGAGGACAGCCAGGGAGGCCTTCATGTCCTACTTGTGGTCTTTTTTAGGCTATACACTGTTGGAGGAAGATGCTGGGCAAGATGACTAAGAAGGGAGAGCTCTACATATTTTAGGAGTCTAAACCAGGCCAACAGACCCTCCATCTTCACATGCAGGCATACACCACTGAATGCCTGGTACTGCATTTTGCTTTGTCCTGCTGACAACGTAAAGATTAGACACATACATAGAAGAGGAGGAGGATACATCTATCTGTAATAATTAACCACGACATATAAGTGGAACCTCCATGTTCAGATAACTGGGGCAGAGGGGCAGCGGGCTCATCTGCTTGTGAGCTTCCCAGAGGGATCTGACTGGTTTCTGTTGGGAGCAGGGGAGTTAGGTCAGATAGGCCCTTGGTCTGCTCTGACATGGAAACTCTTCTGCTTTACACTAGAAGGAAGGTAAAGGAAAAAATGCTTGGACCCTGCCCAGCTCAACAGTGACTCAGGAAGTTAAATAATCTGAATGAGCCAATCAAGAAGAAGTTCCTGTTTCGGCCTAACCACTAGTTGGGAGTAGAAGCAGATGAAGCTACAGTGCCACCTGCTGGCCCCGGAGTAGCAGCAAGATGGTGGCTGTTGTCAGGTAAATTACAGGGCTCAGTGGTTCATGCCCCACCCCTGCTCTCACCCCCATTTTGAAAGCACAGACAGGGAAGGCGGCAGTTGTCTATGAACTTATCAGAGGATAGCGTCTGGTTCAAATTCATCACCAAGCTCCTACATCTCTTAACATGGTGGAACCAGAGCTTCAGTCTTCAGTTGTGAGACTCGGGCCATTCCTGAAGGTATGCATGGCTCTCATTCTGTGTGCAATGGCAGCAGCTGCAGATGGATGTGGTAGCAACAGAGGCTTAGTCTTGCACATGAAGGGGCTGGCAGGAGACAAACCTAGGCAGTCTTCTCCAGCCGGTCTTTGCTCATTGTCTACCTGGGTCATCATTTATTTCTCCAGGCTGCTACCTCTCCTGTCAGGAGGGATACTCAGCCGCAGTGATGTTTCCTGGGCGGAAGGATGCAAAGAGCCTTGGAGATGCCGTTGCCTTTGCAATCAGCCAAATGTCATAGTTTGCTGCCATTAATAAATACTTTTTTAAAAACAGCTGGAAGAAGGAGCTGGAGGCTGCCATATCTTTGTCCTCCAAGCATAGCTTTCTGCAGTGACATCTGCTCTCCTCTGAATAATAATAATAATAATAATAGTAGCAGCAGCAGCAGCAATATTTTTAAATGGTTTATCTTGACAATATCAGGTGCCTTCCTCCACAGCATTTGTGTGACGGAGCAATGCCTATATATATATATATATATATATATATATGTATGTATATATATTGAGCATTCTCTCCCCCCCCCACCCGCCACCCACCTCCGCCTCCCCCAGAATGTTCAGCAGAAAAGGCTTGGCTTGATTAATATTTTCCGCTGTCCGGTAACCATGGCAATTGGGTCAGCAGATATAATACTTAATTTAATCTTCCAACTGCCTCCGTGTGCATCACCAATGTCCCGAATAATAGAAAGCTTTTGCCTCTCTCCTTCGCACTCATTCTCCCCCTCCCCCCTCCCTCTTCCCTCTTTTGCTGTTGTCTTGCATATATCTTTGCCAGTGGCTCCCTCACATGACCCTAAAGGTATAAACTGTTTTCTTCGTTCGCTTTACGCAGTTTAAAAAAATAATAATTCTGGCCATCCCTCTCCCCCCCCGCCAGCTGATCCCCCACAACACACATCAGTCCAATCCCCCTCCTGCCTGCCCGCCCCACCACCAACACCACTTCTCCAGCAGCCAATCTCCACGGTATGACAAGGGGAAACGTGGGGAGATTCGGAGAGCTTTCATAGCAGCACTGTAAGGTTTATGAGCCACCCTCTCCAGCCAAATGAACCCATGTGGATTTTCCTGCCCGTTGCAAAGCTTGCATGATTGGCCAAGACGGACGCGATGGCCCGGTCTGCTCTCCAGGTGGGTCAAGCGCCTCGCTTTGTCGCCTTCGACCCCCGCTCACCTATTTCTCATTTATTTCTTGCTCTTCCTTTCCCTTTGATAATTCTCCTCTTGTATTTCTGTTTCATTTTGTTTGTTTAAGCTGCCATGTTTTGAACAGAAAATGAACCCCTTGATGGCGGGGATCTAAGGGCTGGGGAGACCTGGTTGTCTGGGCCTGGGCAGGCTTCAAGGAGGCGAGAGGAACGGGGAGAGGAAGAGGGTCTTTTATCACGTTCAAAGAATTGCTGTGAATTCCAGGAGGCAGGTGAACTGGTGGGTGCCTTCCACCATCCTTCGTGTGTCAGAATTAAAGAGGCGATTCTCCAGCTGTTGGCAAAGCTTTGGTGGGGAGGGTGTGTGTGTTGTCGGGGGGGGCCTTTGCACAGTGAAAGAGAGGCAATAGGAGAGGCTAGTTGGATCGAAGGGCAGGCCTTCATGTCCCTGAGCACATTCCTTTTAAGCAGGAGAGGAGGTGGCTATCCATTTGCTATTCGTATAGACCCCAGGCAAGAGGCCTTGCAGAGCCTGGTCACAGGGTCTCTGTGTGGCTTTGAGAATGACCTGGGTCGTTGCTGCAGATGCTATTACTTGCCCTGAACCAGAGTGGTGAGGAATTGGCTACAGCAATCGAGGCTTCTAAAGATCCCAGATCCCAGGCATCTGGGCCCACCTGACTCCCTGAGAACACAAAGTGACCCTGAGGGAACAGGCCAGGCAGGATATGGGGAGGCAAAGTCAACTTTAGGTAACCCCCGCTAAAGAGGAATTGACTGAGAAACAGATTCAAGCTGGGGAGTCGGGTCCATTTGAGGGAGGCAGAAGGTGTCATTTAGGTGTGTGTGATTCTACCTGTCTTTATAGCTGTGGATATTTGTAACGGCTCAGAGTGGTCAAAGAAGCAGCCACAACATACCAGGGGCTGCTTTGCTTCTCATTTACATTTGTAGCAATGATGCATCACAAGTCCTCCATCCTGCACTCAATAAAATTGTAGGTAGCATTGCAAACAAAAATGTATAAATTCAGAGAAATTCACACTAAAATACTGATGAATTTTCATGAGGACTTCTTTTAAAAAAATCTGCAAAAAAGGAAAAGCTGAGAGAAACCAAAATTTACAGAATCACCCATATTTCTAACCAGTGACAAATCCATCCTCTGAGCGCCCAGGATCATTTAGATTTACACCTGGTTTTGAACGATGCTCATGCAGCTACTTCTGACATTTTTCCGCTTTGCCACGTGCACCCCATTCAATCAGGAAGTGCAGCCGAGGGCCATTTGCATGGCCTGGTTTGTCCCCAATTGGTTAGGGGTCCTGCTGGCAAAACCTAGCCAGAGGCATCATCAAGGGTTTGGGCCCCTGCTAAGATGCTTCAGAAAAGGAGCTGGACTTCCATAGAAGGGCCTGGCCTCCAGCATGGTGGAGTAAGTGGTGGTGGTGGTGGTCAAATGAGTCTTTTTGGGTTTTATTACAATGAAGTAGTATATAAACACTGTATAATAAAACAAACAAACAAAATGAAGTGAGCAGGTGCTTGCTTAAATATATTCATTATACGGATTTGTCAAATTGGTACTGGTCAGAATTAAATGTGCTACTACCCTGTCAGGGGCTAAGAGAGGGAGTGCTCTTCAGGTGATGAAGTGTAAGACTCTGAAACAGAAGGGGAAGGGTATGTAGGCACCCTCTGAAGCATTCCTACCTGAGGAGCCTGCAGGGCCAGTGTCCTCCTCCTCACCCTGCAGCCAGAGGATGCCATTCTCAGGCTTGGAAGGCTCCATGGAGGACTCGTTGCAACCGGAGATTCCACTCCATTGCAGCAAGAGACTAATGGAGAGGGCTGGGCCCTTTAAGCAAAGCAGAACTTTCCAGTGCCTGCCAGGCTTGTGGTTAGGAGACAGCTGTTCTGCTGCAGCCACATAGGGCTGGGTGAGGTTCAGTTTGTTCCCTGCTGAAGCAACATAGGAGCTGTGTGGCCACAGAACCAAGCCAGAGCCCCTGCATTCAGCCAGAACCCATACCCTCCAACATTTCTCTGATGAAAATAGGGATGTTCTATTCTATTCTATTACTGTATTATTATTATTATTATTATTATTATTATTATTATTATTATTCCCCAGCCCATCTGACTGGGATGCCCCAGGCACTCTGGGCAGCTTGCAACATATATAAAAACATAATAAAACATTAAGCAGTAAAAAACTTCCTTGTACAGAGCTGCCTTCAGATGTCTACTAAAGCTTGTATAGTTCCATCTTTGTGGCTTGAGGATCACATAACTCCATACCCTCCAACATTTCTCAGATGAAAATAGGGACATCCTAAGGAAAAGTAGGACATTCCAGGGTCAAATCAGAATGGCTTCTGTAAATCCAGGACTCCCTGGAAAATAGGGACACTTGGAGGGTCTGCCCTCCTGCCTCCACTCTTGCCTTGGCCTGCTGGTATCCAGCCTGAGCCTCATCTCACCTGAGCCAAGAAGGCCCTGATGGCAAGACAAGGCTGCCTCAGGCAAGATGCAGAAGGGGGCAATGGCACTTTTAAGAGATGAGAAGCTAAGAACCTTGTGGCTCCCTGCAAAGACAAGACCACAGTTCTGAGGTCAGGCTGGAGTCCATAGCCAGGGAAATTATCCAAGGGCTGTGGGAGGAAGGAAGCAAAGGTGCTGCTATCTGAGAGGGGAGATGGCCTGATGGGGACTCAGCAAGGAGGGAGGCCCAAGTGCTTTCCAGAGATGCCCTCTGGCCAAGAAGCAACAGTTCTGGCTTTGAAGCAAGGGCAGTTGCCTGGGCCTGGGTCCAAGCCCTGCTTGATGGCTCCCAGAGCAGCCTTTGCAAGCCAGGTGGGCTTCCTCCAAATCAGTTAGCCTTGGAAGGTGCACTACATATGGAAAGAAATGAGCCCCATCCCTGCCAAACCCCAAATAGGTATTCCCCTGATTACAAGGGAGCTCTTCTTCCAAACTTTCCCTAATTAATTCTGAGCACTCATTGAGATTTTCCATTCCGTTCACAGTTTGATTCTTGCTCTGAGGTGTTTCTAATAAGTGCTGTCATAGAGTCTTCAGTAGAATTCTTTACTTTAATGGATCTTTCGAAAGTGACTCCAATTCTGTTTCATTTAGATGCTTCCTCTGATTGTCAGTTTCATCCACGCTATTGGGCTTGATTATCGACTGAGAGCTGTAAATCGCAGACACTCAGAAGGGCATCAGAGAAGGGAGAGAGAGAGAGATTTAAACTGGTTAAATGTTTCATAATGACACATTTCAGGCTTGCCAAGATGCATGCATGTTCCTTTCTAGCAGTAAATCTGATCACGGCAGGCATTCTTTCTACTCCTAAACCGGACCAACTTTGCTGTTCTGGAAACTGCTCTCTTTTTTCCTTCATGGAGGAGGAGCACAAACATTTGAAGTATGAAAGTTGGGTTTTATGGCCCAGTCCATCTTAACCTCAGGGCAGGCAGCAACCTCATATCTCCCTTCAGCTATGCCATGTTAGGAAGGTCAGTTGCTGCTGTTCCTGTCCTGTGGAAACTGGGCTTGTGCAAGCCCCTCCGAGAGTTTGTCTCCCCAGTGGAAGGGTGCCTATTCCTTTCAGATTCAGTTTTAAGACAAATGTGGCTGTTGAACTTGTGGCAAAACTCACCGTTGGGTCTGGGATTCACCCATATAAGCCATGCTGTGACCTCTTTTCCTAGATGTACAGAGGAAGGTTGTAGCTGAGTGCTGGACTGTTGGGTTTTTTTTGTACAAAGCAATCCTCCAAAGCCACACATGGCATCTTCTGCATAGCATCTGACTGGGGATGCATAGCATCTGACTAAGATACCCACCACCCACAATATTCAGCTCATAGCGCTTATGGATGCTGCCAGTGTATAGGGACATATGAAGAGCTAGTCTCTTTCCTGAGCCTGAGTTTCCAGGGAGGCAAGAAGCAGGAGGGGGCTTGTTGTCTTCATGTCCTGCTTGTGGGATTTCGAGGGTCACCCAACTGGACACTATGGAAGAGTAGCTGGACCATTTGCATGATCCAACAGGGTTGCTATTCTGTTCTTATAGGAAAGTCTATCCCTGGCAGAGGGGAGCAGAACTGAGATGCTGCGTAGACAACCACTGTCGGCAGTTCACAGCATCATCAAAAGGTGAATCTGTCTGTCTGCAGATCTGTTTAGGCCAGAGTTTTTAGCAAGCTCTGCCCAGTTTTAAAATGAAGTACAGCATCGGAACTCCTTCGTTTCCTCTTGTACAGGAGCAGGATTTGTGGGCTGTCAAGTAGCTGAATGAATACAGATGGCTGTGGCTACAAAAATTCCCAAAGGAATGTGGCAGCTCCCCCCCCAGCTCCCCCAAGGGGAAACCTGCATTAGAAAACATTTTCCCTGCTGCCATTTGCTACCAAGACTGCAAACCTGAAGGTGTTCCAGCCTGTCAGCTGCCATTCCCCACGACTGTCCCACTTGAAGCGAGACATCACAGAATTACGGAAGACATCCCAGCTTCTGATTGGATCCCAGAATGTCCTGTTTGGCTTCCACAAGATCACAGCCCTCAAAGACACTCGTTTTGGGGGCCCCCCAGTTATCTGGCTCTGAAAAGATGTAAGTTTTTCAGAGCTGTGTTCTTATGCGAGTCACGTGACTCACACGGCATACAGCCCCAAAAGACATACAGCCGGATTTTCCTCTGTGGCATGTTGGAGAGTATGCAGCTGCAAAGCATTTATGGGATAGAGTAGGAGTATCATCCAAGGCCTGGTTTGCTGCTGTTTGTGGGAGGAAGGTGTGAGCAGAGCAGTGGGGAGCTGAAATCAATCATGGCAGGCCCAGGACCTCAGAGCAGAAGAATCTAGGTCAACCATTCCTAGTGGCAATGGCTGCTGAAGAATCCCTGACTCTAGCAGGTAGGCCGAAGAGGCCAGAGAGGCAGTAGGCCGCCATCTCTGCAGTTGGTGGCTGTTGAGTCCTCCCAGCAGTCGGTTGGGCTTGAGAGAAATGCCAACCCCAGCTCATCTGCAGTTTATGAGTGCAGCACCAGCCGTGCCTCTGAATTTACAGGGGACGATAAATCAGTGGTGTGTCCTCAGCCTGTGATAGTCTGCAAAATCTAAACTAATATCTTGCTCCTTTTCTGAACAGCATCATGTTTATGGAAACTTTCCATAAATTGTGTGCCAAATGCCAGCAGCAGCACAATCCCAGAGGGATGGAGATGTACAATTGCAAAACGAATAATTAGTGGGAAATAGAAGAGAATCACTGTCATGGTGGCAGCAGCAGGCAGCGGGGAGCTGGTACTTAAGAAGACTAAACTTAGCAGTGTCAAATGGATAAGCAGATTCTCTCCACCTATGGAAATCTTTGCTGCAGTGGTGGCTCCTTTGTGACCCTTCCTCCCTAGCCAACATGTTGCTGAGGCTAATAGGAGTTGTAGTTCAAAACACCTGGAGGGCATCTCAGTTGGGTGAAACTGGTCCAGAGGTCAAGGAAAGGAGGAAGAAGAAGGAGGAGGCAGTTCAGAGAAGGTTGTCCTGAAATCCTAGAGAGGACGTGAGAAGGTTCTCCTGAGGTCGTTGCTGTGAGCTAGTCTTTCTCGAGGGCCCTCCTAGATCTGAGGGATGTTTATGACTAACTTATTCCTTCTCTTTAGTGACGTTGGGCTGATTCTCACAAGAAAGCACACAGAGGCAATGGGCATCTAGTGTCTTAAAACTGAATGTAAGAAATTCTCATTGCACCTCCCAACCTTGTTCCATCATACTTTTGCTCACCTGCACTGCCACAGAGGAGCTGGGAGTCACCGAGGGCAAGGGGATCCTGTTGACGCTTTCAAAAGAAGGATGTGAGCAGTGCTGCTTAGCATTCTGGGAAATCTTACATGTGGCCAGGACTCGGGTGGAATTTTCTCAAATGCTTCTCTTGTCTTCTTCATCTGGCTAGGCCAGGTGGCCAGGTAGATGTGGGCAGGGGAGCGTGTCTGGTATAGAGTAGCCATGCTGTTGAAGGCGCACCAGAAGGCTTGTTCAGGGGAGAGATCAGAAGCAGGAATCACCTCAGTTCACCTGCCCCACCAAGTAGCAGTGCCTTCAAGAGGCCCACAAGCAGGGATAAGTGCTCCCTGCATGTGCCTGCCAGCAAATGTTAGGAGCTGTATAGGCTAAACCCAGAGCATCTTCCACAGACCAACCATGACAAACAGCCATTGACAGATCTCCCCACTCACCCATGAATCCCTCTAATCCCCCTTTAAACCTCCCTGTTCTTTCTCTCTGTTGTAGGGCTATCACTGCATCCCACAGCAGTGGATCCCATAAATCAATTTTCACACAGCCTTGTGTGCCAAGAGCCCCCCCCCCCCGAAAACCAAGCAAATGAGAGAAAGCACAGCCTGCCATTCTGGGGAAGTCCCTGTGACAGAATACCCAGTTCTCCATCTCCTGGCCTGGCCCACAGGTCGCCTCCAGAGGCTCCCCATCCTTCTCCACCTCAGGACAGGTGGGTGGTGCTTGCCAGGAAGATGGCAGAGAGGTGCTGGTAGGCTGGGAAAGAGAAGCTTTGGTGGAAATGGGAAAGAACCCTTCAGTTAGGAGGAGGTGTGGTGGTTCCTTTGCCTGGAGGTTTGCATAAAAAGCACCCTCTCCTGCTTGGCCTCTGCTTGTGTCCCCCCCCCACCATATGTGAACAACACCATTAGCTGGGAGAACCCTTGGAGGCCCCCTCCCATCCTGCAGGCATTTGCTTTACGTAAACCAGCTAGCAAACCGCTCTCTTCGTATTGATGTAGACATTACCACAAATCGCCACTTAGGGACCTGGAAGAATTGACTCGCTGGTTTCAGATCCAATACACATAACTTGATCAGACGCAAAGTTTAAGTACACTTGGCCGGCGTGCCAACTGCGCCCGACGTGGAAAGTGGCTCCTCTGCCGGCTCCTTAAAGAGGCCCTGAGGGGAAACAATGAAAAAATAAAGATCTGGGGTTAAGACATTGACTGCGGCGGTTTCTATGATGGAGAGTTAGCATAAGTATGAAAAAGTCGAGCATTGTTGTCATTGTGTGAGTGAGCTGTTCCCTTCAACTCGTCTGCACAGCTCATGAAGCCTTCCTGGGTTTGGGATTTCGTAATCTCTTAGGGCTGCCCTGGATTCCTGCAGGAGTGGAGTGGGGAGGCTGACTGCCTGTTACCCCAGGACCTGGGGGGGTTATGGGCCCCCCATCCCCAGGCACAGTTTGTTCCTCCTCTTTCATTCCGCCACACACCCTGTGTCACTTGCAGGATTGTCCTCATGCAGACTTGGTCATCCCAGCATTGTGGGTGCCTCCCTGATTGGTTTAGTGTTGTTTAATGGCTGCTGTTGTGCTGCCTGGTTTGAAATAATAATAAACAAGAAGAAGAATGTAGAGAGGGGAAAGGAATGAGAAAGAGCTCAGGGTATGTGGAGTTCCTCTTTTAGGAAAGACAAAGTAGTGGGTGAACCAGAAACAGGATTCAGGATGAGGTGTGGCCTGTGACGGCTCTTTACACTCCTGCCCCAGACAGCCTCTGTCTTGACGCTCCTTTGAGAGGGACATCTCAGCAGCAGCAGCAGCAGCATTCTCCACATCTGCTCACCTGGTTGAGTTTCATGCACATCCACACCATACATCAGAAGCACATGGCTTCCCCCCAAGAATCATGGGAACTGTAGTTTATCCTTCACAGAACTATAATTCCCAGCACTCTTAACAAATTGCAGTTCAAAGCACAAATGTGACTGCAACAGTTCAATATTCCCAAATCCCTCATTTCCCCTTTTATTGCTGGCTCAGAGCTGCATTCATGGCATCCCCAAAACTGCCCCCCCACCCAGTGCTGATACTGTGTAGGCACAGACCCAATCATCTGGCTTCAGGCCTTTCTCTGGACACCATGCAACAAGGGAACTTTCCAGTTGCCTGGCTCCAGAGCCCTCCAGAGCCCAAAATCCAGAGCCCCCTGGCTGTGTCCTGATGCGACTGGCAATGGCCTCATGCACTTCAGAAGGAAGGAGGGAGGCCTTCCTTGGACATCTGCCTCACATCCTCTGTTCCTATTAGCTTCATCCACAAACCTGAGTGAACCTTGGGCACATCTTGCAGTTTTCTTGCAAAAGGAAACAGCATAGTTGCAGAGCAGGTGGCCTGCTGCACTATGTATGTGAAACTTCTCACATTCTCTGCTACCCCAACCCAGTAGTATGGAAAACCCTCGGGACTCGGGAGGAAAACAGTCTCAGGTGTAAACTTGGGGGGGGGGCTGGGGCTTCTTGAATGTGACATTTGGTCTCCTGGCAGGGAGATCAAAGAGGCCACTCATTTTCTGACTTGCAGTATCTGCACTGTGAGAGGGTCAGCAGCCATTGAAGATGTTGGCAGAGCATTTCAAGTTCTCAGCGGCTGGGACCTTCATCCCGGGCAGGCACATTTGGGAGCAGGCTAGGACCCCCCATTTGCAGCAGGGGAAAGAAGAAGTCATGGGTTGGGACTGTTCAAAGATGTCTAGCCCTTCAGGGACCAGGAAGCACATCCTTCCATGTTGCTGCAGGTCTCAGTCCTCACTCACAACAAAGGCGGGGGCGAAGCAGGGACAAGAACATTGTCTGGATCAGCCACTGGCACTTTGGCTCTGCTGCAACTCCATCTTCGGATTGGATTTTATATTATCCACCATGTGATCTTGCCTTGGAAAAGTCCAGCAGGGGACTGCAGACTATTTTCTTGTTACTAAACAAGGAGGCATTAACTGCACCATCTAGAAATAAAGAGAGAGATTTGGCGTGTGGGGGGGGACAGAGGCAGGCGCCTGCTCTTTTCTTCTTGCTATTATTATTTGCGACAAAGCCCCTGGTCCATTTTTCTTCATAATTTGTAGGACTCCTAATGGGAACCGCACCTCCCAATTACCATGGCTGCCAAAGGCTAATTTTGTTACCCTCAGGATCCACAATAGAGAAACTGTGTCAGCCCTTGGGAGGCATTTGCATACCCTACATCCCAAGAATGCAAAGCAGCCGCCTGGCCTCAGTGCCATGCTGCTTGTGGCAATTAAGGGTCATTAGCTGGGCTGGGCTCCCTCTCCTGCTTTCCTTCTCCTTGTTTTTGGGGATGCCTAGAAACTTCCTCATCTCCTTTGTCCGGAGCTGGTACCCAAGTGGCAACATGATGTCTGACAACTTCTCAGGACTTCATCCCTGCCTCCCCATCTTGATTCTCCTTGGACTGGTGTGTGTGGCGCAGGTGTGTGTACCTGCATTACAAACTCCTTGTGCAGTTAGCTCAGTAAGGGCTTTTCCAGCAATCTCTGCATGAGAGTCCCAGGTGGATTTGGACCTTTGCATGACTGTTTTCCCCACCCTGACAAAGTCCTCCTGATTCAGAGGCAAGAGTGTTGCATCCCTCCTGGCTGAAGGGCAAGAGCTACCTTGCTTGTCCCGTCCCCACACCTGCCTTTCTGTCTCTAGTACCTATCCATTCCACACACACCTCTTTGGGCTTCTTTACTGCCTGTTGCCTCTTTGATGGCTGGCTGGGTGCTTATGAACTGGAATATGTCCACCATCGTAACCTAAAGCCCATTAACAAAGAGCTGGACCTTTGTAGGGAGGGGCACAGCTCAGTCACACTGGCCACCCATCACATAACAAGGGGCATCATCTACCCTACAATGTGCCTGTTTCAGTGTACACACTATACCTTTAGAGCACATTTGAAACACCTTCTTTCGCTGTAGTTTATTGGCTGCAGTTGCAACCCTCTGCAAAGTGCCCCTGTGGCTAATCTGCAGCCCTCCAGATGTTGCTGAACTGCAGTGAACATGGCCCACATTTGGGGGTGATGGAACCTGTAGTCCAGGACCATTTGGAGGGTCACAGCTTAGGTGCCCCTGATGTGCCCCCTCCAGGATTTGGAGTGATGAAATGGCTGGCTGTAAAATGGTGTGAGAGGCCACTTTGAGACCATTTCTTTACTAAGGATCCATCCTGACTCATTTGCAGGCAGATTAGATGATGCTGGCCATTCAGTGAGCATTCTTTCCAGTTTGTTTGAGGGGTGGTTAGATGATGTTGCATCAAAGCAAGTGTTATCCCATACCCTTCAACATTTCTCTGATGAAAAGTGGGGTGTCCTTTTCCATCTCTTCTGACATTTCTCCGATGAAAATAGGGACGTCCTATTGGAAAAGTGGGACAGTCCAGGATCAAATCAGAAACCGTGGCGGCTTCTGTAATTCCAGGACTGTCCCTGGAAGATCGGGACATTTGGAGGGTATATTATCCCAGTGCATTTTTTCATCACTTTCCTGATTGCAAAATAAAATAAATTCTTTTGGAGAAGTGGGTTTGTTGCACAAGACCACCCAAACAGCTTTAATTGTGCAGCCTTCATTTGTTTGAATCCTACTCAAAAATCTGGAAGCGCCCTGAGTTCGTTATGTGGCTATATTCCCCAGGCCACGTCCAGGCCTATTGCCTGCATGGCTTCCTGTGCATTGCTTCCAAGAGCCAGGACTGTGCTCTTGGTGAGGGGGGAGCAAATAACAGGTATAGGATGGACACAGGAGGAGACCTGTGCCAAGTCTGGGCAATCTGAAGCCTTCCTAGTCCCCTCTGCTCCTCACTTTACCCTCTGTCGTTTACATGGAGATGACAGTTTAGCATATGCACAAATTCCTATCAGCTGCTGATTTTATTGACAATGTGGATAGATTGAAAGGCCCAAAGCTTTTTGTTGTTGTTTTGTTAAGGCAAATAAGGAAAGCAGAAATGTAAATTACATCCTCGGGTTCACATTAGAGGTTTGCAAATAATACAGGGCTAATGGTTATTGCAAAGGAAAATAGCGCCGGGATCAATATTCTATACAGTCGAATGCAGTGCCTCCCTCTCCCCTACTCTCTCTCTTCTCTCTCTCTCTCTCTCTCTCTCTCTCTCTCTCTCTCTCTCTCTCTTAATCACTTCATTGCAGAAATGGCATTGAAATCAGAAATCTCATTTTCTCCATTTGTACAAATTGAACATAAATCATGGCGAGGGAGGGGGACGTGGCAGGCAACTTTGCTCTTGGTGGGGCTGCATGGCTAATTAGCATAAGGTTAGGTGGGGAGCACATGCAGGTGGGAAAGTGAGGTTGGTGGGCCTACTGGCTTTCCCAAGCAAGTCTTCCTCTTCCCCTTTGCAAATGCCCCACTTCTCACAAAAACAAAACAGTCAGTAGCTTCTATAAGGAGCCTTAAGCCTTGGATGGGCAGCCGAGAAATGGATCAAGGAGCAATGTAGTGTTGGGGTTGAGGGCCAAAAAAATTGCATCAGAGAAATGAAGGTGACTGCTTATCTTCCAGTGATTTAGGGTGGGCTTCATGTGTGTGGGAGGGGGACGCAGCTCCCACCAACCTGTATCCCCTCAGTAGTGTTTGGCAAAAGAAACATGTGGCATGAATCCATGCATCCAGTGCCCTTTGTCTCCTCCAGTCAGTGGCAGTCAGTGAACTGGAATGGTGGTGGTGGTGAGATCATGGAATAAAGTGGCACCTGTGTCTTTTGCCCAGTAATTCTTTGGGGAGGCGGGTCTCTGGCAGCCATCCAGTGTCCCCATAAGCTGTAACCGGGCCCTTAGTCTTGCCACCTGGCAGCTGCAGGTGCACAGATGAGGGCCTCTCCTAGGCTCCAACTTCCCAACCAGACCATGCTGTGGATCGTGATTTCCAGAACTGGGTTTGAAGATTGTAGCAACAGCATGCAACACAAAGAGAAGAAAATTCTTCTGTTTGGATAATGCAGAATGGAGAACGAAAATATGAAGATCAGAAGATGAGCCTTCACCCAACATTCAAGTCTCCTCCCAGTTGCCTTTGCCTGGGGTTGGGACTGGGGGCAGGGATGGGGGCTTGACAGGCAAGAGCATTTCTTGTGTTGCCTGGAGAGCTCCTTCCCAAACCTTTGGTGGGACCTTCTCGGAAACACCAAGGCTGGTGACCAAGAGCTTTACATCTGCCGCTGCTGCTTGTGGGGCATCTTCCTAAGTGGCCTTGGAAATAATAAGTGGGGTGGGGGGAAGAGTGAAGAGGGAGGCTTGTGGGGGGAGCTAAGCAGGGCCAAAGCCGGAGGTTATCCTGCAACACCCTCTTGATGCCCTCCTGCCAAAGTGCAGCTGCTGCATTAATGCACAGACATTTGAAAGATAATCATGATTCTGTAGATCAAAGCAGCCCTTCTTCTGACAATTACAGTGAAATTGAAGCTCTCCTCCAAGAGCAACTCCAGCCCCCTCTTGTTGTGCTTCTCCCTTAAAAAAAAAAATCTTTATGAGCAAATTGGTTTTTCAGGGCTGTAGAAAGAGCCGATTGGATGCTGAATTCCACCCTCACTGCCCAGAGGTGGGATTCACAGGGTTGGATGTGTAACATCTGAAGGGCCGCCTTAAAAAAAAAAAAGATATCTAAGAATAAAAGAGAGAATAGAAGGAGAAGCTGATCAGGAATGAATAAAGTCTCCTTTTAAGCTGAAATGCACCCCCCAACCCATTTTCCCTCCAGAAAAGCCAGCCTGTAATTGCTTGCAATCACTCGGCACAAATTGTCTGCTCGTATTTGCTTTTTAATTTTGTATAATCTGGTCCATTTCGCTCTCTCTGCCTTTGAGCTTAACCTCGCTCTCCCCCTCCCCCCTCCTCCCCCCTTCCTCCTGCATGTCTTCTTTTTCTCTTGTGCTTTAATTCTTTAGTGCTGTTTAAAAATTAGTAATAATTCCCAGGGATGTTTCTATCTTTCTACTATGGAACAGCAACTTTGGAGCAAAATCCAGGGCCTTTTGAACACAGACAAGGTTGCTGTTTTGAGTATATTCATTAGGTTTTCCTTCCTTTCTTTCTTTCAGAATGCGTAAATACACAGAATGAACTCAAAGGGAGGCCTGGGATTGGTAGGGGATGGTGTGTGAGGGGGCTGTTCTTGCAATCTTTGCAGCAAAAACCAGATTATTATGAGAGAAATAAGGAAAGGTTGCTTTGATCTCTCTCTCTCTCTCTCTCTCTCTCTCTCTCTCTCTCTCTCTCTCTCTGTGTGTGTGTGTGTGTGTGTTTCTCATTGTTACCATCTTATTTCCTCCCCAGTTCGTATGTATGGTAATGGTAATATCCTCTTCTGCATAGCCAGCCACACTCCTTGCTAGTGGTGACTGAAATTAAGAGCCTACAACTCTGAGGCAGAAATGTCGGTGAATGTTTTTGATGTGATATGGGCGGGAGTGCCTTAGGGCTGGATCAGACCAAAGGCCAACCTAGTCTAGCATCCTGTTCATAGGAAGGTGCATTGTAGCTAAATGGTCAAACCTTTGCTCAGCATGCAGAAGATCCCTGGTTCAATCCACAATTGCACCACCACCAATATACAAAGGTTTATATTATTATATTATTAAATTATATGCTTCTGAAAATAATAAAATTAGAAGTGGGGAAACAATGGCACCTCCAGATAGGACTGGGAATTTCCCCTTACTTGAAACTTGGATTGCTGCTGCCAGTCAGTGTTGACAGTGCTGATCTAGATGACCTAATGGCCTGACTCAAGAGAAGGACACTTTCTCTGTTTCCTGCAGCAGTCCCTGAGAGGGAGGGGCCGAGCCCAGAGCCAGCAGGAGAGCAGACTCTGAGCTTTCTTTTCTTTTTTAAAAAGTAAATTTCTAGCCCTTGTAGAACAAATGTTATGAAGCAAGCTGTGCAGGCACTATTCCCCACCCCCCAAAGCCTCATGAAATATGAGCCTGTTCCCACTTTTCAGTGTTTGTAGGCTGTGAGTGATCACCGCTGTGATTGGCAAGTGCTACAGATAAATGCAGAGTGACCCACACATCAGAGAAGAGCACAAAGCAGCTCCAGCATGACCCAGGAAACCCCTTCTGCACACAATGGAGAAGGGACTTCCTGGGTCATTTTGAAGCTCTGTGGCTCAAACTTTTTTTTTTTTTTGCTAGATTCAAAACAACAGAGAAAGGAATGGCTGAGTCTTTTTGATGCTTTCTTCTTCTGTAACAGACAAGTAATTGTTGATCAGAGATAATAATTCAGAAATCTAGGATTTTAGTGTAGCAGTGACTAGGCAGCGGCATGTCCAGCCAAACCAAAAGGGTGCAATGAGGACAGGACTTCATGCTCTTCGTAGCACAGGATTAATTTCATGTGACACCCTGCAAATGGAAATACAAATAAAATCCATGATTAGTATATCCATATTGCACGGAGGATATTATGGTTGAGAAAGCATGGATTACATCAGCCATGCAAAATAGCTCAGAGTTGCTATACTAATATTGCTAAAGTGGGGGTGACGGGAGGATTGAGAAAGAGTAGTGCATGACAACCCTGCAGTGTTGACTAGTGTTGTTATTCAGGCTCATGGTGTGTTGGTTGTTTTTTAAGGGAAATCCAGATGTAGATGCTGATCAGTTGATTGTAGCAGCAACATGGGAGGGGGATTAATTGCTTTCCGGAGGGTAGGTTAGGGAAATTCTTGGGGGTCGATTGTTCTGGTATATACATTAATGTCAAAGCATCAAATCCTTTTTCCTAAAAAAAGTAAAATAAAAGGGCGCCTGCTTGACCTGGGCTGATGACATTGTTGTACTTATTATTATGAGATATAAATAAATAACCAAAGCAAATGCTCTTAGAATGCTTTTTAACAATTTAATCTTGAATTTATGCAAGCACGGGCAGCACCTGAGCCTTGACTGCTGTAATTCTTCAATCTCTTTTGACCCCTCCACCCCCGCCTCTGCCATCTGAAATACCAGTCCTGGTCTAGCACTGAATGTCATATTGCCAGCCTAAGATCAATGGATGCAATAGCTGCAGTAACATAACTGGTTTGGAAGCTCAAGAAATCCACTGGTATGGTTTAAGAGTTGGCAGTGGAGGAGAGCAAGGCTCTTTTACCTTCAACAGCTGTGTGGCAGGCAGAAATTCACTGTGCCCTTCTTTTCAGCATTCAGCTGATAGGGTCGCCATATTTTGAAGAGCAAAAAAAAGGACACATTTGCTGATTTCTACTTTTAAACTATGGATTGCTATGACGACTCTGCTCATGAAAAAGAGGACGTGTCCTGGAAAAAAAGAACATATGGCAACCTTATCAGGATATCTTCACAAATACACCTTAAAACACTGCTTTTTGACTTGAGCAGTGGTAATCCAGCACCTGAGGCTGTTGCAAAGGCTGCTGGCTGTTGCTGTTGAAGACTGTGGATTTGGGTGGCTTTGAATTTGGAATGGTTTACTTGATAAGGTTTAAATGTTTGTATGCTGCCTTTTGAATTTACATTTTGTTTTAATAATTTTGCTTTTAATGTTGTGTGTTGCTTGGGGAAAAATCCTTATTTTGAAAAGCAGCCTAGATTTCCCCCCCCCCGCTCCCCCCCCCATTCCTGAGAAACATCTCAAAGCAATGGGAAATAAAATCAGTAAGTGAAATATGTAGGGCTGGCCAGCTGGAGTTTCCCTTCAGTCCCTGGGGCCCTGGCTTTCAGTAAGGAGAAGGGGATCTTGGGTGAGTCTCTTGACTGACCCTCACTTTACCTTCCTTTCCAGAGTGCAGCAATGGCTGCAGAAGCCACTGGGCCAAGAGTTGGCAGTAAATGGTCCTGGTCAGCCAGAGAGCCATGGGCTGGAGGGGGGGTGCTTTGGCGCTCCTCCCCAGGGATGTTCCTTCAAAACAAATGTCTCTCCCTCAGAGCTTTTCAAAGGCCAGAAAAGTTCATTATAGTTTTAATGTGATTTGAGGGGGGAAATTGAAATAATGATTTGATATACAGACGTTGATGAAAGATGTATTTTTAAAGCAGTAAATTAAAATCTCATTAATATTTCAGTGAGAATATTTTGTGCTTCTCTGTTTCATCTCTGTTTTTGACCTATGGCTCGGAGTTCCCAGCATGAAGGCGATGGTGAAATCTGTTCACCATAAAATGTTAATTATAAGTAAATTGCAGCACAAACGTTCAATCAGCCACATTAATTCTACATAAAGTGAATTATTGTAGCAGAAAATTTTCAAATGTGACTGAATTTTGTAATCTGCTTCCCCCATCCCCTACCTTTGCTCCGAGGGCTCCACTCAGCACGGCAGAGGAGCAGCTCTTTGTGTTCCGGAGAGAGGCTGCAGCCGGCCACTGTCTCCCACTTAGGATCCGTTTAAAAATTCAGAAGTGCAGTTGGATCCATTCACACTTTGCCTCCTAAATGGTTCTTAATTACATCAAATTCGTTGTGCCCAGTGGCAAAGTGTAATGGAAATGTGAGCTGTTTAACTCTTTGCACATCCTGCCTCTCTGCCGCGTGAGACCAAGAAGGCTTAAACGGACACTCTTGAGAAGCACAAAACGTCCTTCTCTCTTTTGGGTGTTGTTGCTGGGACTGCAACAGCCCACTAAAGGCTGGGGGTTGTTGCCTGCAAAGGAGTCTCAGACGAGTACGCACAGCATCTTGTTGGGGTTTGTTCAGCATGGACCTGCAGGCTAGATTAAACCAATTAAAGGAAGAGATAAGAAGCACAGAGTGGCCGGGTGGTTGGGCCCTCTGCCCTGTTCAGGATCTCGCATCTCCCAGGAGAGGTATCTCACCTGGCTGCTGGAGGTTTCATTTTGGTTCTTCTAAACTCTGTCAGGTAGAATCCTCAGGCATTCATGGCTTGTTCTCCATCCTAACTTTTGTCAGAAGCTATTTTGACTTTCAGGTGCACAAAAAGCTTCTGCTACATTGGGTAACTTTTGCATCTGGGAGAAATTGAACAGTTTATGCCTTTATCATCCTTGGGTTCAAAACATGGCAAAACATTATCTGACCAAAAATCAATCTGCATGTTGATTTTTCATAAAGCTTGTAATCCCCAGCATTGACCAAGGGACCTGAGCCTTTGATATTGAAATGCTGGCATTCAAGTGCACAGGCAGTTTGAGTTAAGAGACATGGTACAGGAGTGTTGTAGGACTCCTTTGCTGGCCATTCTGGAGCAGCCCCCAAAGAGCTCCTGAAGGGTCGTTGAACTGTAAGTACCTCCTGATAGCCTGGGACTAGCACTAGCCGTGCACAGCCCAAGGACCAGCTCTGTGCCATAGAAAGAAGGGATCCACCTGGGGTTTTATTTATTTTGTTTCAATATGCAGCTTCCCAGATTTTGTGACTCCTCTTAAAGCCTCAGAATGACCCACTCTTTACAGCGATCTGTGTAAATTATACTTTCTTATTATTAGATGGCCATTAGAAACTGGTTTCCACAACTGCAAAAGCAGTGATGGTGGAAGAGCTGAGTGGGTGCTCTGCGTGACCATTCAATTATTTCACACTCACCTTCTCTGGAAGGCTCAAAGTGGATCCCAGTTGTTTTGACTGATACACCACAAACTGGGAGGAAGGGGGTTTGCTTCTGCATTTGGGGGCAGCCCCCATCCTTCCTGCCCTTCCCAGTCATTGTCCTGCTCAAGCCACCCTCTCCTACAGCCTCTGCTGTGAAGGTGTGAGCCCTGCTACGCTCTGGTTGACATGCCCACCGTCGTCTTCTGTTAATCTCTTTTTGTGAATTACACTTCCCCAACAATGAATTTTCTCCTTAACGAAACGTAGGGACATTACTGTCTAGAACCAACCATTTCCTGAAAAGCCACAGAATTTGATTCAAAATGGTCCCTCTTTCACGAGAGGCATGGACGCTTTCATGGTAGGCAAGGCTGGGACCTAGACACGCATGAAAGGAAGAGGAAACCTCTCCCTAACTAGTGGGTTGGAGGATTTCTAATTTGCTAATGGAAGGAGCAGCTAATCTACAAATGTATTAAGGAAGAGCCAGCAGTCCCAGAGCCCAGTGAGATAAGGTGGGAGGTTGAAATGACGAGGAAAGAGTGGGGAAGCCAGTCCCATTAAGAAAGAAGAAATGGAGTAGGACTGCCAGGTCTTTGTGGGCAGGTCAGATGGATAGCGGTGGGCAGAGGCGGAGCTAGCTGCTCTAGCACCCGGAGCGTCACACATGCTGTGCACCCAGGGGCGGGGCCATGGGGGCGGGGCAAGCATCCCTGGGGACAGAACGAGCATCCTGGGAGCAAAATGCCCATAGGGGGGTGGAGCAAACCACCCCCATGGTGGGCTGCTTCCTGGGTGGTGGCGGCGGGGTGGGGTGGGGAGCCGCACCGCTTTGCCAGCAGCCTTCCTCCCTTCCCTCTTCCTTTTGACAGCTCGGGGGAGGCTTCCCCCCCCAGGAAGCAGCCCGGGAGCAGGGGTCAACGGTGCGACTCCCAAGCCTCCCCTGAGCTGTCAAAACAAAGGGGGAAGGGGGGAAGGCCACTGGCAAGGCAGCGCAGTTCTGCCCCTTCCCCCAACGGCTCAGGGTAGGCTTGGGAGTCACAGGCTGGCAGAGTGCCAATGTCACCCCCCTCATTGATGACACCCAGGACGGACTGGCCCCACCCCCTTCCTCCACCCCTGGCGATGGGCTGGGGCTGTGCTGTTTCTCAATCCTGTGATGAAAGAGCACATTACTCCTGACTGGTTCAGTCTACAGTAGGTCCCCATAGGGATGCTTGTGGGTGCCTGTGCCTGCAGAGCAAACAACATATCTGCTCTTGCAGATAACTGTCCTGAATATGCTATGAGATATTAGCTCCTTCTTGCACAACGTAAGGCCAATGCACACGTTGAGGGTGGGGTTCCTGTTCCTAGGGAGGGAGGGAAGGACCAATTAAAGCCCTGTTCATCCTTGTTCACACAGGAGATGGGACTAAGTCCATCCCATTTCCAGTTGACTTCGTAATGGGAAACCCTTAAGGGCCCCAAGGAAATGGAAACCTCCACCAGCAGGTAGGGTTGCAAAGGCTCGGCAAATGGAAGAGAAAAATGCTGTCAAGCTGCAAATTCCAAGAGGCCTGTTTCCCAGCCAGCAGCATGATTGGCAAGAGGAATAAACACTAACTGGAGGCTTGTGTTATCAGCCTAATTGTATAATTGCATGTTACTTTCTGCGTGGTTTGATGTGCAGATCAGAGCAATGCGATGCGCCCATGTTCCGCTTGGGAATGTTGCTGTGAGGCTGAACACCAAGAAGTGGTTCAGCTGCTTCCTGAGTTCCTGCCAGGTTCACACTGGCAGGAGGGAGGGCAGTTGTAGGATAAGTTCAGCTTTTAGAGTGCAGCTCGCTTTTGTCTGTAGGCCCATCTGCTCCAATAGGAGTTTCCTCAAGGCTTCTCCCGGCTTCCCAAATTGTATGTTATCTGTGCTCTGCACAAGTGATGGTTTGAGTTTGCGTGGCTGGTGACTAGATACAGATTTGCCCTCTCACAGGGTGTTGGATGTTCCCAGACCTTCTCTGGCCGCAGCTGGGCCCTCTTTGCACTTTCCTTTCTATCAGGCCTAGAAATTTGGCCCAAGGGGGCAAAGAATGTAGCAAAATTCCCCTCTGAGCAGAGTATCTGCTTTGCCAAGCAGGCATTCACAGCCTGTAGTGCGTTTCTCCCTCTGTTTCCTAATTTGACAGCTCAGTCCTCAGCATGTTTACTCAGAAGTCCCTCTGCCTTCAATAAGATTGTGCATTTAACGTCTTAATTGCACCGATTACACTGGCATTTTCATTTATTTGTATTAATTTTTGCCAAGCTTTGCTGGTGATTTTTGCTTGTTCGTATGAATGAATTGTGACTTGCCGTTTAATGCTGTCATTACAGCATTGTTACTTATTCTAGTATAATGAATTGTTAGGAACTGAGTGTTTTTGTATTGATTATTGAAATTGTCTGTTCTGTGATTTTGTTTGTCTTGATTATTTATCCTTTTTTTGTAATGAACTTGTTAGGGGATATTGTTGCATTTCTATCTGGAGTGCAGCAATGGCAGGGAAGGGGTATATGAAAAAGCCTGGCCTGAGTTGGGACTTGTGGGTGGTGTGAACATGAAAAAAATATGTTTAGGATTGCAACCTGAACTCTCCTTCTGGTAGCTGCAATCCAGAAACCAGATTAGCAGATGCAGCCTTCAGATTTAAAGGCAATATGCCACTGAATACCACTTGCTGGTGGGAAGTGGGAGTGACAGTGGAAGGGGCCTTTAATTATGTCATGCACGTGTCATGCTTGTGGATCTCAGAGGTATCTGTGCAGTCACTGTGGAAAGCAGAAAACTAGAGCAGGAGGATCTGCCTGGCTTGGTCTGATCCAGCTGGGCCTTTCAGCTGTCCTTCTCCTTGTGAACGCACAGCGCTAAGTCCTATTTCTGTGCATGGGTTTCCTTTGCTGGATCAGGGCAACTGCATAATTCTGCTTGTGCAGCAAGAGAGAACCTTTTCTTTGGAGTGAATATCTTCTACCTGCATCATGAAAGGAACAAACAAACAAAGCAGGTCAATATGGAAATGTCTGGTTTGAAGCAATGAAGCAGTGAGTAAATGACATACTTATTTGCTGTTCTTTTATTAAAAAAAAACTTTCAGAATTTAATGAACAGCTTTAGTGATAATTAACAAATTTCCATATTCATGCTAAATCAGTATCTATAGAGATAATAGTGCCACACTTCAATATTTATGACATTTTCATAAATACAGAAAATTGGTAATTATCACAGTCGTAGAAGACACCTACTCATTAATTCTTTTCTGAAGGCAGCCATCTGCATTCTGTCTTTCTGTCTGGAGCCTCTCAGCATCCCAAACCCTCTTCCAAGACTCTTTTTCTCTCTGGCTGTGCTGGAAGGTCTTCCTGGCCTTCATCTTCCACGGCACTTATTGCTCCAGGCGCAACCGCAAATCCCACTAGGAAGTGTCAAAAGCAACACCCTCCTTCCTCTCTGAACTTTGTGTCCTTCCACTCCAAAGCTCTTACACCACTCGTTGCCAACTCTGCCACCATCGAAACCAAAAGTGTTTCCAGAGCATCATCATTGGACTGGCACAGAAGTGTCATGAAGCCTGCTATTTGTCTCAGTAAAACCATTTCTGACCCCAAGGTACTGTGCTTTTTGCTGAGGCAAGCTAGTTAATATGAAGGTTTAGAGCAGGGTTTCCCAAACTGGGGTCTCCAGCTGTTTTGGGACTACAACTCCTATCGTCCCTAGCTAGCAGGACCAGTGGTCAGGAAGGATGGGACTTGTAGTCCAAAAACAGCTGGAGGGCCAAGTTTGGGAAACCCTGGTTTAGAGGAAGCTGAAGTTCAGTATCCATCTCCCTCCTTCTGGTGTCACTATGGATGATTACATCCCTGGAAGTGAATTCCACTGGAATTTTGGGGCTGACTTCCAAGCAAGCCTAGTGACGGTGGGGGAGCAGCTCTCCTACTTTGCAGAGGATAGGTCTCTTTTTGATGGAAAGCCCAGTCCAAGCCTGGTTTAAAGATAAAGAGTCACAAGAAAGGAGAGCAGAGCAGGGGTGAGGGCTGGAAGTTTCCAGCCAGCAGTAGTGAGCAGCTCCTGGACAATAGGTTGAGCAGTCACACAGGGCCCCTGACCACAGCCTTCTTCCCCACGGTGGTGACATGTATGTATTTCTTTTGACGTCTAGCAATTATTTATGAATTTGCATCTATATATAAAAATCATCATGTGCAAATTATCTATTACCCTCTCTTTTTTATTGCTGGTGTATAAGTGGCTTAAATCCTTGGGGTGAGGCTGCAAGCTGCCTCTCTGTTTTCTTGCATATTTTGGAACTAGAGGTGACTCAGCATCTGACACTCTCTTGAGGGCTAAGTCACAAAATCTGAGGCTGATGGTTTGCAGCTGATTAGTTGATCTATAGGAGTTGTAGTAATAACAGCTGATCAGGTCGGAATGAGGAACGTTTTCCGCTGCCTATTGACAGCTGATAACTACTGACCGCTGGGCCTGACGGGGTCGCAGAGGTCAGGTCAGATCAAAGGCACTGGGGACATGAACAGCATTTCACATCCTGTAATGCAAAGTGGTCCATCGATAATGGAGGCACCTGTAGGAGCCCTCCCGCCCCCGCCCCACTTGCATTCTTGTCCTGTCTCGCACGGACACTGATTACATCCTTCAAACGTAACCTTTGAACTCCCCAAGGTTATGTCCAAGGCAGAGGCTATTCAGCTGGATGAGATCAAAGGATGCCAGGGGCTGGGGGCTTCTGGAAGGGGGCTTTCAGGACACTTTCAAATCTCTGGCCTGGGGTAGGAGCATCAGGCAGTACCAACTGGCTTGTATCCTCCAGAAAATTTCGCCCCCTCCTCTTCCTCATTCAGGACTTGCAAATGGTGTTATCAAGGGAGGGGGACCGTGTCTGCCTGCAACGTTCCCTGGAGGGAAGCCGTGTCCTCTGTTAGGCATCTACAAACCACTCTTGGCAAGCGAGCATTTAATTAAAAGCCTCTCTGAATACGGCGGCCGCGTTGGGCATTGCTTGCTGGGGGGGGGGTGCTGGTGAGTGGGTGGAGGGAGCTGCTGCTTGGGATTTGACTTCGTTGCTTGCCAGGGGGGGTCATGGGGGGGTCTTCCTCACACTGCTTTGTTCAGCTCCACCTCCTCCTGCCTGCCTGCCTGTGAGTGTTGTTAAGACAGTGGCACTTTGTCTACCTGGAATATGCAAATAGTATTCAAATTAGGCCTCCATGTACAGACTGTCAGCACATACCCCAAAGCTCCCCTCAAGCAAATGACTAATGGGAACATGTGTTCTTTCTATTTTTATAAAGCTTGGGGAATAAGGAGGGAAGGTGCTTCTCCAAAGAAAGAGTTTGTTCCAGGAACTCAGCAGCATTTACACACACACACACACACACACACACTCTCACACAAATACTGTTGGGACCCAGTTCTTTGGCTATGACTTACCCACCGTGCACTCTTGCTTCTTTGGGCACTCTTTCATGTTCATGTGCCATCCCCATGCAGGTCAATGAGAACCTTCTGGTGCATTGAAGAGGTCACTGGAGGCCTCACCCAGTTGGGCCAGTGCATTGTGCTCCTTCAGCCCTTGGAAGGCAGAAGGGCTGGCATTGGAGAGCAGCTGCCCATTCTTTTCCACAGTTTGGAATACATGTAAGAAGCAGAAGGCCTGGTTCCTGTGGTTGGCAAGCTTTCTGGAGAAGGGGGACTAACCTGTATCTTTAGCTCTGATTCGGTAATCCTTTAGTGCCACTGGGGCTGGGTGTTGCAGGTAGGAAGTGGGGTGTACGTGTTAATGGCTCACATCAAGGGGGGGGGCTTCCTCAGCCCTCATCAAAACTTGCAATGATCCAACGTGAAATATTCTGCAGTGTTTGGAGAAGGAGCAGCTCCAGGAAACACTGGCAACAAGAGATCTTCCAGCCAGTGAGAATCTTGGCTGGGTTTTGCACAAGAATCTGTGCATCAACGCCCCTCAGTGTGGCATCACCCTGCCTTCTCCACTTCCCTTGCCTGCTGATCCCTGCAGCACTTTGGAGATCAGAGCAAGTGTTGTTTTTAGCCCATGGAGAAAAGCATCTCTAGGCTGTTCTCTACTCAGCCTGCCTTTCTGTGGGGGAAGAGGGATCAGGCAGCCAGAACAAGCAGCTTGCCCTTCTTAATGCACGTGAATGCCAGGGGGGAGGATGCATTTGATAGAGAGGAGCCGTAATTAATATGGCAGAAAGAAAGTGGGGAAACAGACGGAGAGTTCAAGACCAATGTCTGTGCCTCTGACCTTGCTGGGGTCAGGAAAGGGGGAGGGCTCTGGGCATATGGAGCTTACATCTATGGGCAGCTGAAGACAATAGCCCCCATTCCCCCAGGGCTGGAGAGATCTCTGGCTGCATTGCTCCCAATGGCGGCAGGACAAAGCAAACCTACCCTCCTTCCTACCCGGCTTTTGACCGGCTTTCCTGACCTCCAATTTAGGTCTTTTCTGTGCTCTATTGAATGACTCTCTTCCCCGTTTTTGACACAGCCTTTGGGGGTTTGCTGTCCTCTCCCGTTAATGCTAACTAACGGCTGGAAAGGGAAGGCCACTGGAGCAAATGGGCCAGAGGAGCCCCTGTGGGGCAGTCTAGGGAGGCCTGGCGGGGATGCTGTCTCCTTATCTGGAGGTGCACCATAGAGCAGCCTGCACAAAGGGCTTTGACTTAAAGATGTGTTGCTCTTTGCACCTAGAAAGCAATCCCCAAAAGGCATTTCTGTAATCCAGATGACCAGCTTTAACTAAGAGATTTCATCTGATTGCAAATTGAGCATTTTCTTAACCTGTATCATGGGAAACAACCACATTCATTTCCTCTTATCAAAGGAGAATGTGTCCCCTTGTCCAAAGAATTCAAGGATTAGAGAACCTTCACACCTTATAGGAAGAGTTTCCAATGAGAAATGAGCATGCAATGATTAGCAGCACCCCTAGTGATTCATTAATCACTGACAACCATCTCCCACGGAGTCAACATCTGGTTGCATTGTTTTATTTTTGTATTTGTTTTAAAATAATTTATACCCCACTTTTTCTTCTTTAAGGAGATTAGAGCAACGTAGATGAAAAACAGTAAAGAGATATAAGCAGCACAGCTCACAGCAGCCAAAATGCACCCTCAGCTGTGCAAAAGAGAATGTGTGTCCCCTGAAAAATATTCCTCCCATTCCTGCCTAATTGAATAAAGCAAGAGAAACTTTTATTCCCGGAACCCATCTGGGTTTTCCTTCCTTGTGCAATCTCCTCCTGATGTTAAAAAATAGACAATTTGTATCCCAAGTGACATGTGGGCCCCCCCCCGGGAAAGAATTGGGCCACCTCTTCTGAACAGGTGCCTCCCAGTTTGGGGAAAATCCAGGCAACAGTTAACCTGGTGCCTAGAAATCAGAGCAGAATGTCAGGGAAGTGGAAAGTCTTATTTCAGCCCCATTCTGGCGCTGGTGCCCGTCTCCATTAAAAACCTGAAGCTGGCACCTAGGAGGAACTTGATATCTTTCCCTAACTCTGTGGGTGTCCTTTTGGGAGGGAAGAAGCTGCTTTGCGGGGGCTGCCTGTGGAGTGCTTAACTTTCTGCCTTTGAAGCTCAAAGCCCTGACAGGCACAATGCTGGCAAGAAGTCTGGGCTTCCTTCTACAAGGTATGAAAGATGGGCCTCCATTTCCATTAATGCCCACATGCTCACCCATCCTCTGCCCCTTTCCTGACTCTGGAGCGGGTGCCTCTCAGAGGCCATTTCTCCAGCTCCTCTGCTGCTGCTGCTGTCCATCAAGAACTGAGGGGAGTCCTTGGAGCAGAGGCTGAAACAGGGTCAGGAAGGTGAAAAGGCAACACTTTATCCATTAAGCAACACCAGACATTTATCTTTGTGCCAAATCAGCAAACACTAAATCATTATAGCCCAACTGAGGGATTTATTACAGAATTACAAAGATGGTAATTTATTTAAGCTCTCAGGCCAAGGACTTCTTCTCTTTTTCTCTCTGTTGATTTTTATTGGCATGGAATGTTTCATGCTGACTTTTCAATGTATATCACAACAACAGGGGTATTTAGATGATGCTCGTAAGAAGCTCTCTGTCTGACCAAGACAACGCAGACACAAAGAACCCCAGCCTGTGACTTGCTCAGTCCAAAGAACGTGGCTGTAGCTTAACTGGGCTTGTCAGCATCTTTCACTTATCCTAAGCAAGCAGAGAAACAAACGGTTTGAATGAGGTACTGCACTTCTTTAGAAAGAAAGGGGGAAAACTTCTTGTAAAATAATTTACCTCTTGTTACAGTATCAGTTTCTACCTAAAATGGCTTAAGATAAATAGCTAATCAGGAGGCTGTTTGAAAGCTGCACTTAATTTCCCATCATGGGAGATTCAGGGACTTGACTCACACTGTTGCTTTCAATTTTGACCCTGGTTGTCAGTTGATTTCCTGCTCCAAAGATACACACAGTTTAACAAGATTACATTTAATTAGGTAAATTAACAGTTATGCATGTAAGACACACAAGCAGGTTTGTTTTTCCAGTTGTACAGTGGGTGATTTGGAATAATAGCAGGTAGGAAAAGACACAAAGCAAGAGATTAGTTGGAAATGGGAAAAAAACCTGGATGCAGGTGGATTGGCAGGATAGGGCGGCATTTACAAGGTAGTTGAAAGTTGACACACCCAGCAAGTAAGTTGTGGCAGAGCAAGACTATGGCTTTTTCCAGCTCGCTCTCGCTCTCTCTCTCTCTCTCTCTCTCTCTCTCTCTCTCTCTCTCTCAGATCTATGATCTAGTCCAGGGGACTGGAAGAAGATGGATCTCCGCATATTGTTATCCTTCAACTAGTGAGCACCAGTGGAAGCAGAGGATGAGCACACTAGGAGCACATACTTGTGACAGAGAGCAAGAGGGAGAATATGGATGTGTTTGTGAGGAAGTCTGCTCTGTGTGCCTGTGGTATGTTAAAGAGAAAGAAGTGCTGCTGTGTGTGCCTATGTGAGAGTGAGATAGATGGTTTTGCTGCCGGTGTGTTTATAGTATAGTATAGTATAGTATAGTATAGTATAGTATAGTATAGTTAGTATAGTATTTTTCCCACTGAAATGGCTCGTGTAATTTAGCAAATTTGCTTTCATTAAAAACAATGAAGACATTCTAGGACTAAAATATATACATTTCAGTTTTTTAAAAAAGAGTTAAGGAGCTTACAAATTCACTTGTGCGCCAATAAGTAAGGCTCTCACCTTAACTTGTGTGACATGTAAGCAGTAAAGATGCTGTACTCTATAGTACAGATGCTTGTCTTTCACTTGCAGCAGGTTCTGTGTCCCCATGGAGTTTCTTTGGTGTTTTGGTCCAAATCCTCTGCAAGTTAGAGGACCCTAAAGATGAAGTCAGTAATGGGTCAGTCTTTAATAAAACATATGCTGGCAAATTTTAAACTTTTAATTCTGACACCCAACCTCTTGCATAGCTTATCTTAAAATACAGAACTCAGTCCTGCACATGCTTAACTCAAAACTAATAAAGTAACTATTCAAACAGAACGCCAGGCTTGGCTCTGCTTTGCTTGTAAATTCTAAACATTTAATTAATACGGCAAATGTCAATCCCTTTGCATCTCTGCGCACAATGCCAGACTTATCCACTCAGCCTTACTCATGGTAAAAGACAAACTTGTCCCACAGGAACATAGGAAGCTGCCTTATACCAAGATGGACCATTGATCCATCTAGCTCACTGACTAGTAGCAGTGACTCTCTGGGATTTCAGACATGGAGTCTTTCCCAGGTGTAGCTGGAGATGCCAGGGATTAAACCTGGGACCTTCGGCATGCAGAGCAGATGCTCTGCCACTGAGCTACGGCCCTTCCCTGTGCTGGCCTGCCACCAGTCTCATGTCATTCCCCTCCTACCATCTCTCTCTCTCTCTCTCTCTGCATCTTGCATTTGTCATTCTTGGCATCCAACTTGTTGCTACTGAATTGCTCCATTCTCTTGAACCCAAATGAAGCATAAAGGGAAATGTGTAGGAACCATTAGATGTGTTTAGAGCTTCAGTATTCCCCAACCCTGCAAAGGAAGAAGACCACTAGGGCTGAAACACCAAGGGAAAATGTGGCTGCAGTTCTGTTTTAAGTGATGGTTTCAGCTGTGAGGCAAACCTCATCAGTACCCTGGACAGCTCCATGTGAGGCTCAGGCAGGAGACTCCACATGAGCAAAGCTCGAATGTTGTTTCAGCATCTGTAACCCAGAAGCTGGCCCTTAAATATGAGCAACAGCTCTATCTCAGTTGCTAGCTCAGCGGTGAGAGGAACCTCTTCATTTAAAGGGTTTCAACCTGCTTTGACTCTGGCGGAGCAAAGGAGATAGTGGCCCAACCATGGCTCCTGAACTGGAATCCTCTGAGTCAGAGGAGGGGAATGTGATGTCCTTTGGACAGAGAGGTGCTGGCACAATGGGCTCCTCTTGCACAAGTGGTTCCTGTTAGTTACATACATCTGGGACTGGCCTGAGGGCAGTTCCCTCTCAAACTCCAGCTCCCTAGCTTCATTCCTTGAAGAGGATGACTCCAGGGTCAAGATTGGTGCATGGCTGCCTCAGTTGTAAGAGCCTTTTAGTCTCCTTTTAAGCTTAAGGCTTTGAGTAGGCAACAGGAGCAGCACTCAGTGCCCAGATGGGCTGCTATGTCCTCCCATAATGATGTGTTTGGCCACCAAATGCAGAATGATGTTTTTGGCCTGAAGCAGCTGGGATAATTTCTGTAAAACACAGAAATTAAACACACACACAAAGCAATCTTCACCTTTAGGTATGTCCCTTTCTGTTGCCTTCCAAAAATGTTATAACTTGTGCCTAAATATGAAAATAGTTTGTATTTCTTGCTCAACTTTACCCACCCTAGAAAGTGATAAAAAGTAATCTCAAAAGCTTTGAAAACAGCATTAGATGAAACCAAATATTTGAGGTGTCTGTGTCAAAGTCCTGTTGATAATCACTCTCCAGAAGCTACCATTTGCACCAGTGGGGAATTTCCTCCCAATGCAAACCACAGCCTTTGAGGAACAATTTCAACAGGACCACAATTTCAACTCCTCCACACCTGCTATCTTCAGTCCCCACAGCAGTTTGCTACCTTCATTTTTGCACATTAAATGCAAATATGCAAAAAATACTCTAGTTTGAATTCCCATTTTTTGCTCATTTTTATACCTTTAACAATTTGCCCAATAAAGTTCTTCTTTGCTTGCCTAGTTAGCAAGTTGCACTTAAATGATGCCTTATTTTGGCTTCTTGTTCTTGGTTCTTTACCTGCCCTGAGTTCCAGGTTGGGGGAAGAGCAAGATAGAAGAATATTAAGTAATCAAAATAAATAATAACATCACTTTTTTGCCAGAAGTTGTGTTGGAGGAGAGAGAGAGTTATTATTCATCCTTTGCACAATATTTCTGCTTCCTCCCTGCACCCTCATGGCTTAATATACAGAAGCAGGGACCAGTTCTCTTTTACTTTCTAAAGGACACAGGCAGATGGATGGAAGGATGGACACTGTGTCTGTTGATGGCTCCCTGTCTGTTTTCCTTTACTTCCTCCCCCACTTTCTGCCTTTCTGCTCATATCATGGGTTCCCTGTCTCTGATTATGCACTGCCTCACTTATTTTTAAGGATCTGGATCTGATCGGCCCCTTGCCCTGCTGCTTCAGAGTCTGCTGGAACATTAGCCTGTGGTTGTATGTTCGTTTCCCAGAGTAGCCTTCGCTGTCTTCTGTGAGATGCTAATGAATCTGTTTGGAAGGCTGCTAGTCACCCCTCCTACATTCATTTGGCCCTTCTTTCAATTGTGCAGTGGGATTGTCTTCCCTTTGCATCCACTTAGATGCCAGGTACAACAATAGATGCCTCTTTGCTTGGCTTCCATTCTGGCCAAGCACAGCTTAATGCAGCCAGAGCCTGTGGGAGCTTGGAAAGAGCAAGCACATTGTCAGCCTCGGCCAAATTCTGCTATCCATGCAGAAAAATTTGCTACACTTACTGGCTTTTACAGCCTGAGCGCCTGCCCTCCTTCAGCCCTTTTTCCTTGGAGGGAGCTTCCCACCCACCCGCCTTCTGGGAGAGAAGGGGGCATTTTACTCAGCTGTTTTTTGTTTTCTCAAAGCCTCTAGGGCTGACAGTGCGGGGCTGGATAAAAGCAATGCATTTTTTTTGCCACAAAGAGCAATGAAGAGGGCAATGGAAGGCCATTTGTACCATTCCCCAGGCTGTGCGGCTTTGAAAGGGAAGGTCTGGCAAGAGTCTCTACAACCCGCCAACTTGGGAGTGCAGTTCCCATTCCGCTGCTGCATGTGCTGCAGAGCATCTGTGGGCATGAATTAAAGATTAAAGGCAGCTTAACCCATCTCTCATCTCTCTCTCTCTCTCTCTCTCTCTCTCTCTCTCTCTCTCTCCTTTTTAAAGCAGTTCTTGAGTAGGGAGAAGGCCGGCAATATTATTGGGTAAGAAATCACTTATCTGAGCATGGACTGAAAATATGTTTTGCTCATCAAGAGGCCACACCTCTTGGGTTGTTTTCTCTTTGTTACAAGAACTGCTGTAAAATGGGATATGCACAGTTAATGCTGGTTGGCTCTGGTGATAACTGGATGATGGATCCTAAGGTCAAAGGCCTGAGGAGCCAGTGGTCCTAAAGAGATCAGAGGGGAGACCCTCTACCTTCTGTGGCTACAGACAGAGCTCCCTCTTAGGTGAGATAGCCAATCCAGATTTCCCACGTGGAGGGATGGGGCAGTGCAGCATGGAGCAGCTCATGTCACGGCTTCCTCACTAGGTTCCTGGGCAAAGGGCAGAGGCCCTGTGCAGGAGCCATGCTTTCCAAGTCTCCTCCTGAGTTGAGATGTGGTCCCCTCAGTCCCAGAGAGATATTGATAAACAAAGAGGGAGATTAGAGGACAGCAACAAAGGGGATTAAGAGGCCGAAGAGATTGATTTATGAGAAAAGATTAAAGGAGCTAAATACGCATAGCTTGGCAGAGAGACAACTGCAGGGAGGGCAAGGTAACTGTCTGTAAATATTGAAGGGATGCCAACCAGAGGGATGTCCGCAAATATCTGAGCAATAGGGGTGGGGGATAGGATTCCTGCAGGGCAGCTGCATCAAGAGCCCCACTGCGCACCCAAAAAGCAGCTATCTGGTCCAGAGCTTTCCAAACTTTTCATGTTGGTGACACACTTTTTAGACATGCATCATTTTGCGACACAGCAATTCAATTTTACTAGCAAACTTGGAGGTTAAACTAACCCCTTTCCAGCTCCGAGAGGAGTGCGGAGAGTGTTCACGCGACACACCTACACACTAACGTGTCACAACACACAGTTTGGAAAACTCTGATCTGGCCAGATCAGGCCTGCTGGATCTAGAAGCAGCAAAATGAACTCCCAGAGGGCTGGAACACAGAGCAACTTAGCTCTAAGGTCCTTGACAAAAGATCTAGAGAGCTGAAGTAGAAAGGGAAGAGGCACCGTTTTGTCATGTGACAAAACATTTAACTCTGGGAGTGGTGACGGGGTGGGGCAGAGTGGGGTGGGGGTAGAGGAAGATGACAAATAATCCCTTTCAACCTGTTGCTGCTTTTAACAGACCAAACAGGGAGTCCTAAGAGAGTGTAGCTGAAACTGAGCCCAAGAGCATGGTCAGCCGTGCTGTGTTGTTGCTGCTTTGTTCAGGATCAGCCAGGCATGGGCACAAAACACAAGTAGGCACAAGTGTAATTTCAGAAGGGGTTCCCATCCTGTATAATCTGCAGGCGGGATGAAGAACTCAGATTTCCCACTGGGATTAGCAAATGCTCTAGCACAGGGATTATGTTCAGCAAGTGCCTGTTGGAGATGTCCTTTGAGCAGCATCTCTGGATCAAGCTGTGTGTGTCAGAGGGGCAGCCCCATACGGCACACTCGGGCCCTTAGGGCCCCCTGGGGGAGACCCTCTTGGTTGATGCCACAGACTTCTGGAAGGGCACCTCTGTGGCCTTTGCTTCTTTCCCTCTTCCACCTGCTCCATGCCTCTTCACCCTGGCACCTTTAGTGGAAAAGCAAAGAGGCTGTTCTCAGAGAAGGGTGTGCAGCAGTAACTCTGGGAGCCAGGAGAGCACCACCCATGATTCCTTGCATGTGGTTTTGATGCTGTGCACCTATTGTTAGGAGCCACACTATGGGCCGAGCAGAGGGAGGAGAGGCACATGCATATTGCAAAGCTGGCCCCCTTCGTGTTTATGTTTCCAGGTCAGAAGTGACAGGATATAGTGGATGACCAGTCACTTAATGAACCCCTGAGGGACCAGCCTCAGTTACTAACCATTTCTCTCCAACTCCAACTCAGGCAGCAGAACTGCAGCCCACCCCCTCCTGTCTGCAGCCTCTTCTGCCTGAGCTGCCTGCTCACTCCACACAAACACACCAATTAGAGGGAAAGATAGCAATTGGCCCCTTTCTCTGGAAAGGCTCATTCAGCACTTGGCATGCCCCCATCATCAATCAATCAATCACATGCACACACATAGCCCGTTTCCTGAGGACTTGCACAGGGAACGCATGTGTGGAAAGCAAAGGGCGGAAGCATGCAAGAGGTGGACAGGTGCTCACCCTCACACAGGTGGCAAGTCTGATGAAGGGTGCCCAGAAGCAGAGACTCTTCCTGAGCCCAATCTGGAAGGGCACCCCATCTGCCTGCCCTGTGGTGTTGGCCCATCTTCAGTCTGCTCCAAGGCAAGAGCCACTGCAAATGGGCCTCAGCGGAGCAGAGGCCTGGAATCCAAGTCCAGCTCATTCATCCGTGGGCTGATTTCCCTGGCATGAGTCATTGTTCCCTCACGGCGGCTTCTGCCTCCTCCCCTCCTCCCCACCGCCCCATGTAAAGTGGGCAGGAGGGAGCTGACCTACTTGCCTGGCAGGGATGTTGTGGTGGATTAATGAGATAATGATCACAAAACACTCTCTAAACGAGGGAGATTAATACCGAATGTGGCAGGAGTCGCCTGCTGCCATATGGATGCCACTTAGCATCCCTGGAGGGAATCAGTCACAAGTTGTTTTGCATATGCAAATGGAGCTGTGATTTTCGAGGGCACTTGTCAGGCTGCGCTTCCTGCCCCTGGCGCAGAATGAGGCAAGGTTGTGGCTCTGGGTAGGTGGGTGGGTGGGGGCTCCTTTTCTGGGTTGTACCCAGAATGTGGCATGGCAAACAGGTGGTTCCACACTCCAGCTGGTGAGTGGTGAAATCAGGTGCCCCCCTTGTCCCCTGCTGGGCCATAAACCTTCACTGCCACCCTGCCAGCAGTAGACTGCTCTCTCACCTGCTGAGGTTTCTGGGTCAAAGCCAAGTCACGGGCACCCCCCCCCCCGATTCTGATGCAGTAGGGGCACCCCACTTGCTTCTCCCCTAGCTTCCTTCTAACCTGTAACTTTTGCCAAGGCTGTGGGCCTCAGGGAGGTGCCTACCATTTCCATGGATGAGGGACAGTGCAATCTCAAGATATGATCCGATCATGAGGAATTTCTGACCTGGTGCTGAGACCTAAAATCCTACATGCATCCTGGATTGGTTGGCTGGCTGCTGGTGATGGAATGGGCAGGTGAGAGGGGGCCCAGCTAAACTTCTCCTCCTCCTTCTCCTCTGACCGATCCCAGGGCTCCTCCTTCCCACTCCTCCTTCCCCCACACCATTGATAGCTCACTTATTGGTGGCCACATCCAGAGAGCAGCATCCCACAAAAGTCATCCTTCGGCCAATGTCAGAGCAATGAATGTGTCCTCCCATCAGTCAGGGTGGGAGTCGGGCACTTTTGATTCCTGCTTATGTCACTGCAGTGGGGTAGCCACTGCCTCCTCAAGCGTGGCAGGAGATGGACTCGCTGCTCCAGCACGTTACAGCTTGTCAATACCCCTGAATAAACTAATCAACCCATTTGCACCTTTATGAAAATGCATTTCAGAGTCAATGAAATCAAAGCGGCTGACATAGTTCGGAAGAGGTTAGATAGCAGGCAAGGCGGAGGACGGTGGGGGAGAGACAGTGACGGGGTAGACTCCATCTAATAAGCAGAGATGCTTCCCGCTCTGTTTTGCCAAAATGCTGAGTCCCCCTCAGCCATATTCTGGGAAGGACATGACTGGACCTCTGCAGAATTGGGGTCTGGGGTAGTTGGACAGGTTCTCATAGGAGGTCTGAGATGGCACCATGGCTGCATTTTTTTTGTATGATCTGAGATGTTGATGAACACAGAATGAATGCATTGCACCCACTATCCTGGGGAGCCAGTGTGGAATAGTGGCTGGCTAGTGGGCTGGGCTTAAGGTGACGAGGAGCCTGAGTGCCTCTGAGACTGTGTACATTTCATACATTTTAAGCACATGAATTCCCCCAAAGAACCCTGGGAATTGCAGTTTACTCCTCATGGAGCTACAATTCCCAGCACCCTTAACAAACAATAGGTCCCAGGATTTGGGGGGCAGGCATGTGCTTTTAATGTATAACGTGTATGCAGGCTAAATGATCATTCTCCCATTAAGCACCCCTGGAGGACAGCCACTCTCTCCCAGCCTAACCTACCTCACAGGGTTGTGTGTGTGGACCCTTAAAGAAAGAAGAGTAGTACTAATCCAACAGATTTTTAGTTCTTTCCAGTATTTTAGCCAAATGACTTAAAATGTAATATTTTCCACTTGGGAGCATGTGAGGGAGTGGCGGGGAGGATGGCTGTCACTGATGGTATAAAGAAGGGCCATAGTTCTTGGGTTCAGGTCTGGACTCTGTATTGATACTTGACTTCTATGCAGAGGCAGTTCCACAACATCTGGAGGGCAGCACATTGGCTACCCCTGCTCTAATATGCAGGGAATGTGTTGATCCCCTGCTCATCTCTGTGGGTCCAAATGGGAAAGCAGGACCCACCTATGGTGCCACAACACTGGCTTATGTAGCACCAAATCCCTGCACTCTTGTGAGCAACGTCTCTGAGGTTCTTCTTGCTCTGCAGCCTGTTTTAGCAAGAGCATCTCTGGGGAATGAGGCTCACTATAACACAGTTTGAGAATCCCTTATCTAAGCAGATCTATTGATGTTCTGCTGTTCATTTACTCTGTAACTCAAACATGTTTAGCTACATTTGCTATCTGAATAGGCAGTTATTGTGGGAGGGGGAGAGAGAGAGAGAGAGAAAGGGAACCACTTGCCAGCATTTGGGACCTGCCTTTACATACCTGTGCACTCTAGTCAAGAGATGAATCCAGCCAGATGACTCCCACCCCTGCCAGAGAGCCAGAGAAAGTGTGTGGGGGGGGAATGAAACCTAAGGAAGGGGACATTGACAGGCATTTTAACAAGGCAAACCCTGAATCTCTCCAAGGGACAAAGGAGGCACAGAGATTTTCCAGGGACAGTCGAAGCGGATGCTTAATGTTTACTCTGGACATCCGATTAATTGGTTAACAACAAGGGAGCTAATTGGCTTACAACAAATCAAATCTGTTGTAAGCTTACTTAATCACCACTATGTTGGCAATGGGAAGGTAATGAAGCCTTGTTTTTCCGTGTGTGTGTGTGTGTGTGTGTGTGTGTGTGTGTGTGTGTAGATTATCACACCAGCGGCCTCACAGGTTGGGAGGGAGGGACAGGGACCAACCACACAAAGCGAGGACAGGCCATCTGCCTCAGCAAACTTTGACTGGATCACAGCCAGTCTGCCAGGAGTAAAATTCCCATTTTGATGGAATTTTATTGCCACAGATTCCCTGTCCCTTAACGGTGGCTTGTTATTTCTAGCATTAGAGGGCAAGGAAGAAAATAGCCCCCAGGCGTGTGACATGATTCAGAGGACTTTAATGTCAGAAATAATGATCGTGTTCAATTGGAGCTCATTATGATGAAATGAGACCTCATTGAGCCCTCTTTTGGGGGAGCTTCTTAATGAGGTTTCTTCTCCCCCTACCCATAGGTCTGAATTACTGCTATGGGGGAGAAATGGGGGAGGTGGTGCATTTAAAGGACAAGAAATGTGAGCCGCTCGAAAATCGGAAATAATGGATTTTCCACTGTTCTCACCGAATACCTTTGTTACCTTTTGAGTTACAGAAGTATTTTGAAGCTGCTTGGAATTGTCTCTAAGGCAGCTACAGGACTCCTTTAGGGCTCTCTTTCAAGGCAAACTTTCCCTGGGATGTGCACTAGAATCCCGTTCTTTCTCCTCTGCCCCCACTCCAGGTCTGGCCAAATGCAAAAAAGCCTCTGGGGACAATGGGATCAGGAAGGGGGCCTGCTCCAGAGGGCCACTGCAATGCACAATGGAAGAGGAATCAGGCTGAGCTACCAGCTTAGCTGCAAGCACCTTGGGTGGGCTATGCTGCATAACTTTCTCATCCTGCCTCAGGGTAGTTGTGAAGATATTGGAGTCATCTATGGCAAACAGCAACAGCAATTCTATGAGGAAAGGACCACAGCTGACCATATGGGAGTCTCCAAAAGGGATGTCCATTATGGTGTGTGTGTGTGTCTGTGTGTGTCTGAGAGAGAGAGTTTTATTCATTTTACATTTTTACATTACCCCCACAGGACACGGGTGGAGCTGTGGGTTAAACCACAGAGCCTAGGACTTGCCAATCAGAAGGTCGGCAGTTCGAATCCCCGCAATGGGGTGAGCTCCCGTTGCTCGGTCCCTGCTCCTGCCAACCTAGCAGTTCAAAAGCACCTCAAAGTGCAAGTAGATAAATAGGTACTGCTCAGGTGGGAAGGTAAACGGCGTTTCCGTGCGCTGCTCTGGTTCGCCAGAAGCAGCTTAGTCCTGCTGGCCACATGACCCGGAAGCTGTACGCCGGCTCCCTCAGCCAATAAAGCAAGATGAGCGCCACAACCCCAGAGTCAGCCACGACTGGACCTAATAGTCAGTGGTCCCTTTACCTTTAAAGGAACATTTAATGAGTTTGCATGCCTTCCTCGTGCAGGGGCTGTGGTCTCTGTATCCTTCTGATTGTAGTTCATGTGCTGCTGAAGTGAGCCAACTCTGCCCTGTTATGCCTCATGGAAATCTGCCTTTTAAATAAAGTGATAATTGTGAATCCCATGCTGGGCCAAGCTTGGGTACACTCCTTTCTCCCACAAAGATTATAGGAACTTCAGTTTGTTAAGACTGCTAGGTGGTATTGTAACTCTGTAAGGGCTAAACTATAGTTCCCAGAATTCCTTTGGCGGATGTGCTTTAAATGTATTGTGTTTATGCAGCCCCAGGCACAAAGGGGCCACCCTGGTGATACCCAGCAGGGGGTTGCCAGAGTCCTTTCTGGCAGTGGGAGACTGTGGACTTTACAATTTCAGTGGCATCCTGTGCGATGCCAAAATTCAGTGCACCCCTGCCTCTCGCCTTCTGTTGTTTGTCATTGTTACAGCCAGTGCTATTTTTCTAGAAAAAGAACTCACCATGAACACCTCCCTCATTCTTTTAGAATGGCAATGGTGCCTACCAGAGAGGTGCCAGAACCCACCTGTGAGACACTGGAACTGAATTCCAGTGAGTTCCAGCTGAAAAAAAGCCCTGGTTGCAGTGCCTCCAGTAGAACCCTCCCAGCTTGCCACCCAGTGCGGGCAAACCAGCCGCACTTCCCTAAATTCACCTCTAGTCCAGGTACCAACAAACCAGCCATGTTAGGGGGGGGGGAAGCTCCTCAATCTTTTGTTCTAGTCTCAGCATGGCTGCTTCTGCCTCTGTGGTTATTCGCCAGCACAACCCCCTTTTAGGTTCTTCATGTGCAAAGCCTCCCCCCATCCTGTTATCCTGGCCTGACTGTGAGGCTCTCCCTCATCTTTCTTTCCCCCTGCACACTCCCCTATCCTATATCTATGTATTATGTTCCATTGCTTCGAAACCTTTTCTGCTTCTCCCTCCAGATTTCCAGGGAATATTTTAAAGGTGGGCATTAGCTACAGTGACCGTTCCCAGGCTCCTCCTGCCTCCCTATGTGGTGCCGCTCTGGCCTTTGGCCAGCCCAAGATTAGGGCTATAACTTCCCGGGAATAGAAATGCCAGAGACTGAGGGTAGGGGAAGGCCTGCAAAGCGCTGGGCTCAGCTAAAGCACGACATAAATAAAAATGTTTTATGTCGCAAAGGTGAGTGAACTCAGCACAATTAAAACTAACAATATCCCTGAAGAATGCCTAAGCCCCTTGGGCAGAATTACTTCCTTCTCTTCCCACTCCAGGCAGCCTTGCCTGCATCTAGCCTTCACACTAGCTGGCTGAAGGGACAATAATTTGCACAGAGGTCCAGGCTGCTCTGCAAAGAGAGCCTGGCAGACACCCTCCTTCTTTTGGCCATGTGGTTCTGCAAATAATAAGAATAAGAATAAGAATAAGAATATAGTATGCCGCTAAATATAAAAAGACAATAAAACATCAAACATTAAAAACGTTTTATGTGGGGGCCATTTTGTCATGTATGATGTTTTCTGACAAAGTCCTCCCATGTGTGTTTTATGTGTGTGGTTGTGTAGCGTGGATTCTCACCATCATCCCTAAACAGAGGCTTCCCTCCTTCTACCATCTCAGTAACTGAGGAAACACTGAGCATGCCAAGCATGTCAACCCTCATCCCCAGCCTTTTCTTTAGCTAGCAATGGTTTGCTTTTGGCTGGAAAATAACTTTTTATTACAGAAATAAGCTTTCAGGAATAATACATTTTTCCTTTTCTTAAAGGAGCAAGATTGTAATCAGTCCTCTTCATATACATCCTTGTATTCAGAGATTGTGTGCATTGTTGAAGTGTGACTGTGTGTCCATTCCCACAGCAATTTGTTTGCATTTAAAGGCAAACTTACCTAATTTGCTATTTCTACAATTAGTTGTGAATTTAGACATAACTATCCTTGTAAATTCACATTTGTCAAAAAATGTAATGTATTTCTCCAGCCAAAAATGCATATATTAGAGTCAGGTATGCATAAATGCATAGACTGAGGAAGATAACACACCAAAATGATTTATATTAGGGGAAATTGCTTTTCAAAAAATATGTATATTAGAAGACTTGCACACAAAAATGCCAATGATTATTATTTTTTAATCCACACTGATATGGAACTATGGGGAACTGAACTTAAAATGAGAAATAGAGACATAGACAGTTTCACCCATCCCTAGTTGTGAAAAACCAAAGAGAAACTTTTACTCCCTCCATTTTGCTCCTGTATTTCCACTGACCCAGCAACTTCCCTTGGACTCTGAAAATGCTTTTGGCTTCAGTTCCATTCAGCAAATTCCAGCTTAAAGGAAAACAGTGGCTACATTTATTCATGGTATCAAAATGATTCTATTATTTGGTAGACATTTCTTCACACTTCAAAATCTGTTATTTTCGATAAGTGCTGCATAATAAACTAATTGTGTAATTAGCAATGAACATGTCACCCGTAAGAGGGAAATGTCTTACTTTCAACATGAAAAACTACTTCTGTGTTTTGGTGTGTTAGTTTTAAGACTTTTGCCGACTTTAAACAAAAAACAAAAAAAAGGCACTGTTGGGTTTGGTAGATCAGATAAGACTTTAAACTATTGTAACTTCTTACGTGAGATCAGAAAGAGCTGTAGAGAGGGAGCCACAGGCTCTGCTCGGCTTTAATCAGCACAGAGAGAAGGGAGGGCTTGGGCGGCACTTCCCAACAGACCTTTACTTTGGCTGAAGGATCTTTCCCCCACTGCAACCACGAGGCAGGTACATGGAAAGGTGACCCCAACCCCTTTCTGGCCAAGGCAGTGGTTCCTCTAGAGCCGATGGAAACTCTTGCAGAGAAGGGGAGGCTTTAGCTCAGTGGCAGAGCATATGCCTTGCATCCAAAAGCTCTGGACCTCAACCCCAAACAGCACCTCTGGGCAGCAGAAGTGGGATTCTCCTCAGGCCATGCCCCATTCTCCAGGCCACACCCCTGCCCTCCTCCACACCCTCCTTGAGTACTTTTGCCTGGCTTCAGTTGTGTCCTTGGACTGCAATGCTGCCTCCTGCATATTGCCTGGATGGGGAGGTGAGTGTAGAAGCCTTGGTGTAGCTGGAATAGCGTCCATTGTACAAAGACAAGAGTCATGTCTTGGGACCAGTTTGCCTATGAGATCGCGGCACCCTACATGTGCCCACTCGACCAGACTTGGCACTACTGAAGGTGTCACATAATTCCCATTCCGCGTTTGTAAGAACCCAATCATTTAGTATGGCAGTGCCTACGCTTTGGAACTCCCTGCCTATTGAGATCAAGCAAGCACCTTCACTGTACCCTTTTTGGCACCTGCTAAAAGCATTCCTGATTAGACAAGCCTACCAAGATGCTTAGAAAGTTAAGGTAATTTTAATCTGTTTTAATATATAAACCGATGTATGTTTTATAGTAGGGTTTTAAGTTTGTTTTGATTTTACCGTTTTATCTTTCGTAAACCACTTTGAGGGTTTTTTTACAATCAAGCGGTGTGTAAACTTTATGAAATAAATAAATAGTACGACATGTCCATTGCTCTGCCTACTTTTGCACCTGGCCATTGGTCCATGGACTGTGACCCATAAGGGAACGTGGCCCCCAAGATGAAAAAGGCACCCTACCCCTCCAGGTGTGGAGAAGTCTGAGCTAGCTGGAGTGGTGATCTGACTCGGTGTGGGGCAGCTCCCAACATTCACTAGGTCCCAAGGCTCAGGTGGGCATTTGGCTGAGAGTCAAGGGTGCCTTTGCTGGGTGTCACTCAAGGCACCCAGTTTTTCGAGAACAGCTAATTGGAAAAGGGAGAAAGATCCAGAGTGGATGTGCCTGGCTTACAGAGCAGGTCATTCCTTTTAATGGTGAAAAACCATCAAACTGCTCTTCTGATGGCCAGAAAGAAGTTCAGGCCTCCCCACCCCTGCTCCCTCTGCACACACATACACTTGGTCTTGTCTTAGGGCTGCACAAAAAGGCTTACAGCCCAGCCCAGAACAGCCCCCTCATCCAGGATGCCTTCCAGAAATTCAAGGCGAGCCACGAAGGTGCCTTGAGACACTTGGCCTGTGTTTGCCACCCGGCCTCCCCTTGCAATCTGCCTCCTTGCCCCCCGCCCTCTCCTGCTTCCTTGGCATCAATGGGAACAGGCTGCAGGTCCGGTGCTTCCTTGATTGGACATCTACAGATGTCCCGCTAATAGAGTAGGAGGTCAGAAGAACAGCTGCAAGAGACTGTGTCTAATTCGCACCTTGGCACCAGCACCTTGGGGCTGACACGTCCAATTTACTGTGGCACTGTTTGACAGGTGTTGAGACCCGACAGTCACATAGAAACACACACAACTGCAGAATCAGAGAGAGGGGAAGGTGATTGAACATCCTGCAAATGAGACACCCAGGGAGAAAAAAGAAAAGCCACACACACACACAAAACAAGTCAATCGAACATCTGGGCTAATTAGCGCCTGCTGTTGCTGGCTGTGCAGCTTGCCCCTCAAGGATGCCTCGCCTTGGGGGAGTTCAAAGCATGTCAGGAGCCTCTTTGGTACCTTTTGCATGAGGAATGTGATGGCACCTGAGCACAGAGAAAGTTTATTGAGGAGGAGGAGAAGTGCCTGAATTCTCAGAGCAACATGGATACAGTTCAGGACATGTTGGCTGGAACATGTCCATGTACCACAAGGAAGTCCTTCAGACCAGCCAGAAAGCTCACAAGCAAGGGGGGGGGAGTGTCTTCCCTGGTGGTTGCCCCACAATATTTGGTATTTGGAGGGTAGGCTTCCTCTGACTTTGAGGGTTCCATAGAGCCATCCTGAGTGATGTCTAATATCCAGTATTAGACCTCTCTTCCTTGACTGTTTGTAGAGGCCTTCTCATACAATTGCTGTGCACATAGTTGTGAAAATCCCAGCAAGCAATCAGGAGGCTGTGCAGATATCAGAGAAACAAAGTGTGCTTGTCTGTCTGTGTAAGACTTCAGGCTTTGCATACCCCTGGAGCGTGCAGCAGTAGAGAGATTTGCAACAACAAAAATAAAGGAGACCACACGGACCTCTTGTGACTGTTCTGTTGAGCACCATGGAATCCGGGCTATCCTGCATTCAGCAAAGACTGTGGTGCCCTCTATGGCTGGGACATTATGGAGAAGAGCTAGCCCTCATAGGAAATGGGGGTGGTTGTTGTGTCCTGCCACTTTAACTTGCTGGGCTCCCTGTGGATTCTCCCTTGATGTATCCTTTCATGCCTGGCCTGGGATGAGGGAGCTCCCTGGCTTCGCTGGTGGGCAGAATTCTCAGTCAGCCATGGGGGTGGGAAACTGAACCCTGGGATGGTGCTACTGCTGTGTGTGCCTCTCCTCCAGCCACTTACTGTCACCTTTTCTTGGCTACTGTTTACTTAGGGCCTGTTTCTTTTCCTTCAGATTGTTGAGATGTTGCCAAAGTTCGCAATTACCTGAGTGATGCTCAGCTGCTTAATGAAGCAAACAGACCCCATAGGGGCCTTGCAAAAGTGTCATGCCCCTGGCTCCTGGGAAAGTGTCATTACCATGTTCAAGGTGCCTGAGACAGAGTAAGAGCTTACAGAGAGGGCCAGGGAGACACCCCCCCTCAACTGCTGCTACTGCCAGGAAAGCAGAAAAGGGCATTGTTTGGCTGCTGGTGGTGGGGAGCTCACAGAAACTTGAGAGACATTTGGATTGTGCTCCCAACAAAGTAATTGGAAGCCCAACAGTATTCAAATCTCAGGGGTAAGCTTGGGGAAAATAAGTTATGTTCTGATTCCTGCCCCCACCATCCAAATTCCAAGCTGAGTCAAGGTGTACCAATAGTTGCAAGGATGGCACATATGTGGTTTGTGACAGAACCAGACTCTTGCCCAAAGTAAGAATAGTCAGCCTCTTGGGAGGTGAGCTACTTGCAATGTTGTACATCCATGGGACATCAAGCAGGCAGTGCCAAACTCCAACTAAAGGAAACGACCTTCATGAAAGTGATGGTGACCTCAGGATCTGCTGGGAAATCCATGATCTGCAGAGAGAGAGGGAGAGAATGAGGAAGGTGTTTCAATGCTGCCCAGAGACACCCATTTCCTAAAGATGCCACTTGTGGGTTCAAGGCGAAATTGGAAGTTGTTCCTCATGGAATGTGCACCCCACACTCACACCTCTCAGAGATAATCCCGTCATTAAATATTTGTAGGATAACAGCAGAGGCCTAATTTAGTTTTTGTTTCTTTCTCTCTGTGGTTTAATCACAGATGAAAGAGACTAATAGCACTACAGAGCTTTCTGGTGATCAAAGGCCAATCAATCCTCTTTGTGGAGTAATTAACTATTTGCTAAACTTGCAGAATTGATTTCCATTTAGGGCTAAGAGAGGAGATTTTAAATGAAGACCGATTTACCAGGCGTGAGGACGGAAATCCCAGCTCTGATGCCAGGAGATATTCGGGGTGATGAATTGGAGCCTGCTAATTGGAGGCTGAAAAATGTAGTTGGGACCTGGCCCTACTTGCTCCAGCTTTGGGGGAAAGATGGGCAATAGGGAACGAGGCTGAGTGACCAGGGAGCGTCTGTGGGCTGCTGGAACAAGGAGGGCACAGTGTCAGGGCTCATCCACACTTTCTCTTGACCCATATTTTGACTGTATTGTGTACCAATTAATTCCCCTGAATCTGAGAACTTTTCTCAGTTGTTCCATGGCTGGGTGTGTGGACTAAGATGGCCTGGGAGACTAGGGAGGGAAGCTACATTGCACCTGTATGCATACGTTTTATTCATGTTGGATTTTGCAAGTTTGTGGCTTCTTCCTTCCTCTTTTTGCACCCTCTGCCAGCAACATGGGAAGGAGCAGATTCCAGTGGCCTAGCTTCCCCAACAAGCCTCCCTCTTCACCGGGAAATTCTGAGAAGGGAAAGGCAGCAGCTGAAGCATCTAGAGGTGGCAAGGTGGGGGCCAACTGTCCATATGCAGTGGAGGGCAGGCAGAGCCAGCCCAAGTTATTTTGACACCTGAGGCAAACCATAAATTGGTACCACCCTGCCAAGAAAGAAGGGGTGATGGAAGATCTACCCCAAGAACAAGCTGCGAATAAAGATCTGCATTGGGAACAAAGTGGGGAATCAAATCAACCTTATCTGAAGTGGGAATCAAAGGAGGGCAAAGGGGTCTGCTCTGTATTGCACTGGGTGGATGTAGAGCTCAGAAGACCCCAGTGGGCAGCCGCTTCCATTTCCTCCCCAGGGTTGGGAGGAGAGCAGCAGTACCTTCTATTTGCTGAGAGGCCTCTGTAAGGGCAACATTGGGTGAAACCTCCAGAGGGACGCCATTGAGGCTCCCAGCCTGTGTGTGTGAGTGTATACAAATGCGCATGGGGTGTGTGGCAAACTGGGTCTTTCACCTGGGTGAAATAAAGTCTAGTTTTGCCCCTGTGTTAGGTTAGCTAGTGTTGAGGACACAGCTAATGATGGACGGAGGTGCCTCAGTTGGCTATCTTGTCTGTGTCACTTTTACCTGTCTTCATTTATGAATCCAATTCTGTCCCATTTTCGTACCCACCTGCAATTCATATTTAAATGTGAATTAGATTTTATCATAATTTTTTAATTTACATAAAATGCATATCTCAATGTACAGATTTATAAATATATTTCATCCTAAAATGTATTTTGTGCCCTTTTTAACACGTTGGTTTGATATGTTTTTCGACCTGAGAATTGTACTGCAAAAATCAGAGAAGTGCAACATCCAAAGAATAATTACGTCCCAATCCATGCATTAGCCTGGAAGGTGCAAATGAGGTCCTGCATTGCAGGGGGGTGAACTAGATGGTGCTTGAAGATCCCTTCTAAATGAACAATTCTATGATGTAGAAGTTTATTTTGTTAAGATTTATATCTCACCCTTTCTCCCGAGGGGGAGACAAATGGGGACTGAATGAAAGCCTGGATAGCTCCGCTGGTAGAGTATGAAATTCTCCTCTACCTTTAGAAGCATCTCTGTATAATGAAACAAGCCAGGTCTGCTGTGACCCGTGTGCATGTGTGTGCATTTCCTTGCTGTCTATTGTGCTCTTTTTAGAGTGGTGGTTCAGTGGGGCTCAAGAGGGAAGTTCCCTTCTCCTCCACCCCAATTTGCTTGTAGGCTTCCATTAGCAAGGACCGCACAGCCCTGTGCAGAGAGGAGCGGCTGAAGCGGAGGCCGTGATACTAACCTCTTCTTTTGGCTGACCAGGAGCTTTAAATGCAGGGCCTGCCATGAACTGACTCACTGCAGTATAATTACGTTAGGGACCAATGCGGCCCGTTGGAAATCAATTCTGTTGGGCCAGCGTGTTTGTTCGGAAATCCACTCAGCCAATTCTGGAGTATATTAGGCTGCAGGCCCATTGCGGTGACCTCTCCAGGATTGGGGTTGACACCTGAACGAAGGCGTTTGTCCAGTTAAAGGACAGGGCTACCAGCACACTCTTATCTCCCCTAAATTGGATTACTCAGATCTGCTTGTTCTCTTTAAAGATAGCTACTCCAGGGTTTCCCCCCCTCTCTTCCTATCTGTCGGAGACGTTACCTAGTGATTACCATTTAGCGTGCTGTTTTTAGCTATTCCTGGACAGTTAACACTTAATGCAGCCGGCAGCAATTGCTTCCATCGACAGAACTGTGTTGTCTTCTTAGATAGGCTGTATTGTACAAGCCCATTTGGCCGCTGAGCCCTTTGTCTTTTTCTGAAGAGCAGCTTGGCTCTGGAGTGCACGGAAAGGGTGCATCTCTCTGCCAACCGTACTTTGCAGCCTGCCAACCAAAGTGCCCCCTTTTCAGGCACTTAAGTGTGTGGAATAATACTGTCTTCAAAGTTTAGCTTGCAAGCTCAGAGCTCTGAAAGAATCTCGCCAAACTAGGTGAATGGGCAGTAAAATGGCAAATGCAATTCAGTGTAAGCAAGTATAAAGCGATGCACATTGGAGCAAAAAATCCTAATTTCACAGATATGCTCATGGGGACTGAACTGGTAGTGATGACCAGCAACAAGACCTTGGGGTCATAATGGATAGCTAAAATAAGAGATGGGCTCAACCCCCCATCCCTGGAATGTCCACTGTATTGCACACTCATTATGAGTTATGCTCATGCTGCTATTAGGGCAGCTGTGTATGATCCCACTTTCAATACTATTTGCACCTGCAAAAGTTTTGGGGTGGTCATACTGTTTCATTTCCAATGAGTGCATATCCTGTAATGTCTGGCTGAAATCCCATAACTTTTTATACTGCAAAAGTTCTGGTTTATTTTTGTCCCGCTTTTGTTGCACTGCAACCCCTCCATACAACAACAATGTGGTAGCTTTGGGGAAGCACTGCAGAACAACTAATAAAGCAGAATAAATCCACCACTAATGAATGCACTATTATTGTGTCAAGGAAATGTTGCGGAAGACACCCACAATAAAACACCTGTCTGGAGGGACCCTCAGTTTGTGGCAGCTGTAAAAAAAAATGTGAATTCCCATTAGCAACCATTAAGAAAGGGATTGAAAATAAAACTGTCAATATCACAACAGTGTTATACAAATGTATGGCACAACTGGGTACAGTTCTGATTGTCTCACCTCAAAAAGAATATTGCAGAGCTGGAAAAGGTTCTGGAGAAGATTGCTTGATACAGCAGGGTTCTTTTTATGGATTCTCCTTTTGGATCTAGCATTGAGGCAGGTGGTTCCTGCACACTCTCACCCCACTCCGAAGAATGCCTGTGCTATCTACTGTGACTCAAGGGTTGTGCAGAGGTCTAAAAAACTGGCCTGTAGAAGATAAGAGTAAAGGAGAGCACGTGCACGGATACACACACACACTCACTCACTCACTATTAATTTGCAGTATATGAAATATCTTCCATCCTCTTGATTTCTGGTACTTACAAATGTGCATTAGTCTCCTGGCACTACCCATATACATGCATTGAAAACTTTTCTCCTTTTGGATCTAGCATTGAGGCAGGTGGTTCCTGCACACTCTCACCCCACTCTGAATAATGCCTGTGCTATCTACTGTAACTCAAGGGTTGTGAGGAGGTCTGAAAAACTGCCTGTAGAAGATAAGAGTAAAGGAGAGCACACGCACACACATGTGCGCCCGCGCACACTCACTCACTCACTCACTCACTCACTCACTCACTATTAATTTACAGTATATGGAATAGCTTCCATCCTCTTGATTTCTGGAATTTACAAATGTGCATTAGTCTCCTGGCACTACCCATATACATTAATTGAAAACTGCGCCCTTGCGTCAATCAGATAGCAGGTTTGTGCATGGGTGTGATATCATAGTGGAAGACTGTGAAGAGGAAGCCATACCCTTTTCTTATGTTATATTGCATATGCAGGTAAAAAAAGGTAAAGGACCCCTGGACGGTTAAGTCCCATCAAAGGCATCTATGGGGTACGGTGCTCACCTCTGCTTTCAGGCTGAGGGAACCGGCATTTGTCTACAGACAGCTTTCCGGGTCATGTGGCCAAGGATGTCCCCTTCACAACTAGTAATTGTGCCTTGACAACTGAGCAAGCCAGATTCCATTGCAAAGTCCCCCTGCCCTTCATTAGAAAAGGAACATGAACAGTAACATGGCTGGAAAGGATGAGCTGGATTCCATGCAAACGTAATCCTTCTTGTGTGGATGTATTTTGGAGAGGCAGGATACCGCCGCCACCCCCAAGCAAGGCCCTTTGCAAGTTTCACCTGCAAAACAGACTAATCATGGCTCATAGGTTACAGGTGGTAAGCAGAGGCTGCAAACACACCATACACTTAAAGCATATTTCTTCCCCCCACCCCCAAATAATAATGGGAACTGTAGTTTGTTAAGGGTGCTGGGAACTGTAGCTCTGTGATGGTTCCCAGGATTGCAAAGGGGGCAGGGGTGTGCTTTAAATGAATGGTGTGTACACAACCTTAGAATGATTGGTCTGGTCTCTATCCAGAAGTGGAAGGGGTGTGGGGGTGTAGTTAGGGAAAAGGCTCAGAGGGCACAGGTGTGGCAGGGCTGAAAAGTGATAGGGACCATTTCTGATTAGTTTTCAAGCCTGCATAGGTCCTCTGCAACAAGAGGGTATGGCCTTGGATGGCTCATGAAGGGAAGTGCCTCTGAGTCACTTTTGGTTGTTGAACACAAACAGTGCGGTCGAGAACCTTGTGGAATACAAAGACCTCTTAATCTGCAAAGCATAATTAATCCTCTTTTAGCGAGATGCACGGAAGAGCCCTGGTTGTCAATGAACTCTGTAAGCTTCCAGTGGTTGCAGCCACTGGCTCCTTCTCTTAGCACCAGCCCTGAGCCAATACCCCTGCAAAACAGATGAAATTCACAGAAGCCACAGGCCCAGAGAAAAGAGAGTCTCACAGAGCAAATATGGTGGGGTGGCAATCGTGCTTAAACACAACTGATAGCTCTGACTTTCTGCTCAGCTGCCTGCCAATATCAATGAATTTCTTTTTCCAGAGTCCCAGCACCTGCCTTCCCAGCCTCCGAGCTTGTGAAGGATCAGGGAAGCCATAAAAGCCTCAAAGCTATTTGTACTAGGCAGTTGGAATAAGCCTTGCCTGCATGTTGGAGGAGGGTTCAGGGCTTCCATTCACCTGAGCAATACTCGCTGCCTGCCCTGCTCCAAGAGGCCATTCTGCTCTCTGTTTGATTGTCTTGCAGTTCTGTGTGCCAAAGGTGCCTTTGGAGACTCAGGAAGCCTCTCTCCTCCAGGCATGACTGTGGCACCTCTTAGGAGCCTGGGCTGTCCAGGGGTCTGCCTGGGATGTTGCTCTGCCCTGGAGCCTTTCCTGGGAAACTGAATGATGGAAGGCATTGTTTGCTTCTCAGCTCCAGGGACAAGTTCCTACTCTTCTTCCAAGATTAGTCCCAAGCAACAAAGCTTGTCCTCCTAGTGCATGAAGGCTCCTCCTTTCTTTACACTTGATTTCTGCCCTTGCCAGACAGGGAAGCCCACACCTAAGTGTCTAATGCATGAGTAGTAATCATTTGCAGGTAAAGCAGCATTTTCCTGAAGGGCTCTTCAGCTTCACTACTGTATGCTGAAGGCATGGAAGCTGGGTGTGTAGAGAAAAGGGGAGAGTGGTGTATGCATGCCCAGCACGTCAACTGACATCTGCCAAGCTGTGTTAGGAATGATGAGTTGAGCTGCTTCCTGGTGGGGATTGGAGATTGTTGCTTCTTCTACCCCTTGCCTCACTCTGGCCTTGCTCTGGTTGCCCAAGTTAGAGTGGGTGAAAGCTACATGGTGCAGTTCTATATTATTTTATGTCATGGTGTGGTTGTATTCTTATTTATGACTCTTATGATATTTCTCTTGCGTTTCAAGTTTGTAAAGGTAAAGGTACCCCTGACCATTAGGTCCAGTTGTGGATGACTCTAGGGTTGCACGCTCATCTCACTCTATAGGTCAAGGGAACCAGCGTTTGTCCGCAGACACTTTCCAGGTCATGTGGCCAGCATGACTAAGCTGCTTCTGGTGAACCAGAGCAGTGCACAGAAACACCGTTAACCTTCCTGCCAGAGCGGTACCTATTTATCTACTTGCACTTAGACGTGCTTTCGAACTGCTAGGTGAGCAGGAGCTGAGACTGAACAATGGGAACTCACCCCGTCGCGGGGATTCGAACCGCCGACCTTCCGATTGGCAAGTCCTAGGCTCAGTGGTTTAGACCACAGTGCCACCCACGTTCAAGTTTGTAAGCAGCCCTAAATTTATGTGAAAAGGTGGGGCATGCAATGGCAAACAGGTAGTGGAACATGCTCCTTCTCTCCCCTCACCTTGAGATTCATCTGGTGCCAGGTGAGGACAGTTCTTTTTCCTCCAGGCCTTTGGACAGTTTGAATATATTGGAAGCCAGATGATGAATAAATTTGTTGATGTTTTTAATGGTACCTTATATTGTTGTGACTCGCCCCAGAATCATTTCTGATGAGGGGCACATTGTAAATCCCATAAATATATTAAAAATTATAATGATGGTGGTGGCATTAGGCATTTCCCAGATGGAAACAGACTGGTGTCCTTGTGATACTCCTCACCCCAAGGTTCACATACTGTAGAAGGCATTTCTCTGTCTGTTATTTATTTACTCTTCAACCTGAAGACATTTCACCCTTTTTTTTTACCCGAATAGGCAGCTGTGCGTTGGGTGGCAGGGAAGGAAGCAAGGGGAGCAATGTGGTGGCATTTTTGGGCCTTCCTTTACATGCCTTTGTATCCAGCCATCTTGCCCCTAGCCAGAGACTGAACTATTTGAGACACAGAGAATGGGAACTGATACCTAAAGAAAGCCCTTTGGGTGGGAGGGCAGTGATATAAATTTAATAAATAAGCCACCTAGAGTGGCTGAGGCAACCCAGTCAGATGGGCAGGGTACTAATAACAATAATTCATAAAATAAATATTAACAACTGCTACTAACAGCATTTTAACAAGTCAACCCCTGAATCTCTCTCCAAGGACAAAGTGGCCTCAGGGATGCCCAGGGATGGTCGGAACAGAAGTCAGGGAGATGTCCTTCCTGGGTCTTCCAGGAAAACCTCCAACAGTTCACAGGAACACAGGAAGCTGCCTTATAACAAGCCAGAATAGTGGTACCTCTAGCTCAGTATTGTCTACATCGACTGGCAGCATTGGCTCTCCAGGGTTTCAGGCAGGAGTCTTTCTCGGCCCTGCCATGAGGGACTGCACCACCTTCTGCATGCTCTGCCACTGAGTCACAGCCCTTCCCCCTTGAGTGAGTTGCATTGGGAGGCAGAGTTTAGCTGAATAGGGCAGTCCATACAGAGAACAAAGTCAGGAAGGCCTTTGCAAAAATATGAAAGTGGTCCTGGAGAGCCTCCAAGCTGACATGTAGGCCTCCCAAGCACCTCCTTTGTCACTCTTCCCTGAATCCCTTCCCTACTACAGCCAGAGGTCTCCTGTAACCCTGAGCCCCTACCCCTCCTTGCTGAAAGTCAGCCACCGGCAGCATCACACAGCCCCCTCCACTGGCCGCCTCCGCCCTTCTAGCAGGAAAGGCATAATAATAAAAAGAGCTGCCATTGGTCCCAGAAGGGCTCAGGATAATGAGTATGGAAATGCTGCATCCATAATGAACTGCGTGTAGTCTTCCAACTCACTCGTGCCGAAAATTCGCACTTGCCTTTCCCATAACTTGTCACTTGTGGGTTTTCTTATTGTTCGGTATGTAAACAAGGGCGAGGGAAGCCTTTGTTCCTTTGTGTCTGCTTAGATTTGCCCATTAATCCCAGATTCCCCCCCCTTTCCCCCCTTTCCCCACCAATGCGTGCAGGATTACACAAAGCAAAAGTCATTAATTTTTATCTCTGACTATCTGTAGGGTTTTTAATGTGGCCCGGCTTGCTTATGCACCACCAATTACATGTCATAAGTGCTTGTAGATGCTGGAGCCGTATCAGAGGCTGATGAATCACTGCCTTCCCCCAATTAGTATGCGCGGGGCTCCGTCCCTCCTGGAGCAGCTGGCATGACAATGAGGATCTGGCTCTACTGGTCAAGGCATGTGGACATGGATTTGCTTTAATTAAATGGCTAAGCACACAAGGTGCTAAGCAGCAACTCCATGATGGAGTAAAACTTGAAAATAAGGGCGAAGAAGGCCAGGAGGAGGGAGGGAGGTGGGATTGCTTAGGCACCTGTTGCAGCACCTGGAAATTCTCTGCTCCTTGCTGCCTCCTGCTCCTCATTATTTCTGTGCAAGAGAGATGCCGTTCTGGCACAAGAATGCCAAGCCAGAAAGGCCTGGGGGGCGGGGACTTGACTGATTCTCAGCAGCTTGCACCGTGGATGTTTTCACACACCTACAATCATCAGGCACAGGACTGCTTTTGTAGGCTGAAGGCACATTGGCCTCTCTGATGGATTTGCATGTTTGTTGAAAAGGCAAGCGAGCACAAGGCGACGGCAAAGAGGGTCCTTCTCCTTCCTAGGTCTTCTCTCACTTCGTAAACAACTGTTTGTGCAATTTGTCACTCTCCCCTCCATGCCCAACATGTCAGTGACAGGCAAGGGCTGAGCCCTTGGTTTTCTCGCTGCCATCAAGTAGGTGGCAATTTCTGGATTCTTAAAATCCCAGAGACACTGCAGCAGTGTGTGCCTCTTCTTGGGTGCTTTGGTCCTTCAGAACTGTCAGAAACGGCTAAAAAGCACCCTCGTTCCTCAGCAAATGAATTTCCTGTTTTGCTGAAATCTCAGGAACAGGAATCAAAGGAAGCCCCAGAGAGAAGTCTGCACAGGGATGCTTATCACAAAACCTGGTGCCAGGTTAGCATACAGTGTCATCGGTGGTGGTGTGGAAAGTATCTGCAGCCTGGGAAGCCCCAGCTACTGCATCACCTGTCCCTTTGCTTCCAGAGAAAGCAAGAGGATCAGCATATCCTCCTCTGCTCCCCTCCCCGGGCTCCTCCTCTATCTGGCCTCGCTCCTGCATGCGCCGGCACTGAGGGTGTTCTCCGGAGCGCAACCTACGACATTCTCATCATGCTAATAGTAGGCCTAAGGTATGTTGCCATGTGAACAAGTCATCACGTCTCCATAGCAACCAGCCAGATTGCCACACACCAGCCTGAGGAGTGGACTCTTCCCTTCCCCCACTTTCCAGCCTGGGCTCCCCCCTTCCTCCCCCTCCCCTTTTGTTAAATTTGCTGAAGGGCTCACAATAGGAGGATCCAGGCCTGCTTTCCAAGTAGCTTTTCATTTAACCTGTAAGTTGCTGTATAAACAGAGAGGCCAATTGGCCACTAGACTCGCTTTCAAGGAAGACTCAAGGAGGCCTTTGAACTCGAATCCCAGCATGCTTCAGCAGACCTGAGGCAGCCAGGCTGATTCTTGCTTGGCAGGGGCAAGGGGCTTTTCCACCACCCTGTAAAGGTGCAGCTGACAAGACACTCATTGGTAGGGAGAAGGCGGCTCAGCTATTGCTGGGAAATGGCATTTTTCATCCTGATTCATGATGCTCATCACATACTATTTTACCCCAGGAGGATGTGCATGTTCCCCTACAGCTTGCACTGCCATCACTATGTGCGCTGCACGTATTGGCTAGTGCCTGTGATGTCACTGACGACTAGCTGCATAATCTTCACTTCCTCCATGCCTGTGCTGTTTTGAGAACTTTTTTTTTACAAAAGTTTCCATTATTTTTTTCCATCTGCTGCTTTAAAGGCTGGGTTCTCCTTTCATTTGCACTCCAGTCGGAATGCTGATGAGGCTTTAAAATTTTTGAAACAAACCGACGAACAACAATCTGCAGACTCCAACAAGTTTCTCAAAGAACACACAGGCAATTTTGGCCATTTTGGGACAGGATATTTATTTTACTGAAATATATCTTCTCATTTATCTTTATAAATAAACTCAAAGCAGCTAACATACAAATTACAAAACATCCAAACATCAAAAATATAAATTAAGCAAGACAAAAATAGAAGACAGCAAAGCCGCAAAGTGCTTAGCAACAGGAGAAAGTGGTGAACAAAATTATCCGGAAATAGCAGTAGCAAAACAAATGTCAATAGCAAACTAGCAAAAATGATCTGAACAAGTCCAGCTGATTCCAAATGCCTTCCCACAGAGCTGACTTTTTACCTGGCACCTAAAGGCATACAATGTTTGGGTTAGGTGGGTCTCTCTGGGGAGGCTATCCCATAAGGTTGGCATCACCACTGGGAAGGCCTTGCTCCTCGTGGATACCTGCCCAGCTTCTGCCAGTGAGGGCACTGGGAGCACAATCTCAGATGTTGAATGGGTTACATGACCAACTAGCATGAGAACTGGGGTTGTACTACTTTAGCTAGATAGTAACATCTGCTCTATTTGCTTACCAACTGAAAAGACCCTTGGCAAAAGGGGCATCTTCCTAGAGAAGTGCTGAAACCCAAAGGCAAAATTATTAGCCAGGAAAAGCTAGAGTTTGTGGAAGTCTCTGGGATCATTCATGCAGCCCCTGTGCATGATGGTTCCATCAATGGCTGCATGTACATGCTGTCTGACCATTATCAGATGGCTGTGTGCTTGCTGCCCTGTATGGAATCACATTCCCCTTCAGGTGCATTAGAGGCCAGTTTGGCATATAGCAGCAATGGCACATGTTGGTGCTCAGAATAAATTAAAAGCAGCATGCCTCTGAATACCAGCTGCTGGGAATCACAAGTCGGGAGAGTGTTGCTGTTGCATTCATGCCCTGCTTGCAAGTTTCTAACTGGGCCATCTGGTTGGCCACTGTGAGAACAGGATGCTGGATTAGATTGGCCTCCTTTGACCTGCTCCATCTGCAGGCTCTCATTGTACTCCCCTTTTAGTGGCTGTAGATCACATGGTGGCAGGTCCTGCAGGCAGGGACTGTCAGAAGCCCAGTGCCACTTCGGGCCAGTGCTTTGGAGAGGTGCATGATGTGCCTTGGCCTTGGCCTGCAGCATTTTATTCTGCTACAGGCAGAACCTCCCAGCAAAGGACCCATTCCCTTCCTCAGCCACTTTCCTAATTGATTTCTGCAGGGGCTCTGAAAGTTCCATTACCCTTTTGTTTAGCTCAGGGGGCCTGACTCTGTGCAATCCATTGCTGAAACTAATTACAAGATATAATTAAACTGTGACACGAAGATATTATACCGTTAGTTTACTAATGACACCGCGAAGTTGTACTGCCAGCGCAGGACAGTGATTACGCGTCATTCATTATTTATCCTTTTGCTAAATGAGACGCTGACATTTTCAAAAATTACTTTGAGGTTTCTTAATCGTCAGCAGCAGGATGGTCTGGAAGGACCTCTCCTTCCTCTCAGTTACTTAGACAAACCTCAGAAGTATTTTTAGCACAAGCAAAATTATAAATGTAAGGGGTGGGAGGGGCAATAAGGTCTTCTCAGGCAAAGAGCCCTTGAAGTGCTGTCCCAGACTCAGGACCAGGTTGGAGCCAGAGAACTCTCCCCGTGACCTCTTAGAACTCCTGTGAACATCTTTCAGTAGCTCATCTGCTCTCTCAAAAAACATGCACATCAAGCAGCAACCATTCCAGTGGAGAAACGTTGGCAAAGGTAAAGGGACCCCTGACCATTAGGTCCAGTTGTGGCCGACTCTGGGGTTGCGGCGCTCATCTCGCTTTATTGGCTGAGGGAGCCGGCGTACAGCTTCTGGGTCATGTGGCCAGCACGACTAAGCCGCTTCTGGCAAAACCAGAGCAGCGCACGGAAACGCCATTTACCTTCCCGCCGGAGCGGTACCTATTTATCTATTTGCATTTTGACTTGCTTTCGAACTGTTAGGTTGGCAGGAGCAGGGACCGAGCAACAGGAGCTCACCCCGTCACAGGGATTCGAACTGCCAACCTTCTGATCAGCAAGTCCTAGGCTCTGTGGTTTAACCCACAGCGCCACCCGTGTCCCTGGAGAAACATTGGACTATTCATCAATTACTCCTATTCCATGGGTGTTTGTACTGTGCTATGTTCAGAGCAAACGGGTGATGCAGACCTGAGCCTCATCCCAAACAATGCATCCCTCCAGGGCAGGAACTAGCAGCAGAGAAACATATAGATACAGTTTGGGAGATGCTCCACACACCTGAGGTACCAATAGAAGACAATGCTAGGTCATTCTCTCTGCAGGACTCTTAGGCATGCAGTTAACAGTCTAGTGTTGCATCCCGTCTCATTTGACTCCTTTCGTGTTGCCTTTTCCATGGACACAACAGCACCACAGCCAACTGTGTAGCTGAATCAGGTTCCTGAGCACTCAAGGGGTTGTATCAGTGGGGATGAAATCCTGTTGCCAGGCTGGGAGAGACAGGCGTGCACCCTTGCACACTGGTGTGCAAGTACTTGAGAGGGTCTTTGTCTGCCATGCCTGTTTGGGCCACGTGGGAGGCAGTCGGGCGTGTCTGTCCTCCTGGGTTGCATTGGACTGCCCCTCCTCCCCTGAATCCTGCTGCTGTTGCCCCCAGGAACCACAAAGTATTTCTATTTTATTCCTCTTATAAATGGTTGGGAATTAGAGTTTCCTCTGCGAGCACCTGAGGCTGGGATTTGGAAGGGTCTGGTTATTTACAGTTGTTACAGCTCTGTGTATTAACCTTTCTTTATTACACTATCATTCATCACATTCTCAGAACAACAAAAGATTCATTTACTGGCTGCAATCTGATTAGTTTTTGATGCTGTCCCTCTGCCCCTACCCCCACCCCATCTCTTTCCTGGCTCATTGGGGTCAGAAAACGCTTGCCGCAAGGTGCATTTGGTCCTCTCTGGCCAGTAACCTCTCTGTAACCCCACGGGTAATGAAATCTTCTTGTTTTCATCAGAGGCGCCGCTGGATGGCTTAAGACAAGGCTTAATTTCTTCCGAGTGTAATGGCATCCCAGCATCTATAATTATGCTAGTTTCTCTCCTGTGTTGATTAAATACGATTTTCTCAGAGAACCAAATGATGAAATACTTGAGTGGAGGGTGTTAAGTCAATAGATGGGGAAATGCCCACCACAAACAAACCCCAAAGTTGAGAAACGATTGGGGCTTCTGAAAGAAACAAAGATGATTGGCTGGAGGCTGGTCCTCCTTTCTGCTTCAGGGCAAAACCACATGGACCATTGGCATCTCTGAACAGGCAAACCTGACAAAGAGGCAGCCAATGTTTTTTCTGGAGAAGTCTGTCTGACCTGTGGCCTTTATCTGTTCCCTTGAAAACCAGGGAGAAGTCAAACCCAGCTTCTCTCAAGGACAAAAGTCTTCCTGACACCATGTCCCCAGTTGCTCTGTGGAACTCCTGGCCACTAAAATGGTTAAAAGAAAAAGAAGAAAGGATTAGATACATTTATGAAGAGCAGTCTATTTATACAGAGTCAGGCTACTTAGAGTCTTACTACCAGAGGCTGTGAGGCCAACAACAGAGAACAGATTTCTCTATCATGTTCTCCTCCACGTGAACTTTCCTGTAGTGTAAACATGGGTTCTGCTGAAAACAAGAGGCTGAGCTAGGCAGAGCAGTGGCCTAGCCCCTGTTTGCTTACATAGCTGTTGTTTTTCTTACATTTTGGTATATCCCCTTGAGTGTGTACCTGTGTTAGTGTGCACTTAGTGTTTAGGGGAAAGGGTAAAACAAGTCCTCTGAACTCCTGCTCCTGACTGGCAAAGTGATTTGTGAGTAAAATTCCTTGAGAATAAAGCTAACTGCAATGCTGACTGTTCGCTTGCTTATATAGGGTGTATGGCTCATGTGGGGCAGGCACTCGATACCCAAAACCCCCAGGTGGCTGCCTGACACCAATACCCTGGCAAAGCCCCCACATGAGGTAGCTGCCATTTAAAAATTCCCACAATGCTCTAGGGTGTTGGTCAGTCCCAAGGAATATTCTGCGCCCCTTTCTTTGTTGTCCTCCACTGCCTCCAGTTCAGCTCACAGCAGGGGAGGGGTGTGTGGGTGAACCGCGGTGAGCACTTTGCCGAGGGTCTCTGAACTCTTGAGCCAGCCCCGAGGCCACCGATTATAGCAGACGCCAGTGGCAGTGTGTGGGTTGTGCCTGGCTTTGGAAAGCTGCTGTGGTTCAGAGTAATTGTAAAGCAGAATGAATGAGATGTCCAAAGCCGTTCTTCTCTCATTCAGCAGAGCTGCTCTGCACTGCCTTGAGCTGCTGGGCGAGGTGTCAGGCACACAATTCATTCCAGCTGGTGTTAAGGGATAATGAATTCTCCCTCGGCTTAATGCACTGGGCATTCCAAGCAGGCCTTCCACACCAGCATGTGGTTCACTTGGTAATTAAGGAAATTGCACTGCCAAGATCAGAAGTTTAACAAAGATAGGAGGCAGCCCTAGCAGGCAGGCTGGACCCTTCCCTGCTGGGCTAAAAGTGGCCAGTTTTGCATGGCCGGAAACAAACCTAGGGAGGAACTGAATGGGGCTGCCATTCCGACAGGGTTGGCTGGGGGCAGGCAGGGCCATTTACATGCAGCCTCCCAGGGTTCCCACACAGCCTCTCATCAATGCCTTTGGATCTCCTCCTGGGGTCAGCTGCTATTGTTCGGCATACTGGGCACGAGAGCGTTGCCTTCTCCACCCTCACCCTCTTGCTCCCTAATGAAGTCCACCGCTCTAAATATAGGTCACTGTGGGCAATTAGGCGAGAGCCACTGTTTTTGAAAGCTACTCCACAGGCAGGAAGCCCAGTTTCCAAATGAGTTATCAGGTGATATGGTGTTTGGCCTGAGCCAGCCTGATTGACAGGAGGCCTGGGTGTTCGCAGATACATTATTTAAACATGTTGAGATATAAGAGATTTTCTGCACTAATTACTTCGAAGGCTGTATTAATCACAAGACACTTTAATACCCGATCAATACAGGCATTTGTCAACGACCTTGTAAATCACCTCCACTTTCATTCTGCAGCTCGGGGGTGGAGGGACCATTTGTGGTGGGGATGGAGGCAGGCCAGGCTCTACAGTTGCAGCTACTGCAACCCCCCCACCAATGATGGGCGGGGAAGGGAACAAGTCAGCTCAGACTAGGCGGGCCACAGGGTTCCTGCCATGCATTCATAGTCTGCCCCAACTTCAGGGTTCTGTAGTGGGACAAAGGCAAGAGGTGTGAAGAAGGATCCTGTTCTGCCAGTGAACTTGGCAGCTAATTAAAGTGGATTTGGTGCATCTTTTCTGGCAGGGCTTCTGTGCCTGACATGAGAAGTTTCACCCAAGATTGAGGTTCAGCATTGGAGGCTATTCTAATCACTTAGGGACTGGGGGCTGCAACTTTCCTTCCATCTGGGCCAGCTCCACCTGTTCCTTCCATGGTGACTGTTCAGTGTCAATGAGACAAAGGTTAGTTTCAACAGAATGAGCAAGACTTTTTCAAGCATGCATCATGAGCTGGACTTCATGTAGTCCTTGTCTGCCTCAGCTATTGGCTAATGTCTGATTGCCAAATGGGGTCATTTTGCAGAGGGCAATAACCGCAGAGCTGGACAGGACCTTTGAGCCCTTATTTCTCTGTCTTTCTGTAACACCTGCAAGGCCTTTGGGTCAGCGCTTTGTCCTCTGCTTATAGCCTTTGGAGGCCAGCTCCACCCTTCAGGGCCCCAAATGCCTCCCTCTCTGCTAGAGCTATGGTAGCTGCCATTGGGTGCTGTTGTCATCCATGAAGCCGCAGGAGAAGGCTGTGCCGTGCTCTTCCTCTGCTCTCCAGCTATTTCTCCTACACTGCTTTTTTATTATTTTATTTTATTTGTGGTCCCTGTCATTCTGCTGGGGCAAAGGGGTAAAGAGATCTGACACTAAGTGCGGGAAAATGCTGTATCTGGAATCTATCTTCCAGACGGCAAAAGAATAAAAATTCATGGCAGGACAGCGGCTGCTGACACGTTCCCAAAGACATATTGCAGGTAGCGTTATTTATTGTGGCATGGAGTTCATAGAAGTGCTACCTCAAAGCACCCGGAGACATCCTAAAAAGCCCATCTCCCATCAGGTGAGGCAGATTTATGGTGGCTGCTGGCGGAGGGGGTCAGGCAGTGCTGCAGCTGCTCTCAGAGAGCCAGTCTCCCTCTTGATTGGTTCAAAGGAGGGTTTCAGCTAGTAATGCTGACCATAAAATTGCTGCCTATGATAGGGAGGAGCAGCAGGTGGGGATGATGGAGGGGTAGGAGGAGGAGGAGGAGGTCTGCAGGCAGCCTCTTCTGCCTCTTAGGACTTGATTTGCCTGATATGCGGCAAGGCAAAGGTGCAAAACTGCCCACATGCTTTGTCTGTTGTCCCTGCTACACACCCAAAGTCCACTTTCAAACTATTGGCAATCAGTTCAAAAATGTTAGCACCCTCCCAGTCTTTCTTGGGAGGTGGTCTGGGTCTAAGGCATCACCCAGGGCCCAACTGTCCACCACAGAGACTCCTTCTTGCTTGCTGGAACAATGGACTGGACACAAAGGGCTTAGTTTTGAAGCATGTGACACTGGGTTGGCATGTGCTGAGGAATACTTGTCTTCTTAAATTTATCAGATGATTTGCTAGAGTACAGGGGTCTTAAAAGCTTGACCAATATGCTTCATTGCCCTTGCAACCCTCTTTCATTTGCTAAATAGGTCTTTCTTTGTAGTCTATTACTATGCCAATAAATGTAAACAAAACAAAACCCAGAAGCAACAACATTGAGAATATATCTAAGAAAGTGATTTTCCAGTTGGGTTTCCCCCACTCCTATGAGCTTATAGTGGCACACAGTTTGTCCTCAACCTCCCACCCCACCCCCCACCATTTTAGCCTTACTACAAACCTGTAAAGGTTAGGCTTAGTGGCAAACTGAACCTGAGTCTCCATCGTCTAAGTCCAACACAACCCACTTCACTAGCCTTCACCAATCAGATGCCCTGCAGAAGTTGTTCAACTACAACTCCAGCCACCATAGGGAGTTGTAGTCATTTCGAGAGTACCAGGTTGATAAAGGTGACTGTTAATAATGGGTGAATCTGTCAGTGTTGACCTATCTCAGTTTACCAGTTTTTCAATCTTAAATTCTGTTCTTCACATTAGATTGTTATTTTTTTTAAGTCCTCACAAAATTCACCAGCAGTTTAATGCAAATTTCTCCTCACATACACATCTTTGTTTTCACTTCCCCTAGTATACACTTTCTGCACTTCCCCCATATATAGTATAATGGATTTTGTACGTTATTTTCACCACCACATGCATTTTTATGCATACTTTAGCATAGTATATGCATTTGGGTACACATTCCTTGGCTGGAGAACCACATGGCAAAATTCAGAGTAGTGTAATTTCAAAGGCTAGCTATGTTTCTATTCACATATTGCTTAGGAAAGTGTGAATTAGGTAAGTTCACCTTTAAATGGGAATTGCATTTAGCAAAGAAAATGAAGGTACATTCTTTCACCTTTGGTGGACGTGCCCTAAGATTAAGGCTTTCTGGGAAATGATCTATAACGAATTGAAAAAGGTATTTAAATATACCTTCTTGAAGAAACCAGAGGCCTTTCTCTTGGGCATGGTCGGCCAGTTGGTGTCAAAAAAGGATAGAACTTTCTTTATGTATGCTACAACAGCAGCAAGAATACTTTTTGCAAAGTACTGGAAGACGCAAGATTTACCCACTCTGGAAGAATGGCAGATGAAGATGATTGACTGCATGGGATTGGCAGAAATGACTGGCAGAATCCGTGACCAGGGAGAAGAGTCGGCGGAAGAAGATTGGAAGAAATTCAAGGACTATCTACAGAAATATTGTAAAATTAATGAATGTTGAATGATGTCGGATAGAAATCAAGGGGTTTTTAGCTTTAATGCTTTGAGATAAGGATTTGCTGAATAAATAATTTGAATTGGAATACAAGAAGGGGAGGTATGAGGAGGTCAGGGAAATATGTCATTGAAAACTAGGTATTGTGAATTTTATGTGTTTTTAAACTTTTTTGCTTTTTTCTTTTTGTTTGTATAAAAATTGGAAATTTTAATAAATATCTTTAAAAAATAAATAAATAAATGGGAATTGCATTTAATTTCTCGCCCATCTTGGGTGGCTGTACACCGGACTTGACACCAGTTATGCATCACATAACTAATTGAAAACTGCAGAATCTTGGCGCAGAGGACCCTGCCCGGCTTGCAACTAGTCTTTGCAGCCAACTGTGTCTGATTCAGGTGTGTCTCATTACCTCGTCCCCATCCTCCAGTGAGGTCTAAGCAGCCACGAAGGCTGGCAACAGCCTGTGTTTTGAAGCCCTCAACAGGCAGAAGTCATGTTGCAATAGAGGCGGTGGTCATCTTTTGCATCAGCAGGTCTCTCAACTGAATGCCAAAAGCTTGCCAGCATTTCTCCTTGCAAAGTGGGACAGGTGTGGCTGAAGTGCCTGACCCAGGCATCTTGTCACCTTCCTTCTGCACACACACTGTGTCATGGAAGAATGACCTGAAGCTGGCACCACAAGCTGAAGTTGCCACCAGACGTCTTAAATGTTAGCAAGTTGGAGAGGGGCGGGGGAGCTATGTGCTTCCTCACAAACAGTGCGGCAAATGGTCACTGTGTCCTGGACATTCTGTGGTGGTGCCTTAGTGCACTGTTGTTGACCCCAGAGCTCTAGAGCTTGCCCTCATTGACAGAGAAGGGGAGGAAGCTAAGTGAATGTTTTCACAGCCTCCTTTTTTTCTGGGCCAACTGGAGGTTATCAAGGAGGCCAGAGGCTGCCTTCGAGCTTCATAAACCTCTTAGGTTATTCGGAGTCATGATTCTCTTATTCAACTGTCTGTGCTTTTCCTTGGGACGACTAATCCCTCAGCGTGACTGGTGGAAGCCGCAGTATTGATTTCTGTGTCTCTCTAAACCTCAGTTGTGTTCGACGCTTGTTAGACATCTGAAGGAATATCCAGTGGGCTCTGGGGGCAATTTGAGAGCAGAGCTCAATAGGCGGCACTTGAGAGGAGAAGTTTCTGTAAGGTTACTGGGCGAGCCAATAGAAAGGATTATAGTGGAGAGACAGACAGAGAGAATGGGAAGAAAAGCCCCAGCCCTCAGTAGAACTCTTGAAGGGTTTAGGCTATCCTGGCACTGTTGTCTCATTCCCCTTCCATTAATAAAAGAGCACCTTCATTTATCTGGCTCAGGGGATTTGAAGGTCTGCTTAAGGACATGTCATTGCCATCACCCAGGACACGAAGGTTTTTCTCAGATACTCCTGGCATGTTCACAGAGTTCTAGGATGTCTGGGAGCTACAATGGTACTTACTGGGACATGCATGTGTGGAGGGGTGGGGGGTGGCAGTGGTGGCGCAAAGACTGACTATGGGCTGCTCCGGTTTTGCCTTCCATATCAGGAACCATGCATAGAGGCTTGTTAACCCCTGGCATTGTGAGTTGTGAGATCTCAAGGGGGCAGCTGGTTAGAGCATGGTCTGATAATGCCAATGTTGTGGGTTTGATCCTATATGGGCCACCTGTAACAGTGGGTTGGACTACAATAGATGATTCAAACTCTACAATTCTATGATTCCGTGTGCCTTGGGACAAAAGAAGCAGTGAATGCCTCTAGGGAGATACACAGTTAAGGAAACAACTGTTATTGGGTTGTTTTTGTTTATATTTTGATTATGTATTTTGTGGTTTTATATTGTGATTTAATATTGTGAATTACCCTGATACCTATGGGTAAAGGGTGGTATACAAATGTAATAATAAAATAGTATTAGCAAAGGAAACAATTGCTCGCATTTGCGTTCCCTTATTTTATTTTGCACTTAAAATTGACCTAACTCAATGCCCTGTTGATTTTTTTTTTACCATGTCTATATTTGTATTATTCAGTTGTGTGAGTCACGCTACTGCTTCTCGTCATTGTGGAAAATGACGCACCCATCCACACCCATAGGCTTTGATATCACCTTAGAGTTAGAATCATATAACTGTCGAGTTGGTAAGGGATCACAAGGGTCATCTAGTCCAACCCACTGCAGTGCAGGAATCCTGCTTACCCAGCTGCCCCTGGGTGGGTTTGAACCACCAAACTTCTGCTTAACAGCCAGGTGCACTGACCCATTATGCCACTGGGAGAGGTTGATGGGTGGTTGCAGAGGGCAACTGTCTACCTTTTTGTCTTAAAAGTCCCACCTAAGTGGTGGTGGTGACTGAATCTAGTTGGATCTGGTCTTAGGATGTGCTGGAGACTTAAGGAGAAGCCACTTAGCTTTGACTATTTTGGATTTTGGGATGTGATCTTCCTGATGTTGCTGACACCTATCTGTGTGCCACCCAAAGTCAGAGCTGGCTCCTAGTACTCAGGTTATCTTGAGTCCCCAAGAGTCTCATAATGTCACGCTGGTAATCACTTGCTCAGCCTATATAATATACATAAATAAACAGATTTTTACAAGGCCAGCATGAGCCTGCTTTACAATTGGGGCTGTGTGCTCAGGATGAGGATTTTTCTCTCTTTCTTCCCGAAGCATTACAATAAGAGTTTGTCCTGCACTTGATGCCTCTCATGACTGCTCAAACTCTGGAAATTTTTATGGCTTTCTGGCCTTCAGGAGGATGTTGAGGATAGTAGCTGGGCTGGTTTGTATACATAAGTTCAAAGAGACTTTGCCATCCATTACATTTATCCTTGGGGTTTTCCTCTGACTCCCTGCTTCTGCCTCTCTTTCTCTGCATTTTTCTTTTGCTACAGATGAAATCAAAGACAAGGAGATTATATGATCTGCCAAATCCAGAATGTTTCTAGCAAAGATGGGACTTCCATCAGTTGCAATTAGCAATCCCATTATGTGCTCTTCTAATTAATGAGTGTTATTAATCAGCAAATAGGAAAGAGTTGTGGCGGATCTTGCAGCCTGACACTTTCCCTGTGGCTTCTGTGCATCCAAAAGGTAACAACTCCTGGGCCTCTTCAATAATGTGCACTAATCATGGCTCATGTTATTTCCCTGCCCTGATTTCACCTCACTTTCTGCCATTAATAATAGATCCCTTCCTCTTCTAGCTTTACAAATGCCCGCAGGCAGGGTTTCATGCTGCCTGTCAGATCAGTATCATGTTGAACTGGGCACCAGGTTGCAGCATTTTATTTATTTAAAATATTTTAAAGCCAATTTTTACAGCCACACTTTACAAAATGAGATACATATAAAGAAGGAGACACGGGTGGAGATATAGTGGTCACGTTAGAGAAGGGTACAAATTATTCTGAACTTGCTGTTCTGAAATACACAACTACTTTGGGTCTTAGGTAAATGCAGCAGTGAAGAGAATTTCAGGCCTGCCAAAGGCCTGTAGTGAAGGAGCAAGATGTATATCAGTTAGAAGTTCTAAATTAGGGGGACAGCCAGTGAGAAGCCCTTCCTCTTGTATATGTCAAGTTAATGGCAAGCTCTCAAGAAAGACCCCTGAAACAGATATTAGTTTGTTTGTCATCCATCTGTCTCGAGAAACAACGGAGAGTGCCTCTTAAGGCGAAGCCAAATTGCTGTGGCTGCAGGGACCAGTAACTCATAACTGCTGCCTCCAATGTTGTTGTTTTTCTGCGTTAGCAGCATCAGAGGTGGATTTGGGGCAGCACAACTAGTTTCCCCACACAAAGTGCTGAGCCAAGAGAACACTTTCCTGCCTCCTTCCCAAAGCCTAGTTATTGCTCACCCAGCTTTGGGAAGGAGGCAGGAGGGCTCTAGGACCCTGCCAGCACCTTGCTTACTCAGCTTTTGGGAAAGTAGTGTGAGGGCTGTGGGGGTGTCAATTTTTTGCCTCACACAGGGCACCATATTACCAAGGCCTGCCCCTTGCAGCACTGAAGTGATCTCTCCAGGAAGCAAGATTGGGCAGTGTATATGGAGGTCCTGGGCTGCCCAGATGAAAAGACCCCCCTCTTGGCCTTGCAGATGTCATCCAAATAAAATCAGAGCAATACATTTGGCACCAGCTTGGCTGCAGGAGTTGCCGGAAGGAGGATACAAGATTTATGTAGGGTTTATTCCTTAAGCCCAGAGCTTTCCAAACTTTTCATGTTGGTGACACACTTTTTAGACATGCATCATTTCATGACACAGTAATTCAGTTTTGCTAGCAAACCAAAAGTTAATCTAATACCTTTCCAGCCCTGGGAGGAACATGGGGAGCATTCACGTTGCACACCTACACACTGCAGCCAACACGCTAACATGTCACGACACACAGTTTGGAAAGCTCTGCCTTAGCCTTTTCTTTTCCCAAAGATGTCCTACAAGGCAGTGGGTACAGATTTTTCCTCTACAGCATGTACAGTTGCTGCCTTCTTGATTGTTGGACCCACTATTGGTCTAGTACGCTCAATCCACCAGAGCTGATCTTCACATGCAGGAGAAATTCCTAACTCATCAAGGATTTGAGACATACTGGCTATCCTCACCTGGTTTGGCAGGCCAGTCACAAGTCAAACCTGAGTACAGGTTAGGGACCAAAGCTGTATAAACTACTACAGGAGAACAATGTGTCCCTCACCAGAGGTACTACCCCTCCGCTAACAAACACCCCATACACCCCAGATATTAGTTTATGGGCAGGATTATATGGATGATGGTACTACTTTAGATAGCTGGATTCCTGGTCAGGACTTTCAATTGAGCACAGAAACTTACTGGTAATCAATGCAATTTTCATGAATAGGAGCCAACTTCTGGGGGCAGAGAGGTATTTGCTCCGCCCCCCAAAAAATTGAGGGGGCAAGGCCCCCAAAGTTGATGGGCATCGCCATTCAAATTGTGTGCATGCACTGCATCATGTGATCGATTAAACAGGGCAGGGCTTACCTCCCCCCATCTTTTATTCAAGTCCCCCCCCCATTTTCATGTAACTATATCCATAACCAGTTTCACATCACTATCCAGACTGGCTGACTTCTCAACCCATAGAACCACTGTCTTTTCCATATTAAGTTTCAGTGTTTTCTTCCATATTTATCTCAGCAGTGCATTCAGACAGCTCTTCAAGAGTTCCACAGCCTCCCCTGGGATTCTTAGGTGGAAAAGAAAGGTAGAGATGTGTGCCATCTGCCTATTGATGACACTGAAGCCCAATCCGATGGATGAGTTCTCCTAGGAGCTTCATATAGATGTTGAAGAATAGGAGGAATAAGATGGACCCTGTGGCACTCCACAAACCAGAGGCAACAGGGCAGGGTACTGAACTATGTTTTGGTACTGAATTTAAAGAAGGGACTAGAGACATAATAATACTATGCCTCCTAAGCCCAGGCTTGACAGTTCAGACAGAAAGATGGTCATCAATGGTGTCAAATGCCACTGAGAGATGCAGTAAGTAAAATCAAGGTGGTTGCATTCCCACTATCCAGTTCCCTGTTCAAGACATCTATCAAGATGACCAAAGCTAGTCTGGAATTTAGCTTGGAATTCAGGCAGGAATGGAACATAACACTCCCATTTTCTTAGTATAACAGAATTAAGATGGAAAAGGGAGGACCCTTAAGCCCTAAGCAGAATTTATGTTGGAAAAGAGCCTTTCGGGTGGGGGCTCCTTCTTAGACACTTGTACATAAAAACAAGGCAAGAGGAACATCTCCAGGCTCTGGAAGAGGCCTTATGCAGGAGTACCACAAAGACTGCTTCTCGTTTCCTTTGTCCTCTCAAGATGTAGCATGGCAGGATACATTGGAAAATACACTGCTGGTCGATCAGGCACTCTATCTCAGCCAGGATCAAGAGGCAGCACTAGCTCCTCACGTAAAAAAATTAGTGGGATTTGCTGCTGCCACAACATAAATTCTCTTCTACTTGTGACCCCAGAAACCAGGATACAGACATCCAACAAATGAGAAGCCAATGGGTTTCTAGTGTGGGGAGGGCTGGATCACAATCTACACTCTACTGAGGCCAAACAAGCCGTGTCACCAAAGAGCCAAGCCTGGGGAGAAGCATCCCCAAGATGAAAGGTGGGTGCCTGGGTATGTCCTCCCCCTCTCCCCCATTAGCAGCTGGGGCTGTAGCAAGTGAGTGTAATAGGCTAACACTCTACAGCACGAATCAAAATCACACATTTGATTTGTTCACTTTGATGGCAGCGCATTCAGTCATACTCAGTTATCTTGCCAAGACTCTGATCTCCTTTAGCCAAAGGGCCCTTTAAATATCCCATTTCAAATAGGAAGGAAAAAGCGGTCTAAGGCAGCACCTCTCTTCTTTCGGCCTTATTAAGGCTCTGCTCTCTGAATTTCTATCACTCCCCTCCCCCCAGTCTTTCTGAAGGAGTTGGGTTGATTCCATACTTTTGGGACTTGGTGACATTAATGTATCTGTTTTATGTAACATGGAGTCATTATTATCTTCAGAATCCTAGATCATAAAAAAGGTATAACAAGAGGCGAGGAGGGCCCTCCCCCCTTGAAGATAATAGCAGTCCTGCTGAGGAAGAGAAGGGCAAAGGTCAAAGAGCTGCTTTCTGATTGGCTGTTCCTACTCTGCATTGACATTTCTGCAGTTTCATCGGAAATTCTAAACAATCCATGTGAAAACCGAGTGTTCTTTTCAGAATCTCTCTCTCTACACACACACACGCACGCACGCACCCCCAATAAGCCCTTAAAGTGTAATCTTGGTTCTTGGGACCTTTCTTTGTGCCTACACACTTACGCCCACCCCATGGAGAGCCCATGACTGAGCCAAATTATGGGAGCCTTCAGATGCAGATGCGGGGAGGGGCTCCTCTCCTAAGTAGCAAAGCTTAGCTCACTTTTAGAGCACCCAAAGGAGAGATTTGGCTCAGAAATTGGAAAACAGCCCTAAAAAAAATTTCTTACCAGAAAAATATAGCAAATGAAATGTAGCAATTTATCATTTTCTAGTTCTTTAGCTCTATTTATATTCCCAGCAGCTGGATAGTGGCTGGGAACACCCAAATCAATTGACTTGCTAGGCATTTAAATCCCCTTTTATCTCTCAGTTTTTCTGTCAGTAGGAGGGACAGAGCTTCAGTCTTTCCTATCTAAGTAAAACAAATGAGGAGGAAGATAGAAGGAGAACTGCAATACTCATCTATCTTTATTGGACTCCTGCCCGTCCTGCATTAAATTTATAAGAAGTTCTAAGCAATGAAGTAAACGAGATAATAATTTAAAACCATATTATAAATAAAATAATGTTTTAGGAATAAACAACAAATCTTTCCCTGACTAAAATAAAAATATATAATCAGACAGATTTTATACAGTGCTTTCCTCTTAAGTGCTCAAAGTGTCGCAATAATCCTTACAACAGGCTTGTAAGGGAGGCCTATATGTTTATTCCTATAGTATGGAAGCTTTGGAGAAACCCAGTTATTGTTTATTACATTTTTTAACTGACTTCAGTGATCTTAGGGTGGTAGTTGGCTCCCACCACATAATATTACCCTCACAACAACCTGGTGAAGTAGATTAGGCTAAGATGTGGTGAGTGACTCAGGATCAACTCAGCAAGCTTCCTGGCTGAGTGACAGATTTGAAGCTTACCAACAGTCTGAGTTGTTTCACTTTATAAGGGAATGTCTGGATCTTGTGAGAAATCCTTAGGAAATAACAGTGTGAATTGGGATGGTTAGGTGGGGTGGGAGGAAGACTCAGGGCCCAAACTGCACAGTAAAGTTGCAATCCAGTGCACACTTGGGAGCAAGTCTCATTGTTCTCATTACTCATTCCAAGTACTGTAAACACAGATTGGCTCAGACTGCAGGCCTAGTAGACAAAGTAAGCTTTAAAAATCTCTCCGAGATATACCCAGATTAAAGCTATTGTAAGGTTACACGTCCCTCACTAAATTAATTCCTAGCTAGAAGGGCAATTTCATATCTCTTTTTCCTCAAATTTTGAAAGATGGGGCCTGGTATTAGTAGGCATTCATTTATTTCTCCACTGTCCATTGGGCTCTCTCTTATTTAGGTACTGCAAATTACCACACTTTTTTTAATTAAAAAAATCCCTAAATATTTCAGAAAACTACACACACACACACACACACACACACAATGCCTTTGGCCAGACACAACTCTGTACACACCAACTGCAGAAACCATGGAGGAAGGATAGAAGAGACTGTTTGGCTCAAAGCAAGGAGAAGTAGTAGGAATAAGGCAGAAGCCATTTCTTTCTTTCCTTGTTATTAAAGATACAGATTTGCTGCTCTTTACCTTTATCAAAGGAATAAAATAACTGCAGCCATGTTATCTGTGTCAGGCTGTTGTAAAAGGCTGCTGGGATTTGAGGAATTCAAGCAAGGGAGGGGTAAATCAAACTAACAAGGCCCAGGTAAGTGGGCCACCTCTTATCTGAAACAGACATACCAGGGAGCCAATGAGAAGGAGGGTTGAAGGAGAAGAGCCAGTAGAGGCTCCCTCCCCCTTCAAGGTCCAAGAGCTGCTCTCTGAGGAGGGAGAAGTTCTCTGTCATCCTGAGGCAATTCTCTTGGTGGGGCAGGCTGGGGAGCCAGCCATCTTGGCTCCAGCCTGGCTCCAACTTCTAGGCTGCTTGGCTTAACACAGAATAGTGGCACCCGCCATAGTACGCATTAACCCTTCCTCCTCCTCGAGTCCCTCCCTCAGGCTGCTTAAGCAGATGGGAAATATGGCCGCTCTCTCACATCACCCCACACCAACTTGGTAATTATTCCGTTCAGTTCTGAGGAAACAGGACTTGTGGGGTTTGTTATTCCTGATTAATGACTCTTGGTGCCTTGTTCCATGAAGGGACTCTGCCCCCTGAAGGACACCCTGTAAAGGCCTCAAGGGACCAAAGCAAGGATAGGCAGCTGTTTGGCTATTCTGGAACCTTCCATCAGCAACAATAGCAGCAGGATGAGGAGGCGGCTGGCCACTCTCAGCTTCCAGCTAGGCCCCACAATGTGCCAGGCCTATAGGAAGCTGGGTGAGCAAGTGGGTGCTGAAGCCTACAAGTGGTAAGTAGTGGAGGAGGAAGGGGTGCCTATTTAGCACCATGAAGCATTTGGTTTCACATTTATAGGAATTGAGGACCCCATCAAATTGGCACCCCATTGATACTCCTTTCAGCACTGCTCCCCCTTTCCTGCCCTCGTATTAAGGCACTGTACAGATATTAAGAAAACAGCCTAGACCATATTCTCAGGTTTATAATATAATAGACAATTAAAAGGGGATAGGGAGGGAACAGGAAAACAATCCAAATTCCCTTTCCCGTGTTCCCTTAAAGCCAGATGAGAGAAGTGTAGATGGTCTAGTTATCAAGGAAACTGAGGAGCCAACCACTGAATTTGGGTTTGGGCTTCTTGTTTGCTTGTCATATTTATATATATATTTTAATCTGCCATTGGTGACGCTTGCAGCAAATTTAGCTGAGCAAATTATGTAGCTGAGGGAGGTGACTTTTGCACTTCAATTCTCTACTTAAACAAAAAAGGAAGTGAAAATTTAAAATGTTCAGAATAATATTCATTGGAAATTCCTGCATTTTGAGCAAAAGCACTAGTTTTGGTCTCAAAGCATGTTGATGGTTTCTAGAAAGTTGTACTGAAACTTCTCTATCGAAACAGTATTTGGCCATTCAGATAGGAGCAGTTGTCATATTAGCGTCCAACAGTATGCAGATATTTGCAGTCAAAACACCCTATGAGCAAACAAGTGCTGGCCCTTCTTAAATACTGTAAGTACAGTTGGGGGGCTGTGGCACCAAGCTGCAGCAGTTCTTGGCCTCAGGTCTCTAAAACCTTGAAACACTTTGGCTTTCCCGCAAGTGGCTGGCAATGACATTGGGAATGCCATGAACATAGTAGGGAGATGAGCCTCTCAGATACCCACCTTGGATTTAGCTAGTTGATGTATCCTATGCACACTTCCATTTGTCCTGCCACACTTCCACTTCCACTTGTACCGATTCAGCGGTAAAGAGCAGGCTTTCCTGGGGAAAGCAATGGGCCAACCAAAACTGATTGGACCCATGCCTAGAAGGCGCAGGTCAAGTAGAAAACCCTTCGGACCCATGCTTTCTAGGCCTGGGGCAAGTGGAAGTGTGGTTGAGCCCTGAGCCATGACAGGCTTCAGTCCAAAGACTGTTCTCAGATTGGATTGAATGCTATGACTAAGGGCATTTGTGCCATGGCTGTTTCCATACTGTCTGGGATTGCCAGGCTTGCTCCTTGAAGTGCTATTTTAAAAAGGGGGTACTACCATTGCAAAGTGTCTGCAGCAGAATCTTAACAAGATTGTTTCACTTTTAAGAGGAGGGAAAAAATACATTTTTGTACTTTTATTGATTTTCAATATTGTACAAAGGCAAGCCGTGTAAAGCAATAACACAGAAGAAGATACAGCCATTGAAAAACAATTACAGATCAAATGCCCAGTTCCTTTAATCAGACTGTAGAACCAACTGCTTTTGCTGGGTCAGGGAATATAAATGATACAGCCAAATGGAAGAAAAGCCAGGAGTTTAAAATCACCATGTTATCCCAAGGGGCTGTGGTGCATTCTTCATCACCACTACCCTCCCCCTATCGGATTTGCAGTTGGCTTGAATCTGCTGCATTCTTATTTTATACTTAGTTCAGACATCACAGAATGAGCAAGGGGTGGAGGCGAAGCAGTTAGCCAGATTCCCAGGTTTTGTGGAGTGTGTGTTGGGGGAGCAGTTTTAGCCAAGATGAACTTGCTACTTTTCAAACTTTTTGTATCTTTCGCAAAAGGGGGTGTCACTGTTTTGAAAGGATTTCAAGTTTGAGCAGGAAACAAGTTAAGTGTTGTACAGATGCCACTTATTAAAACAAACAAACAAACAGTTGTACGATTGTACATTTACTAATACATTATGAATTATCATCATCATAAAAAATTAGCAGTAAACTACTATTATGTAAATAAATGAACAACACATTTATCCTAGCTTTTTATAACACTTGGGTGATGTCCTTAGCAATCTAATTTGCTCTTCCACAATGTTTCCTGGAGTTATTGCAAGATTGGGTTTCTTTAGTGCAGAGCAAATTCAGAAGGACCCTATCACTTGTGGCACTCACTTTGCCAGTGGTCTTTTTGCACACTTTTAAGAAACTTCATTCTGAAATATTTGGCATTATTCGAGTTATGACCACAGGCTCTGTATTTCATAATGTGCATCCAAAAAGCTACGGTATTTTAAAAAGTAGATTAGCTGACCTAGTGAGTTATGGCAGACAAATGTGTCTCTCAGTGCTGGATTGCTCCAATTACAGAACAACGTGGAGGAGGTCCTTCCTTACCATACCTAGGCCTAATGGGAGATGTGAGTAGTTGGAGGACTCTCCCTCCCTCCAGTGGCCACTCTTCTGCACTGAGAATTCATGAGTGGAACAGTCTTTGTACTGCTTGGCGGGGTGTATGTGTGTGTCTGGCCTCAAGGGTCATTCAAAGAGCATGGGCTGTTTCATTTGCATTGCCCTCCTTTTGTATATTTATAATGTGTTCTATTTTGTCAGAAGTATTTATTCTGAATTTTTGCTCTTAACTATACTGTACAAACAAATTCAAAGGGGCAAATATAGGGACAGAGTTTATTCTTGTGTTGCACTTTCCTGAGACTTTAATGCAGCTGCCAGTTTCACATTACATTTGGGCTGCAGGGCTGTAATATGAACATTTTGGCAGACCCCTGAGTTGACTGTTGAGCATAGTGTGTGTGTGTGTGTGTGTGTGTGTTGTTGTTGTTGTTGTTGTTGTTGTGTGTTAAGCGGTGGTGGGGAAATTTGCTATCACTCATAGGCACTACATTTGTCCTTAGGCAATCTGAGATGGTGCTGGCATTTTTCAGTGATGCCACGGTGATTTCTAGCAAAAAGGAGACCACCAGCTTTGCCATTAGAAACAAAAGCCTAATGAAAGGCAAAGCAGGCGTACCACAGAGCCTTTGGCGATTAGCTGTAATTCTTGGCAGGGAATGACATGCTCTTCCTCTTGAATTAGCACAGGGCATGGAATTGGGCATGGTGCTAATTGTGATTAGACACAAACAGGCTCCTCAGTATGTGGGCATGCAGCAAGACAAAGGCAGATGCCGTGGCTTTTCAGTGTGGCCTCCTAGACAGTCTCACATACAGGACAGCTGGAAGGATGAAGAGGGGTTGGCTGCTTGTCAGTTTGCAAAGAGTTATCCTAGGAGTTGAGTACCAGTGGGGTTCTTCTGTGGCCATGCTGTCCCCTCCCTTTCTTGCCATTCATAGGATGTTGCTGGTACCCACACACTCTGTGGTCTGCATCTATCTATTCATCATGTCTTCTCTGCTGAGGGTTTTGCTTCCCTCTGCTGCAGTGTTGGTTCTCATTGTGTAGGTTGCATTTAGTTCTAGTTAGATTACTGTTGTGCTGTGTTTTAAAATCTGGTTGTAAGCTGCCTTGTGAAGATTCTGTTTCGCAAGGTGGAGTACAAATGTTTAGAATATTTTAAGATGGCTAAATATTTCCATGACACTCATCTTGGGCCTGCACACAGCTGAGTTATCCTGAAGGAACTGGATTGGGTTTAAGGATGTGGTCAGGGTTTGCTGTTTAAGTTGTCCCATCCTCTGAGAACAGCAAAAAATAAAATCAAAAACAACAACTATATTGTGTGAATTGTGCATTCAGTGTAAAGGTAGTTCTGGATTCTTGTGCCTGGGGGTGGAATTATCATTATGGAGAGATGTGAGCTGAAATTGCAAAATGGATACACAAAAAATAGATTACTTCAAGCCTTGTAATGTGAAGCAAGGGAAATGGACATGGATAGCGAGGCTATTGCCAGTTTTTCAAGATTTTCTTCCACACGCCTTACTGCAGCATGCAAAGCTAAAACAAGGAAATGTTTGACTCTTAAAAGTTGTGCATATTTTATTGGACTAGCCCACCATAGAGTACATCAGTTGTATGTTGCAGATGCCTTTTGCTGGCACAGAGCCCAGGTGCTTCTCTGCAGCTTCTATTGCTTATGTTTTTGTTGAAGACTTGTTCAATCCTCCTTGGTGCTTTTTGGAAAGTCCCAGCTTCTCTTAGCTTCCAATTGTAAATAAACACATTTTCTAGCCTCTCTGGGGCCATGGTAACTTTCAATATAACATAAAGAAATAATTTAATTTCTTAAAACCACCATGTGATTTTATAGGCCAGGCTCATAACTCTAGTATGCTTGTGGTATAAGGATCAGAAGCATACAAGGATGTCTTTGTAGCTGCTGTACTGCATACAAATATATGGAGCAGGTTGAAGGAGGCTCTGTTTCTAGCATCAGGTAGACACATCCCAGCTCTCCTTACAGCCTATCACAGGGTGAACCTGCATGTTTGGTGTAAGTGATAGCCAACATGGACTCAAATCATAGACTTATAATTTCCCAGGTTCTCTTGGGAAACTGATGGGATGGGATACAATAATTTGTAATTAAACATTGGTCAGCTGATGATACGATGTCAGTTTTGCACAGAGTACCAAAGGCTATGTCACAACCAGAACCCTATTAATATGTTACCAGGGGCGTCTTACTCATAGAGGCTAGTGGTGCAGGGCGCCATGGCGCCAAGTTCTGGAAGGCGCCAGGGAAGAGGCAGAGGCTGGATGTGGTGCCTCCCGGCATCAGCTCGCTGCCCTCGCCCACCTCTGCCATGCCGCACCCGGAGCCTCCGTCTGTCATGGCCACCGCGGCACGAAGCTGCCAGCTGAGCTGGGAGGCACTGTGTCCAGCCTCCACCTCTTCTCCGCCAGAGGAGCCGCCCTCCAGCCGCTGCCCACCTCCTCCAGCCCTGCCGGCAGCGCCGTCCTCCCTAAAAAAAGGTGGACAACTCTGGGAAACTGGGGCGGGAAGGAGCTTTGCACCATGGTGCCAGATATGCTTAAGGCGGCCCTGTATGTTACAATAAACATTAATAGAAAGAGGGGCAAGAATGTGGCTGCTCCCCTTGCTTCACTCCTGTATGCATTTGGCACCGTGTAGTTATGTCTGTTCAGTCATGAACCTTGAAAAAGTCAGTGTTCCTGATCACACATGCAGTTTGTATGTGCACCATCTCTTTCAGCTATTAGGGGCATGTTTAAGAGGTGGAATTGAGGAAGACAGTGGGTGCAATCCTGTTTCTCCTCTTGTGTGTTCATCATAACATGGGAAGATAGCTTCCGACTTATCAGGGACAGCTGGGTCTGAAAGCCTCATAACTGCTGTGGGGTGGAGCCTGGAGGAGAGATTTTTGCTCATTCTGCAACCTACATTTTTTTGTTTTATAAGGCTGCAGATGGGCCTCTTGTGGGATCATCTTGTGTCTGAATGGAGAGATCAAGGGAGCAAAGGAGTGAATGGAAAATCCACTCCCTGTGGGTGCAGATTGACTTAACAGGGAGACATGTTGCAGCCTTGAAGAAGCAGATTGGAATATTGGCAACAGAAGCTTCCATAACAGTTGCTCTTTGCCAGCATTTTTGCAACATGAAGATTCCAGAGCTCCTCTTCTTGGCTGCCTTTCCCATTTCATGGGGAAGAAGGACAAGTGGCTGGATGAGGGAGAAAGAGATAGAAGAGCCAGAGGTGGGTAGCCTAGTAGCAAAGAGAGCAGAAAATGTGTGACTTTGCTGAAGGAAGAGTGAAAAGTGACTTGGCATATAAAGAGGGGGAACTTGTTCCATCCATATACAGTAGAGCATCATGATGAGGAAGTTTAACAGACTGAAAGCAGAGGAGCTTTTGAGTGGAAAGGATAAGGAACAGAAAGGTGTGGGTTCATAACTGGAAGGACTGAAACTGATCCAGAAACTAGTCTTTAGCAGGGGTCTGAGGTGCATTGAGATTTATTCTCTCCTTCCTCAAGGTGGCAATTTTCCCTTCCTCCATGCAGGTCAGTGAAAAGAATGCCATTCCACTGACTTTTAGGGAAATGGGAAAGGACCTGATTTCCCCGGTCAAGCAGGCTCCCCATTAGTGAAGCTACTGTCCCTTCCTGCTTCAGCTTTGTCTTTCAGTCATGTCTTCATGCTACTTCCTGCCTCTTTCCTATACCAATTTTTTGTTGCCTTGCCTTGATAACTGCATCAAAAATCCAGGGTTAGCTGCACACATAGGAGCCAACTCCTAGGAGCTGATGTCCCTTTGCCCCCCTCCCCCATAAAATATTTGAAGGGGCCAGGTTCCCCATCAAAGGTGATGGGCATTTCCATTCAAATAGTGTGGGTGCACGTCATCAGGCGATTGATTATGTGGGGCAGGGCTTACCCCCCTCTACATATTTTATTCAAGTTGGCACCCCTGGCTGCACATACCCCTTGTAGTTTTATTTGGAAAACTATAAGGGATTGATAGCTTTAAGCTGATGAAGCAGGTGATAGGTAGCCAGCACAGAGAAAAGTAACAGGATCATAATGAGATACAAGGGGGGAAATGCAAATAATACTTATAAAACATTTAAATTTTTCTAATCACTGTAAAAATATTAAATAATTAGAAGGTGAAAGCAATTACTGGATCAGCTGCTCTGTCACTGGCTGATAAATAGGATCTTGCTGATCTACCCCTTGCCATGATGTTCTTCTTGAGAGGCAACTCCCTAACCGTCCTTGGTTTCCTGGCTGGTGGCAGACATTAGAGTGCACCTCTCTTCAGCTTTATAGCCCCAAGGCATAAGAACATAGGAGGAACCCTGCTAGACTGGGCCAAAGTGCTATCAAGTCAAGCATCCTTCTTCATACTGGCCAACCAGATACCTGTGGGAAGCCTGCAAGCAGAACCTGAGGTTATCAGCGGTCTCCCCATCTGTGATTCCCAGCAACTGATATTCAGAGGAATACTGTAGTAACTGACAACTGGAAGTAATAATCCACTGCCAATTGCTATGCCAGTACACAGTCTTTGGGTCTTCTTAAACCCCTGAATCACTGTTAACATCTTTAACATTTTGATGTTAAAATATTTTACTTGGCTCATTGTGGACTTTATAGTGCATGCACACTATAAAATATTTTACTTGGCTCATTGTGGACTTTATAGTGCATGCACATGTTTATAGTGCATGCACACTTCTGTCTCTTGTGATAATCTAGCTGTTATTTGCATTTGGAGGATCTGCTTAATTTTGAATAAAAAATATTGAATTTCCATATAGCCAGATGTATTATACCTGTTATATACATGGATAACTTTGCTGCAGTGCACATAATATGAACGGAAGGGAGATTTAAAAAGAAACTACTGGAAAGGATTACAAATTAAGTAGTTATGTGTTCAAAATCAGAAAAAAGAAAAGCTGTTTTTGTAAAATTGATGAAGAATCTTGTGACACCTTGAAAACTAGCAAGTTTGGTTTCAGGCTTAGGTATCTCTTCCTATTCCATCTAGAGAAATATGAATATCATGATCTTAGATTGGGTGTTATTATTTAATATGCTTAGTTTTTCTATGCCCTGCCTTTAGTTGGATATATTATTAAATTGTGATTCTTGAAAACTAATAAAAATAAACTTTAAAAACCTAACAAATTATATTATTATACTATAACAAAAATACTTTTTGTTGATTTTCCTGCTAAAGCTACAGGCTACGTCTACCCATCTGGAAGCTATTTTTGTTAATATTAATACCTCTCAGCAGTGCTTTTTTCTGGGGGTACGCAGGGGTATGCATACCCCTAAACATTTTGTGAATCAAAGTTTGGCCTCATTGAGGGGCAGTATTTCAATATGAGTAGGAAAATGAGAGTACCCCTAAACATTTTTTTAGGAAGCAAAAAAGCACTGCCTCTTGGGCAGATGCTGGAAAAACCAAATAAAGAAAAACAGAAAGACTAAAGAAAACCACCCAAGTGAAGGTCAAGGAGTATTCAGGGTGGAAGATGACCGACACTAGCACCAAGGGATATCAGGGTAATGCTAATTCATGGCAAATTCCAATTATTCAGAATAATGTCACTGATCTCCTTTTTATTTGTACAGGTGATGAAAGGGAAGAACTTCCACCACCTTCAATAAGGGGTAAGAATAGTTCCTCTCCTCAACTGAGCAGTGCCATGCTGTTGCCACAGCTTTGTCTCAATGGCTTGTTGAGGTAAGATTTATGTACACTAACTGTAATCCTGTGCATATATACTTGAAAGTAAGTCTCACTGAGATCATTTGGCCTTACAAGTAAGGGTGCAAAAGACTGCTGCCTAAGCATTCTAAAAAACCTATTTTGGATTGCTACCTTCATAAATGTATTGACTTGCACAGGAGGAACATCTATGTGGTTTTCAAGCACAGGTTTCTTTGGCCTCTGGAATGTTCATGGTGCTAAGCAAAGGCAAAATGTGTAGCCTTCTTAGAAGACAGAGTAATTTCTGAAACAAACATCTGGTAGCTTTTGAATCCTGGACTCCTAGATACAGTTTCAGTTTCAGAAGCATTCAGTGCTGTTAAACAGAAGGGCTTAAAGCCATCTATGTTGGGTGTGCAGGGTGAATGGAGCAAAAATGGGATTGCTTCAAAGCTGAATAGCAGATCACAAAAATCCCATTTAGATTAGATTAGTTCAGAAATTGTGGGAAATGGTACATAGAAGATGCTAGTTTGAAACAAAGGAAATCAAACTATTGTTGATGAAGGGAACAAACCTCTTTTTTAAATGATTATAGGACAAATTACAGTTGACAGTTTTTGAAAATAATGTTTGTTTTTAGAATGTGGTGAGTAGGAGCACAAGCGTTCTTAAGACTATTCCCTTCCAAGTCACAAGATTTATGCCAACCATCACAACTTCAAACTTGTCTGGGTTCAACTCCAAGTATCTTGCATCTGATATCCACCATAACCAAACTGGGGAGGCAACAGTACTGCATAGCCTGAGTGAGATGAAAAACATGTAGCACTTGATGTGATTACATAAATAAGTGACACTGCACTCCAGAATTTCTCCAAGGTTTCATCTAGTCCCTTGTGTGGTGAGAGCCAGTGTGGTGTAGTGGTTAGGAGCGGTAGACTGATAATCTGGGGAACCGGGTTCGTGTCTCCGCTCCTCCACATGCAGCTGCTGGGTGACCTTGGGCTAGTCACACTTCTCTGAAGTCTCTCAGCCCCACTCACCTCACAGAGTGTTTGTTGTGGGGGAGGAAGGGAAAGGAGAATGTTAGCCACTTTGAGACTCCTTCAGGTAGTGATAAAGCGGGATATCAAATCCAAAACTCTTCTTCTTCTTCTTGTATGGAACAGGGTGGGGGGACCAGGTAGAAACACTTGGATGGGAATGGGAGGAGATGAACAGTTATTCAACATAATCCTATTTGATTTTCCTGACAGAAATGTGTGGTAGTTTGCTAGAATAGCTCCTCCAACTCATACTAGTTCCCCCAGACAAATTACAAACACATCGTGATCTAACAGGATCAACAGGATGCAATTGCCCTTTCAGATTTCAAAATGAAGATCATTAACTGTGATTACTAATGGCAGAAGAATGTTGAAAACCAGATGGGCAAACATTTCAAACTCTCCTAACCAATGCAAATAATTGTCTCATCCAGTCATAAATATTCAGATTTTCATGAAACCAAATTCAACTGCGTGATACGTCAAGGTAATGAAAGACAGAAGAAAAAGCAAATAAAAAGATGTGGCTTTTGGTGTGATAAATGCACATCCAACAACACTCAGTGAATCCATACCAATGTCCATACTGCAGTTGAGATAAATGAGATGCAGTCTCGGCTTTGGTGCATATTTAATGTCATTCTTTTCACAACTATGCTATAAAGAGATCATTTTAGAGGGATCATTTATAAATTTTGTGTTGACCAATTGTGGAAAGTAGATTTATCTAACAGTGCATACTCTCTGTTTCTGTCAAGTCATATATTCCTATACCAGCTGACTTCTGGCCATCGATGATGGACTATGCAGGTCACCTTAAGCAGCAATTGGTGGAAATACAGGATACCAATTTAACAAATAAATAAGTAAATATGTTTGATCTTATTCTGTGAAAAAATGGCATTACAATTCAGCTGAAGTCAAGCACTTCTAAGTTTAATTGACTTTAATGAGAGATATAAGTTCTCACATTGAAATGAACAGAAAAGTGCTTAACTTTTGCACATTTATAATTAGTGTGTTGGCTGTGTCCGTTCCTGGAGATGTCTGATCTGGGGACAGTGATATCTGTTTTAATTACACATCATATATATCACTATAGTGCATAGCTGTCAACGTTTCCCTATTTTTAAGGGAAATTCCCTTATTCCAAATAGGATTCCTCGCAAGAAAAGGGAAAAGTTGACAGCTATGCTATAGTGTGCTGTATGTGGGGCTGCCTTTGGAAAGGGTTCAGAAACTTTAGTGGGTCCAAGATGCTATGACTTCATTGCTGATTAGAGCCAGTTACAAGGAGAACAAAAACTCCTTGTTACAACAGTTCCACTGGCAAATGGTCTGTTTCTGGCACAGTTAGAAGTGCTGGTTATGACCTACAAACCCCTATACAGCTTGGGTCCATGTTATCTGAAGGACTGTTTCTCCCTATATGAGCTTGCCTAAGCTTTAAGATTTTCTGAGCTTTTTCTTGGTCCCGCCACCTTCATGGGCACATTTGGTGAGGATACAAGAGAGGACCTTTTCAATGGCTGCTCCTAAACTGTGGAACTCACTTCCATGGGAGATTAGGCTGGCCACCTCTCTGCTTTCCTGTTGCCGGCCGGTAAAGACTTTTTTGTTTAGAGAGGACTTTTTCTACTAACTGGCTGTTGTGGCAGGGTGTTGTATGGTTTTGTTTATTTGTTTTTTGCTGTTACATTTTAAAATGTTTTTAAGTGTTTGGATTCACTGCTGTTTTAATAGACTAACTTGGTAAAAAAAAAATTATATTGATTAGTGTGGTTTTCGTTGTATTTGTTTATATTCATGTTGTGAACCACCTTGGGTCCTGTACTAGGGGGAAGGTGGGACATAAAACAAATGAACAAACTTGGGCTTGACTTCCAACACTGCAAAGGTCTCTTTTGGATATTGTTGTCATGCTTTGTCTGCTCCACCTGTTCTGAGAGCTTGTTTGTTTTCATTATAGCTATTGGAAGTACAGTGGTACCTCGGGTTACGAACTTAATTTGTTCTGGAGGTCCATTCTTAACCTGAAACTGTTCTTAACATGAGGTGCGCTTTTGCTAATGGGGGCCTCCTGCTGCCGCCGCGCCACCGCCATGCGATTTCTGTTCTCATACTGGGGCAAAGTTCGTAACCCAAGGTAACTACTTCCAGGTTAGCAGAGTTTGTAACCCAAAGCGTTTGTAACCCGAGGTACCACTGTACAACCTTCTCTTCCAGTCTTTTTAAAAAATCAGGAAAGCAAAAATCTCAATGCAGAAGAGGCTAACAAAGGAACAAAGTACCGGTAGCTGTGAGTCTGCCTCTGACACATTAGAGCAAGGAAGATTACCACTTGCTGATTGCCTGGGTTTATCATAACTTGGTTAGTGTGCTACTGAAGCACTCTCGGTTTAACATGCCAATCAGGTCTGTGCAGGCACTCCACAGCATGGAGCTTACAACCAGACTAGTTATGCTGATAATGACTACGGAAATGCCCAAGCATTTTACTTGCCTGCTTTTTGCTTATCTTGTGCTCTCTTTCTTTTCATATACAATGCCACATATACAGCCTTTGGAAGATGGTTCAAGAATGAAATGTTCAAAGGTCTATTGTATTAGTTGATGCTGCTGCCGCCTTAACCCTCACCCATGCCCCCAAAGATTCCTGCTTGCATAGACAACACGGTTTCTTCTTCTGAGCCACCACAGAGTTTGATGGGATAAAATACAGCCATGATGAAGAGAGACTAAGACCTTGAAGAAGAGACTTACTTTGTCCTGCTCTGAAATGGCCATGTTGAACAGAGACTGGAATGAAGATAGCCAGTTCACATTCCATCAGAAAGCTTATTTTTTCTGTATTGCAGTTCCCTGCTTGGGGAGGCATTTGGAGTATTTCCCCCCCCCCCTTTTGATTCCAGGAAGAATTTATACATTTCAGTCCAGCTGGTACAGAAAGTATGTCTAGGCTTCCTAGGTCCTTTATCAAAAGTGAAGTTAACTAATCCAGCCTTCCTGTATTGAAAAGTCATGGTGTCTTCAGGAGATGGAAAAATGTCTACTTCTGTTGTTGAATGGTTAATTTTTAAGACTCTTATCTTTTGTGCTCTCTTGCTCTCTGAATTTGCTTGAGGCTCCAAAAAGGGTTTTCGGCAACCCCCAGTTAATCATTACTTAGCCATCTTCTCCCAGCTCCAGTTCTTGACACCATAGAAATCTCCCTGGTTCCAGGGGCTTTGCCATCCATAGGAAATACCAAGAAACCCCATCCAAGAGCTGTCAGAAACAGCTGGTGCCGTCTCAGGCACTCCAGCCTTGCTCATCTTTGATTTTGGCTGTGATCCAGACTGTTTTCCTGTGATCGTTTCTCTGTCTTTTTTCATAATCCCTTTTAAAACATAACCAGCAATTAGCTGCTCCCCACCCCCCTCGGCTGTTCTCCACATGTATATGTACACCAAATGCCACAACGATCTGATTTTCTCCAAGTCTAAAAAATACAGTTTTGCATTAGCTGGCAAGCAAATTATGAAAGGCTTTGTATTTACTCACTTTGTAAATGATGTTGATCCATTTAAATGTTCAGAAGCGGTGAGATGCTAAAGACATCCAGGATGACTGTGTATTCCTAGGAAGGCAGTAGAAAGCAATCTACTGTTACCTCATTGATTCGGCTTTCCTCCTTTGCTGTCAGTGAGCCAAGGAATTCCCCCAATGTTGTTACGTAGCAGATACCAGAAACATGAGTCACTTCTTATTCCCTGATCAAAAGGTCCACTGCATCTGTGCCTGGAATGGCGATGGCTGGACTGCATGTCTCCCAAGGTGCCCTGGAAGGAACACACTTGCCAGTTGAGACTTTGTCATCTTTCTTTCTGCTGCCCCCTCCTCTCCATGCTTTTACTTGCCTTTGCGTTTTCCTTCCTTTCTTCCCTTCTGTCAGTGCATTGCTGTCAGCAGCAAGCCCAGCAAGAGCGGGGTCCCTCTTGCCTTCTGGGTTGTTGGTTTTTGTTTTTTTGTATGTATGTATGTATGTATGTATGTATGTATGTATGTTGTTCTTTCCTTCCTTCCTTCTTTTTTACTGCAGCAGCCTTTGGCTGCTTACGCCAGGCTGGATCACCAAAGACACATGATTCACTCACAATGAATAATCAATACCAATATTGATCTGTGGAAAATGTTTGTAAATTCCTGGAAAGAAAATCAGGAACAGGGGACAGGGAGGTTTGTGGGGGACGACAGTCAGTTTGCAGCAGCGGCTTCCAGTAATAGAACCATTCTGGGGTCCCAAGCCACATCTGCTTCTCCCCCACCCATTCTTCAGCTGAAATGTGCCTGAACATGCTAACCAGGAAGCTGGCAAAAGTGTGCAAAATGGATAGCAGAGGTAACATGTCTGTCCCACACTGCCTAGAGCATTTCCATGGCCCAGAATCTGGGGGCAGAAGGTCAATGTAAACAGCTATCTGCTACTACCTTACCTACACAGTATGGTTTGTATCCAGCTAAGTTCTATTTAGAGTTGACTCATTGAAATTAATGAGCCTAGGTTAGTAATGTCCATTAATTTCAATAGTTCTGCTTGAGCATGACTAAACTTGGATACAACCCTTCTTCCTTCCCTTCTAGGAAATGGTCCAGCTCTGTGTAATATGCTCTTGGGCAGCCACACATCCTTCTACAGGTTCATGGAAAAACAAGTGAGTTCCTTCTGCTTTTCAAACCCGTCTGTCTGGTTACCTAGGGACAATTCTTATATGCCACAGGGAGCGCACTTGTTTTGGGCTTGCCGATCAGAAGGTTGGCGGTTCAAATCCCCACAGCAGGGTGAGCTGCTGTTGCTCCGTCCCAGCTCCTGCCAACCTAGCAATTTGAAAGCACGCCAGTACAAGTAGATAAAGAGGTACCGCTGTGGCCGGAAGGTAAATGGCGTTTCCGTGCACTTTGGTTTCTGTCACCATGTTCCGTTGCACCAGTAGAGTTAAGTCATGCTTGCCACAGGACCCTGAAAGCTGTCTGTGGACAAATGCCGGATCCCTCAGCCTGGAAGTGAGATGAGCGCTGCAACCCCATAGTCGCCTTTGACTGGACTTAACTGTTCAGGAGAACTCAATAATTATAGGCATCCTCATCAAAGAAAACCTGGTTTTCCCAGAGGCAGTGGTGGGACACAGAACTTGAGTGTGTATATCCCACCAAGCTGAGTTGTGGCTGTGCTAATTTTCCAATACTGTTGCATCTGTGAAATCTACTGTTTGTACATAGCCTACCCCTAAAGCATCAGCTGTCACCAGTAGGAGAAAGGCTGGGGTTTTTTTGTTTTTTTTAAAGCAAACTTCTCTCTGGCTTCTGCTAAGCTCACACAATCCAACTAGCAGAGACATTGATATCACAGGGGGATGAGATGCCCCTGCTCATCACAACTGCTCAAACCCAGTTATTAATTCTGCTGCCACCACATCTGCCCTGTGACATGTGTTAATTCCAGTTCTTGGCCTCCCAAGCAGGGTTGCCAAAGAAGGTGCTTATGAATATTTTATTTATTTATTAAATTTCTATTCCACTGTTCCTCCCAGAGGAACCCAGGGTTACAAACAAGAAAAAATAAAACAATAACAACATATTAAAAACAATTACACTGCAGTTGCCAAATGGGAAAGATTTCTGCTTAAAGGGTTTGTTGAAAGAGGAAGGTATTCTCAGTAGGTGCTGAAAAGACTACAGAGACAGTGCCTGTCTAATATTCAAGGGGAGGGAATTTCAAAGGGGAGGTGCCATAACACTACATTATGTGGAACAGACCTCCCGATAAGATGGTATCTACAAAAGCCCCTCACTGGCAGAGCACATGATCAGCTGGGTATATAAGGGGTGAGACGATCTCTCAGTTATCCTGGTCTCAAGCTGCTTAGGGCTTTATACACCAAAACCAGCACTAACTAACTAACTAACTAACTAACTAACTAAATAAATAAATAAATAAATAAATTTATTATTTATACCCTGCCCATCTGACTGGGTTTTCCCAGCCACTCTGGGCAACTCCCAGCGGAATAATAAAAACACGATAAAACATAAAACATTAAAAACTTCTCTAAACGCCTTGAACTTAGCTAATGGGCAGTTGTTGGCACCCGTCTGTCTCAAGAGACAATGGAGTACACCTTCGGGGGTGAAGTCAAACCAAAGTGACCTCCCTGGGGCACAAGTATGGAGGTCCTGGGCTGCCTTGATGACAACACCCTCCCCTTCTCGGCCTCACTGATGTGGTCCAATGGAAATCAGAGCAATATGTTCGGCACCAGCTTCACTACAGGAGTTGTCAGAACGAGGTGTACAAGGCACCCTCCAGCCATCTTAGTGGCTTCACTCTTAGGGTTTACTCCTTAGCCTTTTCTTCTCCCAAACATCCCCCCCAGGGCAGTGAAGGTTTAGGATCAGGGTTTTCCTTCTCCTAAATGGGCTACCTTCCCAGGTTGACAAGCCCCATTTGCCCCTCACTTCCCTCTCCATCATGTGCAGAAACTGCTTCCTTGACCATTGGACCCACTATTGGTCTCAATCCACCAGTCTGTATTCTCATGCAGCGGAAGTCCCTAACTCATCAAGGGTTTGAGACCCATCAGTTACCCTCACCTGCTTTAGCCAGCCAGTCGAAACTGTTCCTGGAGTGTGGCCACTGTTGCATGTTGACAGCTTCAGTAGCCACAGGTAAGAGTGCAGGGGTGGAGACCAAAGGTGGACAGACCTCCCCGGAAGGAGCATGATGTGTCCCTCACCAGATGCGCTATCCCTCCCCTAACACCCCATGCACCCCTAATGGGCAGTAATACCACAATTAAAGATGAGGGAAAATATGATAGGTTTTCCTTGCATGAAAGTCTGAACAAGGAACAATTATGACTGCAGAGAAGGACTGACCCTCACCTAGAAGACCAACTGTGCCGGATCTGCATGGGGACCCCTCACCGCTCCTTCCTTTAGGGCAAAGGGTCAGTAATCATGCCCCCTGCCTCTGCTAGCATGTAGCGGTTCTTGTACTTGATGCAGAGATTGGGATGACTCCCACCCAAGTTTCCAGTGTTATGTGATGTGCAGATCAGCTCATAGGAATAAAAGCAGAGAAGCAATCATGGCTATCTTTGGTTTGACACTTTTTGCAATGCAGGCTAGTTCATTTTGGCAAAGGCCTTTTCTTGTAATTGGGCTTCTGTCTATATGAATTTTTATTGACACATATCACTGTATCTCCTTCACCAGAATCTCTGATTGCCATAAACAGTACAGTAAACACTGAAAGGAGTGTTTACTTGTCAGAAAAAGAAACAATCAGAAAGTTCTGCCTCTTAAGTTCTACTTTATTGTTGAGTCCTTCACCTTTGCACCACATTTCTCAGTCAGCTAAGCAGGATTCCCTTTCTTGACTGGTAGTTTTATTCTTTCATGGAACAAGCTTGTATGGTGTAATGGCAAACAGAGGGTAGCAGAGGGAATATTGTCAAAAATCTCCCTCTCTTCTTTTCTTTCCCCTTGCTTTATTATCCTCTCTCTTTTTGTCATTTAACTCCAATTATGGGATGCTAAGTGCTTTTGGAAATTTCATTGTTAATATCTTCTTACAGTGCTATTAACGTAAATCAACTTTAATAGTGTCCCAGCAAGTGTAAAAGCAATCAAAAATTCAGTACTCACGAATCATTCTGTAATTTCAGCATAAAATGTTAATAGAAATAATATCGAATACCATAAAATATCAGCAAATTCAACTTTAAATATAGGTGATAAATGACATTTCTGTCCTGAGAAGTTCTGTGGACTTTGCACCAGGAATTCTTTTCCTGGCAAGCCCATGCTATAGTGATCCAGGAACCCTCTTACCCCTCCCTCCCCTTTGGCGCAACCAACATAATTTTTTGAAGAAATTCTGTTTGTGGGAATATTTCCATTTTCAGAATCTAAAGCAGCAGTTAGTCACATGCAGCAGCAAAGCAGTTTTAGTGGCCAGAATGCAGGGTCTGTGTTAATTGATTTTCAAGCAGCAGACACCTGCTAGTACCTGGCTGCCCTCAGGCTGCCCAGAAAAGCTCTAACTTCATTGATGTTGGCTGAGACTTGGAATTTCCCAGAAAAAAGGCTTTAGTTGAACTGGAATTAAAGCTGCAAATATCTATCATCTATTAATTAAGTTTATAAAACCCTCATGAGAGTCCTGTGGAAGCAACATTTTTGTGCTGCTCATAGTGCTGAAGAAATCATTTGAATTGCTGGAATATTCTGTCTGCACAAGTGCAGCCCAAAGGCTTTAGGAAAGTGAATGTGCAGTTCACTCTTAACATTACAGTATCCCACCCTGTGCTTCAGCTTTTCCCTTCTAGGAACCTGTGTTCCTGCCCAAGAACTTGGCAAAGGAGGTGTCACCCACCTGATCATGTTAGATGCAGAAAATGGCTGGGCTGACTCGAGTAGCTTTGAAGTTTGGGAGCACAACTGCCAACATGAAGAAACTGTACTTTATTTATAGCTCAGTTTTGCCAGACCAATATCAGCTCAGGTATCAGAGCATTTCACTATGTATGTTGTCTCATTTCTGGGCTTATCTTAAATTTAAATAATGATTTCTTATAATTCTCATCACTGCTAATATGCTCAAAGTTCTTTGGAAATTCATTTCTAGGCTCAAATGTTTTTCTGTAATGAAACAAGTTGCAGCTTGAGGTGGCCATTTACACCAGGAAAATGCCATAGGTGTGGGAGGAGAGTGCTTTAGGCACTCCCCATGGCTTGTTCTTAAAGAAATTTAAAGAGATGTCTCACAGATCTCTGATTTCTTGTCCAGTTGGACCCCCATGCTTATAGTTGGATGTTGAGTGTTTCCTAATAGTGTGTAATGAGGGGCAGCACCAGCCAGCCTGGGGCACCACCTGGTAGTGATTTGGCTTCTACCACCTCTGCTGCCATTGGAGCAGCATGGTGTGGTGGGATAGCTTGCCGTCAGTCACTCCCCTAATCCCCTCCTATCTGCAGATGTATTTACCCAGCAGTAGAAGTCTTTCCTTTGGGAAGTGAGTGAACACTTGGTTTCATACTGTGATGGTCAACTGTCATATTAGATTCCCCAGTATGAGATGCCTGATGACTTCTTCAGCCATTGCCCTCTACTAGGGTGGTGGTCCTGTTTGAGAAGCCTGTTCTCAGAGCTAGAGGCAATGAAGCAGACTGGGAGATTGCAAAAACACAAGTGGCAGACATCTAGATGTGGATCCAACTAAACTCAGAAAAAGCTCATTATTGAGCTCACTCTCAGTAGTGATAATGGCAGCAAATAATAGACTTTGCCACCATAGTGTCTTTTGGATCCAGGGACACGGGTGGCACTGTGGTCTAAACCACTGAGCCTCTTGGGCTTGCTGATTGGAAGGTTAGCAGTTTGAATCTGTGCAATGGGGTGAGCTCCCATTGCTCTGTCTCGGCTCCTGCCAACCTAGCAGTTCGAAAGCATACCAGTGCAAGTAGGTAAATAGGTACTGCTGCAGCGGGGAAGGGAAATGGCGTTTCTGTGTGCTCTGGCACTTGTCACGGTCCTCCGTGTGCCAGTAGTGGTTCAGTCATTCTGGCCACATGACTCAGAAAGCTGTCTGTGGACAAACGCCAGCTCCCTCAGCCTGAAAAGCAAGATGAGCACCACACACGCCATAGTTGCCTTTGACTGGACTAACCATCCAGGGGTCCTTTACCTTTTTACAAGTGGGAACCTGAGGGGAGCATTAATCAGTTTGCCATTTAAGTGGTTGGGAGCTGCTTATCCTGGTGACAGTGGTGCCCATGGTGATGGCTATTTTCTGCTTTTAAATGTTGTGCCCACAAGAGGAGCAGCAGAGGCAAGCTTCCCTTTCTCCCACTCAGAGCCAAACCAGGGTTTCAAATGGCTAATATGTAGAGAGTGAAAAAACATGATAGTGGCTGGACCAAGAGCTCTAGCTGCAGCCACTTTCATTAAAAACCTGTGGTGGCAGGCAGTGTCACTTAAAAGGGAAAAAAGAGCCATCAATGCAGACTGCTGTTGCTACTAGTGAAATAAGCAGCTCCCTCCCACAAACTGGTTTGACACTCCACCTCCTGAAATTGCCACTCTCTTTTTTTTGGAAATGGCCCCCCATTTAGTGCTAAATTTTGGTATTGTTTCAGGCTTCATTTTGGCACAGAAACTATCTTGTTGCTTGGGCAGATAACCCGTAACGGGAGAAGGACGGGGGAATGTGACCCTACTTATTCTTCAGGCAACGATCACCAACATTTTGGGGTCTAGGGGCACATTTAGAGTTTTGAGAAGGCACCACTCAGAAAATAGCACCAGTAAGAAAATGGCTCCTGCCAGAAGTGTTACACAAAATGGCTGCCAACTCCAAAACAGAAGAAAAAGAAGAGAGATGATAACATTAAATGGTTTAAACACATAAAAAAACTATTTATTTATTTATTTATTGTTATCTGAATATTTTTGGTGGGAAACCTTCTTTTACAGGCACTGGCTGTAACTTTGTTTCTTGCTGGGGTATTGTTGTAGAGCTGGAAATTAAAAGATAGCTGAATTGAGGAATACTTTTGAATTACTATAGCCAGCCATATTTCATATATAGTCACAAATAAAAATACATACTTAATGCTGGTTGGCTAGTCTGAGTTTTTAAGGAATGAAAAAGAATAAAAATACATGGAAAATACACACAAAATACATTTAAAACCTCACCATAGTAGTAGTTGAGCAATACTGGCCCAGGTTAGTGGGAAGCCTGAGGCAGAATGTCATCTACTAGCTCCTCAATTTTAGGGGTGTATGAGGAGATAATGTGACTGGCAAACAGCAAATCAAAACAAATAGAGCAGCAAATGGGTGAATGCAAGGAGTAGAAAAGACAGAAGTACTAAAGTGGAGGGGAAAGAAGTAGCTCTTTAGGGCCCCAGGGATTCCTGTTACCTGGTGTCCAAACAACTTATTTATGAATCACACCTCTGACTTCATGCATAGACTAAAATCACTGAAGCAGTCAGCCAAGTTCATTTCACAGGAACTGCTTAGAAGAGTACCTGCACATTGTGCTTCATAACTTTTTCTCTCTCTAGGAGGGCTAGAGACTTATTTGCAAAAAAATGAAAGCCCAGAGTACAGGGTCCCTGCCTGGGAGCACCAATGAAGATATTTACAAGTGCCATGGCACCCATGGCTGCTTGGTCACCCCTGCTCCAGGCTCTCTCTGTGGATTCAGCTAAGTATTCTTCCAGATAGGGTTTCTGGTTTGGGAGTTGGGGCATGGTGCTTCAGTGGTTCTACTCTTATCTGGAGGGCTCACTCTATTTCATAGTGCTGAGTGAGTTCTGCTTAACTCCATGACGTCTATTCCATGGGAACCCAGAGGGCTTTAACATCTACAGGAATTTTTTGAGTGAGATTATCTGCAGTTTTGACACTCAAGGCATCTCCACAGTTTTGCTGCCGAGTCTGAGATGTTTTCCACTTATCCTGTGCTTTCTAGGCACAGGTAAAAGCGGTTTTTCATTTGTCCTGCTGCTTTCCCTAGAAAAACCCACAGTATACCACTGAATCAGAACAAATGTCAATCCACAGAAAAACCTATTGACATTTGTTCTGATTCATCAGTAAACAGCAGGTTTTCCTGGGAGAAAGCAGCAAGACAAGTGGAGGTGTGGACGAGCCCTCAGTCATAACTAGAGATGACCTTCAGCTCTAGCTCTCCTTTATTTCAGATTCAGATGAAGCAATAGAAATGCTGACTCATTGCCTCAAGGCAGCAATGGACCAGGAAACGTAGTCTTTATGAGATGGAAGTACTGGTGGTGGGTACTGTCCATGGAAGTGGTATTATATCCAACCTGCCCTGAATTAGGTTCCAGATCACTCCCGCTAAAGGATTAGATTTGCAGTTAGGAATTGCTCCAGCTCTGTTGCTAGAGATCCAAGTGGCACAAGAGGGCCTTTTACCAGCCAAGGCTGATACATGAGCTGTGATCCTGGAGAGAAAGAGCTTGGCTACAGATATCCATGTTCTGGAAACTTCCAGTTAAGACTACTGCAGTGAGTATGGGGTGCCTTTGAAGACTGTCTGGAAACTGCGGTTAGTTCAAAACACAGCTACTGTCAGCTACTAACTGGGACCAAGTGTTAGAAACACATTGTGCCAGATAGCTTTGCTAGCTTCTTGTCGGACTAGCTTCAGAACCGTATATGGCCTCGGACATGGACGTCAATGTTACGTCTTCCTCTTTATCAGCTTTACATACACTAAAACTTGCCTCATCTGAAGTGCGGAAGGTGGCTATAGGGAAGAGGGCCTTTTGGGTTGTGGCACCAGGCTTGTGAAATTCTCTCCTCATGCAGACTAACTTGACACCTGTGCTTTAATTCACTAGGCAAAGGCATTCTTATTTTCACAGGTTTTTAACCTTTGATATATTTTTATTTCTGGTCTGATTATTTTTAGTACCACCTTTTACTGTTGTCACTTGTTACTTTATTACTGTTTTATTGTGATTTACAAGCTATTTTAATTTGCCCTACAAATATATGATTGAAGGGCAGAATGGAAACATTTTAAATACATGAGTAAATAAATATATTCAGCTGCTTGCAAGAATTTGATGTGTGTGTGTATGTGACTACTTGAATTTGTAGTTTTATATTATGAGTTTAAAATTTAACTTGCAAAAGCCTTTGGGATGGTCACCTCTCCTCCTGACAAGGACGCTATAGTGGCATGTTAGTCAGACATTCTAGAGGTGAAGTGTGTATTCCTCTACCGTGCATCACTATGCTTCATTTGTTGAATTTCTGCCTGTCATGCCTCTATTAATAAACATAAGTCTCTTTCTCTACACCCTGAATGAACCTATTTCTGTGGAGTATAAATGAAGTTGATAATTAAATGAAAATGGTATTGAATAATCTTTCATTAAAATTAATTAATGGAAAGCACATTATAACCAACAGAACTTTAAGACTTCTTCAAATGTCTCTACAAACACCAAGCAAGCAAGGAAGGGCAAAAGCCTGCATTTGGAGTAGTGATAAGGTGCTTTTGTGCCCTTCTCTCAGATAAAACTCTTATGAAGGCAGGCAGGCTGTCCAATGCAAATTGCAGTCTTAGATCAAACCTCACCAGCAGTGTATTAATTCAGTATTTATGCGTATTTTGAAGTGTTGCTTAAACTGAATCAGACACTTTTTTCTTGTCAGAGCCACCCATATTTCCTCAGCTGTGTTCAGCTATGTTGCATGTGTGTAAAGAGAGAACCTGTCTTTTCTCGGGAACTTCCTAGAAATGTGGAAAATCTTGACAATTGTTCTCTGTTAGTAGTTTTGACCTGTAAACTGTACAAAATGGCTTTTCATTTCTACCTTTTAGACAAGGTAAAGCAGCTAGAAATCCAGGTGAAATCTTTGCTGCATCAGGAAAAGTTACCAGAAAAAGAAAAGATGCCAATAACATCCATCTGAGCAGCTCTTGTAAACTGTTTAAAACTAGCCATTTGGAAAGTACTTGATGGAAAGGTATGCTCACTGCCAGGGAAGCTACTGAAAAGGGCTTTTCAGTCTTCCATCCAGTACTTAGGTTTCCTGTCTTCCTTAAGGAAGACAAGGTGGCATCTTCTGTGCCTGGCTGAAACTGCTGTATTTTCAGGCTGAAAAAGAAGCAATCTTTAATCCTGTCAAAGTTTGATAATATTATGTGTATTGTCTGAAATCCTACAGGGTGGACATAGTGGGCCCTTTTCATTCCCATACCACATTGTAACCTAGCAGCTACCTTTGGAAAGTAACCAATATCAAGAGGCACTTGATATTTGCAAGGATCATGGGGGTCCTCTCTCTTCTCAAGTTCCAAAATTTACAATAGTCTTAATTTAAAAGCTAAGACAGGGATCAGTTGCTTAATCTGGAACTGGGAACCTGGGAGCAGGAGAAAGAAAGAAAGAAAGAAAGAAAGAAAGAAAGAAAGAAAGACTCCTCTTCCCCAGTCTCATATGCCAGTGTGCGCTGACTCCAGCTTTCCCAGCCAATTGTCAAGCGAACTGTTGTCTTGCTTTTAATTAAGGGTATCTGAATCAAAATTGGATAAAAAGGACTGGGAGCGGGCTTCATTCCTGCAGGTGTTGCTGAAATACACAAGGCAGAAGCAGCTGGTAATGAGTTGGTGAAAATGAAAAAGGGACATAAGTAGCTTCTTTAGCAAATCCCCTGGAAATGACACAGAGCCTCTTAGATCGATAGGACTCATCTAGCCAGGGGCTGCTGGACCCACTTACACCTCGAGGGAGAGAGGTGGATGGCTACAGTATTACCTATGAAACCGAAGCAAAGTCTCATTTCATTATTTTCTTCCTTCCCCAGCATCAGTGCACATGAGGGCTTGAGGGAGATAGTGCATAATATAGGGACATTTGATGTAGTCCCAGCATGAGGAGGCCAGGTGCCCTGACAAACTGTTCCTAGAGCACCACAAAGTAGGATGTGGCATTTGAACACAAGTGTGATAGTTCTATTCTTGGATGGCTTATCTAATTAGATTCACCCAATCTAAACAAGGGTGTGTGTGGAATCTGGCAGAGCACCTTCTGGCCATAGGTGCACAGTGGTTGCCCTAATACCCTGATAGACACATCCAGTGTAGCTGGCAAGTCAGGTCCTGCTCAGCACAGAGCTGGAACAAGCACAATTCCCTGACTGAACAAAAAGGCTAGTGGCAACCACTTGTGAAGGCTTGGATTTATGAAGCAGCACAATATGCAGTGAGAGTGGATATTTGCATCTGCTGGGGATGTAGAGAGGGAGCCAAAAAGAAAGCATCAAGGAAACCTGGTAGTGTTGGAAGTGGAGATTAGCCTGGGGAAGGCTTCCTCATAGCTCCTTCCTTCATTTTGCACAGTGGTGTGCAGGGGAGTTAAAAATGTTTTAGTGTGTGATTATCTTTAGGTTATGGTTGTATTTATATTGTTTGGGACCTCACTGTTTAAGGTGATTAATTACTTAATAATAATGCAAAACTGAAACTTTTAAAGCAAAGCAGAAGAGAGAGCATCTGAAAGCTAGTTGGAAATGGAGATTTGAGACATCTTGTCAAGCCAATGTTCATATATATTTATTTAATTATTGTTATTTGTATACCTCACCAAATCAATAAATGTCTGGTTGGACACCGCAGTAGCACCAAGCACTCTGGAACATTGTTCAAATGCAAATGGATTTCAAAAAAGTAATTGATGTGGATAAAATAAAGATAAGATTCATTTTAGGGGATATTTGAAACTTTCTCTATATCAGTTACTGGATTTTGAAACATCTTGATTTGGCAATATGTGGAAATAAGCTGAGCCACTCAGCTGAGTAGCATTTTATTAATTCAGATTTTCTCATTGAGGATTAGGGAGGGCAGTATACTACATATAATGAGGCATACCATCTAAACAAATCTGTAGTCTCTGACAAATAATTCACCTTTGAGGGGGGAAACACATTTCAAAAATTTTCCTGTTTTTTCCCATTGTTACTGAATTTTAAATGGTATTATTTCTTGTTGTGAGACCTTGTTTTAGGGCAGCCTGTTCATACTGTAAATAAATAAATTTGTTGGAATTACTTGTTATATATTATTGCCATTTAGTGAGCTATTTTAGGAGGGAATTTGAAAGCATTCCACCTACCCTTTGGAGGGCACTGAAATTTCAGAGGGTCTGCTTCATTTAATCTGGAGCCAAGGAATAGCTGGCTTTGCTCTGAGAGCACACCCTGCTGGTCAGTGTTAGCGCATCTAATCACAATCCACAAATGGACACCAAAAATTAATGTGCAATAATATAAAATTGTACAAAAGATGAGGTAGGGGGCAGAATATGTTACCAGTAGAGCCATTCATGTTCCCATATGAAGTACTATCACCTATTTTTACTCCTAGGTCACAGAAGAATGACTGAGAGAAGGCTTGACATCTTGTCGGCCTGATGTGGACTATATAATCCATGACTGATAAATAGCATGGCTGCTGCAGTCCTGAAGCATTAGGCTTAACAGGAATTGGACCTGAAGACTTGAAGAAATGGTGTGGTACCAAAGAGAAAGAAGATGCCTAGACGGGGGGGGGGGGGGCGGTCCATACTTTCTAGTGACCAGCAGCTAAACAGAGAAATAAATACAGGTTGTTTAGTTGTCTGAAGGCATCATTATATTACCTATGGCCAATATCAGTCACTATCTGTTACTAATGGTGTTTTACAATCCCCCACATGCCTCTTATAGACCAAAAATACTGGTGCCCCAAAACTATTACTTCACTGTTATGGTACTCTCTCTTGGTTATCCTTTATTTCCCAGAGTCTGGTGGCTTTTAGAGTGGACTCTGAACACAGCCAGTAAGCTGAGCTGAAGCCCTGTTCAGTATGTGACTAGTTACTAGGGTTAGCTGAAAGAATGTGCATTTATTTACTGAAGGTACTTTATAAATCAATACCTTGTTTTTGAACTCAGGTCAATAGGAATAACTCAGAAAAACAACAAACAACTACAGCAGCCCTAAAACAGCACTTTCAGCATATTGATTTTTAGAATAGTATCTTTTCCTGGTATTATTCACACAAACTTGAATATCACAAGTCATAATGAATGTATAAATAAATATATATGTGAAATGAAATGAACAAACAGTCAAAGCATTGTACCTTGGTGGCTCAGCAAAAATTAAAATGTCAAGAAATGTTAGTGTTGCCCTCTCAAAATTGTGCAGCACTGAAAACGTAGTTTAGATTCAAGTATGTCAAAATGCTACCAGTAATTGAGTATGAATATAATTAACTTCCTTTTAATGTGAGAATGATAACATTTACTTTCTTCATGCAATGACTACTAGAACCTTATTGTTAGGCTTAGAATGTGTGTGTACCATGAGAATTTTATTGCTAGCATGTTATTTTAAGGCATATGCAGTTATTTGGGAGTAAGCCCCATTGCACCAAGTGGCCCAGTGTGCATTTCATGGTAAACCATGATTGATTTCTGGTTTCTTTGTTTCCTCCCTGCTAGCACATGAAAGAAACACACCACGACCTCTAACTTAGCATTATGTTCAAACACCATAGTTGTTGTTTTTTTGCTTCTAACAAATCATAATCAGTATGCCAAAATTAAACCTTGGTTGCAGATCATAACTTGCTGGAAGATAAACCCACAACCCTTGGTTTGGATGTGAGAGTGGTCTGTTTCTTCCACATTCTAGAAGGGAGGAGACGAACAGACAAGAAAGGCTTGTTCATGGTAAACCAACAAGGCAAATGATGAAACTTTCTTCTATGTAAATATGCATAGGATTGGGCTGCACATGTGTCAGTGTGTCACTTTCATAGAATCATAGAAGTGTAAGGTTGGAAGAGACCATGAAAGTAAACTAGTTCAACAATGCAGCAATGCGGGAATCTTTTACCTAATGGACTCAAACCCACGACCCTGAGATTAAGAATCTCATGCTTTACCAACTGAGCTATTCCAGACATCTTTGAGCCTCTGTTTGTATATTTGGTGGTGAGGAGTGTACAACACGTGTTCAAATGGAGCTCTGACCCATAAGGTCATTTTCATGGTCAAATGTGGCATATTTTGCAATTAATTTTGGATGCTTGGAATTTTTAAAACTATGCTTAAAGGGAAAGAAAGAATTGTCATTGAGCAAAAATACAAGACATCTTCAAGGCATATCTAGCTTAGGAGTGGTTGTTATTTGTAGAAGCCCATCTCAGCATTCTATGCCCACCCAGGTTGGTCCTGCATTTCTGGCTTCAAACTGGAGGCGATGGGATAATACATTATCACACACCTTCCTCTCTTCCTGCAGGGGTGTTCCCCAGTCATAGCTATGGGTCTAGTGACTTGCTCCAGTTGCCATACTGCACCTTAAGGTGTCAGGCATGCATACATGCTCACTCTCCCACAGCCTGCCCTTCTGAATTCTGCCAGACTCAGTTTATACTTTCTTCTTCTCAACTGTCTGGATCCACACATTTTGACAATCCTGGAGGGAATAAGGTAACCAGGCTAGCCTGTAGCAGCAAATAAAGCAAAGAAATCATTCTGTCACAATACATTTGTAAGTTTTTAAAGTGTGACAAAGCTTCATTCTTTGTACTTCTGAACTAGTCCTTCTGTACTAGGAACAAGTTATATTATTTTATTTATTCAAGGTATACAACTTGTGAGAGCCGGTGTGATGTAATGGCTGCGGAAACCCAGCCAGGTGGGTGGGGTATAAATAATAAATTATTATTATTATTATGGTTAGCCTGCTGGACACAGACATGAGATACCAGGGTTCAAATCTCTTCTCAGCCATGAAACGTACTGGGTAACCTTGGGCCAGTCACTGTCTCTCACCCTAACCTACCTGACAGGGGGGTTGTGAAGAAAACATGGAAAGGGGAAACCATGTACTTTACCTTGAGGAAAGGTAGGATATAATAGGGTTGACATATTTCAAAAATTGAAAATCTGGACACAAAAGTCCAGATTTTCATGTACATTTAAGTAATTTCTGCCCAGACAATGTTTCCGATGGCCGAATCCCAGTAATGATTGGAAAATTCCAGATGTGTGGCAACCCTAGGATATAAATGTAATCACAATGCACAAATAAATAGTTTTTATAGAGTCATAAGTACTTGAGAGGGTATTGCAGGACATCTTGGTTGATGCAGGAAATACCCAACAGATAGATGCCAGCCCAGCCTCTGCATAAAAGACATGCACCTAGGAAGAGTCCACCCACGCCCTTGCTGCCACTCTTGCTAATTGGATCAATTTTTGAACTGTTCTTACAATCAAGACCTTTATCCTAAAGCTTGGACATCATCTGTACTTCTGTAATTGAAGCCCTTTAGAACTTGTTCTGCCTATTTACTGTATTTTTCGCTCTATAAGACGCATCAGACCACAAGACACACCTAGTTTTTGGAGGAGGAAAACAAGAAAAAAAATTCTGAATCTCAGAAGCCAGAACAGCAAGAGGGATCGCTGCGCAATGAAAGCAGCAATCCCTCTTGCTGTTTTGGCTTCTGTGATGGCTGTGCAGCCTGCATTCGCTCCATAAGACGCACACACATTTCCCCTTACTTTTTAGGAGGGAAAGTGAGCCTTATAGAGCAAAAAATACGGTATTTACTTCCTCAGTTGCTTTCCCGATCATTCTTGGCTACACAGGATAGTAACACCAAGGTGCAAACTTGCTTCATTTCTTGTCTTAATCCAGTGATAATTCAGTATGTGGCCTGCCTTGGGCTAGCAGCAACTCCTATTTGGCTACCAAGTTTGCCAATTTGTCATCCTTTCTTGAAACTCTAGTTGTCTACATTTACTGTCTTAGATGAACTCCGTGACCTCACCTTGAGGTGTTAAGAATTGCTAAGGGCCATCAGAACCTGTGTAAATTACAACCACGCAGACAGCATGTTGAAAAATCAATAAGTAATGAAATAGTACTGCAGCAGAGTAGCCAAGAGAGCAATGGGTGGGAAAATCCTGAGGACTCTGTTTCATTTTGTCAAATAGAAAGGAAGATGTTCTGGTGTAATGTTACAAAATTATCCCCACTGGTCAGGGAAGAAATTGAAATACAGGAGAGGTGCGAAGCAGGTGTGATACTGCCTCTCTTGGGCTCATGAAACTCTTTGCTTTCCCTTAAGAATATAGCAGCCTCTACTTAATTCTGCACTGACTTGTCGCTTGCTTTTCTATAATGAGGTAATGAAATGGATTTCTGTCTCCATGTATTCTGGGATTGGGCATCTACTGCCTTCTTTCATCACTCCATGATTGTTGTGAATGATCACCAGCATTCAGATCCACCCAGCTAGCCATGCTGGGGAGGTAGACATATTAGGAAGAATTTGTAGAATGTAGATAATAGAAATGGACAGAACAAAATGAAAAGCAAGGCCTATTTTGAGGCTCAATGCAAAACCATCCACTCACTTTAACCCTTCCAAAGATCAACACAGTCAGTTCAAAGGACAGCTGCACTTCAATCTTCAGATTATTCAAGCAAGTCTCAGAAGAAAATAAGAATAAATATGAAGGAATTAGATTCCTGGAAAAGTGGAGAGAAGTTGGACAAAGAGAGTTTGTTCCACTTGCAGAAAAACATTTAAGGTTAGATAAGACCACTGCTTTCAAATATAAAAAAAGGGGGAGGGATTTCCAGGAAGAGAAAAACTGATCTCCTTTGCAGATTTACATATCAGGAAGAACGTCTTAAAAGTAAGAATTGGAGCAACCTTAAATGTCAGAGAACTAAATAGTCTCTGAATTATATATATTTTGAACATTGATCAATCCATTCTGTGGTCCCTCACATCTACAGTCTGATATGGTAAAGTCCATGAACAGTGTCACCATTTCTGTTCTATCTGTGAAGTGGGCCTCAGCCAGACTGTACCCTTGTTTGTGCTTCTGCCCAAGTGCTCCTAAAGTTTTTTGGGGTGGATGGGTGGCATTGCAGAATCCAAGCTTGTGACTCAATTCCTTACATGTATAGAAGGATTCATAAAGTGTGTCTAAGTATCTGAAGAGAAATACACTCTGACCTGTTCACTAGAAACAACAGAACTATTTCTTTGAACAAAAAACAGGAAATGGAGGAAAATCCAGCTGCAAAACTTCATTGCCATTTTTCTCTTTAGAGCTCTACAATCTTGAAGAACTGCCGTCAAAGCTTTTCTGAATGAGCAAATGAGAGGATTTTTTTGTTTTGGTTGTTGCCCTCCTGGGACTCATTGGAGTAGCAGGATAAAAATTAATTAGAGGCTGTTTGGAGGGGGCTTTGGAAAATCGCCTCAGGCTACACTTCAGTCTGGTTGTTAGAAGCAATATCATCACCGCCTCCTCTCCCACTGAAGAGACCTGCCCGGGTGCGGCTGGGGGGAGCCACAGAATGTTCAACACAGACATCAGAGCCAAGAGCTTCCTCCCATAGAGATTACTTACTGCAAAATCAGTGGATCTACCTGCTGACAGCCCCAGAAATACGTCTTGTTTCATTTTCTGGTGTCTTAAAGAGGTTGCTTATGAAGCTCATAGAACACTGATTAAATATCCACTAAAGAAGATTCTTTCCCTTTACTCTTTTTCATGAATTATGCTAATCAGAAGGATGAATGGAAGGTTCTGGTAATGGAACAGTCTTTCAGTGGCTGGCTTTCTTTTTCTAGGGAATGGACTGACAGTGTGAGGATGAGGGTTACAAATATCTGTCAATCCAAATGATTGTTCATTTGGATAGGAAACTCAAATACTTCCTGGCAATGTTGTCTTCCTTACTGGAACTCTCATGCAAAGCCTGTGTGTAGGTGTAGAGCTAAACACAATGGGACTTGACTGTTGACAAGTGATCCTTGGAGGCTTCTTTGCTGGTGTGTCTGGTCTTCATGTAGTTCTACCCATTTACTGGGTTTGCTGCTTGCTGCATAGGCAGAAACTCTTCTTGACAGACAGGCAGGCATCAGTGTGTGGTAATAGGAAGCAGAATCAGGGGCAGGCAGCTGGTCAGATTGAAGTCCTGCAGGACCTGGGACAGTTCCTAGGGATAGCAGACGCTGAACCAGCTATGGTGGAGGTTTTCAACCTTTTTTAGTCCATGGCTTCCTTGACCAACTGCATTCTTTCTGCGGCACCCCTGTGGGGCTCAGGACCCCAGTTGTGTCACCCCTTGCCTGCAGAGCTGGCAGTCTCTCACTGTTTTTGGAGCACCCTCCCTTGTGGAGTGCTCCCTCAGACTCCTCTCCTCTACCCTCTCCTTGGGAGTCCTCTGGGCAGCCACCACCACCGCCCCTGGTCTCTGAGCCACCCTTCACCCTCAAGAGAGTTGCCACCTCATGCTACCCCACAGGAACCTGGGAAGAGGATGTCCCCAGCCTTGGTGGCCCAACAGAGATTGGCCAAAGGTGAACGTGAGGCCAGCAATGGCAGCAGTGGGCGCTGCTGGGCCTGCATGGCGGAAAGTCTCCCCTTCAGCACCGGGCACTTAGCTCCCAGGCAGGCCTTGCACACAGCAAGTACAATAAAGGCCAGTACCCGCCTTTGGAGCTTATAGTCAAGGCTGCTGCAACAAACAGCTGTGCAAGCCTTTGGGAGGCAGAGATGCAAGAGAGCATCAGAGGAGGGAGGGAAGGAAAGAGGGACAGAGGCCACTGTTGCCCACAGCACCCCTGACCACCATTAAAGGCACCCCAGGGTGCCACGGCACACTGGTTGAAAACCACCAAGGTATGGGCTCCACTGAACCCTTATTTCCTCAAGTAAAATCTGATGACAGCCAGAGCCCCTTCCCCACCTCCTCAAGTGGCTTTTGCCTTCTCCAGGGTGGGGGTGGGGGTCAATAAGAGCAAATATCACATTCAGATCCCTCTTCTGAAAGGTTTGGGCAGCCACTCCCAGATTCAGAGTTAGGTGACTCTGCCTTCTTCTTCAGGAGATATGATTGGGGTCTTCTTCAACTGCTTCTATCTCTGCTGAATTTAGAGGCCATGAGATGTCTTGGGCAATTGTTCCTGGCTCCAGTTCACTACCGGAGTAAATTGAGATCCAGGGACATTTATATGTATGACTTAGATAGGATTATTCTGCCCTTCAAGAAGCATTCTAAGAATCATTGTTGTGTATGTTCAGTTTTGCTTTGCTTTGCTTTTTGCCATACCTTCCTTTGCTAAACAGTTTTCAGGCATCAGGAGACTTAAATTATACCAGTTCCTTGAGAGCACCATTTCTGAGGTCTCCCAGTCCAGCCTGGCCTACTTCCCATTTTTCCACTGAGAAGAAACAGAAGTCATTATCTCATTGCAGCACTGCAGCTTTTTAAGTTCAGTGTCAATAGCTAGTTAGGAAAGGGCAAGGCAGGTCAGGGATTAGGACTTCAACTGTCCTTGCTGTTTCTCTGTGGGATGATCTGCTGTTTTCATCGGTGTAATAAATAAATAAAAAAGATTCCCATGCCACTATCTCAGAAGTGATCAGAAAAGGAAAATGTCAGTTTTAGAACTGACAGAATTCTGATAAAAATGTGGAAGTGTGTGAGTTTTTGTGTGAAAGAGAAATATTTTGCTGCTTTTAAAAACTTAAAACCCCCTATTTATTCTCATCTTTTTCACAAGCAGCTTGGCAGTCCCTTCCTTAGTTTCTTTGGATTGTAACTAACTACTCAGAGTAGACCCATTGATATTAATGAAATTAATCATGTCCTTTAACTTCAGTGGATCTACTCTGAGTAGGACTAGCATTGAATACAACCCTTTCCTTCTTTAAAAAATATTTCTAGAGAGCACCCCTCATATAAATATCAAGGCAGTGTACAACAAAATACGTAAGTACAATAAAAAATAAAATACCATAAAAACAATATTAAAAAATCATTAAAATGACTGACTCATCTCAGAAAAAATGTAAACAACAGAACAGGACTGTCACCATAAAAAGGTCTTCAAGAGATGCCTGAAAAACAGCAGTGAGAATCCCTGCTAAACCTTTGCTAGAAGAGTATTCCACAGTATGGGGCCAGCAACATTACATGCCTGACTTCAAGCTGAAGCCAGTTGGGCTTCTGAAGCATCCAGATTCTGCATAGAATTCTGAGTTAATTTTACTTGGCCTTGTGTCTACTAGCTTTCCATAACCTTTTAATGTCATAACTTGTACCAGAAGTTGCAATCACATCCCTTCTCCCTCCTACAGAAATATAAGTGTATGAAAGAGTTTTCAGAACATCTCTTTATTTTTCTTGAATTACAAAAGTCCTATTCAGTTAGTAGCTTAGGTGATAGCTGTTGCATGAGGGGCATAGTAGGTCTGTGCTCCCTAGTCCTGCCCTCACTATTTCATCCCCTGCTGGTTCCACCATGCTGAGTGGGGAGCCTGCTCCACATGCCAGATTTAGGACTCTAATGTGAGCATGCAGAATAGGCTCCCCAATTCAGAGTTACAATTTCCAGACAGGTTTAACAATCAATCTCTCTTCACATGGAACTCTGGGAATTCTAGCTCTGGGAGGGAATAGGGGCCTCTGAACAACTCTCAGCACGACTCTCTTAAACTACAGCTCCCAAAATTCTTTGGGGAAGCCATGAATGTTTAAATAGGTATTATAGCACTTTAAATTTACAGTGTGAATGTGTCCCAAGACTACACTCCTAAACACTTTTTCTGGGACTAACAGTAAATTATATGGACTTCAGTGACATTGACTTTAAAGTATAAATTGTGTCCAATGGAGCTTATTTGTAGTTTAATAGATTAATTTATGAATAGATAATCTAGTATTTTTTCTGTTTGGGGCGAGGGAATGGCAATCTGAAGGACCTTTTTTATTCTTGATTTTATACATGTTGCTTTTTTATAAGCTTGCTTTCAATTTTAATGTATATATTATAGTCTTTGTAAACCACTTATATGTTTTATTTACAGTTAAGTGGTATACAGATCTTGTTAAATAAATAAATAAATAAATAAATAAATAAATACATACATACATACATACATACATACATATATACATACATAAGCGAATCTCCATTGTTTCTCCAAAACAAGTCCTGCCTGACAAATCTCATTTCCTTTTTTGATAGTTACAAGTTTGGTGGATCAGGGGAATGCTGTGGACATATGCTTTTTACAAGGTGCCCCATGTTATTCCTGTGGAGAAGCTGGATGAGGTTACTGTTAGGTGGATTTGTAGCTGGTTGACTGGTTGACTGACCAAACCCAAATAGTGCTCACTAATGGTTCCCTGTCATCCTGAAAAAAGTGATAAGTGGGGTACCACAGGGTTCTGTCCTTGGCCTGTTGTTGCTGAATGTCTTTATAAACAACTTGGATGCTCATCCAATTTGCAGATGGCACCAAACTGGGAGGGGTAGATAATGCCACAGAAGACAGAATCGGGATTCAAAATGACCTTAACAGGTTGGAGAACTGGGCCCAAACTAATAAAATGAATTTCAATAGGGACAAATGTAAGGTTCTACACTTAGGCAGAAAGAACCAGCTGCACAAATATAGGATGGGGGACACATGTCTTGTATATGTGAAAAGGATCTAGGAGTCTTAGTAGACCACAAACGTAACATAAATCAACAGTGTGATGCAGCTGCAAAGAAAGCTAATGCTATTCTAGGCTGCATCAATAGAAGTCTAGTGTCCAGATCAAGGGAAGTCATAGAACCTTTCTATTCTGCCTTGGTCAGACCACACCTGGAATATTGTGTCCAGTTCTAGGCACCACAGTTTAAGAAGGATATTGACAAGCTGGAATGTGTGCAGAGGAGGGTGACCAAGATGAACAAGGGTCTGGAAACCAAGTCTTATGAGGAATGGCTGAGGGAGTTGGGTATGTTTAGTCTGGAAAAGAAGAGAATGAGAGAAGGGCTGTCACATGGAAGATGGAGCAAGCTTGATTTTTGCTGCTCCAAAGGGTATGACTCCAACCAATAGATTCAAGTTACAAGAAAGGAGATTCTGATTAAACATCAGGAAGAACTTTCTGACTGTAAAGATATAGGAGTTGGCTGGACTGTTGTTGCTTGGGGGCGGGCAGTTGGCAACTCTAGATCAAGGACCAGTGGATGTCCCTATCTATGATGGATTTGGAGAAGGGAGGATAATTTTTCATAGTGGCAGGCCCCCTTCTGCAAGGGTTTACCCAGAAATAATCCTGATAGATGCACCACAGGCTAATTCTGGCCCCAAACCTTATGGGCTATCTGACTGTTTGGGAGGTTTACTAATGTTACCTGACAACCATCCCTTAATCCCAGCACTAGAAATATTAAATGTAAGTATTAAAGGAGCTCAGAAGACAAAGAACTTAACAAAACTTTCTGGAACATTATTAGAACACAAAGGTGTAGCTTAGCATCTGTGGAGTTGCATGTGAGGCATTCAGATAAATTCCTTTTTAAAACCAATGGACTGTAAAATGGACTGAAAAGTTCATGTGGTTTGGAAAGTTTATTTGAGAAAAGTGATGTGAAAATAAAACTGCCAGTATCATAATGCCATTATACATACCTATTAGTGTGACCACACGGGCTTCTGTGTTCACTTCCAGTCACTGCACTTCAAAATGGATATCATAACACTGGGAAAGGGGCAACCAACATGATTGAATCCCCTATGAGGAAAGGTTACAATATTTGTGTTTAGAGAAAAGGCGAGCAAGTGGGGATATGATAAATTATGTGTAAAATTATGTATAGTGTGGAAAAAGTGGATACTGACTCAAGAAAGCTAGTAAAGGCTGTGGCACAACTCTGCCCTTTAAAATTTATTTATTTAAAATCATTTATCTACCACTTGGTGTGCCAAAGCCCAGTCTGTCACTTTTGTATTGCCTGGTGTCTCTAGTCTTCCTGCACATCCAGGTGAAAAAGCCAGGTTTCCTCTCTGAGACACACTCTCTGATACTATCTTGCCTGAGAGGGGTGCAAATCCAGCAAAGCTTGCATTGTAGTAGTTAGCACTGTGGCAGCCCTCCTCCCATTTGTCCAAACGGTCTTAGTGTTGCTTCCTGAAGTACATGGCCATTTACCGTTGGCTGGGCTTAGCAATCTGTCACTCAAAGCCACCTGCGGAAAAAAGCTTATAAATCATCATTTATTTGTATGCTACCTTTCCATAGTAAATTATGCTCATGGCAGCTCACATCAAAATGGTTTACATAATTCACCAAGAGTTACAAAACATAAAAAATTAAATAGTTATATAAAAATGAACTAATGAAAGCATCTCATATTAATAATGAAACAATAAAATTAAAGAATCCACTGATAATTTATAAGAAGGTCTGACAATAAAAATACAAGAATATAACCCAGATGAACAGCAAAAAACCAAAAACAAAACAAAATACATTTCCAAAACCAACTCAAATTTTGGCAAAATAAATGCAAGCAGATAATAAGGGGTACAAAATATTAATAAATGCGGAGCACATCTCTGAAAACATAAGTCTAACAATAATATTTTTTAACATATATTAGAAGCAGGAAACCATCTAAGGAGTTAGTTGGACTGTTGGATGACAAGTGAATTAAAGATGTGCTTAAGAAGGATGATACTTGTGCCTGAGTTCTTCAGGAACAGAATCTGAAAAACTGAGGCAAATAGTGGTGACAATAGATGAAATTCTAAGCCTTACTGTCAAATTAAAATTTTAAAAATTACTGGATCTGCATGGTATCCATCCATCCATCCATTGGGAATTGTAGCTCTGTGGGGATCTCCTAACAATTCTTAGCACTTTTCAGTCCCCAGGATTCTTTGGAGGAAGCCATGTCTGTTAGTGGTATGTAAGTATGGTGTGGGTGTGACCAAACTCAGAAGAAATTAACAAAGAGCAACCATGGTCACACCACCATTGTCAGCCAAAAAAACCCAGTTATGGTTTATTCTTTGTTTGCATCATACTACCTCTTGTGGCAGAGATCAAGCATGGGAGAAGGTGTGTTTACCAAGAGCTGGAGCAGAGCAGCTCATCTATGAGCCATCAAAACAGTATTCCATGGGAAAATCCTTGTCTTTGGCTGTACCTGAACCTTTGAGGGGAGGCGTTCATCCTTTTCCTGGGTAGCTCATAGTTTTCTTGCTTGTGGGTGTCAATTTAAATGTATTTTATTGTTTTGTTTTAAAAAAACAGATCTCACTTTCTTCCAAAAAAGAAATGAAAAAGGCAGGATCTCTGGAAAATGAGTAATGGGGCTCAATTTGATTAAAATGATGATTGCACGTAGAATATATTGAAATCACAGATAGCTGCTTGGTTTAATTTAGAATGTAGAAACACAATGTATCTGACTGTGAGTACACTGTGTGCCACTGAATTCTAGACATTTTCATGTCATGTCCTTCTGGCTTATCTCAATGGTTGTATAGTCAATGTAAGGTGAATATATGTGATGAGAAGCTGAAGCCTTTGTGATATGGGTGGATGACCACCTGTAAAAAAATGTATTAATTGATTATGGGTTGCTGACAGGTTATTCCTGTTCTTTTCATCTTTCCTTGTCAATCTAGGAATTATTTATTATTTACATTGTGGTTATAAATTTCTAAAAAAAAGTTTTTAAAAAGAAAAGATTTTGAAGGTTCCTGGGAAACATTTAGTAGTGCAGCAAGGAGAGCTGTTCCTGATACATAGATGGTTCTGCAAAAAATATTTTCCATTTACGTCTTTGGGGAGGAAGCACATATAGCTGAGTGCTAAAGCAGCTCCTTTGCATGCAGAGGCCCCCAGGTTCAACATCCTCATTGTCATCTCTAGTTTAAAAAGGGATTAGGTAGCAGGCTGTGGAAATTACCTCTTTCTGCCCAAGGAGACCATTCTGGATAGCCACTGCAAGTCAGAGTAGACAGACAGACCTGTTATAAGGCAGTGTCTTTATATGAAAGGAAGTGCTATCAAGTGACCTTTTAAAAAAAGAAAAACTGATAGGAATGGCTATCAGATAAACTTACAGACTTCTGCAGATGTGGGTGGAACCTTGAGATTTATTTACAGAGTTTACTGCATTATAGCATTGACTCTTCAGATTTTTATTTTTTTTACAGTGATGCATGGATGAATATCTAAACTGCACATAACTTTTTTCTCAAGGCTGACAGCCTTTCACAGTACGCAGGAAACAGACAGATATATATTTCAATTGACACTTTAGGCATTAGATGTATTTGCCACTACATCTTTCATGTTGCTGGAAAGAGTTCAGGCCTGGGAGTTCAGCTTATTGACTCCTGCAGAGACTCTTAGTGGCCTGTGAGAATTCTGGAGCAGCCTTTTCCCTCATCTTCCCAAGGGCTACCTAAAGACCTGAGAGCCTTAGGGAATATAAAGAGAGGTGACATCCAGGCAAGGGAGCGTTTGCTACCATTTCCTGAAGAGACCAACAGTGGCCAAAGGAAAACTGGACAAGAGTTGTGACTATGGCCAGAGTTTCCAGGGAGCACAAGTGCCCATACCCTGGAATCCTAAGGAGAGTTGAAATCCAGAAAATTTCTGCCTTGGAAGCAGATTAAGAAACAATTAGTTGACCTACTTCTGAGACAAATTTGACTTGGGTGAGGACTCAAATAGGTGTTGTTATTAGAACCTCCAAAAGATTGCTACTGTCTCAGTAATGTGATAGTCCACCACCACACATGCCTAAACTGCACTGTTGCTTGTCTTGGGACAGGAGGGGAGGCGGCATCTATGGGTGTTTCTGCATAACATGGGGTTGTATAGTCATTCAGCTCAAGCAGCTCTTCCTTAGCCCATGCTAGTTCCCTGCTCACAGGGATGAAGATAGGCAGCTGTAGGACCAACAAGAAATGTATTTTTCTGTTATGCAATGGCCAGTGTAACTGGATATTTTCATGTTCTGTATGGCACCTGCTTTCTCTAGAATACTTCCTCGGATTCTTGTTACAGTGTCAAGTCAGAATTGCAGCCAGCTTTTGTTTGAAAACACGTCAAAGTGCAAGTAGATAAATAGGTATTGCTCTGGCGGGAAGGTAAACGGCGTTTCTGTGCGCTGCTCTGATTCGCTAGAAGCGGCTTAGTCATGCTGGCCACATGACCCGGAAGCTGTACGCCGGCTCCCTCTGCCAATAAAGCGAGATGAGCGCCGCAACCCCAGCGTCGGTCACGACTGGACCTAATAGTCAGCAGTCCTTTTACCTTTTTAAAGTATTTTAAACTTTCATTAGAAAATAATATTTGGAATAGATTCCCTTTCTTTGTTGTTTAGTCGTTTAGTCGTGTCCGACTCTTCGTGACCCCATGGACCAGAGCACACCAGGCACTCCTGTCTTCCACTGCCTCCCGCAGTTTTGTCAAACTCATGCTGGTAGCTTCAAGAACACTGTCCAACCATCTCGTCTTCTGTCGTCCCCTTCTCCTTGTGCCCTCAATCTTTCCCAACATCAGGGTCTTTTCCAGGGAGTCTTCTCTTCTCATGAGGTGGCCAAAGTATTGGAGCCTCAGCTTCACGATCTGTCCTTCCAGTGAGCACTCAGGGCTGATTTCCTTAAGAATGGATAGGTTTGATCTTCTTGCAGTCCATGGGACTCTCAAGAGTCTCCTCCAGCACCATAATTCAAAAGCATCAATTCTTTGGGGATCAGCCAGCTCTCACTTCCATACATCACTACTGGGAAAACCATAGCTTTAACTATATGGACCTTTGTTAGCCAGGTGATGTCTCTGCTTTTTAAGAGGCTGTCTAGGTTTGTCATTGCTTTTCTCCCAAGAAGCAGGCGTCTTTTAATTTCATGACTGCTGTCCCTTTCTTACTCCACCCTAAAACTTATGCACTCCCAGGTGTGACTGTGAATAAGAATAATTAATTAATTAATTAATTAATTGTTATTTACTTATGACATTAGTTTCCTGCTATGTGGTACCCAAAATATTCCTGACACAGCACGTATGGAAGGCATTGAGGCATTGCTACTGGCAGGTGTAAGTTGCCCATGACTCACTTCCATAAAGCAGCATGCTCAACACGCAAACCTGGTAGACCTTCATCTTGGTATTGGTTGTTAGCATCACATTCTCCCATATCCTTTTGGAGAGGCAAGCCATTGCTATAGCTGCCTTACCAATATGATTGTACAGCTCAGAATCAATGAAAAGGTTGCTGGTTATGGTGGAGCCCAGATAGACAAAACCACCTACCACCTCAAGCATGTGGCAGGCACCAGGCCTGTTGGCAGACCAACTCTGCGTTATAAAGATGTCTGCAAATGTGACATGTAGGTTGGCAGCATTAAACCTGCCGTGTGGGAATCCCTTGCAATTGACAGCAGTGCCTGGAGACAGATAGGTTGTGTATCCACAGCAGTGACCAGAGGAAAAATGACCGCAGAGAGGAGCTCAGAGAAAATAAAGGCCATGGTACATCTGTAACAGCAAAACTGGGTGCCTTCATATGCCCCAGCTGCAATAAAATATGTCTTTCCTGTATTGGTCTCTACAGCCACAGCAGGCACTGTAACTCTCAGACGGTTTGACTTTACTCCCAATGGCACACTCATCTGTTATCTCTTGGACAGATGGATGCCAATATACATGCAACATAGATAACATAAGGTTAACTAGGCAACTTACAATGAATAAGTACAAAAGCAATTTAAATAAAAAATGAGACATAAAACCATAACACCCAAAGGAACATAAATAAATACAACAAACAACACCTCACCACACATCCCAGAATATTAAAAAATGGAACTTGCATGTCAACCAGAGCTCTTCCCATATCCAGATACTGTTTCACCTCCCTCTGTGCTATGCTTGGGAAAAGGTGGGAAAATTTCTATAAGTTGTTGTCTGTAAACTCTTCATGAGTGAAAAACGAGAGATGCTGGAGCTGTAGACAGTTCACTAAGTTTCGCTGACTGATGGATCAGCAAACTTGGGAGAAAATCAAAATTATTTGCAAGCAACTTAACTTGAAGTCTACATAGAGAATAGTTAAAAGATGTCAAAACCAAACAGTTAGCGTCATAAAATAAAAGTAGATACTACAAGCTGCGGCATGTCACAGCTTTCAGGTAGCACAGCTCTGCAAAAGCACAAAAGGCCTTCAGTATCGGGTAATGAGGTGCAGCTAGTTACATTTAAGAAAGAACACCAAGACCTACTTGAGAACTCCGCCCTTTCTTCCCAGGGCAGTTGGGATTTAAAGCCGCTATTCAGAAAAGTGTTAGGAATTTTGGGAACAGTATACAAAACACTGCTTTTTCCCATAGCCGGGGTGGGGGAGGGGAAAGGCTTCCTTGTCTGTTCCCTTCCTCCTCCCAAAAGCTCCCATCAGTGAAAGAGAAACAAAAAACCATATCAGGCCAAAACAAGCTTGAGCACCATGAGAAATCAAGGCTACCAGAATGGCATTTGACACTGTCAGGCTGCAGCTGAAGAACAAGGGAAACGTTTTCGTACGACTGTCACTGACCCACAGGCCCTCACTCCTAACCTTGCTCTCCCACATATGTTTCTCATTTCCTTGCTTATAGCTGGCCCAAGCTAATGATCTGTGTTTTGGCAGCCATCCCATGCTTGGCATACTGCCTGCCTTGTTCTCATTGTCCCAGCTACTTACAAAACCTCTGCCCCACCCTCTCTCTCTGCAGCCCATGCCTTTTCTGCACAGCTACCATCTTGAATGCTGTCTCTGCCACCCAAACATATCCCATCAGTAACAGCCTGAAGAAATTGCCCATGGGTGAGGGGTGAGTTAAACACAAAAACAGTGGAAATCCAAACAAATCAGCTCAGCAGAGTCTTGCTGCTATAAATACTGAGGAACACAGGCTATTTTGAGGGATGGTGGCATGGGAAAGTTCTGTCTGGAATCTCAGATCTAGCAGAGGAGACAGTTATTTCCAGTGGACATGGGAAGAGGGACTAACTACTCAGAGTAAGATGGGAGAGGGCATCAAACTTCCTGACTGAAATAGGAATCCAATATGATAACAGATATGATTTCTGTCTCCATAATCAATGAAAGGCTGACAGGGATTAGGTGTTTAACTTTCAACTTTTAGGTAACAAGGCAAGAAGCAAATAATTAAGCTTCAGTCCCTCATTATTAGTAGATCTTTCTATCAAACCAAACAGATTTCTCATATGACTGCCCCTGTAATTTGTCATGCACTATTATGGTGTGAGCCATTATTGACTGATGGTCCTGGGCTGATATCAAGCAATGCAAGGCATAGCACAATTCCCTTTCATGTGCAGTACAAAATGTTAGTGTGGGTGCAAAATGTTCCCACTCACATTTTAGGTGGTTAAGAAGCTTCTCTTGGTTGCTCATGTATGTATGCTTGTATATGGACGGGGATCTTCATTTAATGGGCCACATTATAGCTTTCCAAGATCTGTACCCCCTGCTTTATAGCCATTAGGTCCTGTTCATGTATTAGAGAATAAATGAGGGGATTATTGATAAAAATGCTTGATAGAATAAGTTCAGGAATATGAAAGACCATATTCCCTCATGTGAACCTACCTAGGTTTTGAGATACAGTATTCAGGGGAAGCCCATCTGCCTTCTCAGTGGTTACTCCCAGACTTTGAAACTCCCTCTCTAAAAATGCTAGACTGGCTCCCTCCTTGCTGTTCTTCCACTGGCAAGTGAAGTCTTTCTTGTTCCAACAGGGAATTGACTGCTTTTAATGAGAATTGACTGCTTTTAATGAGAGGGCTTGTGCTGTTTTTATTGTAATTATTGGTATGTTTTAAACAGATTTTATGTATGCCTGTAGTTTCTGTCAATGTTTAATTGTGTTTTAATTATTGATGTTTCTATGTTTTTAGCAGTTCTTGTTTTTATCTGTAAGTCACCTTGAGCCCCATCAGGGGAAAATGGTGGGAAATACATACATTGCTTTTTTTTCTAAAAAAATGTTTAGGGGTACTCTAATTTTCCTACTCATATTGAAATACTGCCCCTCAGTGGGGCCAAACTTAGATTCACAAAATGTTTAGGGGTATGCGTACCCCTACGTCCCCAAAGAAAAAAAGCACTTCATGCATACATGCATAGATACAAAAAACAAACAATACCATTATTGTCCACATCAAGGCTATGTGTAGCTCCTCCACCCAGCCTGGTCTTTGATAGTTCAATCAACAGGTTGTCAGTATTAAGATCTAATGAACCCTCTGAAGATGTTTTTAAGGCGACCTTCATACTGAGTGTTCTGGGTGCAACAGTAACCATGGATATATTTATTTAGGCATTTATTCCCCATCTTTTATCCAAAAGGGTTCTCAGAGACTTACAAGCCTGACCTAAATCTGTGCTAAGATGGTCCCTGCCCTCAGGCTCACATGCGATACAGACATGACACAAAAGGGAAAAGTGGTGAGAGGGAGAAGGGAAAAGCAGGTTCAAGCACAAGTTCTTAAAGGCTAAAAATATGATGCCTGTTCTGGAGGTTGCAAAGTTTTAAACTGCATCCTATCATGTAGAGATGGAGTATATGTCATCTTTTTCATTTCTACATGTTATTCTGCTGTTAAGGACACAACTGCTGGGTAGTTTAAAAGTTGGGAACCAAAACTGGAGTTATGGCAGGAAAAATGCTGATTTCAAACCCAGAACTGGCATCTACATGGTTAAAATATCATCACATTTCATCCATCTTAAATTTCCCATAAACATTCGGCAAAGCAATTTCACTCAATCACACGTATTAACTACTTAAATTCTCCTCTCCAAGGATGTGGATTGTTATTTTATGCCAAATGTGCTGTAATTAAGTTTGACATAAGCACATGGATTAAATATGTGGTTTGGGGGACAAATGGCAGATTTTTTTCTTTCTCTCTCTGTTGTTATGGCCATATGGAGAATGCAACCAGATAATGGATAGATTTCCAAATATCTCTTTCTTGTTATTTTTTTGTATAATAATTGAAAAGGCTCGTGTTAATGCAGGGGTTGCAGCAGCTAGAGGACCAATTATTTTGAGGTGATTTGAGGTGATTAAAAAAGAGGAGAAATAAGATAGGCTTTTCCATCTTACTCAGGAGCACCTTGATAGATGATTTATATATTGCAAGCTTCTGCTACTTAATAATAATAAATTTTTATTTATACCCCACCCTCCCCGGCCAGGGCCGGGCTCAGGGCAGCTAACACCAAATATGAATTACAATAAAACGCAATAGAAGAAACAATAACAAACAAACAAACAATTAAAATACGGCTTAAAATACAGCTTAAAATGCAGCCTCATTTTAGTAGTAGTACTTAAGGTAGGCGATCTCTGTCATAGCAGTGGCAGGCAGAATTTTGACTAGGTACACATTGCTTTGTGCAGGTATTTAGTAAAACTGAATAACTTCACCATATAGTGCACTCCATTTTACATAGAGTCATTCAGGGCACAGGAATAAGTGAACATACCCTGCCCTTCTATTTGGCTACTGGGATGCCAATTTTATTCCAGGGCCAGCCATGTTATCAGTCTCTGCAATAGGGGGTAGTCCTCCATTACATTGCACCTATCAAGTCAACTACCCTGGCCAAAGACAGGTGTTCCTTTATGTTTGGTGCTGGGAAGACAAGGAAATGTGTAGTGGCCAGAAGGCAGGCATCGCTGCAGAGAGATGCTTTTAAGAGATGCTGAGACTCCACAATGGGCAGGGAATGCGGCAGAATATGGTCAAAAGGGAACTAACATGGAGATCAGGGTTAATAGCAGGAGTTGTGTGTGCCTCTGGATGGCTGCCTGATAAGTAGGAATTTAATAGGTTCCAAACAGCTGAGGTCAGCTTTGTGCTGTAACCCCAGGTAACATCACAAATGGTAATTTCACCAGTAGAGGAGGGTCCAGGTAAAATAGCCTTTTCTTGTGCATTTCTTAATTGTAGGGATCTGCCTCTCACCACTTACTATGCCATGTGCCAATTTGCAGAGATATCTCAGTACTTTGAAATGAACTTTGTTGCTATATGTCAATAAATTAAATCTTGATTCAGAGAAGCAAGTTGGATTAGGAGAAACATCACATCTCTTCAGCCCTAGAGTTTTGTGACTTAATACATTCTCTATTAACCTATAGACCTTGAGCTGCTTTTATAACTACCACTATAGGCAGGGAAGGAGCCCTGGCAGTGTTTGCTATTTTTACATTTGCTCTTGTCTACCTGTCCTCAATCTCCTTCTGCGTATTTCCAGATATCCTATCCTTATTAGTTATTGGTTCCCCCTTTTTCATAACTAAATACTGGCAGAATGTCTGAAACAGAGCAGATATGGTGTAACTTCAACTCCTCACAGCAACAGCCTACCACTTCTGCCAGTATAATAATAATAATAATAATAATAATAATAATAATAATAATAATGGGTTCATCCAACTAAGGGCTTATCCATACTTCCACTTGTCCTGTGCCTAGAAAGCGTGGCTCCAAGTGGTTTGACCTGCACTTTCTAGGCATGGGTCCAAGCAGTTTTCTCCTTGCCCTGCTCCCTTCCCCAGAGAAAACCCACCTTTTAATGCTAAATTGGAGCAAACGTCCATCTGGAGAAAACCTGAATTGCTGCTTGCTCAAGTTGAATGCTAAAGAGTGGTTTTCCCTGGGGCGGGAAGCAGTGGGACAAGAGGAAGTGTGGACAAGCACTTAGAATAAACCCATTGAAATTAATGCACTTAAGTTAGGGATCATCCAGACTTGCTTTTGTGCCATGTTTCTAGGCACAGGCCCACACTTTAAAGCTCCATTTTAAAGTGCCTTTTTTAACGCTAGCACTATTCCACTGAATTGCCATTTGTTCCACTTCAGCATGAAAGAGTGAGTTTTCCTTGTGAAAGAGGTGGTGGGGGGTGGGGAGAGCACTTGGACACAGGCCAGGAAAGCACAGACATGTGCCTAGAAAGCACAGGACAGAGGTTAAGTGTGGATGAGCCCTTTGTCACATCCATCAATTTCAATAGGTCTCCTTTGAGTTAGACTAATATTGGATACAACCCACTAACTCCACAGTGAGAGACCACAGTTTTAGACAATAGTTGCATAGGATTGAGGTCGAAACTCGGGTCTCCTATCATGCACTCTAGCACTATGCGATTTTTCAATATATTAGCCAAAATCAGTTTTGAAATCACACTGCGATAATGATTTTGACCTGGCAATATGCAGCAATATATCACTACTTGCTATTCGCATGAGGGAGGGCAGGGCAGCCAATTTCATGGCACCACCGATATTGCACAGTGATCTCAGCCAATAACCATGCTTATCTGAGCTGCCTTCCCTCACGCTGATCGAGAGGCGCGGCCATCACTGCTGATCTGAGTTGCCTTTCCTCACTTGAAGGCACTGTGGCACTACCTTCCCCTAGCACTGAGGCAGAGCAGCTTTTCTCAGTCAGCAGGAAAGCAGCAGTAGCCACAGTGGACACTCACTTGATCTCCATGACTGCTCCTTCCCACATCCCCACGCCTGATCTGCACACACCCCATCTGCACGATCTCTGTGACTGCTCCTTCCCTCATCCTCATGCCTGATCTCTAATTTCAGACGTTGTGATATGGTGGAATATTGTGATGTTTAGCTGCTGATACATCATGATGCTGAAAACCAGATATTGCTCAGCCCTAATGCACATTTAGTTCTCTCAATGGGGAACTTTGATAATGGGAATCTGGGAGAAATGGCCCTTTGCATACAGTGAAACGCTTAGCACAATGCAGCCTGTCTTCATAACACTCATAGGAACCTGAGCACATTGCTAACTTTTCTCTTCCTAGAACTGTAGCAGATACCGTATTTTTCGCCCTATAGGACGCACTTTTTCCCCTCCAAAAATGAAGGGGGAATCTGTGTGCGTCCTATGGGGCGAATGCAGGCTTTCGCTGAAGCTTGGAGAGCGAGAGGGGTCGGTGCGCACCGACCCCTCTCGCTCTCCAGGCTTCAAGAAGCTATCAGCTAGCCTGGGGAGCCCGCGGGAGTTCCCGCAGGGCTCCCTAGGCTGCGGATAGCAGCCTGCCGCCCGGAGTGCTGGGCGCTCTGAAGCAGAGCGCCCCGTGCTTCGGGAAGATATCCACAGCCTGCCGCCTGGAGTGCTGTGCGCTCTGAAGCAGAGCGCCCCGCGCTTTGGAAAGATATCCGCAACCTGCCGCCCGGAGCGCGGGGCGCGCTGAAGCAGAGCGCCCTGCGCTTCGGGAAGATATCCGCAGCCTGGGAGCCCTGCGGGAGTTCCCGCAGGGCTCCCTAGGCTGCGGATAGCAGCCTGCCGCCCGGAGCACAGGGCGCGCTGAAGCAGAGCGCCCCGCGCTTCGGGCAGATATCCTTTTCTCCTCTAAAAACTACGGTAGGTGCGTTTTTAAAAGCTCAGGCTTCCCCCACGGCTGGGGGGGGGATATTTTTTTCCCTTTATTTCCCCCCCCCAAAAAAAATTAGGTGCGTCCTATGGGCCGATGCGTCCTATAGGGCGACAAATACGGTACATCATCTTGGGACTCCGGACACAAACATACAATAACAACCCTCACTCTCGCCAACAACTGGAGCGCCAAGCAGACACATACAGAGCTTGTCTGAGGCCCAGGGCAGCACTCTTGTTGGAATAACGTTATAAACTCAAACAAAAAAGCAGCCAGTGTCTGGTGGGGCCCCCCCAGCCAGTTTAGCTCATTGAGGCACAGGGCAAGTGTACTTGGCTGCTCACTCCCCTGTATGGGCCTGGTGCCAGGATAGAGCACCTCTTACTGGTAAGCAAGAAAGGGGAAACGCTTGCTTCAGAGTAAGGCTGCTGCACCTGTTTCTGAAGTTTCTGACTCCTAGAAAGGCCAAGCTTTGTGCTTAAACATTGCCATGATTGGGTAAACTCAGGAACACCTTTGCCTTACAGAAGCACCTTCTGGATGCCTGTAGTCAACAAGTGGATGCACACACAAAGGGATGAGTATACTCAGTCACTGCAGTCTCTCCCCCCTCCCTCCATGGAGAGGAGAGGCAGAAGCTGAGCTGTAAGCATAGGCTGCACACTGGGGATGGGGGACAGAGCTGGCCCATCTTGCAAAATAGCAGGGGTGGGGGGAGGACACATGAGTTGCCAGAGCAAGGGATGGTAAAAAAGGATATTGTAGAGTAGGAAAAGATCCATAAAAATGATCAAGGGGATGGGGCAACTTCCCTATGAGGCAAGGTTACAGATTTGGGACTTTTTTGTTTGGAGAAAAGGTGAATAAGGGGTGACATGATAGAAATTTATAAAATTATGCAGGATATAGTAAGTGATAGAGAAAAATATTTCTCCCTCACCCATAACACTAAAATTCATGGACAATTATTGAAGCTGAATGTTGGAGGATCCAGGACATATAGCGCATAGTTAAATTATGGAATGAGCTTCCACAAGAGGTAGTGATGGCCATAAACCTGAATGTCTTTAAGACTGGATTAGACAAATTCATGGAGGATAAGATGATCAATGACTACTAGCCATGATAGCTGTGCTCTGCCTCCATAGTCAGAGGCTGTATGATCCCAAATTCCAGTTGCTAAAAACTGCAGGAGGGGAGAGTGCTATTGTTTCGCCACTGTGAGAATAGGATGCTGGGCTAGATGAGCCACTGGCCTGATCCAGCAAGGCTATTGTTACATTCTCGTGTGTCCAAAATGACTGGTTGGTTCCCATCCTTCTCCTTGGTGTAGAGGGGGCCCCATCTTGCCTAGCATCAGTTTGTAGCCTGTATTCAATGCTAGGGCCTCCAGAAAATGAACACCTAGCTCTGCTATAAAACTTAGCCAGTTGTTGCAGGGCCTTGCTGCGACAACTTAGCTGTGGAAACATGGCCTGTGGTTCTGAACCCACACCTTGATTTTCTTTCAAGGTGCTGGCTTTTGCCTTGTCACCTTGCTGTGGAAACTATTAATCTGCGCTTGCTTGGGCCAATGTCCATGCTGTGACTGAGGGGCTAAGGAACTGCTGTGGTCTTTTTGGTGTGGGTTTGAGCTCTGGAAACTCCTTTGCCCTGATATAGCTTGGTTTTCTGCTGGGCATGCCAGCAGGAGTCATTTTGAATTCCTAGATATTGAATTGAATTGAATTCCTAGACATTGTTGCTAGCATAATCCCCGATTGGTGTGTTTTGTTAATGTTCACCATTTGTACTCAGTTTGAAAATTTTCTGAGTGGTGTGCCTTCTCCCCCTTTCCTCTGGCCTAAGCATGTATAGCAGGCATGTCCAGCAGGTAGATCGTGATATACCGGTAGATCACTGGCTCCCCCCAAAGAAGCTGAAGAACTGTGGCTCCCCTAAAAAAAGCTCAACATTTTACCTCCTCCCTGAAAAAACTCAACAACTTTGACCCAAACCCCCATAAAGGGGGTAGATCACTGCCAGTTTTTAACTCTGTGAGTAGATCACAGTCTCTTGGAAGTTGGCCACCCCTGATGTATAGGATATGGTAGCCATTCCACAGGCATAGCTGTGGTGTAATCCCCCTCTCCCCTTGTAGTAATGGGTGTATATAAGATTTCCCTGACAGTGATTGCTCTTGGCTAACACACACCAACTTGGCAGCAATGAGAAACTCTGGGATGGCATTTAGATATCAACATTGCAGTCCTATCTGTCATAAACAGACAAAATATGATTTCCCAAATTCTACTGGGTTTTGAACTATATTTATTGGTGAACAGAAGATACAAAAAATAAATAGTAATGATTTGTTTAGGAAATGGTTTAATCACATGGAAGACATGGACAGAAAAGATTAACATTCAACAGGCCATTCTGGAAGAAAGATTGTCTAAGTCACTGGGTGAATGGAGAAGTCTATTCCATGGGGAGAGCTAGGAGTTAGCTTGGGAAAGTTTATGGCCATCCTCTGTGCCACTATGAATAGCCTTCTGCCACTGCCCTGAACATTCCTTCGTCTGTCCTAAGCTATATGGGAGCTCTACTGGATAGGCAGAGCTCTTGTGAATGCAAGTACTACAGAGTCAGTGTTGCTGCTGTGCCTAATAAAATGGGCAAGGAAAATGAGATGCTGCATCATCAAATCCCTGTATTGAGTCTGAGATACCAAACACATTTTCCTCATTCGTATTTGGAAAACCTGTTTCTCTCCCAGCCTCATCAGATATCAAGTTACTCTTTTAAAATTATAACAATAATAGTACTACAACAGGGGTGTTAGTAAAAAGAAGCAAACCACACACTTAAAACTGAAAATGAACAAACTCATTTATTTTGATGTTAGTGACATTCTCTTAGGTTTATGCACCTGGTTTCTCTTACTCTTAAATTCAGTCCTTCATGCTGCTCACAAGGCTGGAGGGGCCAGGAATGCCCCATAGCACAGAGGGACTAATAAGCTTTCTCAAAATTTGGGGAGTTGCCATGCATTTTTAGGAAAATAAACATTGCTGCTGTGTTTTGGCTGGTTACAGAGCTTTGCACTAATTGGCCTAAGTAACATGTACTGTAGGTAAAGGTTTTTTCTTTGTGTGAGGAAGAACCATTTATGCATTTTTGGATAGGGACACATAAAACAATGATCAAAAATTGTTACCTTGTAATTTCTTGTCTGTGCATTTTATCCTGATGTGATAAATAGTTTTAATAGCTGGCTTGTGGAATGTTCTTATTTCTTGAACTTGGACACAGGTCAGAGTTTGTCTTGTATGTTGAAAACTGAATGTTCCAGACACAGCTGAATTTTGATTTATGTTGGTGGCAACTTTCTTCTTATGTGTGGCTTGCTGTTGAGGGAATTATATGATTGCAGTGTAAACTTTAGACATTGGTGCCAAAAAACATAAATTGATGAGTACATTTTTGCCCTGTCTTCTTACTTCTTAGTCCTTGCTCTGGTCATTGTGTCATTCTGGTCATTCCAGTCTCAGGGAGAATAGTTCTATTGGTCATTTGTAAGACTCAGCACTCAAGCAGTGCACATCTGCTCCATTTCTTCAAGAGGAAGCTGAGAGGGATGAGTAAGTTTCAAAAACATTTACAGCAGTCTAAAATCCAGACAAATAGATCTAGTTATTTGCAGGGTTAATTTTCCAAGTGTCATAAAAAGTCTTGAACAGTGCCATTTTTCTAGAAAAATAGGTGATGGAACTCACCATGAACATCTCCCTCATTCTCTTAGAATGGCAATGGCGCCCACCTGAGAGGTGCCAGAACTGAGTTCTGGTGAGTTCTTTTCTGGAAAAAAGTCTTGAAATGTTTTATATGCTCTTATAATATTTTTCTCTTAATGAATGAATATGTGGAGATAGATGCCTAACTCTCCATGACAGATGGTTGTGTGTGGTACACTCTAAAATGAGAATACTCTTCACCTCTTTAGTCACTTCCATTTTCTTCCTCTTCATGTAAAAAGGAAAGGTGAAAGGCTGGCATAGAGTATCAAAAGGTTGGATCCAGAGGTATCCTGCATGAATAGAAAAACAGTCTTACTGTCTTTGTCCAATTTCCCAAGCCTGCTGCAGCTCCTGCACCCTATTGCATTCAGAGGGAGTGTAGGAGATGCTGGAGCGTGGGGGTGGAAGAGGAGTCAGGAAAGCATCATACCACAGAACTCTGCTTAAACAATCTTCTCTGAATCCAATATAGCAAATCCAAGGGTGTTCCCCAAATGTTTTTTTTTCTGAGGAGTGGATTGCTTGCAGGGATCTAGAAAGACCTGAGTTGCCTTTTTGCAAAGCTGTTTTTTGCTTATTGTTTGGAGCCAGACCTTCATTTCCAAAATGGTTTGAAAGAAGCCAGATTTGCCTGTGACAGTCACACACACAAACCAAGCTCCCCTATAATCTTCTTTGAGAACTGCATTTGATGTGACCTTACCAAGCCTGTGACCAGACAAGATCTTTGAACATCTCCTCAGAACTACCATGATAAGCTCTTTGATTACCCAGCTCAACTGGATCCCCAACCCCCACCCTCCTCCTCAGCACATCCCTTCTTCATGCACAGGCAGCTTTTAGGGGTAGACCTGCCTCCGCCCCTTTTCATTTTCCTACAGTGTTCTAAATCTCAAGACATAGTTAACCCAAATCCAGATTTATTTAGGATTTATCTACTTTATTAATTCCTGTTGTGTTGTGCAAAAGTGCTGAAGGATTCAGATTGCCTATGAAATTAAAGAGAGCTTTTCCAAAATGAAGCATAATTTAAAAAACATTTTTGTTAGCCAAAGCTCAGAATACAGCATTTTAAAGGCTACTTTGGTTGGGAATTGGCCATAATAATTTGATTTTTTTTTCCTTCTAGTAAATACGCTATCAGGCTGTTTCATGAATTAATCAGGGTTTAATGTAGATTTAAACATTTACAATGCAGAATAATTTGGGTTGAAATAATCCCCCTTGATAAAGCTAGAAAGCCCCCACAACTGTCACCATCTCTGACAGCCAGGCATCTAGACCTTGAATATGCAAATCACAAGAAGAAAAATGTGAGCAAGACTTAAGATGGTGCTTCATTTCTACATCTTTGTCAGTTAACTGCTGGCACTAAGTGAGCAGTGGCGTAGTGTGGGGGGTGCAGGGGGGGCCGGCCGCACCGGGCGCAACATCTGGGGGGTTAGGGTTAGGGGGCGCAAATCCACGGGTTAGGGGGCGCAAATCCATGGGTTAGGGGGTGCAAATTACTTGCCTTGCCCCGGGTGCTGACAACCCACGCTACGACACTGTAAGTGAGTATTAGAACAATTCTGAAAAGCAACTAAATACCAACTGAAGCCTGTTCTAGATGGTGAACAGGGAAGCATCTGATTCTGCTCCTGGAGCTGCTCCTCTTCAAATAGATCATTTGTGTCATATGATGTTCATCTGTTGATGAGATTCTTTTCTGCCTTTACAACACTGTTGGGTTCCATGGAGACCCTTTGGGTTTTTAGTTCTCTGGCAGACACTGGCACAGAGATCACCATTTTATATTGACATGGGCCCTTACTGTCCACACCAGGCATATTTGTCATGTGGTTTATTTAAATTATTTATTTGTATAAAAATTCCCTACCAACTATATTTTTTAAAAAGGATGGCAATGAATAACATAAAATCAACAATAATAAACAATAATAAAATTATATCAACAAAACTAACATAGAATACTTCATAGATCAGATTAGTACATCAACATAACTTAATGTACTAATGCAGATACCCCTCAGGGAATGTCTGGGTAAAAAGAAGAGTTTTAAGCAGGAGCCTAAATGCCTACTTGATATTCACTGGGAGTGCATGCCAAAAGGTAGGTGCTTCCACTCAAAAAGCTTTGGTCTCAGTGGACATAAGAGGACATCCAGGAGCATACTGTACTTCTAGGAGTGTCTCTGCTGAGGATCAAAGTGACTGGACTGGGCTATAGAAGGTAGCAAATCCTCAGAGGTAATCTGGTCCTAAGTTGTTTAGGGCTTTGTACCTCAATAGCAAGACCTTAAACTTAGCCTCCTAGCATATCTACAGCCAGTGTACCTTTTTGTCAGTAGGGCATCTCCATATAACTACGCTAGTTGTAGCTTCTGGACCACCTTAAGAGAAGCCCCACATAGAGCACATTGCAGTAATTCAATCTGGAGGTTACCAATGCCTGGAATATCGTTGGTCAGCTATCCTTATCCAGGAACAGATGTAGCTGTCACAGCAACCAAAGCAGAAAGAAGGTGCTTGTAGCTGCTGAAACTCCTCGGGCCTCCAGTGATAGAGGTAGATCAAAGAGCATCCCCCTGCTATGTACCTGCCCCTTTAGAGAGAGTGCAACCCCATCCAGAACAAGCAGCTGACATATTTCCTGGGCCCAGGAACTGCTTACCCACAGAGTTTCTGTAGTTTCAAGCTCCTTTTATTGGCCTGCTTCAGACAACCACTGCATCTAGACACCAGTACAGTTTCTGCACAGCTACACTAGCTTCAATATGGAGAAAGAGAGTTGAAGAGATGTGTGTCATCAGCACACTAATGACACAATGCTCCAAATACCTTCATTACTGCTCCCAACAGCTTTGTATAAGTGTTAAAAAGCATTGGGGATAAAATCGTGCCCTGCAAAACCGCGTAGCATAACTGTCGGGACTGACAAACATTTCTCCAATTATATAATATGGAGCCAACCCTGGAGATAGAAAAAGAACCACTGTAAAACAGTTTCCCTAATAGCCGGCCCAAAATGATACCACAGTCAATAGTAACAAAAGCCAGAGAGAAGAGGAAGAGCAAAGTAATATTCTCATTGACTCTCTTTCAATGAAGGCAGTCCGTCAGGGTAACCAAGGCTGATTCAGTCCCAAAACTAGGCCTGAACTAGAATAGAATGCATGTATGCAATCAGTATCATCCAAGGGTGTCTGTTGTTGCCCCACCACCCTCCTCTCAATTGTGTTAATCAAAAACAGAGTATTTGGGACTGGGCAGTAGCTATCACAAACCAATGGGTCCAGGATGGGCTTCTTTAGGCTGTCTTTTTTGAAAGGCAGCGGGGACCACCCTCTTGCACAAACACACATTAATCGCATTCTGGATCCAACTGACCATACCCTGCTGGCTTGATTTCTTCAGCAGTGTGGGGCAGGGATTCACAGGACATGAGGCTGGGTGTATTACTGCACCTTGTACATGTCATCAGATTGTGTCAGCTGAAACTCATCCCACAACATGGGGTAAGATTAAATACAGGCAGGGACTATTCATCCACTTGGTCACTCTGGGATGTTAAAGATATACATAAGAAGAGCCTCCTGGATCATGCCAACGATTCATCTAGTCCAGCATTCTGTTCTCACAGTGGCCAACCAGGTGTCAGTGGGAAGCAAAAAAGCAGGACCTGGGCACAGCAGCACCCTCCCCTCCTCTGGTTTTCAGCAGCTGGCATGCAGATGCATACTGCCTCTGACAGTGGAGGTAGAACATGGTTATCATGGTTAGTAGCTGTTAATAGCCTTATCCTCAGTGAATTAGTCTAATCCACTTTTAAAGTCATCCAGGTTACTGGCCATCATTACTTCTTCTGGAAGTAAATTCCATAATTTAAGTATGTGCTCTGTGGAAAAATCTCGTCCGGAAAGCTCCTCAACTTTGGAACATTAATTAAAGTGATATCCAGCCAAGCCATGTCTTCCAGGTGCCCTTCAGAAATTCTGCCCTTAAAAGCTATGTAAATGCCCTGCCTTATGGATTGTAGACAGGATCTTATCTTTACCTTTACCGACAGGATCCTTCTGACATTAATAAGATTGCGGAATTCATCAGTAGTTCCGTAGCTACCAGTGGGTAGCAGATTGTCTTAAACAATCCACCCTCCACCCAATAGAATGCATGCTGTCAGACCATACATAACTTCAAAAGTTCTCTGGACAGCAACAGGTAAAGCCATCAATGCATATGGCCATACACCTCAGTTTTTTATAGAATTGTAGAGTTGGAAGTAACTGTGAGGATTTTGTCAACAATATGACTATTTATTGGGTTCAGGATACCTTGGACAGAGGGAAGCACCTTGGAAGAGATAGAATAAAAATGCAGTAAAGTAATAAAATAGCTAGCTAGTCAGCCAAGTGGGAATAGTGGTGATGCAGATCTTGAGATTCTTTATATGAGGAGTAACCAACCATTTATTCATTTATGTTTATTTGTTGGATTTATATCCCAGCTTCCTAATAGAAGGGAACTAAAAGTATCGTATAAGGGGTTCTTAGACAGGCTGTCTTCCAGGCACTGACCAAAGCCACACCTGGTCATGCCCTGAGATCGTTAATAAATGTCATTGTACAGTCAGTCAATGAACTGCTTTTCAGATGGTTATCAACTACAGAACTCATCCTTTTACAAAATCAAGATGTCTTTTTCTGCTACCAGCCACTTCCATCACTTCTGCAACTGGCAGTTTTCCAATAAAGCCAATATCCCCAACCCCAGAGGAAGTTCATCAGTCGGAAGTGGGCACTGTCTGTTTACTCCAGCAATTTGACAACAACATTAGCTTACACTTTATTAGCAGACTACTACACCTTGATCCCTGACCCTGGCAGTGACCACAGATAGCCTACTAGATAGATGCCGATCATTTGAAGCAAACTGGTAACATTTTTAAGGCCAGATATCACAACCAGCAGGCACTGGATAGTTTTAAAAAGGAATGCTCTGTACATTTTGTAAAAAAATGCGAACAGGAGATTAAGCCATCTGAGCAGGACCTTCTTTATATGGGATTTTCAGGCTAAGATTTGCTTGGCATTTGAGGCAATGACTAGGGTGCCTTACCCTGAAGCTGTTTAATGTGGATGATCTCATGACTGGAGTAGCTCTTGGGTGGCTTGGTTACTTTGAGTGCCTGCACTTGAAAGTGGTGGTGAAAAAGCCTTGCACGCAGATCCTTTGGTGCCAGGTCTCTGTGATTTCCCCCTTTCCCAGGCTGTATCCTTGCAACCTGTATGGAGCTTTCTGTCCTGGAGCCAGAAAGGCATTTCCCATCAATAAAAGCATTAGCTCACTAAACAGTCTGATGGCTTTGCTTCTCTGGATTAACCCTTTGGGAGCTAGGATTCCTTCAGACTTGTAAAGATATTGATCACAGATCATGTTTGCTTTTTGTGTGCGTGAGCACATAGGTATGTGTGTGTCTCTCTCTTCCTTTCTTTGTGGATAGTTTCAGATAGTCAGCACTTCTGCTACTTGAGAAAAGGAGGGTTGTGCAACTCCTGTGGTTAAACGGACAGGGAGTGTGGACATCATATTTCTTTGAAGAGACTATTTGGACCCTTAGCCTCAGGAGTTACCTGTTGATTATTTTCAGGGGCAAATGATTATTTCACCTGGGTCAAAGACCCAGTTTTGTACACACACACCCCATGTATGTATTTGTGTACACACACAGGCTGGGAGCCTCAATGGCACCCTTCTGGAAGCTTCACCCGGGGCAAAAACCTGGCTACCCCCCAATAGCTATGGCTCTGATTATTTGTTTAGGTATTACAGTATTTTTTTATTTAATATTTTAATTACATTTTTTTAATCAGTTTTACTTATCTCACAGGGTGGTTGTGAAGGGGGGAAACCATGTATGCTTGAGCTCCTTGGAGGAAATGTTGGAAACAAATAGTAACTTCAAAACAACCACCACACCACCCTAAAAAGGAAAAATCAAAATAAGGAAGAAGGACATGAAGGAGACACACCAAGGTGCTTTTGACCAGATAAACTGGAAATACAAATCTGACCAAATGTTCCCTCATTTTTCATCTTTGCACTCATGCCATTGCTTTGGGTTAGGATTAAAATTGTTATTGCGTTTGTGGAGATCTGGAATAATTTCCCTTACTCCCATCTCCTAAATCAGGATTTCCCAAATTTGGGTCTCCAGCTGTTTTTGGACTACAATTCCCATCATCCCTGACCATTGGTCCTGCTAGCTAGGGATGGTGGGAATTATAGTCCCAAGAAAGCTGGAGACCCAAGTTTGGGGAACCCTGCCCTAGATGTTCTCTTGTGATTAGTGAGCACTGTTGACTATGTCTATGTTGACTATGACTATGTGGTATGCAACTGCCTTTTGTTAAGACTGCTTGGAGGAAATGCAGAAAAAGGCAGTGTGCCTTCTACGGCCACACTGAGACTCTTTGTCCATCTATCCCAGTATTTTCTATTCTGATTGGCAGAAGCTCTCCAGGGTTGTCATTTCAGGCAGAAAGAGACTTTTCCCATCACCTGCTATCTTTTTAACTGGTGATGTCCTGGACCATCTTCTACATGTAAAATAACTGCTCTGCTAGTAAGTTATGCTCCCTCCCAGCGTTTGTTTTTTTTAAGTGTTCTAAGGAACAGGTACAGAAAGACCTGGGAATATTTGAGTGGCTGCAAGTGATTTACAATTTTTATTTAGTGTTTCTTTTACTATTTTTATTATGTTATTTATATTGATAATCAGTGTAGACACTTCCCGTGAGACTGGTTGAACCACTTTTGATCTACCACAGAGGGATGGCATCTATTTCAGTATTACTTTTTTTAAAAAAGATTTGTCTAAGAAGGTTTTCTTTCTACAGAGAAACAGTAGCAGACATGCCTATTGGGGTGCAGATGGATCATGAGCGATTAATTGGTGAAATAGAATCCCACCCAAACTGTACCAAACTGATCTGGGGAAGATTGCACTTCAAAGTGCTGATTTCCAGTGGCAGAATTTCTCTTGGGATACAGTAGAACTTTGCACCCAAAAGTGAAGGCTTGAAGGTCTTGACCTTGAATGAGTTCTCATTAGGAAGGGGGCACTGCCCAGGATGAGGAATTAGAAAGACAGAAGGAAAGAGGGGCAAGGTCACCACATAATGAAGTGGTCAGCATTGGATTTCTGTCAGTCACACTGGTTAAGCATACAATTGAGTTCAGCAAGACCCATTAAGGAAGCAGTAGTAGCAGACCCAAGAGTGACTGAGACGATTTAAAACCAGGAGCCTGATACAGTCATGAATCTTCCACCCAGAGTCTGAGAAAGCATATGGCTGTAAAAGATCCCCACACTATTCCTAGTCTTTGGAATCAGGATCCAAGTTTCCCAAGTCTGCATCATCAATGCCTATGTTCAGTTTCAACACCTAATTCTGTAAAACTGTCCACTTAATAGAAATCTTGTTTGTGTGTGAGAAAAAGAGAGAGAGAGAGAGAGAGAGAAAAGTTAACTTTACTCAAGTCAGAAGAGAGACTTCAGCGAGTGCAGATTATAGAAGAACCCAGCAATTAACTAATTGGGAAGAAACCTGAATATGTTCATTTTCATTTTCCAGTGCATGTAAGAAGATCAGTTCCCAATGGGGGAGAAGGGGGAGAAAATGTGATGATGAATGCTTAAATGTGTATATAATGTGTAGATTATATACATTCTATACAAAACACAATTTGATTTCTGGTTTTATCCCTGATATTCTGTAGCAAAATTTTACTTTTACAGGCTTGCAAGTTAAATGTTAGAACTGTGCAGCAATATCTGTGCTACTCTTTGTGGCCAAATGATACTCCTTCCACAGTGCCTCATTTGCTTCTTCCACTGCCCCTGGGATATGCAAGTTTCATCTCTGCTTAGTGAGCTTCTTCCTCACTTGAACCACACCTCAGATGCACCACACCTTAAAAAATTTAAAAGGGCTACCACTTCGTTCCTAATTCACCCTCATCACCCCTTCCCTAATCTTAATCAAATGCTGTTTTCTCCATTCATGCTCACTCTTGCATTGACTGAGAATTTCAAGGGACAAACCCAAGTGTTTTTGTTGTTGACATCCATCCGTCTTGAGAGACAATGGAAGAGTGCACCATTTGGGGGTAAGGTCAAATTGTTGGAGAATTACAGCACTTATTGTGGCTGTAGCGACAAGTACAGGAGAGACATAGTTTATTGCAGCTGGGGCAGATAAAGGGATCCAGTTTCACTGTTACAGATGGACCATGGCATTTATTCTCTCTGTGCTCCTCCCAGCAGTCATTTCTCCTCTGGTCACTGCCGTGGATACATGACTTGTCTCCAGGCACTGCTGTTGTCTGCAAGGGATTCCTACATGGCAGGGTTAATGTTGCCAGCCTTTCCTGTGTCTTTGCCTGGAAGAAGGAACTCCATGCATAGGTTTATTCAGGCATAGGCAAAAGGCCTGCTAGATGTTTGGGGACTACAACTCCCATCATCCCTAGCTAACAGGACCAGTGGTCAGGGATGATTTGGAGGGCCAAGTTTGCCTATGCCTGGGTTTATTTGTGGAGGCAGTTTCCCCTTTTTCTGCTAGTCCTCTCTGGGAGAGAAATGTTTGCTGCTCAACAGAAAACAATTCAGGTATCAAGGATGTTAATGTAGCTGTGATTGGGCAAAAGATACCCCAAAACAGAACATAGCAGCAAAGATGGGCATTTTTATTTTTATTAATTTGAATATTATTCATATAAAAAAAGATAATTCTCCCCCTCCTCCCAGGAGTTTGTGAACATTTAAAAAATTACCCAGCCAGTTCCAATGCAATTCCCTTTATTATTATATCCATATTGCAGGGCATGGAGTGATGGCTGAGAGAGCACAGGTTATGCCAGCCCTGCAAAGTAGCCCAGTGAGTCCACCCCCTGCTCCCCATTTTGCTGTAGGGAGGTAGAATAGTGTATGCCAAAACTGTGTAGTCCACTGCTGATCCTGGGATATGTGTTTAGGGAAATGCAGGGGGCATAGCTGAGAACTTACTTGTAGCAACAGTAGGGGCTGGAGAGAGTAAAAAAAAAAAGGCAGCAAAATAATAAAGTGTTTTAGTCATAGATGGAAATATATCTGGATTCCAGGTCTATCTGTAGAAGCAAAGTGGGTCTACTAAATGAAAAACAACTGAGGGGTAGACTGGAATGCTTGTTTCTCAGAGGTCAGGTCTGTTTGGGTCTCACCATTGCTCAATCGCCAGAACTTTAAGAAAAGGCAGATCAGCTCTCTCGCTCTGTGTGTGTGTGTGTCTGTGCGCATTTTATTACTCTGGAATCTTTACTTTGTGCCTTCCATCCCAGAAAAAATCCTGCAGATGCCCATGGTCCCATGCTGTTTGCTACCTTTCTGCTTCTTCCCTCTGATATACGCAACAGCAGATTGTGTGGAGCCTACGTCTTTCTCATTCTGCTCAACTGGCCATCACAACTCTTTCTGTGATCTCATCTGTCGATGCCCAGCTCTTGCTTGATGTCTCACTTCCGGAACAGAGGGAAGGCTCTGCCCCCCAAAATATTTAGTTAGCAGCTATTAACTTAAGTGGAATTGACTTTTTATCGGCTTTCCTCTGTATGACTGCCACCAGCGAAGGCAGTTTCCTCCTTTCCTCTTCTCCGCCTGTCAGTTCCCTCTACATTCCTATCGGCAGCCTTTAGCTCTGATCAATACTAACCACTGTGTAACAGCTCACGCACGGCTGCTTTAGTTCGCATCGATCAGACCTCTCTTCCAACAGGTAGCTGGCTCTTTTGAGGCAATGACTTGAGATAACTTCAGGCTAATTCATTACAGAGGATTTTAGGGAGGCCCCATGCCCTGTTTTGGAGAGAAACACAGATATCAGAAACGGAGAACAATGTCCCCTGTGCTTGAGATTCTGTATTTCCTTCCCCTTTCTTTTAGAATTGTAAGTGTAATCCAAATAATGGCATAAGTCATCTCGGCAAAACAATTAGTTTTCAATGGCATGGCTTTGGCTTTTGCCAAGCTGAAGGCCAAATTTTACTTAGAAATCTTCAGGGTAGGACCTCCTACCAGTTCTGCTCATATTTTCTGACCCACATCCACAGTATTCTCCAGAGTTGCTTCTTGTCCTTGTAATTGGCACTTTAACACTAATTAACTAGAGCAGAGGGGTGATGCTGCTCAAGACCAGCATCACACAAGTGCGGAACTTGGTTTGTCAAAGAGCAGCTTGTTTTTGACAGCAGCCAAGGACCAAGCTACCTTAAATGCTTTCCCACAGGTACACAGACCACTTTTGTTTCTGCTTAGACTTTTAGGATTGAGAAGTTAAATATGAAAGTATACAAACCTGCCACTTGTATATCTGCTCTCAATAAGCTTGTTAAATATTCCACAGATCAGTATGTCCACCCACTTCCAGAACTCACAACCCAAAAGGGGAAGCAATTCTCACATATGTTGCTGCCTTTTCCAGGCGAGGACAGAGGGCTGCAGGGCAGCTGAGGTTGTTACAGAATTCCCAATGAAGGGAGTGTTTATTATTGTAGAAGGTTTGATGCAGTCCCCAAAAGGAGCTAATCAACAAGTAATAAGACCTCAAGAGAGCAATTTAGAAACCTCAGCTTTAACTCTCTTGTAGCTGTAGCTAAGAGAGTAATGGTTGCTCCCGCTTTTGGCTGTGCAGCACAAAATGTAGTCATAGTTGGCAAAGGAGATCTGTGGTCCCTCCCAGACAGTCCTTTCTTTCATTTTTACCCCACCTTTCTTCTGCCTTGAAATCCAATGCAGTATATGATGTTATCTGTCTAGCCCAGGACTGTCTCCTGTGGGTGGCAGTGGCTCTCCAGAATCTTTGGCACGGAGATCTCTCCTGGCACCTGCTGCCTGAGACACTCTCCAGGCCACGAGAGCAGTTTTAAAGTGAACAACCCTGGCTTTGGCTCTAAGCCACGGGTGTCAAGCACAAGGCCCGCGGGCCAAATCCGGCCCGCCAGACCTCGTCATGTGGCCCGTGTAGCCAGCAATTCCTGGTGTCCGTAAGGGCCGCCCCCGCTTCCCCCACAAGCCCTTTTATCAATGACAAAGGCAGGAACGCTCCTTCCGCGCCTGTCCGGCTCTGCAAAAGGCAACCCTTTCACGCGCTTGATTTGCAACCCAACCCAGCCACGCGGTGCCCTTTCGGGTTTCTCCCTCTCCTCCTCGCCAAGCCCTGAATCGAGCCCGCCCTCCGCTGTCAAGGCCTGTCTGGCTCGCAGTACCCATTGCGGCACTTGCTTCTGTGAAATGCGGACTGCTTCCCGGCTCTCCACCCTCGCTTTGCCCGTTTGGACGGAGCAAAGCACAGGACACCGGCTGCGCCATCGCGGGGTCCGCGCGCGTAAGAGCCGCTGCTGCATGCGAAGCTAGGGATCCTTCTCTCTCTTCCTCCCTCGGTTCACCTTTGGCCCTGATCGGAGAGGCCTGATCCCGGGCCATCGCTCGCTCTTCCCTCTTGCACGGGTGACTCGCCCGCCCCGCCCCCGCCTCCTCCTCCTCCTCCTCCTCCCAGAAAGGCAGGCTGGATGCGGGAGGGTCGCTGCACCTTTAAAGTCCTGCACATTTTCTGCATTTCAAACACCGAGGTCTAGCCGCAAAGTTAGCAAGCCTAGGCCCTTGTTAAGGTGGGCTTGAGGAGGGTTGGCTCGGAAAGCTGCTCGGGTCGCTCTGTGCGCGCCCCCTCCAAGCAACCCACGCGCAACGGGTGCTGGCTTAGCAAGGTCGCTGCTGCAAAAAATAAATAAAGAGAGCACGAAAGCAAAACCCGCGCACCAGAGGAAGCTTGGCCGGAGGAAGCCGAGCAGCGTCGGCGTCGGCGCCTTGCTCTGCTGGAGAGATGGCAGCCGAAGTTGTGTCACCTGCTGCTGCTGCTGGCCCGAGCCACCTTAAGGGCCGGTTGTTGGTGCTGTGGAGTGGGAGGTTGTCAGCAAGCACATGGGGATATTAAAGCAGCCTGTGCTTTTCCTTTGCAGGCTTGGGGTCCCTGGGGTGCAGGGCCATAAGAGATGGAGGCAGGCTGGGCCCTCTTCCTCCTGGGTGAAGGACCTGCCGGAAGCCTCGTGGCAATCGTCCCCCCCCCCGGCACACGCAACAGACACTGGGGCCAACGGAGCGTGGTGGGTTAGGGTGGCAAACGCCTCTCTGAGCTCCGCAGAAAAGCTGAACTTGCACCAGAGCCGCCTCTGACCCACATAATGGGCTATTGCCAGCTTGTATTTTAGGGAGCTGGTTTCTTGTTTTCAGCCTTGCAGCAGCAGTACCCGACTGCACACACTTAATGTGATCTCACAACGATCTTAGGAGGTAGGCCATGGTTATTCCCATTGTAGAAGAGAGGAGAAACGGAGTGATATAATGCCAGCAGTCGTATAAATATGTCCCCATACATGCACCATACAAATAAAGAGTGGACACATAGTCCTACAGATACAACCGGCCCTTTGAGGGTGACCAAACTGCTGATGCGGCCCCCGATGAATTTGAGTTTGACACCCCTGCTCTAAGCCTTTTCTATGTTCAGTCAAGGTTCAGTGGATCATCACCAGAAACATTTTGAATTGCATAAGATACATTATTGAGCAATAGGTCAAAAATTTATTTTGGGAATGTTGATCTTTATAGCGCATGATGATCAATGTGACAACTTGTGCAAGAGCTACAACACAGGTGACATTTCTTAAGTGTGCATCTAAGATGCTTTAAGTGTACCACATAATGATACAAAAAGTTACTGTGACAAGCATGTGTACCATAACAGGTACATTAATCAGGATTGTCTGCAGCTCCCTGTTATGTTTGTAGCCTAAGTGACAAACCAATGTTTGCCTGTGTGAAACAGTCCTAATTTCTAAAATTTATTGTACTCACAGTGAGCTTATATACTTTGCTTTTCTTGTTCCTTTCATTCTCTCTTCGACTTGCAGTGAATAACTGTCCCTTATTGGTAAAATGAAACAGTCCTGCCCTGCCCAGAAAGATTAGGCTTAATTCAATAGCTTGGGAAGAGGTGAAGAGGTAATTATAATGCTGAACCATATCCTGAATGGCTGTGTGCTTAGATCTCACTGATCCTCAAATTGGATAGTCACCCTGAACCTCCTCAGCAGTGGATATGAACTTTATCCAGTGGTTTGGGGAATCTTGTGGCAACACCACTAATATCTGTATTCTTTAGTTCAGTGGTTTCCAGCCAGTGAGCTGTGGACGCCTTGAGGGGCCATGGAATTATTGCAAGAGGTTTGCAAAGCAGCATTTTTTAAAAATCAGCATAACACAAGAGATTATTACAATATATGAGTTATCCAACACAAGAGTACAATAACTATTTAAAGTGATTGATATTTATTATACTGATATTGATGGAATCAGCAGCTCATGGAAAATATGTTAGGATCATGCATCTAATAGTTTATATAAGTTAATCAGATGCACGTTAGTGAGTAGATGGAAGTTCATTCCAGTGGTGTAGCGTGGGTTGTCAGCACCCGGGGCAAGGCAAGTAATTTGCGCCCCCTAACCCGTGGATTTGCGCCCCCTAACCCTAACCCCCAGATGTTGCGCGCGGTGCGGCCAGCCCCCCCTGCACCCCCCACGCTACGCCACTGGTTCATTCCGACTTCATCAGTCTAGTACCTCCTAAGCTGAGAGGTTTCCAAGTGAGTAGATACCCTGAGAATGCTACAGAGAAGCTCATGGTGGCAGATAAGGACAAACTTTTTATTTCCAATGAGGTTATGCACCCAATTTCACCACCCTTTCCCAAGTACACAGGTGGTGGAAAACTCAGTCCAAAGATGACCGAATGCTTGTTAGGTCACATAACTCTGCCTACCAAGCAGCAGTAAAGGTGGTAAAGAAGAATTACTTTTCTACCTCCATTGTATCCTCAGAGAACCATCCAGCAGAGTTGTTTCAGGTGTTCTGTAGGCTAGTTGTACCAGAAGTAGGACTTCCGGGTTAGCGCCATCGGCTAATGGCGGATTCCCTCCGAGCTCCGGAGGGAATCGGCTCCGTAGGAGTTGGGTCTTGCCGCCGCGGCGACGCGGGGACCCTTAGAAATCACAGGCAGTGAAGCCTGTGAACTTGGTGACTCGGCGGGCACCATTAGCGCCCCCCCGACCCGCGAAGGAGCCTTTTTAAAGGCTACGGAACAGGGGACGGGGTGAGTGGTGCGGTGCTGAGAGTCGACTGCTTCTCCTGCGGAGTGAAGCTGCGCTGCCATGGCCGGAGAGCGCTGACTACTTCTTGTGAATTGGACCTCAAAACAACAACCCGTGAGTAGTACGGAATTTGGATTTGCAAAGAAAATCTTCTTTGAATTAGGCACGATCGGGGAAGGCGTAAACAGGAAGTCCGTCTCCCCGTCCTGTAAACAACCTAAAACAAGTACCTGCTAACTAAGGTCGATTCTTTCTCTTTATTGGGCAAAAGATATTAATTTCACGATTTGGCACTACAAGTAATTGTACTGGAGGATAAGAGCTAATTTTGGGAGCTGAGGTACCACCACCCCCCCAGACCCGGGAGTGATCCGCGAGAGAGCCTGTTGGAAAGGTATTGAAGAATTTGACAGCTGTCAAACTAGCTGTCAAGATGGAAAAAGGGAACTTTGTTTCTACTGCTTCTGCTGGCTATATCTGTGACAATTTGATTATACTTTGTCGAAAATAAGGAAGAACTGATACAAACTAATTTGATTTTTGGATTTGAACTGGAAGGAATACTAAGTAACCAAAATCCCTCTAGAGGGGGTTTTGGGACATTACAAGAATGGCTGAAGGAGGGGAAATTCAAGCTAAGTTGGACAGAGTTTTTGTTCTCTTGGGAAAGCTACAAGGCCAAGTTGATGTTTTGGTTACAAATGTTGCAACTCTGGACTTAACAGTAAACAAATTCATTGAATTTGATAAGGATTCGACTCAGGAAGCTTATGCAGCTGGCCAAGAAGAGAAACTTGAGAGATTTGAGAGTGAGGGGAAAGAGGTATATGTTGTTCCTGAGGAAAAGGAAGGAGGAGCTGCAATGTTGTCAAAGATAAAGGAAGGCCAGAGGCCTGACACGATGGCTACAAAGGAAAATAAGAACTTGATGATGAAAATCTGGTTTGAATTGGAAACTGAAAAATGGAGGGATCTCCTTATGTGGAGATCTGAAGACCTAAGGATTACAAATTTGATTAAGGTGGAAGGTGGAGCTTTGGGGACATTTGGACTTGAAAGGATTAAGAAACAAGATTCAGGCTCCACTTTTAAATATGGAGGTCTGGCTGGAGGAAACATGGACCTTATTGGGCTAGAGCTTCTCCGAGATTTGCTGTTTAATACCAAGGACTACAAAAAAAACCGGCAGAGAGGAATTGAGAGAGAATTAAGAGCCTCGGACGTGAGATCTCCAGGCTGATAGTAGATGGACTGATGGACGTTTGTTGGGGATTGAAACCGGGAAAGGGGGGGTGGAGTCTGGGAATCCAAAGGGTGTATAATTTAACCTGTTCTGTTTTTATTTCGTTTGGATATTTGTATGAAAATTGGGGAAAACGTGGAAGGGAATTTAGGCCGACTTTAGAAAAAGGTTTAAAGAATAAGCAATGATGTATAAATATGAAGTCTATAAGGCAAAATTGGCTTTTTTAAAAGAACTAAATATAAAAAGGTTTAAAAATAGGGACAAGAACTTGTTGAACCAACAATCTGAACTGGAATACAAGAGGGAGAGGTGTGGGGAAGTCAGGGAAATATGTTATAGAAAATAAGGATTGTGAACTTTATGTGTTTTTAAACTTCTTTTGTTTTTTTCTCTTTTTTGATTTTTTATTGTATTATGGTGGAAAATCTTAATAAATACCTTTTTTTAAAAAAAAAATAGTTGTACCAGAAGTAGTGGATGGGTCTCTGGAGCACTCAGCAGCATGCTGTGATCAATTTGCACTACACTTTGAGGATAAAGTAACTTAGCTCCATAGTGCCTTCAATGCCACTGTCATTGGTGTTCCAGCTGATGTGTCCAATGCAGTGCCTTCCTATGCTCTGAGGGATCAATTTCAGTTTATGATAATGTGGACATGACTCTTATAATGATGCAACTGGCTTCTTGCTCTCTTGACCCCTGCCCATCTTGGCTGGTGAAAGCTAGTTCTGGGGAGTGAGGTTGGCTGGATGTTTCCAGGGTATAGTGAACACATGCTTTACAACACAGTGTGATGCCTACTGCCTTTAAACTGGTGGTAGTGTGTCCACTCCTGAAGAAGCTCATCCCAGATTCCATGGTATATAACTACTACTTCCTGGTTGCAAATACCCCTTTTTGGGGAAGGTGGTGACAAGAATGCTGGCTGAGCAGTTGCAGGAGTTCCTGGAGGATATGAATTATCTAGATCTGTTTCAGTCTGGATTCAGGTGCAGTTTTGGGACAGACTCAGTCTTGGTTACCCTGATAAATGACCTGAATCGAGAGTGGGACAGGAGAAGTGCCTCTCTGCTTCTGCCTAATCTCTTGTCCGCTTTGATACCACTACCCATGGTATCCTTATGGACTGGCTCTGTGGGTTAGGCATCAGGGGCATTTTTCTACTGTTGTTTTGCTTCTACTTACAGGGTGTTTCCAATGAGTAGCATTAGAAGATAGCTTTTTTGGTTTAATGGTCTTTGCACTACAGTGTACCACTGCATGCAATCTTGTTCTCAATGCGGTTCTTTCTTTCTATCATCTGTCTATCATCTATTTCAAATTTTTGTTCAACATCTGTATGAAGCCACAGGGTGCACTCTTTTGGAGTTGGGATGCAAAGTGACATCAGTACAAAGATGACACACAGCTCTACTTCTCCATAACATCTGAGTCAAGAAATACTGTGCAAAATCTGAACCATTGTCTGGGCACAGTTGTGGAGTTGAGATCCAGTAAGCTGAGCTTGAACCTTGGGAAGACAGAAGGATGGAGGATTGGTGGTCCCCACGTCTAGGAGATAGGCCAGTTGCCTGTTCTATACAGGTTTGCACTCCCTCTGAAAGAACATGTTCAGAGTTGGGGAATTATCCTGAATCCATCCATGTTGCTGGAGGATCAAGGTAGCCTCAGTGACTAGGAGCACCTTTTACTAGCTATGGCTGGTATGCCAACTATGACCATTCTTGGACAGGAATAGTCTGACTGCTGTGATTCACTCAGGACTCAGTTATTGCTATGTGCTCCATGTGGGGCTACCCTTGGACCTGGTCTGGAGGCTCTAGCTTATGCAAAATGCTGCAGTTAGACTGTTGATTGGGACAGACTATTGCCAACACATAACTCTGGTGCCTGTATGCTACCCAGCCAGGTTCATTGTTCTTATTTACAAGGCCCATAACAGCTTGGACCCAGGATACCTCAGGTATTGCCTGATTCTTCATATTCCTGTTTGATTACTGAAGTATTTGGGGTAGTCACTGTTGGTGGTCCCCCATGGCTCAGATGCACAGATTGCATCCACAAGGAGCTGCCCACTCAGTATAGTGGGCCTAATTTTATGAAACTTCCTTTCAGTTGAGGTCACACAGGGCCCCTTCCTGTTGAACTCCCAGTGTTTACTGAATACTTTTTAAATTAAATTTTAATAAGACTATTTTAAATTAAATTCTGATTTTATTGTTTTAACTCATTTTAGTCTTATTGTATTTGGTTTCCTGTATACCACTTGAGATTACTGTGATTAAGTGGTATATAAATTGTTTAAATAAACAAAATAAATAAATGACAAGCAAAGTACCACAACATCTTACAAGGGTGACTTCAGATGCTATGTAAGCATCAGGACACAGAACATTTCAAGTCTTCTACCCTATGTACAGATTTACCACAATCTTCAACCTCTGCTGAAAATGATCAGCTGCAGGTTCCCCTTCCTGGATGCTGTGATGCCTGCTTAGTGCTGCTGTTGCTTGTTTTCATATTCTGAATCCTGTGCATTCCCTCATGTGTTCCATTAGCTGCTCCAGATCCTTTTTTGGCTGAAGAGCAGGATTAATTAAAAAAAGAAGAAGAAGAAGAAGAAACATCAGCAATCTTGCAGCTAATTGCCAGAGTGCTCCAAAAGCCAATTGAGGCTTCATTCCTGGTCTATACATGAACCCATTCATCAACTGGTGGGCTAAAAGCTTGTAGAACACCCCATCTATATTGCTGTTTGTGTTTAAATATCATAAACATAGGGCTGTACAAAGAACAGGTTTGACAGGTCTCTAGCCAAAGAGGTTTCCAATCTAAAACTTCTTCCATTCACCATCCTTTCCAATAAAGCCTTGTCAACTGTTTTCCTGTATTTTGAATGGAATGGTGTATCCACAATAAGATGCTTGGATTTCCACCAACCATGCTGGAAGCTGTTGGGACTGTGACAGTGCTGATGCCAGATTCCCTCTTGTTTTGAAGATGACTAACAGAATAGCAGCAAAGCACTGAAAAGGCACAAAATGGCATTTGGCCAGTGCCTATGAATCATAAAATGGGATAATAAAATCATGAAAATAATCTCCAAAAGGCAAAATAAATTACCCAAGTTACTGCTTATTTGCATGTACAGTTTGACAATAGAGCCATAACCATAAATGATTTATGCCTGCTTTAACAATGCACTCATTTTACTGAAAGGTGGTCAGCACTAAGACTTCTGTGGCATGGTGCCATTTGTTGACAGGCTAATGTTTCAGCAGCAATACATTAAATTATGAATATCACTATCCTAACATGGAAGGTTATTGGCTCAATATGCTTAATTAACCCAGCCTGAACTATGCCCACAAGCCAGTGTGGACCATCCCTGCAGTGCTAGAATAGGGGACAAAGATTAGAAGGGTAAGAACTCACTTCAGCTTTTATGCAATGAGACCTTAAAAGCTGAGCAGTCCTCAGATGCTCTTCCAGGGACAGTTGGGCTGTATTTTTCAAGTTGCAGCCTGTCGATAGCTGAGTCCTTATTGATAAAACTGCTAATAAGAGGAGACAGTTATTGGATGTCTCAAGTACGAAGTAGCAGAAGGGCTATAAACTAGGCTGAGGGGCTCCAGGAGGCGCAAAAGGGTGGCTTATCGGGGCCACAACCTGGTAAGGAGATGAGTGGCTCTGCTAATAACATTAGCAGGGATTTTTTTGCATGCATCCTAACTGGAAAAATCAGACACTTACCACTTATGGCACCAAAACTTACCTTTCATTCAGTATTTCATAAAATGGAATAAAATTCTGAATCATTGGTCCTTTAATTCAGATTTTGCAAATTGTTCAATGCTTTCAGATTACTGAGGTTCTTGCCTACAACTGCTTCCTTCCTACAGTGCTGGAGCACAAAACATGCTCTATTGACTTTTAGACTCTTCTTTCCATATTCTGCATACTGTTAAACCCCATCAATATCTTCTTCCTGGGTCCTGCACTAGCTGGCTCCCATTGTATGTCCTTTCAGAGAAATATTTTTTCACAGGGAATGCACTGGTCTCAAGTATTATACATATATCCATCCCTGGATAATCTAAGACACATTAGAAATAAAGTTATATGGTAGTAGGGGTCATGGAATGGCAGTATATTATATTCTCAGTGGGTTGAAACATATACTGTAGGTAGGGAGCTGGATTGTAAAAAACTTATGAGCTGTGTTTAGTTCCCATCTCAAGGAGCCAATGTAGTCTTCTCTTATTTTAGGATGGAAGAGTCCTTACCAAGGACCTACCTGGAGAGGAGTTCAATCGCAGACTCTGTGCTTCATCCATCAGCTGGACAATCAGATGCAGAAATTATTTCTTCATCTTTGATTTATTAGACTTTACCAGAACCAAAAGATGCTATGAAACAGTAAAGGGATTGGTCTGAAAAAATTCATACAGAAATTCACCAAAGAGTCAATTAATCTGCAGAAACAAACTGTTCATGCCCACTTGGTGACTCTGGGCCTCCTTACTACCATCTGGATCTCAAAGACGCATGAAAAGAAGAGCCTAGAAAGGAAGTGCAAGAGACACCAACAGGTAGGAAGCACATGGTGCAATTTTCATTTTTTCCTGCTGAGTTTTTAATGTATTGTATCCCATCCACCACCATTGTCATTTTAATAGAAGGACGGTATAACATTTTCATACATATTGTTAGTTATTTATACCACCCTTTCCATGAGTCAAAAGCTGGTTTACAACAGGTAGAGAGAGAGAGAAATCCACAAAATAACATAATCCTTAACAACACCTAACAAATCAGTAAAATACAATTACTAATACATAAGTAAATAAATCATCAAATTTTCTAAAGCAGTAACTCTCATAATACCGTGAGCCACCATTTCACATTTATCCACCCCTCCCACAATTAAATTCATAAAAAAATTTCAGAAGAGGTGTTAGGGTAGAACAGACTGAAACATGAACTCTGTCATTTTCACAGTTAGGGAGGATTGCCACTCTGTCTCTTTGTCGATAACAAGTCATTAAAATGAAGATGGGACCATAGTGCTAGGTCTTTTTACTAATCATGATGGCTATATGCTATCTATATCAAAGTATGCCTCTGAACATCAGTTGCTGGGGATCACAAGTGAGAGAGTGCTATTGCGCTTATGTCCTGCTTGTGAACTTCCCATAGGCAACAATATAGCCATGAGGACAAATCCCTATGGAAAATCCACAAGTAGGACATGAACACAATAGCATTCCCACCCCCACCCCCACTTGTGGTCCCCAGCAACTGGTGTTTAGAGGCATACTGGCTCTGATACTGGAGCCATCATGACTTACAGCCACTGATAGCTTAATTCTCCATGCATTTGTCTAACCCTGCTTTTAAGCCATCTGTGTTGGTGAACATCACCACATCTTGTCATTACAAATTCCATAATTTTATTTTTCACAATTGATATACAGCTTAATTATGATAAGTCTCCAAGCTTACACAAATAAATCAATGCAATGAAAATAAAAATCAATTAAAGCGATAAAATCAGAATTCAGTTAAAATACCCAATGGAACAAAAAGTCTTCATTAGGTGTCACGTACTCAACAGGAAAGGGACCCATCCACCCTCTGTTGGAAGTTCCATAAAATTGGGCCCACAATACTCAGTGTGTGAAGATGCCCTTTCTTTTGTGCATCTTGAATCTTCAGCTTCATTGGGTGGCCCTGAGTTCTATTCCTAATTTTACACATCCATTATGCCCCCTATTACTTACCTTTTTTCTAAAGTAAAAAGCCTTAGATATTGTAACCTTTCCTCAAATAAGAATTGCTTCAAGCCACTGATCATTTTCTTGCTGTTTGCAGCTCTGCAACATCATTGAGGCACAGTGTCCAGAACTGTACACAGTATTTCAAGAGTTGCTGCACCGTAGATATTGACAGTTTTATTTGGATTCCTTTCTTAATGATTCCCAACATGGAATTTGTCTGTTTCATAGCTGCTGCATACATTGTCATTCAGCTATTCGTCACGACATTACGATTTGTTGTCACTGTCGGTTAAGACCTGAATAGTATATATGAAAGTAGGATTTTTCTTACCCCAATTTCTATCATTTTACACTTGCTTACATTGAAACACACTTGCCATTTAATGCCCATTCACCCAGCTTGGGGATATGTTTTAATCACCTTGTATGACTTTGTGTTATCAGCAGAGGGTGCTATGGTAGTGGACAGAGACATCAGGTGATGAGATGGGGCCATACTTGCACTTTGTCTCCCCTTCTGGCCTGTCTTCCATCCCCAATAACTTAGGTAGTGTTACTACTAATGATTGCCAGGTTGGTGAGTGGGAAAATACCTACTGTCTCTGATTTGATTTTGGAAGAATATAACAACTAGGCAGGGATTGGTGAGAACTAGTTGGATGAAAAGGGGTGTGTATGTTTCCCCATTTGGACAAGGTTTCCATTTTCTGAAGGAAGCAATCTTATCTCTAAGAGCTTTCTTGATTTGGCTCATTAACCAAGCTGGCATCCTCTTGGCCTTAGTGATACCTTTCCTGAATGTATTATACATTCTAGCTGAGCTTCTATTATTGAGAATAACCTCCAGATATTTTAGAGATATTTAATCCATTTGACTTTCTCTTTCAAATTCCTTTCTACCAGTCACCTCATTTTTCAGATGCACCTCTTTTGAAGTCAAATGTGATGGTGTTGGATTTTCTTGGCAGTTTTCCACTTAACCATACAGTGGTACCTCGGGTTACAAACACCTTGGATTATAAACACTTTGGATTACAGACTCCGCTAACCTGGAATCAGTACCTCGGGTTAAGAACTTTACCTCAGGATGAGAACAGAAATTGTGCGCTGGCGGCACAGCGGCAGCGGGAGGCCCCATTAGCTAAAGTTGTATCTCAGGTTAAGAACGGTTTCAGGTTAAGAACGGACCTCCGGAACGAATTAAGTTTGTAACCAGAGGTACCACTGTTTGTTGAATTTGATAGTATTATAATCAGTGTTCCAAACCAATTCAATACCACTTGCATCTCACATCAAGTCCTGGGTGCCACTTAGGATTAAGACCAGAGTCACTGGCTGGCTGGCTGGTTCCATGACCAACTGTTCCAGGACACAGTATTTTGGGGTATCTAGAAATTTTCTTTATTTGTAGTTACTCGAACAGTCATGCATCTAATCTATGTGAAGATAATAGAAGCCACCCATTACTATAGCACTTCCTCTTTTGGCTTTCTCATTGGTGTCATGCTCCACCTCAAGTTAATCCTAGGCATTTTTATTGGGGGCACAGTAGTACATCCTCAGTACTAAACTATTTTTGAAGCCTGGTATTACCACCCACAGTGATTTTGTGGAGGAGTCCACCCCTTTTGGGATTTCTAGTGTTGAATTCATATGACCTCTTTGACATAAAGAGCAACACTACCTTCAGCACACCCTTTCTGTCCTTCCTATAGAATTTGTATTTGATGATAACCATGTCCCACTGGTTCTCTCCCTTCCACCAGACTTCCATTATGCTCACTATATTTCTGCTCTCCTCTAAGACCAAGCACTCCAGCTCACTCATCATGGTTCAGAAACTTATTGTATTAGCCTATAAACACCTATAGGGTGCCTCTCCACATCTGCGCAATCATAAACAATTTTACCCTCATTATCCTTTTAGGGCAGATTTGTCTTAAACTGTATACACCCTAGTTCCTGCTGGTTTTCCTCTAGGGATCTGCCACCTTTTGCTTCTTAGCTGGTTCAGCTCTGTTTCATATAGAGCCCACCCATAAAAGCCTAGGTTGTAGTTTAAAGATGGAGATAAATGGGTGTACAACAGTTGAATTATCTCTCACCATATAACCTTGTTTGTCCCTCTTGAAATCCCCTACCCGTTCTAATGTTGTCTTCCTCTTCCTTCCATACCAACCAATGTATTGCCTTCAGGATTAACATTGATTGCATTATATGTTTCCTTGTGGGTATCTCAGCAGTGATAGGAAGTTGTAGTCCTAGCTATATTGCTTTTGGGGTAGATGTATGGAGCACAAAGACAAGATGTACCTCTTCATGTTGGCAGTGTATGTGCAAGATGGGTCTCACAAGCCCCACTGATATTGGATGTAATGACTAATGACCACCAACATTCCACCCTCTTTCTACCAATATTTTCTGGTGGCATTCAGTCAGCACATAGCAGGATGCTTGCTGGGCCCTGTAATCATGATGATTCTGTTAGTGCAGTTCTAAGGAATGCTGCATGAGTGATGAAATGCTCTTCAGGTTTATCTGGGACCTACTCAGGTCCTATTCTTTCAAAGAGTATCAGGATGGGCAGTGAACATCTGTAGACAGTTTTATTAGGCACTCTAATTAGCTGCTATAACCTTTCCCCCAAGAATCTGACTTCTTAGGCTGCCAGCAGTATCCAGAGGCACCAGCATCTCCCTGCCTTTCTGAGAGTTAAAATAAACAGTTTTAGGTTCTTGTGTCTTTTACATTTCCTTTAAGCTGCATGTTTTGGCTGTGGGCCCAAGTGCCCAGGGAAAGCTTCCAGTGCTAGCTCTAAACCTTGCCACATGGTTCCCAGGATAAATGACCCTTTGAAAAACTAAGGTACCTGCATGGGTGGTTCCTTCCACATTCTGGACCTGCTAGGATCCCTCACTTCCTCTGGGGTCTAGAAGTCCCCCTGCACTGCCTGCAGGGAACAGTCACATCAACAGTGAAAATGCTCTTGTTCTGGAGAAGGGCCCCATTTCACCTCAGGTACAAAGTATTACCATCTGAATACTGTAGAAATCCAACAAGCCCACAACAGATGTATCATGCTGAAAGAAGATGTGCATCACTGTGTGCAAGAGATGAGGTATAGGATTTTCTTTATTGCACAAGGAATGGCTTGTGTGATAAAGGAAGCCTTTGAGACCTGAAGTGATTTATCCTTTTGCACATGCAGATAGTCAATACTGAGGGGCAGCCACACTAATAACTTAGTGCAGGAAAGCCTTATGGACAATGATCTTGGTCAGCAGGAATTTGTATGTGCAGATGTGGGGAGCAATAAGAGCAATCTGCAAGGAGGAGGTGATATACATATGTTTTAAATTGTGCATTCATAATAATATTGGGGCTGTTACATGCAACCTGGCTTTCAATACTGTTTGCACCTTCAAATAGTTCAGGGTGATCATACTGCATTGTTTGGAATAGGTGCATGTCCTATGGCTTCCTACTGAAATCCAGTAGCTTTTCATACCACAAATGTTCCAGGGGTTTTATGACCTGCTTTTGTTGTGCTATATTATTATTATTATTATTATTATTATTATTATTATTATTATTATTGATCAAATTTGTATATCACCCTGCATTTGAAGATCACAAGGTGGTTCACAACATAAAAATACAAAATGAGAACACAAAATACATAATAAAAACAAGAACAAAAAACCCAATAACTCCCCTCCTATAAATATATTTGAAAGGACATAGTGTGAACTATAATGCAAGAGTTCCCCTCCAGATGGCAATAACACAGTAACATTGGGGAAGCATTCTACAAATTCTAAAAATAAAGTAGAATTATGTGCAGATGGTCTAGTATATATCCATCACTAATACACTATTATTGCTTGGATGACATGTTGCAGAATACACCAGCAAGAAAACTCCAGTTTGTAGGGGGCCCAATTCACAATCAAAATTAAAAGCCCAAGTAAACAAAAAATCAGATATGAAGACTCCTCTCTTTTAAATGTGGCCCGTTAATTCTGATTTGCATTTTAATTCTTTGCTAGGCAAGATGAAGGGAGGGAGTAAGTGTGTTGCTGGGTAGGTCCATACTTGTAACTAAACACTCTTAGCAGTTTTCCCCAAGGAGGAGGCTGAGGGAAAAGAGGAGATACTTTCAAGCCAGGGAACTCAAGAGCTTGGAGGGCTGCTAAAAGCACTTTTCCTGAAACTCAGAGCATTTTGAGATAAAGGTGTTTGTTCAATACAACTTCAGAACAGGACGATTCCAGGTCCCCAGAGCCACAATTGTTAATGCACCTTATGCTAGAGGCCCCAGCAAGCACCCACTTCTTCATTTTGCCATTTTACTGTCACCTCAGTATTTTCAAAACCCACTGGTTTATAGTGTAATTCTACTTAGAAGTAAGCCCTGTTGAATTCAACAGCATTTACAGTATTCAAGTGAGTAAAGGACTGCAGCTTAAGTCACCAGTGCTCTTGGGTACATCATGGAGAGGTGGCTTGCTGTACCAGGTAGTCCAGTATTGTGAACTAGTAGAGGACCGGGTTAATGGGAGAGAGTGTGCTAGTAAACCAAATGTGTTTCCTGTGCTTCCTTGGATTTCAGTGGAAAGCACAGAACCTTTGCATGTGAAGAATCTTGCAGCATCTTAGACACTGCCAGGCTCAAACTCCACACCACAGGATACATAACAAAAGCAATATGAGACTAACATTCACTGGATGAAAAAAAAATCTCTGCCCTAGATGTTCATTTTATGCTGTTTTTAAATTGCAATTATAGTTAGCTGTTTTTGTTTGTAAATTACCTTGACACTTGCCAAAGGCCATTCATAAATTAATAAATAATTGCATTTTTTATTTTGGGGAAAGTTGATGTAACTGACCTGTCCCACCAACCCACTTCACACAGCCTGCAGCAGAAAGTGCTTTCATTTTCCTTGCTAGATTGGCTCTAGCTGCTGGGTGGAAGTGCAGGAGATTCTCTGAGGCACAGGCCCCAAGGGTGGGAAAGAGTTGGTTATTTTATCCCTCTGTTGCCGGAAGCCACCAACGTGTGACTCCCCAGCTGCAGCACATTTCGTTTCTGAAGCGTGATGCAATTGGATGGCCTGGTCAGCAGTGCTTCCTTAACAAGCCTTTCAGCAAAGCCTTCACATAAAGCTCAGCCAATCCTGTGATTCTGGCAGATGCTTACTCATGCAGACTCAGCTGGGAGACCTCACTGTTCAGAAAGATTCAGTCAGAGTTTCAAGTAGATTGTTCCTCTCTCTCCACTGAGAGACTTAAGGGCTACACCAGGGTTCCCTTTACCATTCCATCCCCCTTTTTCCAGTGTGACTGGGAGCCAAAAGCATTTGCTTTCCCTGCCCCCTCTGGGCACTTTTTCTTATCACCATTCAAACAAGAGGAATAGACATCCCATGTAGCAGATCCTGATGCCTGTGTGTTGCTATCCCATTATGAACACTCCAAGCAGACAGATTCTATTTTGCAGAATGAAAACAAGTGTGGCTGAAGCTTAGTAGCTTGCTTCTGTGAGTGCTGCTCTCTTGATGCTTAGTGTGAAAACCTGATGGCCCTCTTACCCTGCAAGTCCAGTTAAACAAGATGTCATTGTTGTCTCACCACTACCCTGATGCTGGGAGTCATCCAGCCTTTCCTGTCAACCACGGGCAGAAGACCCAAGCCTAGAGGACCAGCAACATATGCAGCTGCTCAGAGTAGGTGCTTCTCATAGGCTCAGGCAGTGAAAAGTGTGAAGATCTCACTCTTCATGTAACTTGCCTGTAATGTATATGAGGAATATAACAACTGAGGGACAGTCAGGTTGCAGAATTGCAGGACCCCACTGCATAAACCTGCATAAAATTCACCTAATAACGAAAAGTGTGCAGTTCTGATTCTTGGGAGGCCCTTTGATGTCAGAGCCTTCCTCTCCAGTGCTGATGGCTCCTCTGAAGCTCTAGCCCACTTGATGTCATAAGAGTTTTTAAAGGGGAGGATTTCTGGGAAGTGGCTGAGATCTAGAGGATTCTAAACCCTCTCACTCCCCTACCATACCCTCAAATTGGGAGATTTAAACATGCTTCAGAGTATGTCTAAACTCCCACCAACCCACCATTTCCCCTTCCATTGGACACAATTAAAAACAACCAGGAAACAGATGGAAACATCATTTGTTCCTCCAGTCTCACTTATGCTAATGGCTCAAGCTCAGATAAGGGCGTTAAGCTACCTTGATAACTCCCACATTAGGATTGCGGTCTAATTTGAACATAACAGTCTGTTGAAGAGAATAGGACCTACAAATGCCCACATTGGCTTTTGAATGAGAAATTCAGTATATGTCCTAAATAAAATTTTAAAACAATAAATATGCAGATGTCTAGTGATGCAAAGGAGGTTAGTGCAATGTCCATAGAAAATTGGAGGCTATTACTAACTTCTGCTTCTATGGTAAGAAGATTTAAATTTTTTTTTAAAAAAAAATTATTTATTTATTTATGGAACACCCATTATATGTGCTTTTCATTTCATGTGTAGTTTACATAGACAATAAAATACCAAAATAGCATTTACAATAAAATAACACTTTTAATATTTAATAAAGAAAATTTACAAAGCAGGATGCTAAACAAAAAACAACAACAACTAAAACCAACAAAACACAGTAGCCAAAACAATTTAAACATGGCATCAAACACAGCAAAAGAGAGCTTGGTGGAAAAATTAGAGCACCTGGTAAGATTGTCATTAAAAGTCCTGTGAAAACAGGAAGGGCTTCTTCACCTACAACTAAAAAATCATGGAGTGTTGGTGCCAGGCAAACCTCTCTGGGGAAGGCATCCCATAACCTGGGGTCTGCAGGAGGTCCTCACCCACAGAGCACAGTGATTGGGTATATACTGGGTATAATATTTCAGGTATCCTGGTCCCATGCTATAAAGGACTTTATATACCAAAACCAAAACCTTGAACTTAGCCCAGTAATAGTTTACAGAGGTGCATTCCACTCCAACCCCCTATCTGCCTTAGAGCTGTCATGTGTACCTCTAATTTACCCTCAGTGGACTGAAGCTTAGTTGACTCTTTCACATTGTGGCACCTTCAATTGCCATTATTCATATTTTAATTAAGAAATGCACTCAGGATTCTGATGTCTGAAATCTATGTCAAGACAAATTAATACAGATCTACAATTTGGCGGTAAAGGAAAGATGGGATGGTGCTCCTGGTTCTGCCTTCTGTAGGGAGACACACTAGCATAGGATTTTTTTTAGCCAGAAACTTGGAAGAGCAATATTTGCCTCTTGAACAAATGGGCAGAAAGAAACAACAACAAAATATTTTATTTCTTACTGTCTTTGAAGAAACTAGAACAGCAATGCCAGGCTATCCCAGAAAGCACTTGTACACACACTCTCCAACCCCTATTGGGAAAAGCAGGCTTTTGAACTATCTTAACAGACAGCTCTGAAGGCACTCGCAATGGATTGGTGGATACTGATAGGATACAGTGAACACACAGCACAGCTCCAGCTAGTAGTAAGCACTTCCAGGAAGAATATCATTCAAGTGTGCTGGCTTAAGCAGCACGATGAGCAAATGTTTTCCTGCAGCATTGGCTCTCTTTTAGGAGAGGAGGAACGGTTAAAGACTTCAGACTTTTTGAGAGGACCTCTTACCTTCTTCCTTCACCGTTATCTCAGCCTGGCAGCAAGAGCATACTATGCCAGGTAACAGGGGTATCTCTGGACTCACACCTTTTAGCTCTATAAGGGCTAATGTGTGTATGGCGTTTGCAGGATTGAGACTTCATAGAGATATGGGAAAAAATATTCAGACTAGGGATCATTAGTCCACCATTCCAAAATCTCTAGCTGTTCCACTAGAAAACTGCAGAAAAGCTTTGGTTGGGAGAGAAGGAAATAGGTAGTACTACTTCTTTAACAGCCAAGACAAAAGGAAAGCCAGGTTCAGCACTGTCCAGACCATAGCACCGGAGTACAGACCAGTTAGGCTTGCCTTTCAGTTAAGGCACCTGGTGAAAAAGTAGCAACACACACACACATGCGCGCAAAATCATTCAAAGACAGACGGGAAGCTGTCCAGTACTGACACAGACTTTCATAAAACTGGTGTGGGTAGGTGGGCATCTCAAAGCTTGGCACCTGCAGAATTCTTGGCTTTGGCACCCAAAAAGCTGAGAAGATGCCACTGCAATCCAGGTTTCAGTTGATCGGAGGAATTGTTGGAGAATCTGGGTCTCTGTAAGCCACTTTTGTAAACATTATTACTCATCCCCCTGAAAAATAAGGGGTTCTGTTTGCAGACAAGACGACTTGCACATACACTTCCTCATACTACAATAAATAAATATTCTCCAAGTTTAATGTTTGTCCAATGGGTTGTGTATCTAGCAAGACTATATTAAAGCAATTCTTGGCCTCATTTGATTTGAGCTTTAGAAATAAGGCTCCAGAGAGAGATTAACATATATGATCATGAGCAAGGTACCTGCAGTATTGCATCTATGAAAAGCTAGGATGCATGATTTTGTGCAGCTAGGTATCTGCATGTCAGGTAATGAAATGAGTGGCTATTAAGAGCTTCCCATAGCAATACATATGTGTAATTTTTTTAATGGTTCAGGTTTTCATGCAGAAAAGCAATAAACCAGGTATTTCCCAGTTGCATACAAGGACAGGCAGGCAGGCAAATATACCCAGGGATCTAACTCCTTTAAAGATTTATAGGATGTCTTGTGTGTGAGACTGTGGTTTTGAAGGTAGCTTTAGGCACGAGGAGGACTCTTTTAAAATATCATTTGATAGGTTTACCAAATCAAGTTATATGAATGGTACTGGGGAAGGGTGACTGCACCTTCAGCCTATAATTCAGTCCTAGGTTTTAATTTAAATTCATATTTACTTAATTTTCCTTAAACAGTGCAAACTCTTAGTAACTGTGCTTATTGGGATAAATTTTAAGTTGACATCAATATAATAATCAGACAGTACCAACTGAAGCTGTGTATAAGCAAAGACTTTGAATAAGAAAGAATTTAGCAAATATTTATACTGATTAAAGTTTTTTCTCCAACAATTAAAAATGTCACATTAAATATAAAATAGTTCCATTGTATTGTCGGCTGTCATACAAGGTCTGTTAGTAACAAATGTTAGTATAACAGGAATATTAGACTAGAAACAATACCCGATTGCTGCCTCTGTACAGTATGATATAGAAAGGTGATGCATAACTTAATTCACTGATAGCCACCCATTCTTATTGACTACGATACTATGTGCGGGGGGGGGGGGAGGTAGGGTGTTCATGAAGAAAAAAGTCTGTTTGAAGAGGCTAGAGAAAACTTCTCTCGAGAAGAAATGTAAACAGGTCTTCTGCTGTCTTTCTGTACAAAAAGGCAGATCCCGAGTCACAACCCTTTAAGCAATAACACACTTGCTGATATAAATCAGCCTTCTGGTTTGAGGAGCTTTGCAACAGTCCATCTCTCTGGCTCCCTTCTTAAGATCCCAGTGGCATTTCTGCATCTCAGCCCCAGAGGCTGCTTTGAATTGCCATTTAGAGAGAAGCAGCCCTCAAGAGTTTCTGATCTGTGAAGCCCTCACATTAATACATCAGCTCTACTTATTTAACAGCAGCCATTTCCTTTTCCTCCCCTGTGCTGTGGAGTTGATTCTGTTCAAACAAGAAAATTTCCAAATCAAAATACAATCAAAGCATTTATAGACTGTGCAGCTAAATTAGGAAAAGAAATGCTGAGAAGGCTGCATACTCCTGGTATTAGGTGTTGATTGCACATATCCATTGCAAAGGAGCAGAGAGAATGGGAATTCTGATAAATACAGTACCTTCAAATAGTTTACTAGTACCATGCCTAACACTTGTTTAGCAGCAACTGTTAGGAACTTTATACAGAAGTAATATATTGCTAGCTTAGTGGCTATACATCTAAGCTGACCCACATTTTCACAGCATTAGATGTGTTTACTTTTGCAAGCTGCATTCTCGCTCCTTTGCTACATTTTCAAGCAACAACAAAATTACTGTACATACCCTGAGGTGTCTTCTAGCAAGGAAGGTTACATTTTAGAAAAGAAGCTCAAGTCCATTGACCCCAAGGCAGTATAACTTTACCATGGCTCAAGGCAACAGGCAAGTTGAGCCAATGGAACTTTCAATCCTGTAACCTCTGGCTTAAGTGTACCCCTCCCCAGTTTAATTCAGATGCGGGGGGGGGGGAGCAGTCCTACTTCTGAAAATACCACAACATTGCAGCATTTCCAATAGCTTTTATTCCACAAGTTACTTCAATGTTTACCGTTTGATCTCTTTGTATAACTCAGTTTAGAGTGAAGAGTCAGTCTCATCCATGTTTGGGACTTTTATGGATCTCCTACTTCAGTTTACAGAGGGGGACTATATTCAGCCAAATCAGTGCTTGGCAGACCAAATGCCTTACAGCAAGAATCCCCACCTCACCTTTTCTATTTCCAGCATTTTTGTCTTAAGAGACAAAAAAAGCTAAATAAACTTGCTGGTTTTCACAAGGTGCTCCTACCTATGTAGCCATTTCACAAAAGAAAAGTTTGTCATTTCTTTTATTTTTCTTTAGGCAAATATTTAATTTTTGGGGGGGTTTTACAATGTGCCTTTTCCCAGTGTTAACGCCACATTTTCTCTGAATGTATGTATTTAGTTCACAGCAGTTATAGTGAGCTGTCTGCTCACCCACAAACATTTCTCTATTAATAAGAGTATTTTTTAATTTAATACCCATCTGGCAAAAACTTCAAAAAAATACAGCAGTTCACAAGGTGTATCAAGCACCTCTATTTGATCTCTGAGATACTATTGAGCCCACATCATTTTGGGCAATTTTGTTCTCTTCTGCGTTAGGAAGAAGAAAGCTTCCAATTTCTTCCATCCTGCCTCGAAGTCAGAGCTGTTCTTCCACCTCTACTTCTGGCACCTGCCAAAGCTTAAGCCCATAGTTAGCCAGGTTTTGATTATCTCCCCTACACCTTTTCCAGAGGCAGCTAAAAATGCCCCAGAGCACACCACTCTTCTGCTACTGCATATTAACCCATCTTCTGCCTTAGTGGTAAAAGCAGCCTTCTATTTAGGCCAACTTAGATCTGGAAATCAGAGCAGAACAAGACTGCAAGGGGGGGGGGGCGAACAGCTGAGAAAGCCAATTAAAGAATGATGCTTGGATCATCGTATTAATTGTACAGACAGATGTGCTTTGGCATGTTTACACTGATAGAATCCACATGTGAGAGGAGATGGAAGGACTGCAGTACACAAGCCAGCTAGCTGGGCTGAGGCACATACAGACAAACTGGGGATGGAAGAGCTGCCCATGATCTCTGGATAAGACACTATTTGCAGCAAGATTAAACACCCTACACCTCCCCAGATGTTCTCTTGCTTCCTTAGTAGAAACCCAAGCACTTTGGTTTGGCCCCCATCCCTGTCGCTTTTCTGCAGAGCTCAAATGCCAAGAGTAGTAGGAGGCATTCCTGCTACACAGATTGATCATCAATTTGGATTTCCTTCCCCAGGGATGAGGGGCACAAACTGTAGTTGACAGTTGAAAAAATGCACCCAGGAGCGTCCAGCACTCTCATTTCTAGAAAAATTAATTATTTTTTAAAAAACCATTTTGCCATCAAACTAAAACAAAAAGAGAACACAAACGTGTGGGTAACAAGTACCCGAAAGCGGTCACATAAATATCTGCAAGGCGGACACGGCACCTCCGCACGCCTCCTACGGATACATTCACCATTATGCATGCTTGTTATTACATACACACGAATAGTGGTTGCAGAATGTCTCAATTAAATACGTACAGTTTTAATCTGTTAGCTAGCATCTAAAATACCGAGAAAGCTCCGCTCGTTCGGTGCATTCGCTGCGACACGTTCTAAAAAGCCACCCAACCCCAAAGGAAAAAGCCGCTGAAGGATGCGTGCCTGTCCCAATTCGGCAGTCCCCGTTTACCGGTTGTCTTTGAGCAAACAAACATGTCCAGAGCCGGCCTCGCCACCCCAGCAGAAATGCAGGAAGCTGGAAGGGGAGGCAGAACGGCGCCCTTCCGAAAAGGGAATCAAAGCGCGGCGGAGGGCAGAAGATCTCCGCTCCAGCGGCTCCCGTACTTCCACGCCAGCCGCCTTTGCCGGACTTCTTCGGCCATTCCGGGGGCAAAGAACTTGGGCGGTGAGGAAGCTTCCTCCAAAGGCTCCAAACCCGGCGGCTGGCCGAAGCGACTCAGCGGGGCACGAGGAAACGGCGCAGCCCGTTACGGGGGCCGCGAAGAAGCGACCTTTGGTGGGGAACGCAGGAATGCAGCTGCTTCCTCCTGCGGCGACGGCACACCCGAAGCCCGAGACGAGCAAAGCCGGCCAACTCGGGGGCAGAGGATCGGGGCCGCGGCCAAGTTGGGCTCCTCCCGCCGAGCAGCAACTTTCTCGGCAACTTCCCGCCGCCGCCGCTGCAGCCCCGTCCCACCGCGGGGGAGGGGACGAGGAGGCGGCCCTGCGGCCGAGGAGCCCGATGGAATGCGGGGGGGGGGGTAGCGGCCCGGACTGGTCCCCGTTCTCTCTCTCCGCCTTCCCCCCTCCCGGTTTGGGAGAGCTTCCTCCTTTTCTCCTCCCTCTGGCCCTCCTGGCTGCCCCGCCGGCCCCCCTCCTATCTCCCTCCTCACTTGCCCGCTCCCTCCCGCGCCTCCTCCCCCTCTCTTCCTCGCCGCCGCCACCCCCCCCCCTTTCCCTGCTTCGCTCGCGCGCTCCCTCCCCCGCCGCCGCCTGGGCTGAATCTTATTGATCCAGAAGGTGGCTAATTAGCCCTTCCCGTCGTGCCTGGGTAATGAGGCACATGCGCACTGCACTAATCAGCCATTTTTTGCAGGAAACTAATTAGCAGAATAAAGATCCAAAGAGTTTTTTTTCTCCCCAATCAGCAGATCTGAGCGCGGGCGCTTCCTGCTCCGGCCGCCCCGCCAGCCCGGCTCTCGTCCGCTCGCCTGTCCGGGCCCCCCGCTCGCTCGCTCGCCCGCCCCGCTTCTTCCTTCCTCTGCTCGCTCGCTCGCTCCGGGGGGCGCCCGCCCGCTCCCGAGAACGATGCTGCTGCTGCTGCTGGGCAGCGGCGGCGGCAGCAGCAGCAGCAGCGCCGGCGACGCAAGTGGAAGCGGCTCCCGCCTGGCTCTGGCCCCCGTCGCTCCTGCTCCGGTCGCCGCCTCGTCCCGTCACCGCCACCCCGGGCTCCTCCTCGGAGCGCGCCGATCCTGCAGCCTTCATGGGATCTGTAGCCCCGCCGCCGCCGCCTTCTCCCGGGATTAACCGCCTCGCCGGAGCAGCAGCAGGAGGGGGAGACGAAGAAGAAGAGGAGGAAGGAGGGAGGACGCCGCCGCCAGCCGCGTAAGTGGCAACTTTTCCGCCGCCCCGCCTGGGCTGCTTTGCATGGGGCTGGCCCGGCCAGCCCCCCGCCTGGATCGGGGCCCCCCCGGGAAACTTTGTGTCCCTCGCCCTCGCAGGTGTTTCCGACCGATCGCAAGCAGGCAGGAGAGAGAGGCGGCCCACGAGGAGAAGAAGGAGCTGCCCGGGCTGGGCTGGCCGCCGGTCAGCGGCGAGGCGCGGAGGAGAGTCCGGCGGGCGGGCGGGCTGCCTCTCCGCTTTGCCTCGCCTTGGCAGGCAGGAGTGCCTCGGCGCTCGGCTCGGCAGAGGGTAGATTGATCGGCCTATCTGCATAATCGATAGGGCAGCGAAGAGGGTGGCCGGGAAATGGCTGCGATGCCCGCCCGCCGCCGCGGCTCCCCTCCGCCGGCCTCCTCGCCGCGCTTCCCGGGGAGGCAGCCCCTACCCCCTGCTCCGGAGGCGGTGCCCAGGCACGCTGCCTGCCGACATGTCACCGGAGCCCCCGAGCGCCCTCGGCCCAGCGCTCTCCTGCCTAGGTAGGGGGCACCCGGAGAGTTGCAAGCAGGAGTCCCCCCCCCCGCGCCCCAGTCCACTCCACCCTGGGGCCGGCCCCCTGTGCCTTGCTGGCTTAGTGCTGAGGAGTCGTCGTTCTGCGCTTATCTAAATATTTGCAACTGCGCCTTTTTCCTTTTTTCTTTTTTGCTGTTTCCTCTGAACAAACCGAGTCGTCTCCGCCGGGAGGGTGGTGGTGGTGGTGAAGAACAAATGTCCGGGGGTTTGCGGTGGATGGTGCCAAGTGCGTCTTTCGCCCAGACCTTTGTTTTGGGTTCTGAGAAGTGCCGGCCCAAACTACCCATGGAAGCCGTTCCGCAGCTCGCCGTGGTCGTCGGGTCCTGCCTTTGGGGACGCCTTCCTCAGGGGCCAGGAATCCTGCCGTTGAGCTGAGCAGGCTGGCAGCTTAGGAGGGGCAGAGGCTACCTAGAGGAATATTTCTATATTTTGGTTTAATTTTTATCTTGCTGCAGGAAGAGGGGGAAGCCCCCCTTCCCGAGCCTTGAAATTTAAGCAAATAAGGTTTGGTTTCCATATCTTGTCACAAAGCAACTTTGAATACGTAGGACATAACGCAAGACCAGCTATTCCAGTTACAGCAAACTTAGAAAGAAAGGAATGTTTCTGTCCTCATTTATTAGAAAGAGATGGGACAGGGGGAACAGGTTTTTTTTCTAAGCTATTACGAATTGAAATGTTTATATAGATCGTAGTGAGCCGTTTTCTGATGTGTATGTGAGCACCCCCCCTTCCAGTTAAAAAACTGAGGGAAGATTGCTGCAAGCAACACACTTTATGTATTTTTGTTCCATGTCTAGGAGGAGTGTTGGCAGGCATTATGTGGTTTTCAGTTACACAATATGTTATCATAGTTTTTAATCACTAAATTATTGCAGTGGTTATAGATTTACAGTCTTAAGGTATTGCATAGAAAAGCAATGAAAGCTTGGTATTAATCTGAGAAGTGTATTTTCTATTCATCTATACTCAAAATACTCCTGTACATTTTTAGTGGTTTTACCTATTTTTATATATAGTAAGTTTTTATATGTGAAAATCAATGTATGTGAGAAAGATAGGTGTGTGCTTTGTGCACATGTATTTCCTCAGCGTTAGGTAGCTAACAGTTCCCATACTAGCCATGGGTATCGCAGGAGTGAGGTTTGGACCCTTTGTCAGGAGGATTATCGTTCAGGAGGCAAATGAATTACCCATACTTTATTTTTCTTTTTTTCTTTTCATAAACTACCTGCATTGAAATCAGCTCTGATTGGAAACAGCTGTGCCCTGTTTTTTGTTTGATGTTAGTGACAAAGTGTGGCCTTGCATTGCTGTCCGCTGCAGCCTCTTTTATTATTATGTAACTGAATACTTGCCAGTATTAAGAATTCAGTATTAACAACCCGGTTTCACTGTCTGGTCCTGTATGAAGTGAAATGCTGGGCTTGGTTTTGGTTATAAACAGCAATATGAACGCAACATCGGCAGAAGGGAAAACTCAGTCGAGGAGAGCTTGCGGCCTCCTCTGCTTTGGCATACTTGTGCCCCCCCCCATTCCGACGATGACAGTTGCAATCCCTTATTTTTATTCTGCTGCTGTGTGTTGGTGCTGTGTTACTGGTATGTTTCATGGCTTTTTGTGAGAGGTCTCTTATGGAAAATATTTAGAAGTTTGTTTTGTTTTGGTCTCTTCTAAACAGGTCCTCCAGTTTGCTGATGTCATTTCCTTTCCTATTTGAACTGTTGTGCCTCCTCCAGTTTTCAGCTGGAGCCTGCGGAGGCATGTGGAAGTGCAATTGCAGAGCATGTTCTGGGTTCAAAGGCTGAGGGTCGTGTGGTGCATTTTCATCACTCTGTGGTCTCAGGGTCTGGCTAAACATTCCAGCATCAACTTTGTGGCTTGTCCTTGGGCCGCCATGTCAGGCAATGATTCATTTCAGTTTCCCTTTCTTTCTTTACATTTTTCCCTCCTCCACATCTTTAATTCTCTCTTCTGTTCTCCTTCTCCACCCTTTTTTTTTTTTAAGGTCCAATGACAACTTCAATTCACTTGCAAATCGGAGGCCAGCATTAGTGGGGCGCCTGCTGTGAAAAGAAGGAAAGTGTTTCAGGGTTTCTCCCCCTCCTTCCTCCACTTCTGTTTCTTGTCTCTATTTGAACATAAAATGCATTTTTTCTCCTTTGCTTTTGGTCAGTTGACTTTCTTTAGAGAGTAAAATCAACTCTGACACTCGGACTATTCTCTGCCTGGAAGTAGGCGTTTGTCGGTAACGAAGAACTGCGGGAAGGAAAAGCAGCTTCTCTTCTGCGTCTGAGAGGGCTGCTTTGTTTTAATTTTAAAAATGTTCTCTTTATATTTGGCTCTGAGGAAGAAGAGCTGCTAGGAAGTTTGCTTTTCTGCATCTGAGCAGAGGGGAAAATGAAGTGGCCTTGACACTTGACTTGATGGGAAAACCCCAGGTCACTTTCCATAGTGCTGGCCTTTTGTTCCCGGGAACTGAGCTAAGGTGCTTTTCAGTCATACCAAAGAAATCTCCGCACACAGCCTTCCCATGGTTATTGTTGGTGCACATTAAGCAGGGAGCCACTTGGTCCCGGATAAAAAGTGTAGACCTTTGTCCAGCCTTTTAAACTCTTCCTCTTTCTCACTTTCTATCCCCCCTCCCCCCCTTATGATCTTGTGGCATTTTGAGTTGAGGGAAGTTAATGGAATAGATTCCCTTAAAGAAGACTGGCCAGTAGTTGAGCAGCTGTAGAGGAACCGCTGCCTCCAAAGCAGGTGCCTGGATAGGGGCCTGCATTGTTGTTGCTCAATTACCGCACTCGCTTTTTATGAGGAATGTGTTGCGTTACAAAGGCATGAGCAGGGTTGTGTCTTAACTTGATTTTAAAGCGCTGGGTAGCGTATGTTTCAACACTGTAATCCCCGATGAGTGCATGTATCCCCCTGTTCTGTCGGCTTGAGATTGGCACTGGAAATTCAAGGAGGCAGCTGTATTATTCTTGGAGTATTTCTGGTGTGGTAACTCAGCATTGATTAGCACAAATTTGGGCTTTTTCAGAAAGACAATTTGGGAGGGAAAACTCAAAATCTCTCATTGATTCTACTACTACAACAACACAGCTTTACCAGTGTAATGGTTGTGGCAATTGAGATGACTGAACAAAGCAAAGACTTATTTTCTCTCTTGTTCTTCATTCCGCATTTTGGGGGGGGGAGGGGGGATGTACATGGGACCCTCTCTTTACCCATATTTGTATTTGGAATTCTCCCAGGAGTGAACTAAGCAATTTATAGTGCCTGCCAGTGAAATCTGAGTGTAATCTGAAAAAAGAGTCTTGCTAATTAAGATAAATTTTCCAGAATGGTCTTGATTTAATTTTGTCTTATTTTCTGAATGCTGTTCTCTTTCTCCCTGATGTTGCAATCCTATAGGCTGTGTTTCTACCCTGTACTTTTGTACTGTGAAGGGAGGGAAAGGGAGCCAGGTGAGAAATTCTTTGTTCAACCAGTCTTTTCAAAACCAGATTTGTTTTCCTTGATTTTTTCACCCTGAGATTGTACATTTCTGAAGTAACCAATCCACAATACAGTTGTTGTTAGATGAACATATCAGGATGGAAGAATAGGGATCGAAACATCTGCATACAGGCCCTGTGCAGTGAATACTCTTGGTTTTGTTTAAGTGGTTTGTCTGGGAAATCCTGATGCTGTGTAGTGCTGGGGTGGGCTTGGTACCACAGTCTGTACCTACAAAGAGCTGCTGGGGTGACACGTCTGTAAAAGCTAAGAAGCTAAGCAAGTGTCTTGTAATGTGATAGTACACATTGTTTATGTATCGTTATCACTCACTTTTTTGTTTTTTAATGATAAATAGCTATAAACTCAATTGTGCTGGGAAAATATACCTAAGAATAAAATTTTGGAGGCTAATGAACACTGTCACCTAGTTGAGGGGCTGTTCTGCAAGTGAGTCAGTATGCACACAGTGGGTGTGTGGAAAAACCCAGCTGGCATCGTTTGAAAAGAGAATGGCCGACCTTCTAGAGAGCTCTTAGGGAAGAGAGGAGAAAAGGGATTGTCTGGTCCACTTGTGCTCAAGTTCAGAGGAGCGCTTTGTTGTTTTGGGTTAGAGTTCTGGCACTGAAAAGAGGCCTCGACCATGGGCACATTTTCTTGCGAATTCCTCCAGGACAACTGTCAGTCAGTGAAGTGGTTATCTCCACAGCAACCACAACTTAAAGCACAATGGTGATAAAAGCTAGGGAAATATTGTATATGTTTTCGTGGGGTGCTGTAATATGCAGCTGGTGCATAGTTTCCCTTTAAACTTTCTTCCACCTTGGGTTTTCAGGCTGGGAAGATCTGCTTTCAAGGGGCAAAAGGATAGCCATGGCAACTGCTGGATTACCCGCTTGCCTACTATAGGAGCTTGCAAGATGCCTGGAACAATCTATATCCTGGAGATTTGGTGGCTATTTCCACTTCTGGCTCTGAAGTGAAAGAAGTGGGTTTGGTGACTTGTATTTGGCCATGCTCTTGAGTTGGGAATTGTTGGTGGTTAGCTTCTGAATTCATCCTTTTAATGAGTTGGGGATCTTGGTCAGCTGTTTGGATAGTGTTGTCAAACTGCAGAAAGCACCTAGTTAACTAAACATTAAAGCTGCACAGTTAAATTTCACATCACCCTTAATTGCAGTTTCGTTCCCAAGTGGCTGAAGAACGTATAGCTCTAATCCTTGGATTTTGTGGTGTGTGTTTTTCAGAAGGCATTTCACTTTGCTAAGGGTTTGGGTGCATATTCTAATTTGGGGTAGGGTTGGAAAAGAGTTCTCAGAAAAATCCTGTAGATTGCTGAATTTCTGGACATTCCTTAATAGTGCTAGTTGTGCCCTGGAAAATCTGTTCTTAGATATAGTCCTGGGTGTTGCTCACTCATTGCCTGAGCTCTTTTTGTGGTCTGCTTAGTTTCCCCCTGAGCTTTCTTACTCCATCAGAAGTACACGAGAGACCTCTGAGAAGAGAATGTAGTGTATGATGTATGTATCAGTCAGCTGGTGGTTAAGAGTTCGTCTCTATTGCTCAAGGTATAAAATTGATGCTTCTTTGAACCCTAAGTCAACTGTTGCAAAAATATACCAGTGTTCATCCTGCTCCTTAAGTCAGGTGCATTACTGGTGTTCTCTTACTGAGTTCTGTAGAAATGGACAGAAACCTGCATTGGATGAATAAGTGTCTCTCCAGGCACAGTAGTTCTTGTGTGTGGGAGTGTGTCAAGAGGCTGGTTGGACTTGTAGAGAAAGGCAAGAAGCAGACTGCATATGACACTGGCTTGCAGAAGGTAAAGTGTCAGGAAAATCCTTAGAGGTCTTCTAGTTTAGCGCTGATGAGCCGTAAGAGCATTTGGGAGTGTCTTCTGAATGGGAGGGGTGAGCCCTTATCCTCTTAAAAAAGAAGGTGGGCAGTGGGCATTCTGCCAATGCAAAATGGGGTGACTGATGCTCTAAAGCTTCCACAACCCCAGGTAAATTTGAGGACTAAATAGGCTGGGGAGACTTGAGGCCCCTTGTCCTGTTTGGTAGAGCCCGGTTGGCTTTGTGAGCGAAAGCACATGCTTGCTGAAGGAGCCCTTGATTGTTGTGTACCCACCATCCTAGTATCAGAGCCCCTCACTGTGCCAGACAGAACTGTAGATGTCAGGCTTTGCACAGCAAGAAGAGCAGGCGCTGAGGGAGAGATGAGCAGAGGAGCAGCAGGGCTGGGAGCTTCAAATTAACCTTCTGCTTTGTTGATGTCTAATGTGATTCTCCCCCCCCCCCATTGCATGCTAGCAAATTGAGAGCCTGATTCAATTTACATAAAGCTCTTAGGGGAGGCAGTTTGGGCCTCAGGAAGACCACACTTGGGCAGCAGTGCTCTCAGGCACATCTCAGCTATATGTTCCACACAATGGTACCAGTCTAGAAAAGAGGAAATTCAGGTGCCAACTTCCAGCTTGTGGTGACTTGGGTGACAGACCAGTCATCAAGCGTGTGTGTGTGTGTGTGTGTGTGTTCATAGCTATAGCCTGCTGCAAATTTGGCTTTGTCAAATTCCTTTTGAGTTTACTCTATCCTGCTAAACTGACACCTTTCTTGTAAATTCTTTTGCCTTCTTACCATTCATATTTTCAAGTACTCATCAACCTTGAAAATTCAAGTTTTTGGCCTTGTCCCTAGCGTGGTTGTTTGGATCAGTTTTAGATGAACGCTTGTTGTCTGTCTTCACTCTGGTGCATCAAATTTCTCTTGAGAAGGTGGTATATTGTAGCTACTGCAGGAACCTGCAGTGGAAATTGATTATGTACTAATAGCATTTGTCTATAACACTACAGGGCTGTTTGTGACGGATGCTTTCACACAACCTGACATTTCAGTTGTCAGTTACTGTGCTGTCTTCTGTGTGTGAGACAGCAGCCCCTGCTACACAGTAAAAGCCCTTTAAAACCTCATTGCCAGCATTCAGCTTGTCTATTTTATTTCTAGCTACTTGCATTCCTGTGAAATTTGACAAATGTGTCTGGGTGGTAGAGAGAGGCTTCACAAGTAGCAGTGCTCATTTCTGCTCTAAGATCAGATGTAATCCTGGACTTGATAAGCCAGTTATTGAAACCTAGCCCTGCTATTCTCCAGTCTGGCATAAGCAGCTTTTAAGGCTGGTGGAAACAGCTACCAGGCAAAGTAGGACCAGGACTGGCTTCACAGTCCAGCCTGTGCATTGGTTGATTGGGAGCAGCAATGGAGGAGGACGAGTTGGGCCATTCTCATCTCTGAGTTCACCGAGGGATGGTATTCCATGTTAGCTGGTCCCTACCAGAGCTGTAAGGGACACGGGTGTCGCTGTGGGTTAAACCACAGAGCCTAGGACTTGCCGATCAGAAGGTCAGCGGTTTGAATCCCCATGACGGCGTGATCTCCCGTTGCTCGGTCCCTGCTCCTGCCAACCTAGCAGTTCAAAAGCACGTCAAAGTGCAAGTAGATAAATAGGTACCGCTCCGGCAGGAAGGTAAATGGCGTTTCCATGTGCTGCTCTGTTCGCCAGAAGTGGTTTAGTCATGCTGGCCACATGACCCGGAAGCTGTACGCCGGCTCCCTCGGCCAATAAAGCGAGATGAGCGCTGCAACCCCAGAGTTGGGCACGACTGGACCTAATGTTCAGGGGTCCCTTTACCTTTTTACCAGAGCTGTTCTCATTTGGAAGGACTGGTCTTTCTGCCCTGCCTATGGGCTTAGTAGCTGTTGATGGTGGTAGTAGTCGTGGCGTTGAATTTGGTGAGAAATGCGTACTATCTTTCTTCTCGATAGCAAGGCTGGCCAACAAAATACAGTCATGCAAACAGCATGCATCTTCCTCAATAAATTTATTCCCCCACTTGGCTTCAAGGGCACATTAAATATGGTTGTTTTCACTTGCTGTCTAAAAGAAAGGGGAGGCAGGTGGTCCTTGCTGGGGTGGGGATTCCAAAGGATAGCACCAGAACAGAAAAGGCCCTTGATCTGGTTACAGACCATGGCCTTTAACTATGACCTCAACACATAGAAGGATCCATATGGGAGTTGGTGATATTTTAGGTATCCTGGCCTTAGAGGTCATCAGCAGTCTAAAGTCTATGCAGTTCTGTAAGTAGGGATCTAACGTATTTTGAGAAGTCCCCACTAACACTCTGACAGCTGTGGTCTGGATCTGCTGTGTGTGGCCATCGCGTAGCTACGGGGCAGGGTGGGGGCTAGCTGGGGGTTTTTTGCCCTGGGAAAGCCTTCAGAAGGGTACCATTAAGGCTCCCAACCCCTCTCTGTGTGTGTGTGTGTGTGCGCGCGCGCGCGCGCGCGCCAAACTGGGTTTTTGACCTGGGTGAAATATAGCCTAGTTTCACCCCTGGTGTTTGGAAACTACTTCTGAAAGCCAGTCTACTTGCATAAAACACATTACCAGTGCATGGACGACTGGTAAAATCTATTCTGTCTCTTCCCCCACTCCTGGGCCACCAACTGTGGAAGCCAGTCCCTGGTTAAGGATGACAGAGAGGTTGTTGGTCACTGGCTATTCTCTCCAGCACGTCATGAAGAGTTGAGTGACTGGAGGGAGAGCCTGTATATTGTAGAGACCTCAGAGCAGAAGGTGTTTCCTGTGTGTGTATTCTCTGTGTGTGTATTGCATTATACAGGCCTAACTTGGAGCCCCTCTCCGGCCCCACTCTTCCCAGTGGGGAGGAAGAGGTACCTGCTCTTATGGGGATGGGTGTTGTTCCCAAGGGTATAGCACTTTATCCCTGCCCCCAAAATAGCTGGTAGCCATTCACATCCATGTAAGAAAATAATCTTTTGAATATTTTAAAACGTTTTAACTTTTTTGTTGATAATTTTGATGTTTTGTTTTATATTTTTGTAAACCACTTAGAGGTTTTCTTACAATCAAGTGTTGTATAATTTTTTGTTAAATAGACAAAGGAATACACTGGGAACTACCATTGGTGTGGGCTCAAAACTGTCCAGAACCTTTGGCTCCACTTGACTATGTTCCCAAGATTGCAGCTAGTTCTCTCTGCCCAAGGAATGTTGTGGGTTCCACTGAGAACCAAGCAAGGCTCCATCTTCAGAGCCCTTTTGTTTCATGGTGATGCTAGGCATAGTGGAGCATTGTGAACTTACTTTTTATAAGCATGGATCCTCAGGTGCCTGGGTTGTGTATGCTGTTGGGCATGAGAAGTACTTCACCTGCTTTTCTTTCTGAAACATTTCTATGCATATGGGGCAGGATGTCTGGATTTTGTAAGGAAGGGAAGATCAGTGGCAGCCACTCTGGTTTCATACATACAACTGAATGTAGTGTGGAATATGCTGCTAGGGATGTATAGACAACCACTCACTATAGTAGACTAGAGCATTAACTGTAGCTACTGTGGTGCATGGGAGAAATTTCCATGACCCAAAGTGTCTGTATATCACCAGTCATGGGTATGTACAACCAGAAATGTGGGATTTTGCAGTGAATTTTGAATAAGAAAAGTTTCTGGTATCCTGTATTCAGTAAACGAAGCTAGCAATTTTCAAGCTGCCAAGCTTGCCTATTACTGTATTTGCTATTAGAATCTATTCATTATCAGTTATAAATTGTTAAATGGAAAATTATTATGAATAGGTAGAGTACATTAGATTAGTTTAGTGTGGGGCTTCCCTTGGGATTGGTCGGGAATAATAATAATAATAATAATAATTATTATTATTATTATTATTATTATTTACCATCCTATAGCCGGAGGTCTTGGGGTGGTTCATAGAATAAAATCAAAATATAAAACCACAAAATACATAATCAAAATAAAAACAACTCAATACCCCCCCACACTTTTTAAGAGGGCATAAGATGATAATCAAATCAGCCAAAGGCCTGGTTAAAAAGGAACGTTTTTGCCTGGTGCCTAAAGGTGTATAATGAAGGCGCCAGGCAAACTTCCCTGGGAAGAGCATTCCACAGATGGGGAGCCACTGCAGAGAAGCCCGTTCTTGTGTTGCCACCCTCTGGACCTCTGAGAGAGGATGTACATGAAGGGCCTAAGAAGGTGATTTCAGGGTCCAGGTAGGTTCATATGGAAGGAGGTGGTCCTTGAGGTATTGCAGTCCTGAGCCGTTTAAGGCTTTATAGGTCAAAACCAGCACTTTAAATTGGGCCTGGAAGCTAATTGGTAGCCAGTGCAGTCGAACCAGGATCGGTGTAATATGCACAAACTGTCTTGCTCTGGTGAGCAACTTGGCTGCTGAATTCTGCATTAGCTGAAGTTTCTGAACTGTCTTCAGAGGCAGCCCCTACATATAATGCATTGCAGAAATCTATCCTTGAGGTTACCAGAGTCCAGTGGTACCTCGGGTTACATATGCTTCAGGTTACAGACTCCGCTAACCCAGAAATAGTACCTTGGGTTAAGAACTTTCCTTCAGGATGAGAACAGAAATCGTGTGGCAGCAGCGGGAGGCCCCATTAGCTAAAGTGGTGCTTCAGGTTAAGAACAGTTTCAGGTTAAGAACGGACCTCTGGAATGCATTAAGTACTTAACCCGAGGTATCACTGTATAGACAACAGTAGTTTGGCTATCCCTGTCCAGATAGGGACGTAGCTGGGCCACCAACTGAAGCTGATGGAAGGCACTCCAGGCCACTGAGGCCTCCTGAGCCTCGAGTGACAGCAAAGGATCCAGGACTACTCCCAAGCTATGAACCTGCTCCTTCAGAGGAAGTGTAACCCCATAAAGAGCAGGCGATCTTCCACCCATCCGGTCTAGGGAACCACCCACTAACAGTGCCTCAGTCTTATCTGGATTGAGTTTCAGTTTGTTGGCTCTCATCCAGTCCATTACTGAGGCAAGACACTGGTCCAGCATTTCCACTGCCTCACCTGCAGATGTAAAGGAGAAATAGAGCTGAATGTCACCAAGCATACTGCTGACAATGTACTCCAAACCTCTGGATTACCCTACCTAGCGGTTTCATGTAGATGTTAAACAACATGTGGGGTTCCGCCGAGCTCAAACCTATCCCCTGTTGAAGGTTCCATGGGGCTAAAAAGCATTTCCCAAGGAATACCCTCTGGGAACAACCATCCAAGCAGGACTGGAAGCACCGCAAAGCAGTGCCACCCACCCTTCGTTCACACAGACGCTCCAGAAGGATACCGTGGTTGATGGTATTGAAAGCCGCTGAGAGTTTGAGAAGAATTAACAGGGACATGTTTTCCTTGTCTCTCGACAGAGGTAATCATACAGGGTGAGCAAAGCAGTTTCTGTACCAAAACCAGGCCTAAACCCCAATTGAAATGGATCCAGAAAATCAGTTTCGTCCAAAAGCACCTGGATATGGTTTGTAGCTGGTGGAGAATCCTATAACCAGGTTGTTGAGTGGGGCACCTGGATGTGCAAATTCCATCTATGCTGAGGGAACTGCAGTGGCTGCCAATCAGCCATGTTCAAGGTCTTCTTGTTAACATAAAATGAACAGTTCTGGACAAGGTTACCTAAAATGTCGCATGTAGACCTGTAAAACACTTAGATTATCTGGAGAAATTCTTATCATGGGTAGTGTACCCTATAGCATATCATAGGGTAGTGACCCCCAAATATGCATTTTCTGCTGTTGCCTCTGAACTACAATATGTGCTTCCCACCTCTGTATATGAAGCAGCAAACAAGAGGTGCTTCAGTTTTCTTGTTAAACACATATCTCTCCCCCCCCCCCGCTTTCTGTGACCTTGGAATCAGAACTTGTTTTTAATTGTTAGAATTCGTCGAATTCCTGTTTTTTTGTTTTTATATGCTTTAAGACTACTGTTTTACCAGTTTTATGCTGTATTTTTGTTTTAGTGATACTGTTTATTGTATTTATGTTGTGGACTGCTTAGAGATTTTTTAAAAAAGTAAGCAGTTTATAAATGCTTTAAAAAAAATTCTATGGAAAAATGAAGCACTGGGTTTTTTTCTGTCCCACATTGCTGCATAAGCCACACTTGTAACTGAGAATGATCCTTATCTACATTTTTTTTTTAAGGGCCCTGCCCATCTCCAGTGACTTCATCAGCTGGAGTTGTAATTCCCAAGATTTCTCCCTCTGGGAACATTTGAGTGGCCTGAAAAAATGGTTTTGGAGTCAGAGCAGCGCAAGTTTCCTTTTTGTATTAACTGTGGATTCTGGCCTCCTAATAAAGGAGTCATGTCGCCCTTCCTCTTTCATCTCTCTAGTCCAGCCACCCTTATTTCTACTGTTATGGGGCTTTTTCAGGGGAATCATTAAGCAAAAGATACTTGAAGCTGTAGTTTAATTGATCTTTTTTTTTGATGGGAGGGGAAGAATATATTTCCCAGCGGTGCTCAAGTCACCTTGGATCACCTTTGTGGTCAGAGTAGCTGGTTCTGGCAATGAATCTGTGGGTTTGTTATGATTAGAGAAATAGGTATAGGTCTTGGGAGCCTTGAGCCTGTGGGCAAAGCTCAAAAGTAGCTGGAGAGCAAATAGGCTATTAGGATGTCTGTTGAATACAGTCCCAAACAAGACAAAAGCGTCTAAACACAGCATAAGAAACTATATACTCCCTGATAAAATGCACCTCTGCTCTTCCTTGCTTTAGTGCTGTTGTGGTTTGACAATTATAGAGTGCCAGTAGGGGACTAGGCAGTCTGCACGCCCTGGCAGTGGCATGGGGTGCATCCAGGTGCACTGTTGGCACTTTTGGGTTCTGTACAATGCATGGAGAATCATCGCTATAATACCTTCCAGTCTAATAACTTAGTTATGCATTAGAAAGCAGGACAGCCTCTATTTCAGTGAAAGATTCTGACATGAGATGATGGAACTGCAAAAATCTTTTTGTTTCTTTCTCCCTGCTGGATTTGTGTAGGTTGACACCTCACACAATCTTGGATCACAAGAGGGAAGTATTGTGAGCTGCAGGACTCCACAGGAACGTCACAGTGAAAAGGGGCCCTTCTTTAGGGGTCTGGGTTAGGTGATTTACCTTTGTGTTGTTCACACACATTTTCCTGCAAGGTGGGTCCAGTGTAATGAAGTCATGTGGCCCTGTTCCAGACTTTGTTGTGCTTTCTCTTCTTAAGTTTTTGTTGAGAGACATTTCATTTGCTCACTAAAAGCAATTGCTACAAGAGAGTAAGCACGCTCCTCCCCCATGTTGGACAGAGGTATCCTGCCAAGTAGAGGTGAGGGCCCTGCTCTTGCACACATGAACATTCTCTTCAGGAGGTATGGGGCACTTCCCCTTAGAGTTTGTACTCTCTTCAGTTTCTCTGAAATGAACATTGGGGGGGGGTTTAGGGGGGGGCAATACATGGCTCTTCTGAATAGAGTGCCCTCATTGATATCTGTTGCCTTAGGTCTCTTGGGAGGGAACTAGCAGGGAACTGGAGGGTAGGAGATTGCTTGGATTGGGTGAGGGCTGAGGAGTGTTTGCCCAGTTCAGCTTGTGGTTGGGGAGGGCAGGGCTAGATGCTATGTGGTTGTCAGCTGCCATGCTTCCTAGATTGTCTCCTTTCTCTGGGCCTGTGTTAGAGATGGCTGACTCAGTGGCTGTTCCTGAATTTTGAAAAGCTTCCTTTTGTATCAGCTTCTTGTAGTTCTCCCCCCCCCCCCCAAGTATATTTGAGAGTTGGGACTACTTTTTCCTTGCTTTACATAGAGGTAAAAAAACTACATTCTACCCCCACAGAAGCAAGCCTTCCTCAGTTTTGTGGGACATGTGGCTTAGTCTAGTGTCAGAGTCAGTCAGGAAGCATAGGTAGTGCTATGTGGTGGCAACAGCAAGAAACCTGCCTTGAGACGTGTCATGTTAGTTGAAACTATTTCTTTGGAGGGTGCAGTTTGAGGTGGGGGGAGCTTTCTAAGAAGGAGAAAGGGCCCCAGGCAGTTGAAAGTACAGTGGTACCTCGGGTTACCTACGCTTCAATACACTTCAGGTTACAGACTCTGCTAACCCAGAAATAGTGCTTCAGGTTAAGAACTTTGCTTCAGGATAAGAACAGAAATTGTGCTCCGGCGGTGCGGCAGCAGCAGGAGACCCCATTAGCTAAAGTGGTGCTTCAGCTTAAGAACAGTTTCAGGTTAAGTACGAACCTCCGGAACGAATTAAGTACTTAACCTGAGGTACCACTGTACCATTTATCTGAAAGTCTGCAAAGTTTATCAATGTGACTTGGGGCTGAGCAACTCTTCTATCCCGCCCCGCCCTGCTGTTGCCCGTTTTTCGAGGGTGGGATACACAATAACTAATGAAATGCCTTTAATGTAAGAGCCTCCAGAGAGGCAGCAGCTTCCTCTGGGAATTTTGAAGCATGTAACTTCTGCATCATTGGGCCTCAGGACAAACACTCTTCCTTTCTGCCTTTAGCCTCAATCAAAGAACTTTCTTTCCCAAAACAATGGGGAGGGGGTGTCAGTTCCCATCATTTCCAGTTATTACGACAAGGTGGCATGTGGGAGGGCTGCCTTGCTTTGCAGACTAGGGAGGACATCTGTGTGCCTGGGAACATCTCATTGGCTGTCTGTCCTAGGCTTGTGCAAGAACCTGATCTTTCTGGGCCTTCATTTGGTTGCAGCACTCTCTTAGCAAAAACGTCTCAGATGTGTGGTTTTGAATGTTGCTGTCTCCTGGAAGGCTGATGCTATGCCAAAAAAAGCTTGTTTGTGGCGGGGGGGGGAGAGCTTGGGCCTTGTCACAGGAGTTGGGTTGGTGTTTATGCATGGTGAAGTGGCAGTAGGGATGGCAGGATTTTCATTTCATGCTGTTTTCCTTTTCTACCCAGCCACTGTTTGCTGCCTCTGATCTTTGATCTTGCAGTTAAATTATCCCCCCCCCCCTGCTTCCATTAGCTCAGTATTGTGGTGGTTCAGACTTGACTGCACATGAGAATTTCAGCTGTGTGAAAGTTGAATGGATGTGCCATAGAGAAAAGTTTTGAAGGGCTTGGAGAGCTAACCAGCAGTAGTTACCGAGACATAAACAAGGACTTAGGGTTGGGTGCATCCTTCTCTATTCTGAGAAGTGAATTGCAGATAAAAAGAATAGAATCATAAAGCTGAAGGAGCCTTGTAGCCCATCTAATCCTGCTCCCTGCTTGTTGCAGGAAATGCAGGGATCTAGAGCAGGGCAGTCCAAGTTTTCATACCAAGTGGGCTGTAATAGTACTTCAACCTTGAACCCATACATGGGGAGTATGAGGCTAAAATTTGACAGGGCCCCCCCCCAGCCCTTCCCAAAGCCTGATAGGTGAGGTGCTGAGCTTTGGGAAGGAGGTGTGAGGCTCTGACAGGGTCCTAGAGCCCTCACACCTCCTCCCCGAAAGGCAGCAGTGTGCTAAGTAGGCTCTCCTGCTTTGTGGAGCCCATTTTGCTCCCTGGTATACTCCAGAGCTTAGAGTGAGGAAACAGGCCTGGAGATGGCTTGAATGTGAGTGGAAGAAAATGCAATCAAATGCTGGTGAAAGCTCATCATCAAATCTACCTACTGGCAATGAGGCCATTGCATCCTCATTGTGCTGTTTGACAGCTTTTCTGGGTAGTATGGGGCCTGTTACAGTCTGGCCTGAAGGAGGCAGTAGAACTGATGGCAGCTTGCTGTGACCTGTTTCCAAAGCATTTTGAGGGGGGCGGAATCACTTGCATCCACTGGGATCTTGACTCCGCTGTTAAAGCAGATGAATATCAAATGGTGTCTAGAGTCCAGTCCTGTTGTGTTTGATGAGTTTCAGTTAGTAAGGCTTGAAGATGTGGACAAGGTGCATGCTTCAGTCAGGGCAACCAGTTGTGCTCTGGACCATTACCTCTCTTGGCTAAAAAAAAACTAGCAGGGAGGGGACAACTGGCTAGGCCAGAGAGGTGATTAATACCTCCCTGAAAGATGGGGTGGTCCCTACCTGTTTGAAGGAGGCAGTGGTGAAACCACTCCTTAAGAAATCCTTCCTGGACTTGGAAAATCTAAAATTACCAACCAGTTGCTAATCTCCCCTTCTTGAGCAAGGTTATTGCATTGGTGGTCGTGGACCAGATCTAGGCGCTTTTGACAGAAACAGATCTAGGCGCTTTTGGTAGAAACATTTCAATCTGAGTTTAGGCCTGGTTTTGGCACAGAAACTGCTTTGGTCACCCTGTATGATGACCTCTGTTGGGGTAGAGACAGGGAAAATGTGTCCCTCTTAATTCTCCTCAACCTCTCAGTGGCATTTGATACCATTGACCATGATATACTTCTGGAGTGGCTGTCCAAGTTAGGGATGGGAGGCACTGCTTTGTGTGGTTCTGGTCCTACTTAGATGGTCATTACCAGAGGGTGATGCTTGGGGAGTGCTCTTCAGACCTGTGGAACCTTCAATGCGGGGTTCCTCATGGTTCAATTTTATACCCTATGCTGTTGAACATCTACATGAAACCACTGAGTGGAGTTCTGGAGTACATTGTCAGCAATGTGCTGATGACATACAGCTCTATTTCTCCTTTACATCTGCAGGTGTGGCAGTGGATGTGCTGAACCGTTGCTTTGCCTGGATAATGGACTGGATGAGAGCCAACAAAACTGAAGCTCAATCCAGTTAAGACTGAAACACTGCTAGTGGGTGGTTCCCTAGACTGGATGGCTGGGAGGGGGTTACCCTCCCTCTGAAGTGGCAGGTACGTTGCTTGGGGGTACTTCTGGATCCTTTGCTGTTGCTTGAGGCTTCAGTGGCTTCAGTGGCATGGAGTGTCTTCCATCAGCTTCAGTTGGTGGCCCAGCTGTGCCCCTATCTGGACAGGAGTAGCCTAACTACTGTTGGCTATGCTCTGGTAATCTCTAGGTTAGAATATTGCAACACATTATATGTAGCTCTGCCTCTGAATATGGTTTGGAAACTACAGCTGACGGGCCAGTTGCTGGTTCCATAAACGTGTCCTCAGTGCCACCACCCTTTAAAAAGCATTATTGAGTAAAGCTGTCTGGACAACCTGCTAAGGCAGAAAATAACACAATAAAATTCAAAACGGTAACAAATAATTGCATATTTATTCAAAATCCAATTAAAACTATTAATTTTAATTCAACAAAATAGATGAACCTGATCCAGTGATACCAGCTTTTTGAAGTTCGATAATCATTCCCTGTCATTCCCTTGCCTCTTGGTGCCACCCTAGGTAAACAAACCGCTCCCCAGGGGGCTGCAGCCCCCACTTTCATAACCCACTGCTCTAAATGGTGGCCTATAAATATTTTTAAATTGTAAAAGTGCAAACAGTCTAGAGCGCCTTTTCTGTTGTGGCGCCCTTGTGTAGGAACCATATTCTGTTTGAGTTACAGCAACCCCCACATTGATAGTATTTCAGTGCCTCCTGACAACTCCTTTGCTTTCCCAAGCTTTTGCTGTCAATTAGCACCATTTCATTCTTAATCTGTTTGCTTTGGATTTACTACTTTATGGTGGTTGTTATAAACATGTTGATTTTATTGTAATTTTACATTGTGCTGTCCAGTTGTATGCTTTGTAATTTTAAAAGGAAAAGTGTTATAAAATATTCTAAATAAATAAATAAATAATAACATATTTTGAAAAAAAAATAATGCAACAGCACAGAACAAGAGCTCCAGTCGGTAATAAACTACTGGAGCTTACAAAAATTAAAAACTAGAAGTCAGCAGTGCTTTAAAAGTTCTTTGCCTAGTGCTGAAATGACAGCAAAGTAGGAGCCATGTAAGCCTCCCTTGGGACAGTTAACGAATCCTGAAAAGCACTCTTTCATTTGCTACCTGCTTTACTTCAGATGGAGGACACATCCAGAGAAGGCTCTTGGATGTACATTTTGGCACACGGGTGTATGGATATGAGAGAAGATGGTCTAGTAGCTACCTGAGTCCTGTACCATGTAGGTCTTGTGTCAGTATTATTAATTGAGCCTGGAGGTGAACAGGAAGCCAATGAAGTGGGTGGGATAAGAACCCACCTCCTGGGTCTTGTTGACATTGTAGCAACTGCATTCTGAGTTAATTGAAGTTTCTATTTTGTCTTCAAGGCAGCCCTACAGAGAATGCATTACAGTAATCCAACCTGGATTCAATAATTTGGCTATTGAGGAATGTGACAGGCTGCCTATTGAAAAGGGCAGATCAGTTTGTTCATATTTCCCCTTCAACTGACTGCCATTTAGTTTCCATGCCCAGTTCAAAGTGCTGATTATGGGTGCTGATTTTCTCAGGGAATGTCTCCTTCCATGTGAGTTTCTGACTCTTAAGATGTCTAAGGAGGTCCAGCTCTTCTTTCCACTACAGTCATACTTCAGGTTACAGACGCTTCAGGTTGCGTTTTTTCGGGTTGCGGACCGCCGAAACCCGGAAGTACTGGAACAGGTTTCGACAATCGCGCGTGCACAGAAGCGCTAAATCATGCTTTGCGCATGTGCATAAACACTGGATCCCAACCCATGCATGCGCAGACGCGCTGCAGCGGGTTGCGGACGTGCGTCCCGCACGGATCACGTTTGCAACCCACTGTATATGAAGAAGTTAGGCAAACCTCTGCAATTAACAGGACTTTTTCTGTGGCGGCCCTGACATTCTGAAACTCTGTTGCAGGAGCAGTTTGTTTCAACCACCTCCGTGCTTTCCTTGCAGAGCCAGTTGAAGGATATTGTTTTCCAGAGTCTCTTTAATTTCTGCTGCTGATGCTTGTTCTACTTTTGTTTTGATGCATTAGATCTTGCTGTTAGTTTTACTAGGATTGGTTTTGTGATTGATATGTTTGTGAGTTGCTAGTTATACTGTGTTAACCTGTTAACTGCCATGACTTTTTTATACACATCTTTCTATATAAGTAAAATTTGTTCAGAGCAAACTAAAACAATCTGACTCCATTTTTTTTTTCAATTTAGCTTTTAAATAATTGCAGTTCAGGACCAAGCAAACTGTATCCTCCTGTCGCTGCCTTTAAAGCAAGGGAGAACAGAGCCCAGGCTTGTGGGATGTACCAGAGCCCCAAGAGCCATCAACTGGAGCCACGTGCAAAAAACAAAGTTGAAATCAAAATAGATGATGCCTCTGTGCAGGTGCTGAGCATACAACCTTGTTTTGTCACCGGAAGTGAGCTAAGCTTACCATCTTCTCACCTTCCAAGCCTCATCCATTTCTACAGTCTAATTTAGGGTGGTTTGGAGTCATTTGTTGCCACTCTTAAACAGGTGGGATTCTTAGCTGAGCTATTGCAAATCATCCAGAAAACTACCAGTAGATCCCAGTCGACATTCTTTCCACTCATGCTCTAAATGGTGGAAGTGATTGTTTCTAGGAAAAACACAGGAGTCCAACACACTCTTACCTGGCAAAGGTGTGTTGTCTTCTGCTGTCCTGACAATAAGCAGCCTTGGGTTGAGGATTTAAAAAACAAAACCTAGAGAACTCAGTGAAAGGCTTTATCATCTGTGTTTCTGTGTGCTTACACTGGTAAGATTATACCAGGTAAGATGATAGAAATTTTGCTTTTTCTGAAAACTTTAGGGCACCCCATCCCTTAAATATCAAGTCTGAAGCAACACTGCTTTTGTGATCAGCACCAGGTTTCCCTTTGGACTGTGAGCTTCATGTTATGCTGCCACCTGCAAAATGGGACCAGCTGTCTCTGGAAGCCTGAGGCAAGGGGTGGGACTTGCCTACAACCTATGGAGAGCTCAGTGAATCAGTAGATTTTGGTGTCTGTGGTCAAAAGGTGAACTTTTTTTTTTTTTTGAAAAAAACTAATCACTTGGGCAAATAGCAGTGATACAATAAAAAAATCTTCAATTGGAATAGAATAGAAATACTCTTACTAGTGATTACAAGATTAGCAAGATTCTGACTGCTTTATTCATCACAGCTTAGCTTTGTCTATTCTTCATGACCACCTTTTCACCTTCTGATGGTGAAATGAATTTGTAGAACACTTTCCGGAGAAACTGCCATGTAGGGAATTCTTGCCTAGTCCTGCCCCAGCAGAAGCTCTCCCAATCTTGCATTTCCTGTTTTTGCAGAGTAGCCTGGCTAATCTGTTGCAACCAAAATAGAAGGGTTGTAGCCGTTCTCAAACCCATTTTGGTGCTTGGTGTATAGAGGCTGGTCTGTTGAGGTATAGAATCATAGAATCATATGTCCCAGCCCTCTTTGTACCGGTACTTTTCCTCTTCTTGGTATCCTGTGCAATTGCCTTGTGCTTCTGTTTGCACAGATGTGAGCCCCTCCCCTTCCCTCCCTCCCTTTTGAGGAAGTTGGCAGGCTGCCTCCTTTCAATGACCCACCTAGAGCTGCTGTCCAGAGTAGATTTGTATATGCTAATGGCCTTGACTTGTCCTAGCTTGTTTGTAGTGATTTGTGACTGCATTTATATGCAAATACTAACAACTTGCTGCTGAGTTAATTGGTGCTTTTCTTTTTGCTTCCTACAGCTTTGGGAAAGGGTTGGTTTCTTTTTATTCCAACCCTCTCTGGCTCTATAAAGATATGTATCTACCACAGTGCGGCTGAGGGTAGATAGGGATAACCCCTGAACACATGAGAGGTGGTTTGCAGGAAGCTCCTCCTGTCACCCTCTTGCAACTATTGGGTGTGTGTGTGTGTGTGTGTGTGTGTGTGTGTGTGTGTTTAACACACTGAGCTTTCAAGCATGGCTGGAGTTTATGGAGGGTTTAGTTTTTGAGAGAGAGAAAGAGTCTATATCTATCCCTCCATCTATCTATCTGTGTCTGTAGTGTGTTGCCCTGGATTAGGAGAGACAGCTAAATGGTTGCAGGAACTTAATGCCTTGGAAAGCATTGGCCTTTATGTGCTTCCTCATAAAAATGGTACATATTATTTAGGGGATTGAGTAGTCCCGTCCCGTTCCCAATCTTTGCTTTGGGCTTTTTTAAAATATGTGTGTATATTCCCCCGCCTTAATATACAGTTCTTCACCCAAAATCAGATTCACAAATAAAAGTGTAAAATATGCAACAACAAATAAAAAATGTTAAATCACAAAAACCTCATTACTTCAGAACAATCCCAAGGCAATACATTCTACTAAATGGGTTCATCTAAAATATTAAAAAACCAAATTAACCAACATCATTAGGAGGTACCAAAATCTTCAGTAAACAGCAAAGCTGAGCTCACCTCCAGAGCAGGGAATTCTACAAGAAGAGTGCCAAGGTTGAGCAGGCATTTACTCAGGTCACCACTCCCTGCCACCCAGCCCTGCTTCCCAATAGTTGGTCCTTGAGAAATGGTTGGGGAGGAGGCAGCTGTATAATTGTACTTTCCCTATCACCCCCAGTTATTAGATTGCTCCCCCTCAGATTTTCTTTGGACAGGAGCAGCTGCGATTCTGAAGCCAATCATGCTGTTTGTTGCTTGGACATGCTTCAGGATTCTTTCAGCATTAGTCTACTTTTGAAAAATCATTGGAAGGGCCTGGAGCATGTGCTTGTGTGCAGAAGGTCTCATATTCCAACTCTGGCATCTCCACTTAGCAGCTCTTCCGCTGTGATACCCTTTTGCCACTTGCAGTAGACTGGGGTGGATGGACAAATGGCTTGCCTCTGTATAAGGCCGGCTAGTGTGCACCTTGAGCATACCTATCATTCTGAAAATGCAAACCTCAGTGGTAGAGGACATACTTTTTGTTGTTCTTTCCACAGGATGTTTGCAGAATATCCAGTTTGCAGAATGTCCAGTAATACCTTTCTTCCAAGTGGCAGAATAGGTTGTGCTTCTGAGAGAGGTGCATCTTTGAGCTACTTCCAAATGAAGATGACTTCTGGCAAAAGTAATTTTTAAAGGAAATGATATTAAGATTGCATGTTTATGAGTACCGTATTTCATTCAGTTTTCTTGTGACTGATGTGTAGAAGGAATGGACTGTTACTTGGGTCAGGATCCAGTTAGGAAGGGAAAACTCTTCCTCCTTTTTTGTTTCCTTTCTCTGCATGGGGGTTAGGAGTCCATTTGCTTTTGCTTGGATCGAAGGCCACAACTTGTATATTTCTGGAGTCCCCTCCAGGCATTCTTTGGCTGGGGAAAGCAATGGGGGACACAATTTTCCAGATAGTCCAAAGTTTTCTGGCTCTTGCAGTTTGTACCTAGAGAGTGTTGAGTCTTCCTCCTATTCTGCCCTGCAGCAAAGTATTTTTTTACAGTTACTGAGTCAGTGAGATTTTTTTTTTAAGCCTTTGTTTTTGCTCTTGAAAAGTAGGGCTGGGCTGTGGCTTCACTGTTGCAGCAGGGAGCAGCAGAGACTGAGCTGGCAGCGCTCTCCAATCTGTGCTGACATGATTCCCCCCACCTTTGTTTGCGAGGGAGAGAGCTACACGGCACACTTTGCCTGTTTGGAGAAGTTTGTGTTGAGAGTGTGAGGGAAAGGCGTGTTTCACTGTCCAGCCTGTTGTGTCTGGCATCTCCAAAGTAGCTCCTATGTCCCAGGCCCTCCTTGCATATGTGGTCAGAGGTACAGGGAGGCAACTGGAGGACTCGGGGAGCAGCATTTATTTATTTGCTGCTCCATATCAAGAGTTTGTGGCTAGAGGGTTGCCAGTATCCTGATCATGACAAGGAAAGAGTGGCACCTATTCCTTCTTGTGGGTGCCTCTGTAATGCTGAGCCCTGCAGCTGGCAGGCACTCTGAAGGAATTTCTCTTCCCTCTCTCTGCTTGTGGTAGGGGCAGACCCTTGAAGGGCTTGGTTTTCCTTCAACATTGTATTTTTCAGGCTCCCACCCTCAAAAACAAAAGAGGTCTGGAAGTACAGACCTGTCCTGCTGCATTCCTGAGCAACTTGGTTTTGATTAACTCAAGGTAGGGGGTGGGGGGGGTTTACCTTACAGACAATAGGGATCTAAGTGCCTGAGGAAGATGCTCTCCACCCCCATCAGAAGCCCAGAGTTTGGCTTTTCACTCTTTCCATTTTGGCAACCTAGGCATATTATATGTTCTTGCTGGGCTTTGTGCAGGTTAGACGCCCCCCTTTCTTTTCTCCGTGAAGAAGCACATTCTTGTGTTAATCCTGCTATAGGAAGAATGCCAGTGGCTCTAATGTTGTGCCTCTGCTGTGGAGGGTTGAGTGGGTAATGGTCCCTTCATGGAAGGGTGGATGCAAGCTCCTCTGATGTGGTCTCTTTTTCTCTCTAGGTGCTCTTAAGTTGAATGTTGACCGGCTGTGGAGGGATTTGACAAAAATGTATTAAAACCAGTGGGAGGGGTGTATGTGGCTGATTTCAGCAGTGTAGCATGGTTGCTGGGACGTGGGGCGGAGTTTGAACAGAGCCCACTGTGCCAGCCCAGCCCTCGCCACCAGAGTGACCCCCCACTGGAGCCAAACTGCAGTGGTGTGGTGGGGGGAGCAGCTGCCAGACCGATGGTCCCGGGTGCACTATTCTGGGGGGCTCTGCACATTTGGCTTCTCACGCTGCCCTGCCAGCCATTCGCCACTTTGGGAGGCTGGAATCTGATCTGAATGATTTGCCGGGCTGATCACTGTGTGCAAGCCAAAAGTCTACATTTCTGCCAGCTTCTGCCTAACATGTTATGGGTGTTGATTGTGTGACCTTATCTATAGCAGACCTGGAACAGATCTCTCTGTGAAGTGCAAGAGGAGATCTATTGGATTCTGAGAAAGTGCTGGGCATTTGTTTGGCTCTGTCTTTTCAGCTGCCACCTTTTGCTTTCTGTCTCATTTCCTAGACAGCTGGAATTCCAGTTTCCTGGAATCAGCTCTTACCTGCTGAAATTTGTCAGACACCTGCCCTTGGGTTTTTAAGTACCATGCCAGGGATATTGTCAAGTTTGCTGGAGTTGCCTTTTCAGCCTACTTTTTGGCAGGTCTTTGTTTGCCATGTGCTGGGCTTTTACATCAGAGACAGAGACAGAGACAGAGAGAGAAGACGACTGACTTTGGCAATAGTGGAACAATCTATGGTACCTTGTCCTATTGAGCTGTTTTGATAAAGAGGTTCTGCTCCACTGTTGGAGAAACTAAGTTGGAGGGTCTTGTTGATTTTTCATCTATTATTCTCTGGCCATTACATTTTTCTGTTGGGGTTTCCATGGTACGGTTTGTTGATTTCTCACCCTTAGGGCATAAGACCACTCCCCTTCCCTGTGGGGGGGAGTTGTGGGAAGGCACCCGGGAAATCACTGTGACCCGGCAGGGGGCGGAGTATTTCCGCCCATGTCATCAGGACTCCTAGCCATGTCACGCCCCCCCGGTTGACCAATCGGTTAGTTAGGGGGTGTGGCTGCTGCTGTTTAAATCGCAGCGCAGCTGGAGGATGGCCTCTTTTCACCTCCTTCGTTGGATCACCCAGCCCACCAGTCCTCTTTTTATGCGTTGCTTGACTTTGGCCTTGCTATGGACTAATGTCGGTCACCTTATTGTTGGGGCCAGGTAGGAATTTTCCCACTTGGCAAATTGGCACCAGCCATTTGGTTTTCACCTACTTTGTAGCAATCGTCACAACTTTGTAACGTTAGGTGGTTAGGCATTGGGTAAGCCTGGTTCATGGGAAGAGAGGTTGTTGCCTCCGCCAGCCATTCTTCATTAAGGGTATCCTGTTAAAGGGATCCGGGGGTGTGGATCCCGTCCGAAGCCTGGGCGTGGGCTAGGCCATGCCACAACCCCATCGGGGGCCCCGGGCATGCTCTTAATTGATGTATATCATAGGGCTCCCCCTACTGGTAGTTGACCCTTAAGAGACTTCCTGCAGGCGTGCAAGAGTCAGGATATAGTCAGTTTCACCCAGTCCCTAAGCCAAACTGCTCGCATCTGTAACCAATAAAGTTGTGGCCTTATTTATCCCATTAACTCAAAATATTTGTATCTGTGTGTTTATTATCTAAGGGGCACTTTGGGGCCCAGGGCATCGCCACACATGGTACTGCTGCATGCTTGGTTTTGAGCCCTTTGCAGATCCATCTGATGGAGTGGGGGCTCCTTGCTTAGAGGGAGGTTGAAGGGGAGAAAAGCCCAGTGGCGCCTGGTCCCTGCTGGGATGAGGAGAGTAGCAGCTGTCGACCTTGGGTGAAAAGTTCAAATCTGCATTTAAAAGGCAGAAGGCCATTAAGGGCTGTGACGTCTGGGGTCAAGTTGAAATGGTTCTTGCGATTTAAGTAATTGAACCTTTCATTCAGGTTTCAAGCAGCTGGATTGCCCTCCAAAATGCTGTAGAGGGAAGTGAAGTTTGTGGCCTTGTGCAGTGCCAGCTTAGCTGCCAGAAAGTGCCTGGGGAAGCCTTCTGGGTGGTGATAGTCCCTTGTGGGAATGACTCTTTGGCTCCTCTCAGAAACTGTGAGCCAGTTGTAGTCAGGTCTTCCCAGTGCCCAGACCTCTTCTTTAATCACTAGGCCAAGCTCTCCACGCTTCCCCAGCCTGATGAATGAATGCAACTGTTTGAGCTCCATGGTAACCCTGTGCAAGATCACAGCCTTCCCCTCTGAAGGAGGTGGAGGGAGATTCATGTGTCCAGGACTCTCGTCTCCATGGTGAGGAGGAAGAGGGTGGGGGAAGGCCCAGTTTCTGAGACCTTTGCATCACGCAGTGAGCACTGGCTCTAGGGAAATTGTTGGCTTATGGGCCTGTACTAGTCTAGAGTCTTTGAGCTTCTCTGCCTTGTGTGGTCAGTCAGTAGTAATAAGTCCAATATTTTTCTGTCTTCTCTCCCCACCCCCAGCAGAAATGCAGAGCCTCCAGGCTCCAAGTCTTTTACATGACAGGACTGATCAGAGATCGAGACATCCCCTCCTCTGCTCTGGTTCGTCCAGTGTGCACAAGATGGCAGTCCCTCCCCCAGTGACCTTTGGTGCTTGCTTGCAGACAAATCAGCATCAAATCTTGTGTTTGTATGGTGATACTGAATGAGAGTTGGCAATTGCAAAGGATTTTTCTTAGAACTTTATTTTATTATCCATTGAAATAATTTTAAACCAGCTCTTTCAAAAATATAGTGCTGATATACAAAAAGCATACAAACAGTACAAATGCACCAAATCCATTTGTGAAAATAGCAGAAACTGATTTGGGAAAAACTATGTCTGGTCCATAGTCTATACTGTGTCATTGACTCCTGTGCTTTACAAGAGGAATTGGGTTCAGTTGGGGGCAAACAGCCTTTGGCAGTACACACACACACACACACACACACACACACACACACTCTCTCTCTCTCTCTCTCTCTCTCTATATATATATATATATATGAAAAACATTTTATTGATTTTCCAAATATAACAAAATGAAGAAAAACCACACAAAACATCATAACCAAATTAAAACATAATTTTTTGATCAACTTCCCTACACTCCCCCTCTTGATTCCATTATAATATACTTGTTCATGCATGTCCATAAAACCTTATATACTTAACAATCCAGTTTTAAAATCATCTTCATCCTATTACAAGTGACTTTTAAAAGTTATACTAATGTAAGAATCTATACACAAAGCTTAAAAATATGCATTGAACAGTTGCCCTTTTTTTTAATTTGTCCTGCATAGTTCAGTAATTTATTTTGCCAATCTTCTTTGGCCAAGTCTTCTTCCTTCCATAGGGGCTGGCTGGTCTTGGCCTGGCATCCAATCTCGCATATCGGAACGAAGTCTTTCACTCAAACAATCCATCAAGTCCTATACATCTCAATATCATAACTTCAATTTTTTTTAACAACAATCATTTTCCACATTTTCCTCAGATCTACCTTTGGCAGTGCTTTTGACAGGCTTTGTCACTGGCACTTTGTCCCTACCATCTGTGATCTAGTTCCTTTTGGGAAAAGGGTGCTTGAGAGCCATTACTGCTCTTGGGCTCCCTTTTACTTGCTCTGGGATTACACTGGGAATGCTGCTTGGAAAGAATGGAAGCTGTTTCCTTTGAATGTGTCTAGGTTGCCACATTGTTCCCAGGTTCATTCTATAGAGGAAGGCTGTCTGAATGGTGGTCTGGTTCCTGCACAAACTTGCACAGATGAATGGTGCAATTCCAGCCTGTTTTCAGCAGGAATTGACTCTGCTGGGGAGGTCCCAGACAGCATCAATTCCAGCAGCTGGGCTTACATTTGGTGCCAAATTTCAAAGGTGCTGAATACAAGTTCTGCTTTCCCAGCAGCAACTGGGAGCATATTTTATGGCTCCTTATGGTTCCTTTGCGGCTGCTTCTTTAACTCTCCCACACTTGATGATATATATTATCATTATATATTATCATTATTTATTAAATTTGGTAGTCACTTTTTGTCCCTGCAACTCAAAGCAACTTACAATATTTTAAGCAAAAACAAACACACACACACAGAGATTAACTCCCTGTCCTAATCTTCTAGTCTCCAGATATTAAGGGGTGGCCCTTGCTGTCCCCTGGACATAGTTTCTCCCCAAGGGGGCAACTTCTTTGGTTTTGTCTAATGATGATGATGATAATTAATAATGATGATTTATTTATAATATACACCACCCATCTGGCTGGGTTGCCCCAGCCACTCTGGGCGGCTTCCAAAAAAGTAAAAACATTAGGCATAGTAAAGCATCAAACATTAAAAACTTCCCTATACAGGGCTGCCTTCTTCTAAAAGTCATATAGTTGGTTATTTCCTTTACATCTGTTGGGAGGGCATTCCACAAGGCTGGCATGACTACTGAGAAGGCCCTCTGTCTGGTTCACTGTAACCTCACTTCTCACAATGAGGAAACTGCCAGAAGGCCCTTGGAGCGGGATCTCAGTGTCCTGGCTGAACAATGGAGGTGGAGATGCTCCTTCAGGTATACTGGGCTGAAGCCGTTTAGGGCTTTAAAAATTAGCACCAACACTTTTAATTATGCTCAGAAACGTACTGGGACCAGTGTTATATGGCCTTGCCTGCCACTCCCAGTCACCAGTCTAGCTCCCGCATTCTGGATTAGCTGTAGTTTCTGAGTCACCTTCAACGGAAGGCCCGCGTAGAGTGCATTGCAGTAGTCCAAGCAAGAGATAACCAGAGCATGTACCACCCTGGTGAGATAAATCGCAGGCAGGTAGGGTCTCAGCTGGCATACCAGCCCAGTAACTGATTTAACCTCAACTCCCCTGGCAGTTGAGCCCAGGTGGGCTCTCAGTCAATCAACAAGGCTCTGCTGATCACAGATGGAAAAATGACAGCTTCCTCAGGAGCAAGGGGTGAGGCAGCTGTGGAACAAGGCCAGTTGATGTCAAGTGTGTGGTAGGTGGGTGTGGCTTGGAGAAAACATCTTTTTGGGTCAAATTAGAACCTCATTCCAGTTCTCATTATGCCTACAAGTTTGTGGTTCGCCAGCACCAGATCAAAAATTCTGGTCCTTTTCCCCTTATGAGTTGGCAGTCTTTTAAGTCAAGAAGATGCCTTGTAGTTTCACACAGTCTTCCTTGATGCAGTTCTGCTGAAAGCACTTGGCATTCGCCACCTTCTCCATGGTTTCTAGCATTATCCTGAGCTTACTGCCATATAGCTGCATTCAAACTGTATAGCATTTATACCTAAAGCCACCACTTGGACATTTTGATGTGACACTTATTTCCAGTAGGCTTCAAGGGCTCTTCAATTTCATTGTAAGGAAGGGTTTATCACTTCTTTGACATGGTAGAGGACTCCAAAATTGAGGGGTTGTGCTTGAGTAAATAAATCCATTTCCAAAAGCAAAGTTCAGTGAAAAAAAAAGGTAAATAAATAGCAAAGGCTCCCCACGACTGCTCTTGTTCTTCCTAGCCTGCCCTGTGGAGAGAAGAGTTATATTAAATGCCCTCAAGACCTCAGATTAGCCTCCTTGCAGCCAGGAGTTTATTTGCAGCTTTGGGTGTGTTGTGTGGAATAGTGGGTAAAGAGTACATCTCTTTGGCAAAAGGGGCATTACAGTAGCTGGAGGAGCTATGTAATTTTCAGCTGCTACTCTGTGCCTGGTGTTTTGGGCTGGCCCAAAGTGAACTTATGTGCCTATGACACTAGGCTGTTCTCTTCTTTAATTGTTTAAGGTTAGTAATATCAATATGAGACCATTTGATTACTATGTATTAGTATGTATTTTATTAAGGAGTGTTGTTATTGCTTGTTTACATGGAAATACTTACACTGTGTGCTGGCTCAATGAGATGCAAAAGGGGGCTGTAAAAGGACTTTGGGCTTGGAGTAAGAAGAGAGAATTTGTAGTTTTCTTTTCTCTCTCAACATCTTGACCTTGTAGTCCCTTTCAGCTCTATGATTCTATGATTATTATTCTATGACATGAATACCTCTTAAGTCATTTTCGTGCAGAAGCTGGAAATCAGCGCTTTGTTGGATGTCATAGTGGTGAAGGAGTTGGAACTTCCCTCATGAACTAGAGGTTGGGAATTTGATTCTGCGCAGTGAAATAGTTGCAAGACTGGGTGTTGACAACTCGCAAGACAGGATCCACTCTACATTTCCGTTAGCTGCTTTAGAACAGTAAAACTGGAGGACTTAATATGCTGTCTTCAGGGAATTGCTGTAGCTCAGCGGCGATAATCTTTTTACATGTGGAAGGTCCCAAGTTCAATCCCTGACATCCCCAGGTAGGGTAGGAGAGAGCCATTGCCAGTCAGTGCTGAGCTAGATGCACCAATGGTTTGACATAAGGCAACTTCTTATGTTCTGTATTCAAGACCAGACCATTTGCCTATCTTGCCCTGTACTGTCTGCCTTGAATTTCCAAGGTGTTGGACAGAAAATAGCCTTTAATATCTCTTGTCACCTGTTTCTAAGATAGGGACTGAATCCAGGACCTTCTGCATGCAAAGATGTTCTACCACTGAGTGGTGGTCCCTCTTCGGGATGAGGTCCTGAGCCAGTACAACATGCCAGGTGAGTTTGAAGGGGTGGTGGTTGCTGCCTGGGGCAAGAGGGGTGAGGCCTGTGTAGCACAACAAACATGGGAAGGGATTTGAACAGGAGTTGGTGAGCTCTTAATCATATTGCTGGTAGTTTGTCGTCTTTGCAACAAATATACCTGCTATTAGAGGCTTAGTCTGGAGCTCCAATTGGGCAGCTGAGGCAAAGCATTGGGTTCCTGCCTGCTTTTTCTTCAAACAATATCTTCTGGCTTCCAGATTTCTGATAAATTGATAAGAGGAATTGCGGGAGTCAATAGAGTTGTAGACACTTTGCCAATATAACCGTAGTGCTATTGATCTGCCAGTAAATTAAAGTCTTACTTAGAGGCTGCCGATATTTCTAATCTCCTGCCTCGCCAATTACAACCTTCCAGCTACCTGAGAGAGACAGAGCAGGCAGGCAGGCAGGCCCAGCTGTTGGGTCCTGTTTAGTCTGGGGAGCTGCCAGGATACAAGAAAATTCATTGGAGTATGAGAGGCTGTGGCTGTCTTACCATGCTACACTCCCCCCTCAAAGCATTTTAGTCAAGGAGAGACCTTTCCCATGTCCTCAAAAGGTCAAGGAGTGAGGTGACAAAAGGTCTTTTAAGTACACAACAATTTTGTTTATTTTTGCCAGTAGTTGGAATGCTGTGTTTGGTGAATCCTTGGTAATTCGTGTAAAAGGTGTTTATGGGAACAAGCACTGCTGTAGTTTTGGTGGCAGATAGCATTGTTATGACTCACCAGAAAGAGGATTCTGTGGCCACAGATGTTCAAGAGTCATTGCTGGTCAAGGAGTAGCATCAGTCACCACTTTGGGTAGTCAGTTGCCTTTTCTTCCTGTTTGCTTCACACACAGGGGAAATCCCAAACTTGCTCTTCTGGGTGTATGTAATTTGAGGGGAGAAAATCTACCGTTCATTTTCCTGACAAAATATTTCTATTCCTAGATAATATAGAATGTGTTAAGCAACAGAATGCTTTAGAGATCTTAAATATAGCCAGTCTCCAGTCTTTTGCTGGGCAGCAGCATGTGTGGGGTTTAGCAGAGTGTTATGATGTGCAGAGGCAAAAGGCCGTGTTGAGAGCACAGGGGGGCCGCCCCCTTTCTGTAGTTCTAGCTTACCCTCCCCCCACCCTGTTCCTGCTTGTTTGAAGCTGGACAAGCAGCTGAGTTACTTTCAGAGGTCCAAGAAAGAACAATGGGATCGTGGAGCTCCCTGCTGGGGGTCCTGTTTTGAGTGATGATGGTCTGAGCAGATTGTTCACCTGATAAGCTCCTTTCAAGTCTCTTTATGTTTGAAAGTCCACAGTCGGCTTTGGGAAGAAATCTCCAGATAAATGCTGTGTTCTTTCTAATACCCCAGAGCAAAAATCAATTGGAGGGATAATTCCTCCCCTTGTCCTACACAGTCTTTCATGTGTATATATCTCCAGCAGCACCTTCACATATGGAAAAGACTTCTCATATTGCCCTTGGATAAAAGCTTCTGCACTGATTGTGCAATGTGTGCCCTCTGGAGGATAGGTGTATTTTCCCAGGCAGAGTTTGGCTCCTCTGTTTTCCTGTTGAATTTGGGTACAAGCAGGGAGAGGAAGCTGAGAGCTACCCAACTGAGCCAGCTATAGGTTGTTTTAGCAGCAGATAGAACTAAATGATAAATCCCCTCAACCTCACACTGAAAGGAGGTGATATAAATAAAAAACCTGCTCCTTTCTCCTTATGGAATACCCAAGAGCCCATATAGAGTCCTTTTGTAGGTTTTGTATCAGTAGGAGAAAATAACAGAGACAAACCACAGAATATTGAGAAGCAAAGCAGCTAGTAAGCCTGATCTTTATTAACTGCTGCAACAGGGTGCTCCCTCACATGCAGGAGAGAGGAGGAGGACCCCCGAGCCATGCGCGCAAGCCCTTATATAGACATTTTAAATTGCCCGCCCTGGAGTCCAAGACCACCCCCAGAAACATACATTACAGAAGGGGTGTAACCCCAGATACATCATACCTACATCACAGAAAAGGCTGTCTACAACAGAAATCTGAGTGCGTTGTTTTTAACCTGTCTGCCAGGTTACCTGTTAATGGTCACTTGATTGGATTACTTGGGGAGCCTGGCCATTCTTTTGTAATGAAAATACTTTAATTCCTGAGCCAGGTCACAGGCGCATCCTATTCACACCTTAAATGTGCCCTTAAGGCAGGATTTGTGAGGACACAGACAATGGGGAGATTTCTGCATTTCCTTCCACCTTGTAGAGCATGGGTAGGCAAACTAAGGCCCGGGGGCCAGATCCGACCCAATCACCTTCTAAATCCGGCCCATGGACAGTCTGGGAATCAACGTGTTTTTACATGAGTAGAATGTGTGCTTTTATTTAAAATGCATCTCTGGGTTATTTGTGGGGCATAGGAATTTGTTCTTTTTTTTCTTTCCAAAATATAGTCCAGCCCCCCACAAGGTCTGAGGGACAGTGGACTGGCCCCCTGCTGAAAAAGTTTGCTGACCCTTGTTGTAGAGAAATATTTGAGGTGACTGAAAAGGTCAAAACGGCTTTAGGACTTTTACTGTGGGTTTTAGACATGTGGTTTATATATTTATATATGTGTTTGCTTGGTACATTTATGAACATTTATTATATATATATAAGACCTAAAAATTCTTATAACAGGAAAGATACTAATATCTGCAACTTGGAAGAGTAAGTCTTGGTGACTGTCCGAAGAGTGGGTGGCCTGCATTATACATTGGCTGTTTCTGTGGTTTATGTGAGTTGCTTTGAACACCTCTGTTTGTGGGAAAATTTGAAAATTCAGATATTCACCCATACTACATGCACAATAGAAAGGTGATGTGAGCATTGGATTGTGTGAAATTAGAGTATGTTAATCCTATTGTTCTGAACAATGACCCAGTGCCCATTCTGGAGTTCAGACCACCTTTCTCACTCTTAACTAATTCAGTGATCTCCAGGTTAACTGGAACTGCTTACTTCTGATCAACTATTTTAAGCTAAACAGACACACCGTGGCAAGATACCTTTTTTTCTGTAAGTAAATCCCAATTATACCCACCAGAGCAAAGATGTTCAGACAGTGTCCTAACAGCTACCATTTCCCCCAAGGCATGCTGGATAAAGATCCCTCTAGTTGAGGAAGCATTTTGGGCATTGGTGGTTCACAACACTGGTGAAAATTCCGGCAGCATCACCACCCTTGTCACTTCTGCAGAATCCAATCACTTTTACATTTAACCCCCTGATAGCTCAGTTAAAGGATTGGAATCCAGGTGAAAGGGGTGTATGTATCCATTATTTCAATTAGCAGAGCATGATTTGTTTTATGTGATTCATGTATATATTTATTTTATTCATACCAATTGTGTGTCAGCCTAGAGGTGCTCAGCTTGGAGCATTTCACTGTAGCCAGTCTGTAAATGCTTACTTTTCTGGAGAGTTGGTGTTACAACTGGTGGGGTGTGTGTTTATGTCTGCTTCTTATTTTTATTTAGGAGCATAACTAGATAAACTTTTTTTCCCCAGCAAGGAGGATCTTTTTGCAGGAATTGGATGAAGTTAGAAACTACTCTCAGCCCTGGCCAAAGCCCATTACCCATGATACAAGGAACAAGTTGGAGAGCTCCAGGCAGCACTAAGCGGTTGTAGTTCTTATCTGTCCCTTAAATGGCTTTGCAGTATTTATCTAGTCTGCAGTGTCTGAGCAAACAGAATTCTGTGGGTGAAGGGGAGCTTTAGAACTTTTTGTTCCCAGGTTCTTCACAGTTAGGGTGTTCTTTCTCCCTACTGCACAGTATATTTGAGCCTAAACTCTTGCCACTTGCCACTTGCCAGTATTCTCAGTTGCTGTGTTGGAGCCATTTTGCTGACTCATTGGTTTGGACTGAGATTTGTCCCGCTTTCATTACTCACCATGGCATCTGTGTTCAATCCCTGTGAAAGTCCTCCTGTCTTCTCTGCAGCCTCCTGAGTCACTTCATTTTTCTGTAGCTTCCACTGCTCTTCAGACATCTTTGCCTGCTCAGTTAGCAGCATTAAAAATGGGGGGAAATGGAGTTGGGATAGCATTTGGAGGAGCAGCCTTAACTGTTTCTGGCTGAGTATGCTGACTTTGAAATTAGCCTTGATTTGTGATTGAGCTCAACCTGAATACATTGCTACGACTCAGTGCAGGACAGGATGGCGGCCTTGACAGCAGGGAGGGGAAAGTGAGTGCACAAGCAAGCAGTCTCCCCTTCCATTGGCATAACCTGTGAAATATTGCCTCTTGTGGCTGTATCTTGCACTCTTGCTGAGCATGATGCCCAGTAGTGTATTAAACACTAGTTGAGTCCAGGAGGGCAGCTGATCACCCACGAGAGATAAGCCAAGTTCTCTGATGGCGGATCAATAAAGGTTAGTGACATCATATCTCAAAGTGAGAGAACCTGCTTTCCACAGAGCCGTTTATCAGATGACAGCCTGAAACACTGTTAACATTTTCCTTGCCAGGGACCTGCTTCCCACTAGAACTGGCCTCTATGATTACTCTGGGCCTTGTCGCTTTACACCTTTGCCTCAACTATCCTCATGTCTGTCCTCTTGTGGGTCTGTCATGAGAGGAAAGTATGCATGTTGTGCTTACCTGCTGTGTTCCTGCATAGACTGAGGTGTCCACTGGGCTTTGCTAAGGATTTGTTTCAATAGGTTTGGAAAAGAGCATTTTAGCAAAAAGCAGACAGAATTCCTATTGAGGCATTCTCATCATTCCACTGGCAGCACAGTGAAAGAGACTTAGAGCAGGCTGAGTAGGTCACAGTGACCAAAGTTCCCTCGAGTCAGCCATTCAGATTGGAAGTGCCCACATCGCCAGATATCTTCATGTTGATTGGCTTGTGAGCTGGACACGGGATTTTGCAGGACAAGACAGGCCTCTATCATAGGAGGGGTTAACTCACAGGAAGGGAGTAACAGCTGGACTTCTGCTCCCTCCCTCCTTCTCCCAAGGCCATTTTCAGAGGACAGTGCCAGTTCAGGGGGAGGTGGGATGATGTCTGTGATCCCAGTCCCAGCTAATGGGCTGGTGTCCAAATGGAAAGTGTATTTTCAGGGTAGAAGTGCTGAGCCGTTAGTGAGGCCTGGATTACTGGGTGATTGTGCTGTCAATACTGCCGTATTGAGTCTGAGCAAGCCTTCACAACACAAGGAAACACTTAGCTCACTGCTCCTGCTTATTGAGAAGCCAATAGCAATTTACTGGCTGACACTTGACATCAGATCCATTCCCTGAGGTACAGTTCCTGCAAAACTATCGTCGTGTCCTCTCTCAACTTACCATTCCTGTTGCCCTCTTACCTGACATGTTGGGGGAGGGGGTGCAGGTGTTTGCCTTTTGTGTGTGTGTGTTCCTCTGCTAGACTTCATGGCTTCTGTGGGGCAGCCACTCATTCCCATAGCATGCAGCGCACATGCTTCCACGTTCAATAAGGGCTGCTTCCTGGGATAAGGTGAAACTTTTGTGTGTGTATGAAAAGACTTTTGCTCTGTATATTTTGGCAGTGAGGACAGGTGAATGTGCTACAGAAGGAGCAATACTAGCCTGAGTTTCTAAGCTGCTTGTGCCCAGGACAGGCTTCTTGGAAGTTCTCCTCCTTTTCTTCTGCTCCCAGTTTTGCCTGTACTTAATGTTCATAGAAATAAATTGTTCATATTTTCAGTGTGGTAGGGTATAATTAAAGTAGCTCTTTATATAGAAAATCTGCAGCAAAATGCCCTAACTTCTAACAGAAGTGTTGTTGTTCAGGGAACGAGCCACACCCTCCCCCAGGATACAGTGGTACTTTGGTTGTCGAACTTAATCTGTTCCGGGAGTCCATTCGACTCCTGGAACGGTTTGAAAAGCAAGGTGTGGCTTCCGATTGGCTGCAGGAGCTTCCTGCTCTCAATCGGAAGCTGCATCAGACATTCGGCTGATGCAAACCAGAACACTCACTTCTGGGTTTGCGGCATTCGGGAGCCAAAACGTCTGAGTACCAAGGTGTTAGACTGCTAAGGTACGACTGTATTCCATTTAACACCCAACCACCACAATTTCTTGCTTTCTTTTCTAACTGACATCTCAACATATTATGGCATGTCTGGTTTTTTTTGGGGGGGGAGAGGGGGAGGGTTCTACAAATCTTGAGGTTCCCCTGAGTATGCTGACATAGCTACAGTGAAACAATAGGGTGAAACAGCTTCACTTCTGTTGACACTCATCACCTGAGTTTACTATTAGAGAGTAATAGGATTCTGACATTTATGGGCATAATGACCACACAAAACATGTTTCAGTCACATTTCAAATGAAAGGACTAGGAGGTTAATCCTCATGTGTAGAGAGCTAGCTCATCACTTATAGCATGCAGTGGTGATGGATAGATCATGGCACAATGGTTTGATTCCAGGGAATGCATCTTCAAATGATTGTACAACATAAACAAGTTGAAAACTTAACTTTTCCTAGTTTTCCAGTTGCTTATGACTTTGGTGTAGGTGCTTTGGTTGCCGTACATCCCTCTTCTCCATATTCGGAGGGCTGGACCCAGAAACACTAGGAGGAGCTAGTGATGTCTCCATTTCTGGATTGCTGTCTTCCTGATGAACTCTGGGCATGACATAGATCTGCACCTCCTTTCTTTCTGTTGGCTGCTAGAAATCCTCTTTTCAATTTGTGGTTATATTGGACATTAGCATGAATGAGAGCATACTGGGCGGTTGGGAGTGGAGCTAAGATAGTCAAGAACAATGTGAGAAGTGATGCTTTGGTCTGTCTTAGTGGCTCAGCTTGCTTGTGGAAAGCTTTGAATCTGGTTACTAGTTCCCAATTGTTTGTGCAAAGTTCAAAATGAAACTCAGTCAGAAAACTTAATCAATTAAAGTTTATGTGTCTCCTGAGCCCCAAAATAAACTTTGGAATACCTCATATCATATAACTCCTTGACTGGGGGACAGTCTCCTACAAGATACACAAAGCTTTTCTCCAATCAAGGTTGTCATGTTTGTGCAACACACATGAATGTGTGGTGACCTCAGATATCAGCAACAAGTAATGATCAAGGAGTGTGCACTCCACAATAGGTTTCAGGCCACAAAAATCTTACACCCCATATCCAGGAGAATGTCCTTTGATATGGCATTTGGTCATATACTAAATGTCAATCATAGTCAAAATATGAAAAAATGAATAAAGAACTTGGGGTGTATACCTCAAAACTCTAATGAATAAATGATGACCTCAGATTAACATGGGTGTATATGTGTCATATTTGACACTGGCTTGTCCTGAAATAAAGCAGTGGATCAGATTTTATTCAGTTTCGTCTTACATGGGATACTGTTCTAGAAATAAGGATGTATCAACATTTACTGTGGATGCACATCACAGCCACACTGGTTTCTTTAGATGCCTCCCACATTTTTTACTTGTTGGAATCATCTGCATTTGTGCCTTCAATAGTTCACCTTTAAGAAGTTCCCATCCATCTTGAATTCTCTTCTCTCTGAGAATTTCTGACCATGGAATCTCACTTAAGCTTTAGAAATCCACCTTCTTAAAAGTCCAGAGTAAATATCCAACTACACTCAGCTTTCCCTTGCTTCTGTATCATGAAACCCAGGAGGACATGATCACTTCCTCCTAAGTTTCCCAGTACTTCCACTTCATTGATCAGTTCCTCTCTGTTGGTGAGGACCAAGTCCAAGATACATGATCCCCTTGTTTCTTCCACCTTCTGGAAAATGAAATTGTCAGCAAGACAGTGGAGAAATTTTTTAGACCTTGCATTCTTGACAAGGTTTTGCGTTCCAACAGATATCAGGGAAGTTGAAGTCTCCCATGACTACTATCTCTCTCACATTAGAATGTATGGTAATCTGCTCTAGGAAGGCATTATCTAAGACTTCAGTGTGGCTTGGAGATCTATAGCAGACACTCAAAGTAAGGTCACTGTTGTTTCCCTCTCTTTCAATTTTTACCCATATACTCTCAAACTGCTTTCCATGTTCCAGGTCATGGATCTCTACACAAGTGTGTATATCCTTTACATATAATGCTGCTACTTCTCCTTTCTTGTTTGGTCTATTCCTTTTGAATAAGTTCTGCCTCTCAATTTCTACATTCCAGTCATATGTCTCATCCCACCAGGTTTCAGTAATGCCTTTTAGGTTATATTTGCAATCCTGTATTGAGTCTTGCTTGTTTCTTATACTCTGTGAATTAGTATAGACAACTGAAGCTATGAGTCATTCCCTCCAGCTGCTTCCTTCTTTTACTTTCCTCCCCTTTAGGAGGTTTCTGGAGCACCATCTCAGTTTTCTGTGTATCAATGAAGCTGTTATCCCCAGTACCAGGTGTTCTCCTCTCATCTGTAATATTGTCTTCCTCCCACTCAGGATTTAGTTTAAAGCTCTCCTGATCAGGTTTGTGAGACTCTTAGCAAACGCACTATTGCCAACCACTGTGAGGTCCCACTCATCTTTTGCCCGAAGTCTTTCCTCAAGGAAGCAGAGACTGAATAAGGAACTGGTGGTGTACACAGTACGATAAGCTTTGGTCCACCACAAATCATATACCCACATCACCAGTACAGTGTCTGCCATATTATATATTTATAAAAGTATTTATCTACTACTAAATCACAACACATCAAAGCAGTTTACAACATTAAGAAGATAATCATGCAATAAAAGCAATAAAAAAATAAAAGCAATTTCAAAGCAAAAACTAAAAACAAGCAGCAATAAACCATTGTGGGAGATGTGCTCTTAATTGCCTGGTGTAATAAAAAAGTTTTCAGCATGCGTTTAAAAGTTGGCACAGAAGGCACCCACTGAATCTTCATTGGCAGAATATTCCACTGGACTGTGCCAAGGACACTAAAGGCTCAGTTTCTTCTTGTTGTCAAACAAGCCTCACCAACTCGGGTACTGATCGATTATACTCCTGCAGGTGATCTCAATGATAGAGCTGGGGCATAAGGGTTCAGGTAATCCCTGAGGTACCCTAAACCTAAGCTGTTCAAGACTTTGTAAATTAATGCAAGAACCTTGAACCTCACTCAGTACGAGATGGGCAGCCACTGCAGCTGTTTTAACAATGATTCCACATGTTCTCTCTGCTTTTTTAAAAAAATAATAATTTTTTTAAAATTTTTCAAATTGTAACAACAAATTTTCCACAAATCTTAATTGAACAATTTATAAATCCATATTTCTCCCCTCCCCCCTCTTTGGCTTCCCCTGTATTTCCATGTTGATTTATTAAACAAATTCTATACCCTGCTGGTTTTACCTCTTATATAGTTGTTAAAGTTTAGTCAAAACCTGCCAATGAGTCCAAATCTTTATACTGTCTTTTTATATAGTTTATAAATGGTTCTCACTCCTTTTTGAAATCGATGTTGTCTCTCTCATGTATTCTCTCTGTCAGCTTAGCCAGTTCCGCATAGTCAATAAGCTTGGCTTGCCATTCTTCCTTTGTTGGCGTTTTCTGTTTTCCATACTTGTGCTAATGAAATTCTTGCTGCTGTTGTCGCATACATAAACAATCTCCAGTTTCCCTCTCTTATATCATGATCTAAAATTCCAAACAGGAAAAATTCTGTTTTTTTAACAAAGGTTTTTTTTCAACATTTTTTTCAATTCATTATATATCATTTCCCAATATTCTTTAACCTTCTTGCATTCCCACCATACATGAAAAAAGTACCATCATTCTCTTTGCAACTCCAACATATCTTACATCCTGTTTTGTACATTTTGTACATTTTGTGATGCAACCAACTTTGTAAAGTATCTTTCAAGTTTTCATAACTTTTTAATTTCAAACCTTTCTCTTCTTCTATTAACAAATCTCTATATGTCAGCCAGTTTCCTTTTTTATTAAACGGTTTCATTGCTATTGCCTCAACTGGAGACAACCACCATGGCATTTTAGGTTCTAAGAAATCTTTGTATTTATTCCATACTTTTATCAATGCTTTCCTTATTATATGATTATGAAACCCTTTATGTTTTTTATCTTTCTCATAGCATAAATATGCATGCCAGCCAAATTTGTTATCATGTCCTTCTAAATCAAGGAGTTCTTCTCTTTCTAATTTTATCCAATCCTTCAATCAAACAATGCATGCCACCTCATAATACAATGTAAAGTCTGGGAGTGAGAGGCCGCCTCTATCTTTCGAGTTAATCATTATTTTATGTTTTATCCTAGGCCTGTTACCACTCCAGACAAATTTTGATAGATCTTTTTGTAACTTCTTGAGGCATATAATATTACCTATTATCAGAATTGATTGAAATAAATACAACAACTTTGGCAAGACGATTCCACATGTTCTCAGCCAGAAGCTCCCTTCAGCAGTCTGGCACCACAGCATTATGTATCAGCTGGAGCTTCGAACCAGACCCAAGGGCAGGCAACCTCATATAGAGCACAATACAGCAATGCAGCCTTGAGGTTACCAACACATGGATGACAGTGATCAGGCTATCCCTGTCCAGGAATGGCCATAGTTGGCGAACCAGAGCTTTATGAGGGCATGGAATAGTGTCTTTCAAAAAAGAAAAAAAGTAGCTACTAAACTGAAAAGGTGAAATTCTTCTTCCTAGGTTTCCACCCACCTGCACATTAAAACTAGCATGCATTTGAAAATCAAGAGCAATCATTTTGAATGCAACTAGGAGTTTTTATGGACTGGTGATTATGGCTGGTGACTATATCTACCTGGAAAGGACAGGGTTTGATCAAAACTTTTCAGAAAGTGAAGATTTATTGAAAATTTATTTTGGGATATTTTGAATGGTCTATGCTATGGCATGAGTTTGTATCCTTGACAGTGTGTTCAGTTCAAAGAGAATTGTGTCCAATGAAGTTCTGTTTGGAGTAGGGCCATTGAAATTAATGGACCTATGTTAGTCAGATCCATTAATTTAATGGCTCTGCTCTGAGTAGAACAACCCTGGATACAACCCAAAGAAAGAGTTTACACTTTCATTTCACAGATAACTGACTTTCCTGTATGTAGTCTATGTCTATATTAAAGTAACATGTCAGGGAGAAGAGAGCAGCCTTATTGTTCCTTGCTCTTGCCTGCATATTCTGGCTACGGTTGACATGTATACACACCCTTGGCAGTGTTTTTCCCCCCAAAGGACACATTTGGCAGTGTGGATATATTATTTGTATGGGCCCAACATTTGTTTGCTGGGTTCAAATCTCACTCTTTTATTTTTGCTATTATCAGTTTGGGTTACAAGCTACTTACAGTGTCTTATACTGTAGGAAAGCATTGGGACAGATACAATGCCATGCCACCTCATAGGCAACATATTACTGGATGCATGGATGCATGATTTATGGTGACCCAAAACTTATTTTGAGGTGAACACCCCCAGTTCTTTCTTCATTTCCTCCTTGACAATGGTTGGTATGAAGGCAAGACATAGAAAGATGGATTTGTTTTTAATTGTTTTTCCCCCCGTTTTTTTCTCTACTGTATTTTGTATTTTTTGTTTTCTTTTTCCTATTTTCTTATTATCTTTGTAACTTCTTTTGAAATTTTAATAAAATATCATTTAAAAAAAAAAACAATGGTTGGTGTGTGGCTGCCATATTTGATGCTGGTTTACACCTAAAGGCCAGAAATGTGAATGTGTGATTTGGCACCATCAAAGTTTACTGTGGGGTGTGCACCCAGAATTTATTATTTATTTATTGTCATCTGAGATCATCACAAATCACGAGCACTGCACATGCACAACAATTTTGAATGGAGAAAATTATTGTGCATCTCAAAAGTGGCAGTCCCCCAGTTTTGTGCAAATAAAGAACTGGAACCAGAGAACTAGCAACCCACTTCATTGTAAAGGAGGCAGGTATCTGGAGACTGTAACCCTTGAAAAGGCCTCTTCCTGTGATCCTTGCAAACCAGCAAAGAGTACTTTTCTATCAAAGAACAATAGCAGGCTTCCTGGCTTAACCTTGCCTGTAGGAGTCCACCTCTTGAAAGCAGCCTGGGGTTGAACACCACGCTGGATTTGAAGCCAGAAAGTCAATGGTCAGCATTTGAGCACTCATGGGCTGAGACATGTAGTACCTGTAACAAGTGGCAACTGCGGCATCTTAAACTGGATTGAGGAGGCTGTGAGTCCTGACTGTGGCCTAGGGCATGTTGCCATTGAAACCTTCAGGCAGAAAGGGAAAGCACTAGAGCAGCAGGCAGCAACTGTTACTTTCTTCTGCCTGTGATATGTGAGATTCTGTAGTCCTGGTCTCCATTTGAAATTAAATACCTGAACTAGATAAAAACCTTTCTGGATCAGACCAGATCTGTAGTCTATGTTCCACTCCATAAAGCTCACAAGAGAGGCAGTTGTTTGTTGGAACTGTCACGGGAGCCTTGGGAGTGCTGCAGCTGAAGGAAGAGTGAAGATTCCCTTCTTGGGAGGACTTCCTTTGGTTTGAATTAACACAACAGTCTGGTGCACCTTTGCGGTTGGGTGTTCTTCCTTCCCTGTATGTGTAGATGCAGGAGTATGAAGAGGGGAGGGACTCAGACACTCCATAGACATAGACATACATAAGCTCCCAGACAGAGACTAGCTTGGGCACATTTTAGAGTGAAACATTTCTCAAGAGCAGGGATGACTCATTACAGCAAAGTTCATGCCCTCTGGAGAAGGAGGGTCAGTATCTGCTATACAGGAAAAGTGCTAATCTTGGGTATTAAATCAAACTCTATGGGACAGACAGCTGAAGCTCAGGCACAGATAGGTAAAGTGTGTAATAAGTCCTTTACATCAGAAAACTCCCAAGCGAGAAGCAGATGGGTCAGTTGACAATTTGCATAGGTGGAGAAGGTAGTGAGCACTGAAGGAGCTCTTGGTGTTAATGTCACAAGGAGCTGCTTGGGGATCTGGCAATGGGAATACCTCTACTCTTCCAGCCCTTTGCCCACCTGTCCCCTTTGGAGCTACTTTATAGAAGAGCACTCTTTGATCCCACATGTTGATAGTTGTGACCACTAGATGGCTGAAATGCTCCACTGAAGCACTCTGCTATGTGGTGATGTGGCATGTGAGGAGGCCATGGCTCAGCAAAGTACCTTAGTTGCAAGGCCATAGCCATCACCTGCCTGGGAGTTTCCTGTAATGATGGTGTTGTTGCTTTGAACTGGAAGGGATGGTCTCTCTCTCTCTTCTACTTGGACTAAGGGCCCCTGGAAGCTGCCTTATGTTGCTGTGTATGACTGGGTTGTTGTCGTTTAGTCGTATCCAACTCTTCATGACCCTATGGACCAGAGCATGCCAGGCACTCCTGTCTTCCACTGCCTCCCGCAGTTTGGTCAAACTCATGCTGCTAGCTTCCAGAACACTGTCCAACCATCTCGTCCTCTGTCGTCCTCTTCTCCTTGTGCCCTCCATCTTTCCCAACATCAGAGTCTTTTCCAGGGAGTCTTCTCTTCTCATGAGGTGGCCAAAGTACTGGAGCCTCAGCTTCAGGATCTGTCTTTCCAGTGAGCACTCAGGGCTGATTTCCTTCAGAATGTGTATGACTAGGCACAGCCTAAGGCAGTGCTTCTCAAAGTTGGGTCTCCAGCTGTTGCAAGCTAGCAAGATCAGTGGTCAGGTATGATGGGAGTTATAGTCCAACAACAGCTGGAGACCCAAGTTTGAGAAACCCAGGCCTGAGGCTTTTCAGAAACACCCCTTTAATCTGCAGTACCCTGCAGTGGCCCAGCCACCTCCTTACGGTGAGCACCTTTGTTGCATCATAGAGAGGGGCTTTAGAATGAGGAAGAGTAGGTACCAATGTTGCCAGACTATATTGGCTGTGGGAAGGAGGGCAGGCACACACCTTTGCCAGATAAGCCTTCTGGGGTACTGGCAAGCAGGGCTATGCTGGAGCTGAGATGTGGCTGCCTTCTTAGCTTGTTCTTCATTCTGACAAAAAGTTTGCATCTTAAGGGCAGCTTTGTTGGAGAATTGGTGCAAAACATATGGTTGGGAGAGGACCACTTAGTGTGCCGCCACAACCTATACTGACACAGGCAACATTGGTTTTGTTTCCCCTTGGTGGTGATTGAGGCCTGAAAGGCCTTCCTGGAAACCCGAGATCACAGCACTGTTAAGAAATCTGAATGGGCCACCAGCCAGCTGCATCCTGCCTTACACAGTTGGAGGTGTTGCAAAGATTGGGAGAAAGCAGATGGCCTGGGGCTGCCTCTGGAGCAGGCAGGTTGCCACCACCTTTCAGGGCTTGGCATCAGAGCAAGGAGGCTTTCCAGTTCCACAGTAGAGTAGCTAGAGAGGCTGGCTGTGGGCCATTATGGCAGCAATCTACCACCTCTTTGCTTCATCTCCACATGTTCGTTCTTTATTTTTGGTGTTGTTCTTTATTGGCCAATTCTTGTATAGCTGAGTGCCTGTGTAACCTGAGAGAGAGAGTTTAAGTTTCGTCCAAGCTGGAAAATAGAGAAGTTGTTTTGAAGGTAGTTGCTACATTTCTATTTCCACCTATTTCTGTGCCCTTTAATATGACTTACATTTTGCTTGTCAGCTTTACACCAGGTTCAGACACTGGCAGAACAAATGGGTGCATTGCAGGGTGAACTGGATAGGATATTATCATGCAGGCTTTAAACTTGAAGGATTATTGAATTCAGCAAGATTGCTGTGACAAGACCTGTGTCCTGCACAGGCACCTGTATGGGTGCTACAGAGACAGAGAAAAAAAAGGTCAATTGCAAACTGGTAGCAAAAGATGGAGGTTGCTAGCATTTTTCTTCCTTATGATAATGTTTAAAAGGATACATTGGAATAATATCCTGTTGGGGTTTAGAGCATAGGCAAATCTTGTTAACGTAATCATCAAAGATATTGGTGGTTGACTGTTAACTCCTGTCTGTTCTGTTTGCTCACTTCAGCCATCCTCTGATCCTGCCTGTTGGTTTCAAGACTCAAAGACTTGTTGCTTCCTTTTTCATTGCAATAAATGGGACTGATTACTGCATTCATAGCAAGGAGCCTTGCTTCCAGCCTTAAAAAAGAAGAAATAATAATAATTCCTCAATTTAACCAGCAGGCAGGTCCCAGGGGAGGTTACAATAATTTCAATTTCAGTGTTAAAAACAGTCAAAACAAATGATAAGAAATGGTGGCAAATGGATTCTCTTCCCTGAAACAGTTTTCTGATTACACTTCCAACTGGATGTACGTTAGTTTGAGAACCAGCTTCATTCTTTTTGGCCCTTTGGAACAACTTCTAACCTTGTCATGTTTCTCTCTCTGTTGCCAGGCCTTGGAGCCAAAAGAAGCAAGTAAGAATAATTTGGTTTTGGCTTCCTTTTCACCATAGATTCATTGTGATTATGAACATTTGGAATGCTTGAAGGTTTCTGCCTCTTGAGATTGATGGTGGTGGTAAAACAACTAGCTCCAAATGTCAAGGAGGAAGCTATGCATTGTTGCCATGGACATGGATGTTCCTTACAGGAGTGCAAGTTTGAGGGTGCAGGAAAGGAATGCCCTGTAGGGCTGTACATTGCAGCTTTCAATTCTACATTGTGGGTCTTTATTTCTTGAGGAGTTACATGAATGGCTACCATGTTGGTCTCAGAGTAGATATCAACAGCTCAGACACTGATCCTTGAGGGAATTTGGTAAGAGTGTAAGTCCTGGATTATTGAGACTTCTGCTGTGAGACTGTTTTGGTTCAGTAAATCTGCCCAGTGGTGGTATTTTGGAGTGAGTTGATCTGTGATTTCTAACAGGCTGTGATCCTTGGGCTATCTAGTTTCCAGTCTGGTGGCTGGGGAAACCCAGCCAGATGGGCGTGGTATAAATAATAAAATTATTGTTATTCTTATTAACTTGCAAAATGGAGACTTTCTCCAGTTGCTTTCAGAACTTTCATTCAACTTTCTTTAATCATGCTGATGTCATACAGAAATGTTGCTGAGCCTCTCTGTTTGAATGCAAGCAGAAGCTTTTGTGTGTGTGCGTTGGGGTCCCCAGCAGGGCACCCTGGAGAATTTTCGCTATCTTCATCTTGCTTAGTTAGAAGCTGCAATTACTGCTCTAGCACTAATTACCTTGCCTAGCCATTAGATCACTTTACATGGAGAGCTTGGAGGCTGCCAGCAAAGGTCAACCTGGGGGCCTCTTGCTAAACTGCCCTCCAGTGACAGCTCTCATGAAAATACATTAACAAAGCAGAGAGCTTGCAAAGGTAAATTTGAGCTGTATCCAGCTACAAAGGCCATGGAGTAGAAAATAGGCAGTGGAGTCCTGTTAGAAGCAAGTGCTGGTGGGAAAGGGGCCTTGACACATCTTTCAGAAAGCCCAGGCTCTAAAGGTGGCTCTGAACAACATAACTTTGCTAACATGTATATTTAGCATTGAACATGTAATAGAACCAGTCAGTGTTGGAGGCCATTGCTGCTTGTGCTTTCTTCCCCGCAGAATTGCAAGTGAGATTCTCATGCAGTGGAAGTTGCTCCCAGTACCAGTCACCACATGGAAGCAGCTTAAGATCCAAATAGTTTACTGTTGCAGAAGATAAGGGTTAGTAAAACAGTTTTGAACGTAGATGTATGCAGCTTTCAGGCTTTTGCAGATGCAGCTATATACAGATGCATTCAGGTACAAAGTATGTCCCCTGCTCTAAATAAGTCCAGCAATTCAAGATGTAGCACTTGACAAGTAACACGGACTAACATACAGACTAACCGCAGACTGACACTACTGAGCTGACATGCATTAATCACAGATATAGTCAGGGTACTGGGTCATTACCATAGCAACAGGTTGGGCTGACCTTGCATCTGCAGTTAGCTTATCCATGGGGTGATTTACGCTCATGAAGGAAATGAACCCCTTCTCATTTTCAGTTACTCCAGCACTGTTTGGGGTCATCTTGTATATTTGAGCATGCTAGCCATTTGTCTTAGCTAGGAGAATTGAATGTAGGGATGCTGAAGAGCTCTGGATATGTGAAGTGTTGAGTCTTGAAGCAAAAAGTTAAGTAAACAGTCATCTGTTCATGTCTCTGGGTCCCACCCAAGCTGTTGATGAGTGGTAGAGATTTAAGTCAAAGCAATTGATTAGTAATGCTGTTGGGTGCTCCCTTCCTTCCCTGTCCCATTTCTATGGATTCAGGGAGTAACGAGTTGACGCATATCTGTACTGACTTTTAGTTGCTACCACGTGCTACTTATTAGATGCCTAGTTGGCTAATGGAAGCAGAAGATGAATTGCCTTGAAGTCTGTGTACCTCTTTGCTGCAACACAGGAGGTTTTCCAGCCCCTCTGCCTTTCATCCTAATGAATATTATCCAAGTAGTCTAGAACCAAGCAGACTGCTGCTTAAGTGGGTTTAAACTGGATCTATTGAATAATCAGAGCAAAAAAGGAATGTGAAAGTGACAATTTACCCAAGAAAAGTAGGGGGTTGTACAAAGCTATTGAGAGTAGTCTCGGAAGACCTTTGAAGAACATGGGACAGCAGTTGGCATGAAACAAGTCAGTTTCAAACAAGCTCCACTGAAAATCAAGGATAGTTCTTGACTTATACCTGCTTTTTGAGACATATGGTGGATCTTGCAGAAAGAGGCCTCTGTAAGTAAAGTACAGAATTGTGTCACTTGCACAAGAGAAAAGATAGCATTTAGACCAGGGCAGCAGCTGCTGCTTATTGTTATTGTTCCCTTTTTCTTTCTTTTTTTAAGCAGGACCCAACTGTCAACTTGCTCGTTTTGGGAGGACTCACTTATAAACTAATTCCATCTTTTGAGCACACTCTCCCTCTCTTCAACATAAAAAAGCAAGAATACCACATCAGTAATTAACACTGAATCAATTTATATTTGACTCTCAAACAGTAATCAGTTGCTACTGGTCTGGTGAAAGAAGAAGAACCTCTTGTTTCACCCATCCAGGGAACACATGGATTCACTATATAGTAGAAATGTCATTAGCGTTGCTATTTTGATGGAGCCTGATATGAAGAGCAAAATAGCTATAGTCCCCCTCCCCCAATACTTCCCTTCTCTCTTAGGGCAAAGGATAGTACGGTACTGGGAGAGAGTGAGGAGCCCAAGGATCTTCCTCTGCCACATGCGCTCTCTGAGAATTGCTGAGGTTTCAGCCAGTCTGACATGGGAGGAATTTCAAGTATTTTTCAGCCCAGAAGGCGGTTTAAGTCTTGGGCTTGTTTGTGTGTGAGAGCTTCAGAAGTGTATCCTGGAATGAAAGCAGCTGATCCTAAGTTAGTGTGGAGGTCTTTCGCTCAGGCTTTGCTGATACCTGGATGATCCTTCTATTACTTTATGCAATGGGCTGAAGGCTGCACTTTGTACTCTTGCAGGGGCTCTGCAATTATCATAATAAACAGTTTTATCATCTGCTTGGCAATCAATAATGTGGCTTATGCTGCTTTAGTATCTCAGTGGTATTGATTACCTTAACAGCTGTGCAACTGCGGTCAGCTTCTGTTAACCCCTGGTCTGCTGCAGGGACCTGTCTGCCCTGAAGGGGCTGGGTGGGAAAATGGGCTATATGTGTGTAGCCCAGGCAGTACTGCAACTTGACAGACAGAAAGCCAAAATGGCCAGCCAGGTGTAACCCTTAGTCCTGAAATACGTGACAGCTGAGCCTGAAGGTCTCAGGTGGCATAGACACTGCCTGGAGCATGAGGATTCTGATCAGACTCTGAATGGGCAGGGGCAAAATGGAACACTCTGCCTACTTGTTGCTTGGACTCCTGTTACTTTTGGGGCCTTGAAATGGCTTCTTCTTGCCCTGGCTAAAATGAGTTGTCCTGGTCCTAGGGACAAGACTTTGCTTCTGGGGTCTTTCCTGTAAGACATAGTCTCCATATCAGACCCCCAAGGCTGGGTTCCACCTACCTATCTGCTTGATGCAGATTTGAACACCTGCTTATGTTGGGCATGAAACATGCCCTACTCTGCCTCATCCCTCAAAGCAAGAATGTATGGGTAGCCCCCTTTTTGTTTGTTTGTTTGTTTGTTTGGGGAAGCTTCCTTTGCCCAGAGAGCTGGGTCTGACGCAGGGGAGGGCTTCATGCCCTTTGGCATTTGGACACTGGGTCTTGTGGCCCCATCCTTCTCATAATGGAATTTCCCATCATTTGCTGCCCTACTGATTTCTGATCAATGAAAATGAAATTGCATCACCTCCTCAGAGGCTCTACATATTGCTGCTGCTTCCAGCTGTTGTCAGTTCTGGTAATATAATCTCATCAGGCGTGTGAGAGGGTAATAAGAAATAAAAAAATAAAGCCCTGCAATTAGCAGGAGGCCAAGCTGTAGGGTAACCATTTCAGTGCTGGTGTCCAGAACTATTGAGAGCTCTCTGCCTCTGCCCATCCCAAGGCCAAAGTAGCTCCTTTCTTCTGGTCTCCCTTGGGCATAGATGAACAGGAGTTGATTCCAAGGAGTGAGCCCAGAAACAATGCTCTGTCCTTGGAGCTGGGTTATCCCATGGAGCTACCCATGAAAGAAATCTTGGGATCACAGTCGGAAACTCACCAGTAGCATATACTTAATGTGTTGCTGCTAATTTGCTTATTTTTTATTTTAACATGGTCTTAGGAAGGAAAAGGGGAAGACTGCTGTGTTGATTTATTCATTGGAATTTATATCCCACCCATACTACCATCAATTAGTTGTTTCCACTTCTCTTACTCTGTGCATGCAGATGTTCTGCTGAGCTATCTTAAATGCTTTCAGAGACCTTTTAGCTAGAAATCATCAACTATCTAGTGGCAGTGAGTTCATGGGGTGGGTCACATGTAGTGTAGTATATGGGGTGACTTCCAAGTTCTACTATTATATGGAGAAGGAGAAAACATTTTTTTTAATCACTTGCCACCTTTTTCATAAGTTTATAAGCTCCAGTTGTATGCTATCTTGTACTTAAAATGTCCCAAGCACTTTGGCTTTTCTTCATCAGGAAGTTGTCCCAGTTCCATGAACATTTTAATTGCCTTTTTGGTGGTGCTTTCAGCTCTACAGAAAAGGGCAGTGAAAATTTTCAGAGCGTGGAGCATGTCAGGTGTGCAGTCAAGAAGGTTCTGACTGTTCTTGACTTTCCTCTATAGAAGCATTGTTCTAAAGATGTGCTCCCAGTAAGCCCATTTCTGTACGTTTATTGGCTGAAGCACACTGTAACCAAATATTTCCCCAGTATTATTAGAACAAAGCTAAAAAGAAGCATTTTCTCTAACATTTATTTGGGGCAGGTAGCATGTTCTTTAGTTGCTTAGACTTAAAACCACTTATTGAATGGCACCTTTTGGCAGAAGGAGGTGTTGTCTGAGAAATCTGGCCTGACCTGGCTGTGTTATTGCCCTGGGAAACTGTTCTCCCTCTTCCTGAGCCAGGGACTCAGACCTGCTGTGTTCCCTTCCTGGGTTGTCAAACATTTGCTTTGGCTTCCTGTGGCTTGGAAATCTGTTTACACTCAAGGGGCTGCCTGAAGATCAGAGGGCCTTGCTGTGCATCAGTCTGCCTTCGTGTCTTGTGCCTACTTAGGCAGGCCGTGTTGTGTCATTCTTGTTAGTTTTGTCAGCTTACCAGTTCCGGCTGCTGGTGGCAAGCCAGGGGGTGGGGGGTTCCTGAGAGGAAAGCCCCCACCTTCCTCTTAAGTCTGTCTTGCTTTGGGCCTTTTCCCCAGTGCTGGATCTGGTAGAGCAGAGGACATGTCCCTGTGTGGTTTCTAAGGAAGCCTCAAACTGAACTTGACCATTGCCCTTCTGGGAGCAGCCATTCCTCCTCTGGCTAGGAAACTCCAAGGCCCTTGCCAGAGATCAGGTCAGGGTAGAGTGGCTGTGTCTGAGGGGAGGGGCTGTGATGTGTTTGCTTTCCTGTGTTTCCTTGCCCTCCCACAACTGCTTAGAGTTGTTTTGTGCCGGGTTTTGCCTCAGCCTGTATTCTAACCGCAGTGATGAGGTTGCTACACAGTCCCTGTACTGGCTGAGTTGGCAGCTTTCAGTTCCAGTCTGAGTTTATATTTGTGCTGGAAATAGCCGAGCTGAGGAAGTTGTGCCTCGCTTCTGGCACAAGGCTGATGCCTCTGGGATTGACCCCACTTAGAAGCCATTGTTGTGCTTGCTGGCAAAGCAGGAGAGAACCTTGTTTGCAGAATAGCAGGTTTTGATTTCTCTTTAAATGTCATTGCAGCAAAACTTTTAAATCTAGTCTGCAAAAGGTGAATTGCAGTTTGAATGCTTTAGACAGTCCACTTCTTGATTACTGAATGTACTGTTGCTTACTGATGGAAAAATAAATGTCTGAGAGTCCACTGCTAAATGTCTTCTTAGAAGTAAGTCTCACTGGGTTAATTGGGACTTACTGCTAGGTAAGAGTATAGAGGGTTACAGTTTGAATGAACCAGGAATCTTTCTAAAATCAGAGCCTCTCTGGAAGCCATTATGTTTTGTATCATGCTTTAGGATCGGTACCATAAGGCACGTTTCTGGAGCTTCTTTCCTTGCTTCCCATTTGGCCAGTAATGGGTTTCATTCCCAGCATTCTGAGTGAAGTTCTGCCCTTGCTTTTTCCATACAACAAGCACCAGTTAAGAGCAACCCAACCACAGATATATTGCTGGGTTCAAAAGGTTTTCTTGCTCCTACACCAGGGGTCAGCAAAGTTTATCTTGCCTGGTCCGGATCGGTCCCATGGAGATCTGTCTGTGGGCGGGTCGCGTGAGCCCGTCCGCCTGTGATTTCTGGTGCCTGCACGTGCGCAGATGCGATTTCCGGCTCATCTCTGAGTTATTTGTGGGGCATAGGAATTCGTTCTCCCCCCCCCAAAAAAAATAGTCCGGCCCACCACATGGTTTGAGGGACAGTGGACCGGCCCACGGCTGAAAAAGGTTGCTGACCCCTGCTATACACAATATACAAAGTACAGTTGCACCATAGAATTGTTTAATGGCATGATGATATTGGCAGTTTTATTTTCTATTCCTTTCCTAGTAATAAAATGGAATCCACAATTTTCACAGCTGCCACACACTGGATCAACATCTTCATTGAGCTTTCTGCTGTGACCCCAAGGTCTCGTTCCTGATCAGTCAGTACCACTTCAGACCGCATTGCTGTATGAGTGAAATCTATATTATTATTTTTTTGTTTTTTGCATGTGCATCACTTTACATTTGTTTACACAGAATTGCATTTACCTTATCAATTTCCAGTTACTCAGTTTGGAAATATCCTTTGAGAGCTTTCCACAATCCATTTTGTTCTAGTAACCCTGAATTATTTGTGGTCATTTGCTATCTTAATGGTCACCCTTAATTCCAGGTCATCAGTGAATAAGTTAAAAAGCACATTTCCCAATACTGATGCATGGAGGACCCAACTTCTTATTCTTTAATTGTGAGAACTTGTCTAGTCATTCTTCCTGTTTTCTTCCTGTTCTTTAACCAGGTAGCTGATCCACAAGAGCACCTGTTGCCTTATCCTATAACTGCCAAACAAGTTCAGGAGTCTTTGATGAGGTGCTTCATTGAAAGCTTTTTGAAATGTTGAGTGTACAATGTTGATTGGATCACTACTAATTATATGCTTAGTTGTAGGGCTGGCCAATACCTGGTTTTCAGCATTGTGATATATCACCAGCTAAACATCACGATATCCCAATATACCACAATGTCTGAAATAAGGATGGAATCTATGTAGAGGGATTGGCTGGCTTCACAATTTTTCCTACACCGTGATTTTTCTCAGCGCCTGCTCTTGTGATTCACTGCCCCCTGCATGAGGTAGGGGAGAGCTGAGGCAGCGGTTTAACGAGCTGCAGGAATCTAGGGAAGCGTTGGCTGACTTCACATTTTTCCTCACATTGTGATATTTGCATAGCACACACACACATACATTATGATTTGCGATATATTGCCAGGTCAAAAATTATGAAACAGATATCATGATATGGACTTCAAACCAGTTTGGGATGATATAACGATATATCGCCCAGCACTATGTAGTTGACACTTGCAAAGAACCGTAAAATGCTAGTGGGACTTATCATTGTAGAAACCATGCTAGTTCTGCTTCAGCAAGACTTGTTCTATATTTTTGGTAATTCTATATTTAATAATGTTTTCTACCTTTCCCCGGCATACAATTTTCCAGATTCTTTTTTAAAAGTGGTGTTGCATTGGCCACTTTCCAGTCTTTCGGTATGGAGGCTGATCTTACAGATAAATTACATATTTTGTAGTGAGTGACTAGGGATCTGTTGCATCTTTGTACACAGGAAGATTTGGAGGAACTTTGGGTCTGCTGTGAACAGTTTGCTTTATACTTTGTGGATAAAATTGCTCACACTTGTTCTGATTTGGACACCACATTTTACTGTTAGTCTGGTTTAAACCTTCTGCTACTTTTATATCTTTGGATACCTTTCAGTTTGTGCAACACAAGGGGTGTGGATAGAATTCTAGCACTCTTCACAATCTACAAAGGGCTTCCTTTCAAGGGCTCTACAACCAATTCATAATACAACTGCCATAATGTTGATTGGGTTGAGCTAAGAGGATGCATGAATCCAATCTTGAATCAGCTTCATTAGCTTTTAGAGGCTTCCATACTCAGTTCAGAGAGTGCTGGTTTTGACCATTAAAACTCTAAATGTCCTGCACCCTAGGCAGCTCAAGGATCCCTGTCTTCCACTTGAACCTACCCAGTCCTCCTGCTATCTGGAAGAAAGGGGAGTGTCATCTGGGGCAGGGCCTTTTCCTGAATGTGGAACTCTCCTTAGTCGAGGCCTGCTGTATCTCTTCTTTATTGGTTTTAGCCAGTAGGCAAAGATGCTGTCTTCCATAGAGCCTTTGGGACCCTCTTTTGAGTTTGAAGGGGTTTCTTTGCTTGACTGGCTTTTGCTGCTGATTAATCAATTACTTATTGTTACTTATTCCAGTTATTTATGAATACATGAGAGATATTGAGCTCTCTTAAGGAAAGGCAGTAGTAAAAAGGTACAGTATGTTTTAAAGACCTTTTGAATGCCACAACTAAATACCACATGTTATCTGGGAGAGGGTTCTACCACTGCCACCTCCCCAAAGTTATTGGTGTTCTCTACTACTGTTGTGTTCTGTTTTGATCACTGTGGTAAGTTATATTTTGATCTTCAATTTTTCACCCCTCTTGGGGATGTTTTTAGTCAAAAGACAGGGTATATATGTTTTTAACATAAATAAGTTGTGGCATACCTTCAAGGTGTAACAGTGGAGACAGGGATTGGGGCCAGAGGGTTCCAGGAGCAGGGATGAATTGAAGCTGGGAAGAGCAAGAGCCTGGGGGGCTGCAATGAGAGGTGGTGATGGTGGGGGCTTTAGGTTCTTAGTTCCATCTCTCTCTAACTGAAGATCATTGATTTTACGGGAAAACATGTTTACAGACAGTGCACTGATCGACCTGACTAGTTGACTTCTGCCTCCTTAAGTAAGAGCTACCTTTTCCTTAATGACTGGCTGATAGAGAGAGATGCAGTAGTGCTGGATGTGTAGAAGGAATTTGGACATGCAAATTCTTTGTGGGGTGAATTTGTTTAAGCTGGGTTCAGCCCCAAGCTGAGATGTGTAATCTCTGTTTTGGGCTATGAGTTCAGACAGAGACAATTCATGGGGCCTATGCCTGCAGCCACCCCATTTCCCTTTAAGTGACTAGAAGCTCTGCATGAAGGGGGCCTGCTCCCTTTCAGCACAGTTTGTGTGACTGGTATTCATGGACCTGGTTGGTTGGCAGAGCATCCTTCTCAGGGCCTTTTGCTGGCATCTGATAAGAGCATAAAAGGGGTAGGATGGTGGCAAGAATACCTTTCCATGGTGTGTTTCCTTCATTGGTTAACTTGTTGGATAGGGGGAAGGGCAGTCAGAGCAGCCGGGAGGCCAAAGAGCCCACCAATTAATTGGGAAGCATTTGCCGGTTTCTCTGGCCTGGCCTGCAGAGGAGATTGGCTTTCCTGTCAATAAACAAGTCCCTAGTGCAGCATCAAAGCCGCAGTCCTTTATCAATCGCAGCCTCTTCTTCCCGCTTGTTCCTGTAACTTACCAAGCATTTATGACATTGATTTTACAATCAGGCTGTTAACCCTCCCGCCCCATCAGCTCTGCCAACCCTATTGGCCCCACCTGTCAATCAGACAATTCACAGCCAATAGGATAAGTTTGCTGTAGTACCTCTGCTGAGAGTGCTAGATTTGTCCTCTTGGCTTTCCAGCTTGAGCAGCCAGTTATATTTTGCCCCCTACCCCAGTAAAACTTTTCAGATGAACCTTCAACACTAAACCCTTAAAAAAGGAGGAATTTTGAGGAAGTTGCTGCTGAGCTTTCTGGTCCAGCAAGATTAGATGCAGAGCTATGGAGATTCCAGACACTGCAGAGAAGTGTTATATTGCCAGAGGAACAGGACAGAACATGTTTGAAGTGGGAGCCAAAAAGGAACTCCTCCATAAAAGATCTATCACTCTGAAGAAGTCTAACAAGGCCACCTTAGAAAGGCTTCTTTCCCTTATGCCGCTGGGGGAAGGCTGCACAGCTGTGAGCTGAACTTCTATCAAGTAGAACCATGGAATGGGCCACCAAGGGCAGCTGCTGACTGGCCTCAGACAGACCTAGCTGAGCCAAGAGAGGGTTACAAGTGGAGATTGCTGTACTTGTTGTTATGCTGTATGCTGCCCTGTGCTCTAATAAGAGATAGGCAGTATATAAATAAAATGAGCAAATATTATAGTTTTTACATCTGGTGTCAATTTTGAGGACTCTGGGTTCCCTTCTAGCCAGGTGGTGTGGTTAGAGTGTTGGATTGGGACCTGGGAGACCATGGTTCAAATCTCCACTCAGCCATGAAGCTCACAGAGTGACCTTGGGCCAATCACTCGCTCTCTGCCTAACCTATCTTGCAAGGTTGTTGTGAGGATAAAATGGGGAGGAAGAGAACTGTTTACACCACCTTGAGCTCCTTAGAGGACAGTTGGGATACAAATGCAATAAGCAAATAAACAAATTTTTGTTAATGCTGGAAATGTGAAGAGAGTGGCAAGAGTAGGAAGTCTTTAGGTCATTCAGGAAATTCCTATGGGCAGTGCTATTTTTATAGAAAAAGAGGTCAGGAACTCACCATGAATGCTTCCCTTGTTGGCAATGGCCACCTGAGAGGTGCTGGAACTGAGTTCTGGTGAGTTCTGTCTATAAAAAAGCGCTGCCTGTGGGCAGTTGACTCAGGCGGGGGTGGCGGGGTGAGGACAAGGGATGCTAATGAGCATCTCAGTTGCTGACAATGGAGAGATGGCAGGAGCAGACTTTGGTGCCCTGTGTGATGCCAAAATTTGGCGCGCGCCCCAGCTCTCGCCTTCTGTGCTGCTCAGTTCACTACATCTTAGTTGTGGCCCCCTGTGGCACCCCCTCTAGGCTTGATGCCCAGTGTGGCAGAATCAGTCACACTGCCCTAAATCAGCCTCTTGAATTGGGAGCTGTTGACAGGCATTGCTGCACTGAAGCGTTGCCTCAGGCTTCCCTGGTTTATTTGACTCCACCCTCTGAGCAGCCCTCAACAGGAAGTAGGAAGTGACTTCTGGCAGACTGGGCAACGACATCTTTTCACTGCTTTTCAGCTGCACTGTGTTGGTGACCTTAGCCTTGTGCTGCCCTGTTTCTACCTGAATTCTTCCAAGCCCATCTATCTGCTTCATTCCTCTTTAGTTACTGCCTGCCTTCAGGCTCCTCTTCCTTTCCCCTTACTCTCAGCAGCTGTAGGCAGAGAGGAGGTATCATTCTCCAGGTAATCAAGCTTGGCTACCATATGCTAAAAGTCCAAAGTGCATTCTGTCAGTCTGTGGAACCCATTAGACTCCAGCAGGTGTCAAGTGGAATTTAAATGTGATCAAAGTGTCTCAAGATAGCTGCCAGGATGATCCTTTGGGGAATGAGGACTAAAACGTGAGAGGTTTGAATGGTAGCAGCACCATCAATGTATATGTTCCAAACTCAGATTGCAAAGTGACAAAATTGCACACTGTTTGAAAAATACTCCCTTTGTCCTCTGCTTGGCTGAACTGGTCATGACTCTGCTGTGAATATAGATGGTGTTGTTAATCAGGCCTGATCCCACATAACAAGGCTGTGAGTGAGAAGAGATGTTTGGCACAACTGACACACCTAAAATTCAGAAACACCTCACTGTAGGACAAGGCTGTGATCTGCATAGTCAGTGCTATAGAACTTCCTCTTTTTTGCCTGCCTAATAGACACATGGCGCTTGGTCTGGAGTACTGCATAAAGAGGCAGTCGTGGATGGCTTTCTCTTGCCATCAGTATATTGCATGTTCATTATTCAGATCCCTCGCTCAGTAGCTTAAACTCTGGAGGCTGGCATACCATTACTGTCTAGCCTACTTCATGTTTTTGTTTTTGTTTTACAAGGCAGTGCATAAAGTGGAGCTACTTTCAGCAAGTACACAGATAGACCTGCTGTGCCCCCCTTGCAGGTGCCAGGGTCCAGCTCCCATTAACAAACAATTTATTTTATTTATTAAATTTCTATACTGCCCTTCATCTGAGGATCACAGGGTGGCTTACAATATAAAAACACAAAAATACATAAAACCTAACCAAAACACCCCCACCACCCCCAGTTAAAGGTCCACAGATTAGCCAAAAGTCTGGGAGAAGAGGAATGTTTTTTCCTGGTTCCTGAATAAGCTTTGGGAAACAGATTTAATTTTTTTATTGTTCGGTACTTGAATGAGTGAGGGGCTTTCCAAGAGCTCCTTCCATGCTGCTTTGACTGCCATAGTGCTGATGGGTTTTAGTGTTCCTGATAACTTCTGCCCATCCGTGCTTTCCTCCCACTATATTTTCCAGGCTTGGCAACAGAGAGTAGCTGCTTTATTGGGTGAGGGGGCTGTGTGCATGTCTCGTCTGCTCTGTGTGGAAATGTGGCCTATTCTTTCTCCTGACTGACTGCTTCTCTCTCTCTCTCTATTTCTCTCTCTCCCTCTTCCCTCTTTTTCTGCCTTTAGGTCCGAACCAAACTGGGTGCAATGAACGCTCCATGCAGGCCTCGCCATGGAAGGCTGTGACTCATCTGTCATCTCGGGGAAGGACAATGGGTGTGCTATTCCTCAGCACCAGCAATGGACTGAACTCAGCAGCACCCACCTCCCCAGCAAACCTTGTAACATGGAGCCATCTGCAGCAGAGAGCCATGAAGCCCTAGACAACCGGCGGGCTCCTTTCAGTGAGCACTCCGCAGAAAGTGTCGTTGCCTCTGGCTCCAGCACTGAGCCAGCCAGCAAGGAGGTCAGCTGTAACGAATGCTCCACCTCTTTCGCCAGCTTACAGACCTACATGGAGCACCACTGCCCCAGTGCCCGTCCGCTCCTCCCTCTGCAAGAAGACTGTGGGAGTGACACTGGCGAGGAGGGAGATGAGGAAAGTGATGTAGAGAATCTGGCAGGGGAGATAGTCTACCAGCCAGATGGCTCGGCATACATTGTTGAAAGCATCAGTCAGCTGATCCAAAGTGGGGGGGTCTGTGGGGGTGGCAATGGCACCAGCAGTGGGACGCTCCCATCACTCTTTATGAACTCTCTCCCCAGTGCTGGGAGCAAGCAAGGCGAGGCAACTTCGGCTGCGCCTGTCTACCCACAGATCATCAACACTTTCCACATAGCCTCATCCTTTGGGAAGTGGTTTGAGGGCTCGGACCAGGCCTTCCCGAATACCTCAGCCCTGACAGGGGTTAGCCCTGTCCTGCACAGCTTCCGCGTTTTTGATGTGCGCCACAAAAGCAACAAGGATTACCTGAACAGCGATGGTTCTGCCAAAAGTTCCTGCGTATCCAAAGATGTTCCCAACAATGTGGACCTGTCCAAATTTGATGGCTTTGTGCTTTATGGAAAGCGGAAGCCCATCCTGATGTGTTTCTTGTGCAAGCTCTCCTTTGGATATGTCCGCTCATTTGTGACCCATGCGGTGCATGACCATCGAATGACTCTGAGCGAGGAGGAGCGGAAAATTCTTAGCAATAAGAACATCTCCGCTATCATCCAAGGAATAGGCAAAGACAAGGAACCCCTTGTAAGCTTTTTGGAACCAAAAAACAAAAACTTTCCACACCCTTTAGTTTCCACAGCTAACCTCATAGGCCCTGGACACAGTTTCTATGGCAAATTCAGTGGGCTCCGCATGGAAGGGGAAGGGGGTACCCAGGTTGGGGCTGCCAGTGGAGCAGAACAACCCCAGTCAGGCCTCTTGGCCTCTGGGGCTCTCTTGAACCTTGGAGGGCTAACAAGTTCAGCTTTGAAGACCCCAATTACCTCAGTCCCCGTGGGCCCACTGGCTTCCAGTCCAACAATATCCTCCGAGGGGAAGGAGGACCCTGGGATAGTAGAGTATGAAAAGCAAGACCTGGCTGACCAGGACAGCCTCTCAGAGAAAATTGAGCCAGCTGGGGAGGACGAGGAGGAGGAAGAGGACGAGGAGGAGGAAGAGGACGAGGAGGAGGAAGATGATGAGGGGTGCAAAGGGCTGTTCCCAAGCGAGTTGGAGGATGAATTGGAGGAAAGACCTCCTGAGGAGTCTGGGGCAGTGGCAGGCAGCGGCAGCAGCAAAAAGGACCTTGCTCTCTCAAACCAAAGCATTTCTCCCTTAATGCCTAATGTGCTCCAGACTCTGTCCAGGGGCACAGCTTCTTCTAGTTCTAATTCTGCTTCTTCCTTTGTCTTTGATGGTGCAAATAGGAGGAATTGTTTAAGCTTTAACAGTGAGGGCAGCAGGAGGCTCGACTTCAGTGATGAAAGTGCCAATAAAGACAATGCCACAGTACCAGAACCAAATGAGAGTGTTGAGGGTGAAGACGGGAGCTGCATTTCCCATCACCAGCATGTGGGGCCCCTATGTGAGCTTGGGGGTGGGGAGTGCCCCTCGGGGAGCGGTGTGGAGTGCCCCAAGTGTGACACCATCCTGGGCTCCTCAAGGTCACTTGGCGGCCACATGACCATGATGCATTCACGAAACTCATGTAAAACGCTCAAGTGCCCCAAGTGTAATTGGCACTACAAGTACCAGCAGACGCTTGAGGCTCACATGAAGGAAAAGCACCCAGAGCCGGGGGGTGCGTGTGCCTACTGCAAAAGCGGGCAGCCCCACCCACGGCTGGCACGGGGCGAGAGCTACACATGTGGTTACAAGCCTTTCCGCTGTGAGGTTTGTAACTACTCCACTACTACCAAAGGCAACCTCAGTATTCATATGCAGTCTGACAAGCATCTCAACAACATGCAGAACCTGCAGAATGGAGGTGGGGAACAAGTTTTCAGTCACACTGCTGGGGCGGCGGCGGCGGCGGCAGCTGCTGCTGCGGCTGCTGCTGCCGCCACCAACATGGGTAGCAGCTGTGGGGCCCCCTCCCCCACCAAACCAAAAAGCAAACCAACCTGGCGGTGCGAGGTTTGTGACTATGAGACCAACGTTGCCAGGAACCTTCGCATTCACATGACCAGTGAGAAGCACATGCACAACATGATGCTGCTTCAGCAGAACATGAGCCAAATGCAGCACAACCGCCACTTGGGCCTGGGCAGCCTGCCTGCTGAGGCTGAGCTGTACCAGTACTACCTGGCTCAGAATATGACCCTGCCCAACCTCAAGATGGACAGCGCTGCGTCTGAGGCTCCATTCATGATGGGCAGCTTCCAGATGGATCCCACCAACACAATAGCATCCATGGCCCCATCTCTAGGTGAGGTGACCTGAGTTCGCCCTGTGATTCTTTGTGGGGGGTTGTGCATAGATATTCTCAGCTGGGGTCTGCCACTGGGAGGAGCCATGGAAGAAATGGTGTGCAAGAGTGGCTTTTCGTGGGTCATGAGATGTGTTCAGGTTTCTTGTTTTCTCTGGGCAGCATGTTTACATCTCTTAGCAAATTTTGTGAGTTTAAGAACATCAAAAAGGTTATGAAGAGGGCAATCTGCCATCAGACTCCTACAGACATGCATATGTTAGATGCTTCATTCTTGTACCTCTGCCAACCTATTCTAAAAGTTTCTCTTTTTACATGAGGGTTAGGAATATGTTTATGAAGGAATAGGGCAAAACCCAGCTTTCAGGTTTGTTCCATGTGTGTGGTGAATGCAGCAGACTTAGTGGTAATGGTGAATTGGCAGGCCTGAATTGCTAGAAACCCAAAAAATAAAGAATAACTTCTTGCCCCCCCCACTTTCTTTAGCATTTCAGCTTAAACCTAGGCTGATATTTATACAGGTGAGCGATCACTTGAACCATGCTGGTTTTCATATTGTCAGAATATGCATATGCCTCCATCCTCCTTTTTCTGGAGAAAGCAGGAGAGCTGTGATTATTACTGCATTCATTAGGAGAACTAACCAGACAGGTTTAAACTTTTGTTATATACTGAATATTTAATATTAAAGTGTTTTCCCACATGGTAATAATGGTAGGGTTTTTTTAGCACTAACATATCACAAGAAAAGCCTATGTTTAATTCTATCATTAATCTGGTGTATGTAACATTTTTATCAACTTTATATGTACTTGGGTGAAGCACTTTTCAGTAGGGGTTGATTGAAAGGGTTCCCCTACTTAAACATATTGTAGGAGTTATTTCACTTCAAGGCCAATCTGCTAGCTCTTTGGATGTATTTTGGTTGGGAGGGCTTAGTTGAAATTTGGATGTAGAAAATGCGTGTTTGTTGTTAGCAGAGTTTGCTGCTTTTAAACAACTGCAGTGGTGCGTGTGTATGGAAGTCACTATTTTTTGTAATCTGTGAAATGGTACAATTCTGAGTGTAGTGGCTCGGCAACTTCTTCCTGGAGTGTGTCAAGCCAACCTCCTGCTGAGACTGAGAGATTCAGGCTGGGGGTGGGGGCAACATGACATCCCCACATTGTTAGCAAAGCAATTTCTCCCCCTCCCTATGGATGCATCTAAAGCTGTAAGAAAGGCCATCCTGTGGCTGCAACCTTGGACTGAGTGGAGGGTGTGCAGAAGAGCCAGGTTTGGCTCCAGCAGACTCGTGACCAGTGTTTTATTGGAGAAAAAGGAGATGGAGATGTCACTTTCTCATTTTATGTAGCCTGTCTTTCACATATCAGTAGATACTTTCATACTGGGAGTTTTGCAGGGAAATGAGTGACTTTTCTTGCCATACAGAAAACAGTGTATAGTAGTATAATCTGCTCTGAAACAGGGCAGGGGAGGGAGGGAGAAATCATGCTTTTAAGATTTCTTCCCCTGAACTAAGCATCAGATACAGACCTGAGAGACCTGCCCTTTGTGTCTTTCTATGTTTGAAGTTCAGAGAAATCCCTCCTTTTGGAAACTGCAAGCTTTTCAGACAACTGTGTTTATAATTTAGCTGTTCTTTCAAAGTCTCTTGTCTCAAACAGATTCTGTGAAAATTCCCAATTTTTTTATTGGGCATCTTGTGAAATGTTTTAAAGCATTGAAAACTCCATTGTTCTATGATATGAGTCCAAACTCAGCATTACTGCTGTTTAGACAATGAGAATTATAGGTAATAGTTGATATAGGAGGAAATGCTACAAAAACTAAGAAGCCATTGTCTGAAGAAGAACAGGTGTTTTAAAGGACTGTGGCAGAAGGGAGATGATGGAAAGTAGATGAGGGTGGCTTGAGAGTGGAAAGATTGTTTTGACTGTGATGTTCCTGCACCTAGCTGTCCAAACAGTATTTTTCTTGTGCAGGATGAATCGAGGTGACTGTGATTTATCGAGGTGATTGGTGCATATGATTTTGTAGAAGTCTGTGCTAAAGTGAAAAACTCTGTGTGTGAGGGTGAAAGAAAGCATTTAAAAGTAAGGCAGTCTATGGGTTTCATTCAATGTAGTGCTAAGTTAAACTCATTTAAATGTATTATTGTTCCACTGGTGAGATGTTTTGCATCAGTGGAATCTTTTGAGTGAGAGAATGCAGAAGCAGGTTGCTGATAGATTTGTTGCACAGTAGATTGCGAAATCTATTGCACAGTATGTGACTGCTAGGACAGCAGTTCCATTGGATTCCTCTGTTGTGCAACATTAAAATTCACCCATCTGCTAGCATCAGTTGCACTTGCGGACAGAGAGTATTGGATACAGCCTTATGAACACAACCTCAAATTCCTCTGCTTCTGTGCTGCATTTTTAATGTGCTGTACTGGTCCCTCATACCCCCGTGAGGGTAGATTGCTTGTTTCCATTTTAAAGGTGGCAAGTAAGCTGAGATGGAAACTTACCCATGACTGAACAGGAAATGGAATAGCCCAGAGTAGGCTATTGTTCTCACTGCTGGACTCCATGTTTGGGATGCTGTTAGTTTGGCTAGAGTGTACAACTGCAGTACTGTGTTCCCTACCTAGTCCCCTTTCCTGAAAATGCAGAATTCGGGTCTTCATCATGCTTTAACAAATGGGCTAGTGGGTAACACTAGTTCATTCACACATCATGCCAAATCATGGTTTGCCCTGATCTTAGAGTTGACCAATTGTACAGCTGACAAATTTTTAGAGCTGCCTGTCTGCCTCTGTTTCTGCCTCAGAGGTCCACCTTCATCTTCATGATGCAGTAAACTCTGGAGGCAGGTCAATGACTATAGCTATGGTTTGCCAATCCAAGCATGATACACTAAACCATAGTTAAGCTGTGGTTTGATGTGATATCTGAATTGCACCAGTGCATTCCTCATGGGAATTAGTATGACTTCCTTCCTGAACTTGTGGCACCCAAGGGCATAGCTAGGGTTGTGGCAGGGGGATTCTGCTTAGAGATGTAAAATTATTAGGCATTTTGAAGCAATGGAAGAAAACTGCTTGTTTGGGGGAGGGGATTTGGGCAGGTGATAGAAAAAGTAAATATATTCAACATTCCTTTTTGTCAGAACCAAATGTCCTTTACTGCATTAAGAACATGAAGTTGCATGGTAGTTTGATATATATTAAATGTAAAAGTACACATTCCTTCACTCTTACTAAAACAATGATAAACCAAAGGTCACAAATGGAACTGTAACTTGTTCCACCATATTGTATTAACTGCATCTATTATTTTGCCAGGTGGGAAAATAGAAATAAATAAAAGCTGAAAATAGAAACCATTAACATCCTAGTAAACAGGGGGGGGGGCTTTTAAATTGAGCTTAGAATCAGTATGTAGCCCTCAGTGTGGGCAGAAAATATGAGAGAGCACTCAAATAGAAAATAACCATCCCTGTAATATAATTAAATAGTAATACTAAATCTGAATATTTTCAGTTAATCTTAATTGTGTCACTGAACTCTTCAATAGTATGTCATCATATGTAGTCAGGCTATAATCCTCTACACACTTACAAGGAAGTAAGCCCCATTAAACTGAGTGGAATTGGATTGGATTGCAGGTGTCACCTTAGCTGTAGACAAAATTTAAATTTAATTTATTTAATTTATATACGATTTCATCTCAGCAAATATATCCTTGAATATACCAGTAGGACTTATTTTTCATCTTAATCAGACTAAATGTCTCAAATACCACTTTTAGCTCAATGGGCTTCAGAAAATTCAGGCATTGAAATGAGCTTAAGTCTGTCATAAATTTAGTTTTCATCCTTGATTTGGGGTGCTAGTGCTGGTTCAAACATTTATCAGTTTAATTTGATTTGATGTAGTACAGGGGTAGGAAACCTCAGGCCCAGGGCTAAATGTGTCCCGTCCCCCCAGGCCTCTATCAGGCCCTCAAAACTTTTCCTGGGCCACACCCCCTCATTGGCCCTGCCTTGCAGCCTGGGTGATTTTGCTTGGCTTGAATGTGTCCTTGAACTCTTAACAATGCCTCTTGCTTATCTGAATGAAAGGCAGAGAGGAAGGTCTGTAGAAACTAGCCTACTGTGCAAAGGTGCCCACTTCTGCCTCTTCTGCTATGGTAAGCGGCCTTTGGAAGGTTGCCCCTTAGGCTCAAAAATGTTCCATAACCCTGACGTACCAGCTGGAGGAATCTGAGGCAAGTGGAAAGATACATTGAGGGCTGTGTTGAGCATAGGCCATGCCACTGTGTTGTCAGGGCAATATGCTTGGAATGTTCTCAATTTAGAGCACATACCTGGGGATGTTCAGCAGTGTTTGAAAGTACTTTTCCAACATCGTGAGAAAGATGTTGCCTGTTGAATAATCTCATCAAACACAGCAACAATGCATATCCCTTGCAACACTCTCTTTGATCTAAGAGAATTGCAACAAATGTGAACTGACAGTTACTTTTTAAAAATATTAAAATATTATTTTAATAATCATTGCAGGGCTGTTTTTTTTTCAAAAATTCTGCATTTATTATTATAAAGGATAAAATATTTATTAGCTTTTCCCCAATTTCCAGTATGTCCATTTCGGGCCTTGGAAACTAAAAGGGGGAAAGTGGGGTTCTGTTTCCAGTTTCACCCTGTTTCTAGCCCAGGTCTTCATGCCTCAAGGTCTGTAGGAGCTTCTTTGGCCAGGACCCTTCTAGATGCACTGCTGTCATGAAGTGGGAATGAGTTGCTGCCCTCCACCCTGCTTGTTTCTGCAGAGCTTTTCTGACTGACTTTCTTCTTTCTCTGTGCAGTGGGTGGAGAGATCCCCCTGGACATGCGGCTTGGGGGTGGGCAGCTGGTGTCTGAGGAGCTAATGAACCTGGGGGAGACGTTCACGCAGACCAATGACCCTTCGCTGAAGCTTTTCCAGTGTGCCGTGTGCAACAAGTTCACCACAGACAATTTGGACCTGCTGGGGCTGCACATGAACGTGGAGCGCAGCCTGCCTGAAGAGGAATGGAAGGCTGTGATGGGGGACTCTTATCAGTGCAAGTTGTGTCGCTACAATACGCAGCTCAAGGCCAATTTCCAGCTCCATTGCAAGACTGACAAACACGTGCAGAAGTACCAGCTGGTGGCACATATCAAGGAGGGGGGCAAGGCCAATGAGTGGAGGCTCAAGTGTGTGGCTATTGGGAACCCCGTGCATTTGAAATGCAATGCCTGTGACTATTATACCAACAGCTTGGAGAAGCTGCGTCTCCACACAGCGAACTCCAGGCATGAGGCCAGCCTGAAACTCTACAAGGTAAGGAAGACCCAGTTTTTCACATGCTTTTGCTGTTGGGTGGGACAGTGCAGAAAAACTTTGGCAGCTTGCCTTGAACACCAGTTCAGTTCATTTATTCCTAGCTTGGCTAAGAGTAGCTTTTCCAGAAGGAATTCTGAGACTGCGTGCCAGTGCAAGGATGTCAGTGGACATGTAACCCACAGAGCTGCTACTCTTTCTATTGGCTCACCACCTGCAGCCCAATTCTAGGAGAGCCCTTTGTTGAGGAGAGGCAGTGTGTGCAGATACAAGAATGTCACTTCCTCCTATAAGGAAGATAATTCTTTGGGTAGGGAATGCACATTTATGTGTGGTTTGTACTAAGGGGTGGGGTGACCTGGCTGTTTATGTTCTTGTGGTGCTGTTGTTTGTTGCTCCCATGCCTATTAGTTGTGCTGTTGCATTTGTATTTTATGCCAGAAATGTGCACATCTCCTCAGCCTTTCTCAATATAGAGCTCCAAGGCACACAGGTGTTCATGGATCACACCTGTCATTTATACATCCTGTACATTGGTGTACCTGCAGCAAAGTGGCAGGCCAGAGAGGAGGGATGGTTGTAATAGGGCTCTGCTGCCAAGCAGGTTTTTCTCCTCCTCTAGTATACCCTCATTGCCTCTGTCTTACCTCTCTGTCAGCTGCTTCTGGCTGCAAATTTCTGTTCCCCCCGCCCTGCCCCCACACAATCCATGTAGGCTAGAAACCGAGAAGCTCTGCATATACAGTAAATAGTCCTTTCACTTGCACGGCAGAATTGCTCCAGACATTTCTATTGATTTTCACTGGACTTAAAGCTTCACCTTTTTCTCTAATCATCCCATAATGGCTTTAGTATGAACAATCAGGTACAAATTGCTATAAATCTAAGCAGCTTCTAAGCAGCTTCACTTCATGTACCTTCCACTCACTTATACATGCTGTCTTACTGCTTTCATCTGTTTTCTTCAATTTTCTGTTCTACTTGTTCTGCCTCTCTCCAGCCCTCCTCCTGTTTGCTAAAGGGTGTTGCCCTCTTGGTGCTGGGTTCACTCTTACTCTCTCTTGGCTGCTTCTTGACTGTCTAGCCCAAAGTTGGCTATTGGCAAGTTTCAGGAGACCAGAGTAACCTGTTACTGAGTATTTGGCCTGGCATAACAGAGCTGCAGGTACTTATGACCCCAAGTAGGCTTTGCTTGGTTCTGAAAATAAACCTAGGCTAAGTGAGTATGTAAATGTTCACCAGGGGATGACCATTGCAGGAGACTTTACTGATGTACATTATTGTGTGTTAAGGGGCTAGTTGAGCTGCATGGGGCCACAGCCAAACTGTGGAGCTATGTCAGCAATGAGCATTACATGGTCTCCCTCCAGGATGGGTGGGAAATGGGAAAGGTAGTTGGGGCAATGTGATAGATCTTCTTGCCTATGCAGCGAGCTTCTGCTGATGTTACCTACCTGCTGAGGATGCTACCCATGTACAAAACTGTTATTAAATCTGCAACTTCCTTCCAAACTCTTTAAGGAATTCACATTTTATATATGTGGAGGCTTCAGGCATTTGAGTCTTCCACTTATATAAAACTGCATGTCTCCAATTTTACCCACAAGGAAGGAGACTGAGCCTGACTTCCATGTCCTTTTAGAAATATCAGGCTTAGTCCTTCCCAGTTTGGCTCTAGTGTTGGGTAGTGTCCCAACCTGGTTAGATGGATTGGTTTGTAGTATTGGTAGAAGCACTGGCATTATTAGGATGATGTGACTTAGTCTAGAACAGGGGTCAGCAATCTTTTTCAGCTGTGGGCTGGTCCACCGTCCCTCAGACCATATGGTGGGCCGGACTGTATTTTGAAAAAAAAATATGAACGAATTCCTATGCCCCACAAATAACCTAGAGATGTATTTTAAATAAAAGCACACTTTCTGCTCATGTAAAAACACCAGGCAGGCCCCACAAATAACCTGGAGATGCATTTTAAATAAAAGGACACATTCTACTCATGTAAAAACACGCTGATTCCCGGACCTTCCGCAGGCCGGATTGAGAAGGCAATTGGGCTGCATCCAGCCCCCGGGCCTTAGGTTGCCTACCCCTGGTCTAGAAGGAGTTGAGTTTGGATATTGGAATCAGGAATGTTGGGAATCATACTGACAACAAATTCTGGCTCTTCATTTGTGTTTCTGCCCCTGTGGCTCAGAGTCTGGGGAACAGTCCTAGGGCCAGCTTTTCTTTTTTCAGGACCTTGAGTTGTGTATTGTAAAATGGAGATTGGTGGGATGTTTTCCTCTTGCTAATGTAATCCATTAGCCTGGCACATGCATAATCAGTTTAGAGTGCAGTTAACTGGATGTAATCGAGTTCTTGCCTCTCTGCTGGAGAAAATCCTCTCCAGATGCTGCCTGGGTGAGAGAGCTCAAGGCTTATCATACTTTCAATCCTCCTTACCCTGCCTTTTTGCCATTTTCCTTTTAAGTTGTTATTCCTTGGCTCCATGTATTGCATAAATGGTGCTAGGTGCCAGAAATGTGTGTGTGTGTGTGTGTGTGTGTGTGTGTGACTGACAAGTATCAGCAGAGGGACACTTGAAACCTTGCTCCTTGAGCAGGTTGCCTAGTGGGTTTTAGTGCTAATGAGAAAGCCCTTGTGGCGCTGATAAGATGTTGGCAAGCACCACCTATGTATAGCTTCAGTGGCAAAGTGGGCACAAAGTTAAGGTGGATGTGTTGGGAAGCCTGGATGCAAAAGGTAAAGAAATGCAAAAGCAAGCCATTCTTGCACGACAGGGAAATGAAAGACTTTTCAAACTAGTATTTGAAACCGCTGAATAATTCAACACTACATTTAAGTCTCCCAAAGAAGTGGACATTTTCATTTATTTATTTATTTGCTCCATAGCTTGTTAATGGCATGGATTCAAATGATGACCAATTTTACCACATTGGCTAGGCATGCAGTAGAGCAAGGCTGAGGAAACGTGCCTCCAGATGTTGCTGAATTGTAACTCCCATCAGCCTTAGCAAACGTAGCCAGTGGCCAGGGATGATGGGTATTGTAGTCCAGTAACATCTGGAGGGACAAAGGTTCCCCACACTTGCAGTAGCTGCTGCTCACGTTGCACATTAGGGTCATGCTGTCAGAATAGATTGCTTGCTTAATAGCTGTTTTTTGGCATTTAAATATTCCTAATTATGCTTTAATTAGTCCCTTAACGGGACTTTCTGCTCAGTGGCTGATCCCCAAAAGCAGTTTACCAGCAAAGTCACCTTTTGTACATGTCAGGGGGCCCATTGGAGCTTGTGTTGGCACTTGTCATTACAAGCCTGAGAGTAGTCCTGTATCTTCCTGACGTGGCAAAACTCTTGGAAAATAACTGAAAGTTGACACAGGTTTGGACAAGAGTGTAGTAACTCAGATATTCTGTGTCCCTTACCTTTAAGCGGTTCCTAAGTAATACTATACAAGACAGGCTTCCTTCAGCAGTTCTGGATGGCCATTATAATAAGATTCCTTATGCAGACAGACTCTGTATTTTTTTGGTAACCCCATTATATGTTAACTTGTCCCCTATACACAGATCCAAGGAGGCACTTCTCTTTGTACAGGATAGTGGGCCCTTCCCAAGTGAGAGGGTTCAGTGTTCGTTGAGTGACAACAATACATTGGTGACACATAAGGTGGCCTTTTTTGTTGTGGCAGCAAAAAAGATCAGGAAGAAGGAACTGGATAAAATAGCCATAAACTATAAGGGAGATTCAGAGTACTAAATTGAAAATCAGTGTAGATGCAGGGGCATCCCTGTTATCAGATATCTCACATATGTTTACTGTTTTTATTTGCCGATGTCTAAGTTATATTTTAAGTTGACTGTGATTGTATGGAATTGTCATGGCACAATAAACTTACTTTGATTTGATACAAGGCAGGCATCTACAGGTAAATAAATTTGCCCCCAGATCTGGGATTGAAAAAGAAACTCCTTGCACTTTTTGTTGAATGAAGCTGGAGAGATGCTGGCTCTGGGACAGCCTGCAGGAGTGTGTTGACTTTTCTTGGTGATGTGTGTTTCTTGCCACTCCATGCTCATGACTAGATGGTACATTGTGGGTAAAAGGAAGCAGTCTCTCCTTGCACCTTCATGTTTGCCATTAAGTTGTCTCTGTGGAACTCTCCTGTATGGACATCTGGATATATCATGCATTGGTGCACTCTATGCAAGTTTTTTCACTTCAGCTGTCTTTCTACTAGCATTGTTTTCAGCCCTTTGTTTCTTTCCCCCAGATTATCCTCTTCAGGGAGGCCATAGCTGTCTGTACTTTTACTGTCATGGCTAAGATAGATATTCCTGACTCTTCCCAAGAGTCAAGCATTGGCTCCTTGGTGAAGCATTTTATATTTGCTGTGGCACATTGGACTTAGTAGATGGCTGAGTGTGCCTACTGAGGTCTGGAAGCCTTACTTGTCCCCAAGCAGCTGAATAGTTCTTTGTGTACCTTGCTCCTGTTCTTCCTCCTCCTCCACTTCTTTGCTATGGCTGTTTGCATTCAGCAGTGGTGTTGTTGTTTCGTCCTGGATGGTCTTGTTGAGACCATTTGACAGCGGGTGAGATGGTGCTCCAAATAAACTTCAGTTTGTGTGCAGAATGAAGATGATAAAAGCACTGGAAATGTTTCAGGAAGCAGAAAGTGAATCCTCTCAACTGAGAGGATGCTAATTACACAGCTAATTAATCCAACAGATGTTGCTCTCTCTTGGTGCAGATCATGCTAGTTAAGTAGGCTTCCTGCACACTCTTCAGAATGCCTTGGCGTACATTCTATGTTTATCATTTTAGGCGCTGGAGTGCCTGGAGCCTCTTTGAGGTTTCAGCCTTTAAAGCTGGGGGCAAAAGGAGCTGCAGACCTTACTGTAACCTGTGGAGACTCTTTCTTCCCTCAGCCTGAATCTTTTCCATCTAACAGATAATGTCCTCTAGGCTTGAATCATACCATATGTGTTTGCATGTGCTCTATGACATTCTTGTTTGCAAGTGATAGTAAAGGCATCAGTGAACAGACTGACACGTGTCAGGGGTTTGAACCCACCTAGGGTAGTAGAGCTCAATGTTCCTTGCATTGCCCTGCTTGCTCTTAAATTCTTTGGAGACTGACAGGCACTGAGCATGTCCTTAGCAAAGCCTTCAGTTAATCAGTCAGTTTACTGTGGTGGTGTTTATTATGAACATTTATATCCCACCTTTCCATCAGAATATTGTCTAATAATAAATAGAAAATATAGGAAAATACAAACTAAAAGCATTTAAAATGCACCATCAATAAAACATACCAAATAATAATATACTTCCTTTAAAAGTAAAGGAAGCATATAAGAGCAGGAGAAATTAAACATCCTATGATGAGCCATCTGAAAAAGAGAAGTTTGCTCTTCATTGAGAGAGGGTATTCCATAGTCTGGGTGCAGCCACTCACAGGTTTCTACAAAATTATCCTCTATACTTTACTGAGGACAGAGCTGACCCATCCATGAAGCAGGGTGAAACAGCTGCCTTGGGTAGCGGTAGAGAAGCAGTGCCAGTATTAACACCAATTTTTGAGATCTTGAAAGACCTCACATATTGTGGGAGATCTCATGAGATCTTAGCAAGATCTTGCCATAAATTGGCACCAATACCGACAGAGATGGGTGGTGTGGTGGTGGTGGCTGTGTCAGTGGCACAGCTGAACAGGATGCTGCTTCCATTTCTTCTCAAGGCTATCCCTGCCAGAAGTGAATTTCTCTTGCATATCTTAATTCCTGAAAGACCACCTGCCCAGGAAGCAAGAACTTCAGGGCATGTTTAGCCTGGAGAATAAAAAATGAAGGGGAGACATGATAGCTCTTCTTCAGATACCTGAAGGTCTGTTATGCAGAAAATAGAGCAGACTTGGGCATTGGAACTAATGGATGGAAATCGCAAAGAAGTGGATTTCACTGAACATTAGGAGATACTAAGCTAGTGGAACAGACAGCCTTGGAAAGTGTTGGGTGTCCCTCCCCCCCCCCCCCGGCGAGGTTGTCCATATGACAGGGATGTTGTAGTTGCAGAGTCCTACATTGCAAACCCTGCACTGAGCAGGGGTTGAACTAAATTTTCTCTAAGGTCTCATCCAACTCCAATCCTCTGTGTCACCTTGGCCAAGTTTGATATCACAAAGAAAAGATACAGTTGGTGCTCCAGCTGAAGTTGCGCAAATGCATTAATGCCAACAGTTGCCACCTGTGTATCCAAACACAGACTAGAATCCTGGAGTAACCCAACTTGCTAGCCTGATTCTTCAGGAGAGAATACTACTCGCTCTAAAAAATCCCGGGATAGTCTTTCTGTGTGGGTTCATGTAGATTAGAAGCTTAAACATCATGGAAAACAGAACAGAACCCTCTGGGGGCACCATAGGGCACTAGCCAAGGGGCCAGACAGGAGCCTCCCAGCACCACCTTTTGGAACCAGCTGTCCAGGTAAAACTTGAACCACTGAGCGACACCCTGGGCAATAATGGTATCAAGTCAATGAAAGGTCCAGCAGAACCAATAGGGATGTATTTCCCTTTTCTAGTTCCTGGCATAGGACATCAGCTAAGGTGATCAAAATTGTTTCAATCCCTTAACCAGGTTTGAATATGGATTTAAAGTGGCCTTGATAATGTGTTTCATGCAGCTGAGAGACCATTTTGTGTTCAAGCACCTGGCCCAGAAATAGAATCTTAGACTGACCAGAAATTATTCAATTGAGTGGGATTCAGGGAAGGCTTTTTCAATAATGGCTTTTTTTAGGCTTGGTGAAACCACACCCTTATGTAAGGAGGCATTTACCACTCTCCTTAATTAGCCAGTTTCTCCTCCTCACTGTTTTTGCCAGTCAGAAAGGCCCAGGGACACACACACACATGGTAGGCCTCACCTGTCCACATCCTTGGGCTGTGCAAATTGAAAAGAACAAGTAGTTGCTCTAGGTACCGCCACGGAACGTACACTAAGACTAGTAACAATAGGTTACTGAGGATTCCTCCTACTCCCCCTTAAGGCTCATGAGGCATCAGGCCCGTGGTTACACGAAATAACTTCGCTGGATGAGACTGCAGGGCGTAATGGCGATGGGAAAGTAAGCTTGCTTTGCCATCATTATTGCCACGGCATAAGTCCCTAAATTGTGTTCTAGTTTGAGTTGAGTTCTGATTTGTCCCGAATGTGCAACTATATTTCTAAATCGTTTGCTGAGGGACTAATGGGATGTTTCCCATGACAGCCTTGCAGTTACTCCTTGAGGTGAGTTCACCTGCTTGCATAAGAGCTGTGCTTCCATGCTAGTGTGGGTGGGAGGGAGGTGCCTCTGCTGCCCCTCTGGACAGAAAGCAGGCCATTGTTGTTTTGACTGAGTATTTATCTGAAGGTGGATTTTGCCTGAGGGCTGTTGTGGCTATGGGAACTGAGTCTCATGGAAAAGAAGGCAAAAGCCACAAACCCAGCAGGTGCTAGTAGCAGAAGAGCCGACGAGAAGCACTTGAAAGGAGCCAGGAGAGAGAAATATGGTCCAAGGCACAGGAGTGCTGCTTGGGGTCTTGGAGTCTCCTGTAAATCACGGTTACTGCACTTGATTCAGCATAATTGATGCGGCCTCGTTGCCCACAGCTGATGAGGATTATATCAGCTTGGTTTAACAGTCTCATTTCCTACTCCCAGTGCACCCTTGTTTTAATGTGTTTCAGTTAATGAGGTAGAAGAGAGGATGAGGTGTTGCCATTTATACACAGCCAGAATCTGCGCAGAGGCTCCACCAGCACAGATACAGCTACTCTTGGGCATTGAGAAATCCATTGCTTGCCTTCCAGTGGATGTTTCTGGCTCCTGGCTGCAGGGGGTCTGTTGCAGGCCCCACCTGAACCATGTATAAGGCAAAGCATTCGGGGGGGGAGTGTTTGGATCCCCTATCCATAAAGCCTTTGTAGCTGGAAGCAAAAGGCTTTGGTGTCTGGGGGTCTCAAAATCAGAAATGTGTGTGGAAGAGTTGAGGCAGAGCATAGCTTCCTACCTGCTCCCCAAATCCTATTATTAGGAACTGCTGCTGAGGTTGATGTTCTGTGGCTGTCTGTGGGGTCTTTGGCTGTGATAAGGGTTTCTTGTGCCAGAGCCTGGGAGGTCTTTGAGTTGTCACCCTTAAAAACTGCCCTCTGCTGCTTTGGTAGGGGGTAGTGTTCTATCTGAGCAGCAGCTGCCTGCAGGTGGAAGGGACACCCCCTCCTCTAGTTAACATTCTGGTGTGAAGTGTCTATAAATAGTTAAGCTGCCTGTTATCTAAGTCCTGGCCTGGTGCCAGGCCTTGGCATCAGCTGGCTGCCAGCACAGCCCTCAAGGCCTGCCTATTTCAGCACTCCTGAAGGCAAAGCTGCTGTTGGTTTAAGCAGGAATTAAATAATTACCACGTCTTAGCTCTCCCCACCTTCCCTGGGCTGACACTATAAATTGTCAGCCTGCTTGTATTTAATGCGAATTATGTCATATGGTATCCCCTTTGATTTTGACATGCCTCAGTTTGTAAATACATGAGCCTCTCAAAGGATTGTGGTTAGCCTCGGGGGGCTGAGTGGGGAGCAAGCACAATGCTTGCCTCTTTCAACAGGCGGAGTAGTGCCTGGCATGGAAAGTGCTTGCTGCTGCTCAGCATGTGACGAAGGGAGGTTGTAGGAGAGCTGGAGAGCCATGGAGTCCCCACCCCCAGCTTGGCGGGGATCCTGTTGTGCGGTGCTGTGGCTGTTTGCCTTCATGAAGCTTCTCCAAAAATGTGGGTTCCCAGGCAGATGTGTGCTGCAACTGTGCAGGCATATAAATGAGCTTTGCATGAGGCAGCTCCTTATTTGGCTTCAGCAAAGTACAGCAGAAACAGTTGGGGCCAGATGTGTGAGATTCTCTTGCCAAGCAAGTGAAGGCTGTCTCTTCAGCATGCTTTTCTGAGCCCTGTTTTCATGTTTGCATTTTTTAGTTGCTACAGGAAGGGGGCTTCTGAAACTTGAGCTTAAAGTAAAATGCAAAGCTGTGATTGTAAGAAACAGTGGTTACAAGCTGGGTGTAAACCAGGCTTCCTCAAACTCTGCCCTCCAGATGTTTTTGGCCTACAACTCCCATGATTCCTAGCTAGCTGGACCAGTGGTCAGGGATGATGGGAACTGTAGTCTCAAAACATCTGGAGGGCCTAGTTTGAGGAAGCCTGGTGTAAACAAATCAACAGGTAGTTAAAAAGTATTATTCTGGGATATTCTCCACAGAAAAGTGGTGGAAACCAAACAAATTTTCTAGACTTGAAACTGATAATAGATTCCTTAAAATGTGATTCAGTGAGTGGTGGTCTACTGGGGTCAGAAAGGGGTCTTTTCTCTCACTGCATGGCAACCACTACAAACAGGGCAGGTTCTTGAGTGACACTGAGATGTACCAAAATCATATTTTTTAATGCCGTGGATCGGAGGCTTACAAAGTAATTCCCCTTAAAGTCAGGTCAGCTGGGCCTAGGGAACCATCTTAAAATGTGACTTGGTTCCTTGAACCTATGAAGAGCCTGGTAGCTGAAAGTCCAGCTTATCTTGTGTCCCCATAAGCAGGGCATGAAAACAACAGCCCTTCCCAACTGTGGCCCTCAAGCAACTTTCATTCAATAGCGACCCATGTCTTCTAAACAAGGAGGGTTCATTTAGCTCTGGTGGCCAACAGCAGTTGATCGGTGCATCCTCCCATTATTTTGCCTAATAAGCTTTTGAAGCCCACTAAACAAGTGGCCTAGGGACGCGGGTGGCGCTGTGGGTTAAACCACAGAGCCTAGGACTTGCCGATCAGAAGGTCGGCGGTTCAAATCCCTGCAACGGGGTGAGCTCCCATTGCTCGGTCCCTGCTCCTGCCAACCTAGCAGTTCGAAAGCACATCAAAGTGCAAGTAGATAAATAGGTACCGCTCCAGCAGGAAGGTAAACGGTGTTTCCGTGTGCTGCTCTGGTTCGCCAGAAGCGGCTTAGTCATGCTGGCCACATGACCCAGAAGCTGTACGCCGGCTCCCTCAGCCAATAAAGCGAGATGAGCGCCGCAACCCCATAGTCGGTCACGACTGGACCCTTTAGGGGTCCCTTTACCTTTAAACAAGTGGCCACCTCTGTATATTGTGGCAGCAATTCCCACAAGTTAATGATGGAGACAATTAGGAGACAACCAAACCAAAAGTTCAAAAAGGAGTGGGAAATTTATAAGGAATATTTAAAAAAACAGTGCCCTCAAATCAAAACCTGGACATGCTTTGATTAATTTTCGCAAATTACAATATGGATTAGAAGTACAGTGGTACCTCGGGTTACATACGCTTCAGGTTACAGACTCCGCTAACCCAGAAATAGTACCTTGGGTTAATAACTTTGCTTCAGGATGAGAATAGAAATCGTTCAGCAGCGGAGCAGCGGCAGCGGGAGGCCCCATTAGCTAAAGTCGTGCTTCAGGTTAAGAACAGTTTCAGGTTAAGAACGGACCACCGGAACGAATTAAGTACTTAACCCGAGGTACCACTGTATAGTATTCAAATAACAGAAGAAACGATGAAATGATTAAAGAAGCAGTTTTAACAAATAGATAAGACAGACCTGCTTTGAGGAAGACAGAAGTCTACTAGGGAAGATAAGGAATTGGAAATGAAGAATATGGCGGCATAAGTTCTTTTGTAAGAACGTATTGATTTTGTTCTTTTTTTCTGTTATGATTTTTGTTAATCTATTGTGTGTGTTAAGTAAGAAAACTAATAAAAAGCATATTTTTTAAAAAAGTTAGTGTATGTGTTGTGTGAAAGAACGTAAGAAGAGACTGGCTGTAGCTGGATCAGGCCAAAGGGTCCAGCCTATCTAGTCCAGCATCCTGCTCTTTCAATGCCCAATCAGATGCCTCTTCTGGAAAGCCCACAAGCTGGATGAGAGCAGAACAGCACTCTCCCCACTCCTGATTCCCAGCAACTGGTATTCTGAGGAATACTTCCTTTTGTAGTGAAGATAGAACATGGCCATCATGGCTAGTAGCCATCAACAGCCTTGTCCTCCATGAATTTGTCTAATCCCCTTTTGAAGCCTTCCCTGTTGCTGGCCATCGCTAGCTCTTGCAGGAGCAAGTTCCACAGACTGCACCTGAACACATTGTAAATAATTACTTTTGTCTGTCCTGAATCTTCAGATTCATTGAATGAACCCAGTGGGTTCTAGTATTATGTCTACAAATTCTAGTAGAATGAAAGAGAGGAGGAAAAAACCACCCTTTTCTTTTTTCCAAAATGTTCAGTTTTATATCTGCTTTCCTACACCACCCCCCATTTCCCCCTCTTTAGGTAAAATTACCCAAACAGTTTAGCTTTTCATTGTGGACTGCAGGCCAAACTTCAAAGACTCTCCCCAAGGGAAAAGGGGTTATTGATGGCTTCCGAAAGCCCTTGATGTTATGGATATGTGGAAATCCTAAATGCTAGTGTGAACCCTGTATGTATGTATGCATGTATGCATGAATTATTATAATATGAAGCAACTAAAATTGCTAGGCATTCTACAAAAATTTAAAGCAAAGGCTCTGCCTGCAGGCTTACAATTGAAAGCATACCATGATGGTAGAAAGGTGTTCTCTGAGGTCAGTTCACACTTTAGTAGTGGAATGCTTTGTGCACAGTAATAGTTAGCTTGTGTATCTTAGCAGGTCATGGATCTGTCCCACCACTTTCTCAATTGTGCACTAGGGCAATATGTTCTTATAATATGAATCTGATGGTGTGCTAGTGTCCCTCATAAAAAAAGCATTGAGATGAAAACCAACGCTACCTTCTTGATCAGCAAATGTAAAATTTGCCACATGTCTGATCTCCAAGTTATTGGCTTACAATTTAACGTTGCCTATGCAGGTGAATTGCTGCCGTGAGTAAAGAAAATAGCCAAGTTGGGCCTTCACTTTAGTTGGATGCCTCTAATTTGCTTGTTTTAGCATTTGCACATCCCTTCTGTGAACATGGTTAATGATAAAACTAGTTGGCTAGGCTACTGAGTGTTTTACTGAAACAATTGCCCCACAAGTAGGGATTGGAACTTGGGTCTCTCCAGGCTCAGTCTGATGCTGTAACTGCTAAAAATCCATAGCATTGATGTTCTGATCCTGGAGGGACCCTAAACCCAAGGGAAACAAGCCAAGGTAAAGCGCTGGGACTAGGGCTTCCCAGAGGAGACTGATCGCGGCAGAGGCCCAAGGGAGACTGAGAGATGCCCCTTCCTGGTCACTTGCTAGGTTATAAGGTACACCTGGTCCCTCTCAGGCTTTTTCTTCCTCCTAAGTAGACTCCTGTGGATGACGTCTCCTGGCGACTAGGGTCACATCTACATGGTACATTTAGAGCACTGTTATGACACTTTAACAGCCATGAAGATTCCTGGGAACTCTAGTTTGTTAAGGGCATTGAGAATTGTATATCTGTGAGGTCAGTACCCTTAATAAAGTACAGTTCCCAGAATTCTTTGGGGGGGGAGCTATGATTCTTAAAGTGGTATAAGAGTGCTTTAAATGTATGGTGTATCGGGTGTGGTTATGACCCAAATGTGAATTTCCTGCCGTTGGCTCTGGATTTCCCACATGGCATGAAGAGGTATAGTTGGGTTGAGGCATAGAGGGGTTTACGTTGAGGACTGGCAAGATGCCTCAGGGTAGCTGAGTACTACCCAGCTACTGGGGGGCTCAGTGGGCTATCCAGAACTGCCACTGGGGGCAAGGACTTTATGCTGGGTCCCAGAACTCCTACTTGGAAGAGTGCCTACTGAATACTTTTGTATTCTAGCACTGCTCTGAGATCACTCCCTATAATCAAGTTCATGCACTCATTGGTAGGCACTGTGCATTTATTACTATCTCATTTCTTAGAATGAGATAGGCCTTTGTTTGGCCTCCAGAATATATGCCTTTGTTTCTGTTATGCACCATCAATTGGTTGCCCAGTGACAATATAGCTACTATATGCATTAAATAAATGACTTGAAGTAAATGTGTTTATTGGGACATGAACAACCCAGAAGAAGATCTGTTGTGCCTTTGACTGAGCGTAGGATGGGAGAAATTGGGACTTGATTCTTTCCAACAGAAGCAAGTCTCACAAAAGTTAGTGACCATAGTTCAAGTGGCCCTTGTTTCCCAGGGAGGGTTGCAGAATTGCCCCCGCTTATGTGGACCTGTTTCAACTTGCATGATGAACCTTTCCGATGTTGTGCTCCTCAGTTGTCCATAAACTAGTGACCCCTTCAATAGGCTGGATCTCATGTGTCTTACATTCTTGGAGCTTATGCAGCAAGTCCCTGGTCTCACTTGAGTGTCCAGCTAAAGCTGCCTTTGTCAGGTGCTTTGGGACTGAGTGGCTCTATGGGCTTCTTGGTATTCTGCCTTTATCCAAGACCAGCCCATTGAAGCTACTCTGGGGTCATTTCTGGAGTGCTTCTGCCTTGGGGTTCCCAGTAGAAGCTTATCTCAGAACAAGCTGTGTGGGCAAGGAATTAGGGGTGTTAGCTGGTTTCTAGATCTAGTTGGCAAAGTGTTCCTTTAGTGAGCACTGGCCACAAATAGGCAGAGCAAGAGAGCACTACCAAGATTTGATTCACACTACCTTTTCATCTCCTGGCTGAACCTCCAGATTTCTAAAGACACAAAGTTGTTCTGATAAAAAGTAATTAATCCATGCAACTTGCTTATTGCCAGATGGTATATAGACAGGAGGTTTGTATGATTCTGACAAGGGTGTTTGTGTGATAGGTAGAAGACACGGTGTAAAACCTTAAGAGCTGAAGTGATGAAAATCTTATGCTGAGGTTTAATGTATGCAAGTGTTGAAGCCAACCCCAGAGCTGAGTCAGGATATCCCAGAGATGAAGCCTTCCTAGTCATGTATTTTTTATTCATTTATTTATTATTTATTTATTTCCTTTTGGATGTATACTAAATGCAAGGATATGCAAGATCGGCAACTTGTATTTTTAAATTAAAAAAAATAGAGTAAATGTGAAGGCATAATACTGTTTCAATAATGAAATACTTTAAAAAAAAAACACCTCATACTCACTCATATTATTCCTGTTGTGTTTTTTTAGTCTGCAATCCTTTTCTTTAAAAATATCCTAGGAAGGAAATTCTACAACCTTTCTAAGTTCTGCATAATTTTTTCCTAATACTTAAATTTTTTGGTAGATGTTGATATCTATCCAAGGTGCCTAGTTTTAACAGAAACCCAAGCTGGTCTGTTTACAGCCTTCCCCTTCTGCATATCCATCTCTTGTGGAATGGATACTGTTGTTGTCTTCTGGTTTACTCATTAGATATTATTAGGTTTATTTATTGAAAGAATTTTTATCCAGAATGTGGTCTGAATTATTGGCTGATGATGATCAGTCTACTACTTCATGAGGTTTTCAAATCCTGGTTAAAGTACAACTCAGTTACTGTTGTTGCTGCTGCTTTAAAGTTCAAGTATAGTTAAGGCTGGAGAGGGGGATTTGTTCTATGGATTGGAGGAAGTCCCTGAACCTGCTGCATGCTCACTGTCTTTTGATTACAACTTCTTTATCATTATGACTCCGGCTTCATCAGCCCCTGGACAGTCCTTTCAGATCTTGATGGTCATTGCAATGGTGTGTGCAGCAGTGATGTGGCACAGAAAATATTTTCACTACTAGAAAATTATCTGCTTTAAAAATTCCAGATCAAGTGGGGGCTGGAATGGATACAATGCCAATCATATCTAAAGCAAAATCTTAATTAACTTTTTCCAGGTGACTTTCACTAGAAAGCACAAATATTTATGCACACAGGTATAACAAAAATAATACGTTAACAGTTTTCAGAGCTTAGTCCCCCTGCCCTTTAAAATCTAAAGTCAGGGATGTGTGTTTCTATTGAGTTTGTTGTGTTTTAAAACACTTTAAAGCATTAATAAAATAACAATAACATTTAAACCATACTTTGTGAACCTTATTGATTCCCCCAGCCCCCACCAGTCAAATATTTAAGTTCGATTACTTTTGGCTATTGGAATCTTTTTAAAAGATAGCTCGGCAGCATTTAAAATTAACATGATATGCTGTAGTTTTTGTTTACTAAATGTGGGGCAAAGAAACATGTGAAGCAGGAAACGCCCCCCCCCCCAAATTCCAGTTCAAATTGTCCTGGTGCTGGAATGGGTGTTGTGTGGGGAAAAGAGGAAAGGGGATTTCCCATGTCTGGATCTCTCTTCTAGCTAGGCTACATGCTTGTTGAAAGCTTGCACCCAAGGCCAGAGGAGAATAACGCTAGCAGGTCATTCAACCTCTTTCTGAAAGAAGTAAGGCAGGAGAGCCCAGCTGGACTCCACACAGCAGCCTATCAAAGAGGTGGCATGAGAAGAGTACAAGTATCCTTATACAGTATTTCTGACTACAGTAATACAGTCCTCGGTTTGTCCTGTCTTATAACACCCACACACTGAACAAAACAGTGAGGTAGAAGGAAACTGGGAGGCATCCAAACTAGAAATTGTAATGAATGGCCCTTTATCTACCCTCACAGTGACCAGCTAAATGTAAATTTAGGCCATGACAATGTGTCAAAATTTCTAGACATGATAAATGATTGTGTCTTAACAGTTAGCCATGGAACCAACAAGAGGAGAGGCGACTCTTGATTTAATCCTATATGATGCCCTGGATCTGGTGCAAGATGTAAGTGTTGTTGAACTGTTTGGAAACGCTGACTACAATGCTAACAGATTCTACATGCATACTGTCCAAAATGTGTTAACATAAATAATTGATTTTCAGAGGAGGAGATGGATGGATGGATGGATGGATGGATGGATAAATAGATAAATAGATAGATAGATAGATGATAGATAGATAGATAGATAGATAGATAGATAGATAGATAGATATGGCTGGGAAAAAAGCGAAAAAGGAGAGAGAACATAGAGGTTTTAAAAAACGTATTATAGTAGAGGCTCCAATAAATTGTATATTGTAAATTAGAATGAGCACAAACCAGTCCAAAAACCCAATGTCATTAAATAAGAGTAAAGGTGGCTGTAAGAGGCAAGAGATATTCCTTTTAAGAAGTAGAAGTCTTGCCCAAATATGGAAAATAAGAACACAAACTCTGTAAATGCAAATATGAATTGTCAATAATGCAAGCAAATAAGGAATTTTGAGGAGCAGTTGCTATAGATATAAAGAAAGTTATAAATAAATCAGAAGTAGGAAAACAACTAGATGGATTTTTAGATGATACACATGTGAAAGGATTGCTATAGGAGGGCTGGAAGGCTGCCAAAAAGCTAAATCAACCCTCTACATCTATATTCAGTACAGATGCTGGAGAAACACCTATATTTGGACCATCATTTTAGGAGGAAGAGGAGGCACCTAACCAACAAACTGTAGTTTTGGTAGTAGTATTGGTTAAATACTGGCAAGTCATTAGGGCTGTATTAGTGCTGAGACACAATAGGTGCGCTTTTCACAAGCAAGCCTCCTCCTCCCCCTTGGCTATTGTTGCACCCCTTCGTGTGACTAGGATGTAAAATTGTTTCTGAGGGGGACATAATCTGGAGAAGAGAATGTGTTCTGTTGCCAAGGCTATGAGGTAGGCCTGATCCAGTTATGCTTGGTTGACTAGTTGGGGCACAACGTGGTGTGTGTGTTCATCTGATTGTGCATCCACTTTCTGTTTCTGCTGGTTGTGACCAGAGGTGGGTGGAGACTTGTTTTGCAGTGCTGGTGGGCAACAAAACTGCCAACATAGCTTGGTAAGCCAGCTAGCATTGGCCAGGCTACCTGAGCAAAGAAGATGTGTTTCTTCTGATGCTGCTGGGGGAGAAGAAAGGAGGGAAAGAAATCATGTGCGTAATGGCTGTGAAAACACATGACAAAATACTTGAAAGAGTAGAAGATAAAATGTTTTTTCTACTATTTTCCACACCTCACAACAAATTGGCATGACACACTATCCTTTAACAGACATATGCAGCATCTGCAATATTAACTTGCCAGGGGACTGAAAGATGCTCAGTATTACACCATGAAGATGGGGGGCAGGGAGTCCAAGGGAAAATGCATGAAATTATGTATTTCTTGTCCTATCTTCCACTTAATTTAGTGGAAAGCATTATAAAGACCAGAATAGCCAAATATAGACTTAGGAGTAGTTGCCTAGATGTTAAATTGGTGTGTGTAGGTATCCAGAGCTGTAGAAGCATTATCTTTGACAATAAAGAGTTAACTGTCTGCTGTGTGCATTCCTTTGACTGGGAAGCACCCTTGAAACATAATATTAGCACCCCAGTGGTCCAGAACCAGGATCTCTTCCCCAGAAGTTCTGTGATTTTAATTTAATTTAACATATTTATTAAAACATTTATATTCTGCCTTTCTGTTGGGGATTCTTAGTTATAAAGTTTAAAGCAATATTTTAAAAGTCATAGATAACAGAAAGAGGCAGGGAAACACAGAGAAGATTTGTTTCAAGCGCGAAGTTCCCCTGAAAAGTCAAGTTTTAGCTGCTTACCAAAAGACAAGCAATGAGGCTAAATAGATAGGTCTGCTTGGGGAGGATGTTCCACAAGTTAGACACAGCAGTCACTAAAGCCTCACCTCATGGTTACAGTCAAATGATGAATGAGTCTGCTTTTGACAGTTCCTGGTGCATTTGGAGATTCTAGAGATTGAACCAGAGACCACTGGCAGCAAAGCATGTGCTCTACCCTTAAGCTATGGCTCCTAATGATGGGGATGCTCTTAAGGATGAAACATCTGTAGTCGAGAGCAGCAGATTGTTTAGCACTTAAATGGGATCTAGGATATCTTAAGGTTGCCCTGAATTGGCACATTATAGGTCTTGCCTCAGTTTCCCCAACTTCCCCAGGATAATGAATTTTGCATACAAAGTTGATGGTATACACGTATTAAATTATAGGGTGAGCCTCAGACGTCTTCATGCCATTAGCTGAGAAACAAGTACTGTTAACTCTGTCTCTGAAGACAGGATTAGATCTGTGCGCTAGGTGTTATTTCTGTTAACTTCCAAGTGAGTGTGTCCATCTTGCAGAGCTACTACACTAGTTTGTGGAGCTAAAATAAATGCTGAATTTTCACCAACAAAAAGTGTCAGGTTAAGCTTCATCCCCCAATACCTTTTCATTAAAAAACTATTTTTATTAATTATTAAATTTCTACCCCATCCTTCATCCCAAAGGTGGTATGGTAAAGTAGCAAAGCAATATAATTAAAATATTAAGAACATCTAAAAATATTTTAGATGTGCTGTTTGCAGCTTGTTAGAAGCTTCTTGGTTCTATGTCAATTTACAAGCTAGGTAGTTTGGGATCGCATAAACAAAAATAATGATACAAAGTCATAATGCAACCAATCGTATTTGTATTGTCATAGAGCAAAATCGGAGTAAGGGCAGGAAGCATTGCCTTCACTCTAAATGGACTGCCTAGTACAGTGGTGCCCCGCAAGACGAATGCCTCGCAAGACGGAAAACTCGCTAGATGAAAGAGTTTTCCGTTTTGGAGGTGCTTCGCAAAATGAATTTCCTATGGGCTTGCTTCGCAAGACGAAAATGTCTTGCGAGTTCCTGTGGGGTTTTTTTCCCTCCCCCCCCTTTTTCTAAGCCGATAAGCCGCTAATAGCGCTAATCCGCTAATCCGTCAATGGGCTTGCTTCGCAAGACGAAAAAAACGCTAGACGAAGAGACTCGCAGAACAGATTCTTTTCGTCTTGCGAGGCACCACTGTAATACCACCTAGCCAATCAGGTGACTTCATGAAGCCAAATCAGAGTGAAGGCAAGGCTTCCTGCATCTCTTGCTGGATATTTTAGCCTATTTTGCAGGCTTCCAGAAAAATTGGATAATGGTGGTAGGGATGGGAACTTTATAAGAGGCATGTTTTTTCATAAAATGTGTACTCCCCATCAGTTCAGTCTTGCTCATAAACATGGCATGATCATTTAGGTGAACCAACCTGCTGTAAGGATTTGTAACTTCTGAGAAGACAGTCACATTTTTATGCTTAGGAATTGAGATTTATCCCAACATTTGTTTTCCTGCCTTCTCTCATTGTGGCCAAAGAGCTGTAGAAGCCCTCACCAAAGAAATGGTCAGGTTCAAGGTACCTTCTGCATACATTCTTTGCCCCCTTTTAGCGTGTTCATAGTTCCATACCATTATTCTGCAAGGAGGCTGGCATGTGCACACCTGAAAGGGATGGTTTCTGCTTCTAGGCCTCTTGATCTTGCTGCTGCTGCTGGCTTCTGGTCTTTCCTCTGTGTAGCCTAAGGGCCCCGCAGCCCAACAGTCTTCTGTCTTTCGGAATGGTTGTAGTGAGTGATTAATTAGGATTCTGTGGCCTGCTGTGCAATTGGGGAAGACTTGCTTGGTCCCATCTCTACTGCTGCGTGTCCACCTGTCCCTGGGGAGGAGGCCGTGTTGCTCTCTGAAACCTGCATGCAGAGCAGCCTCGTTAAGGACTGATCTGTTTAGCTGGCTTGTGCTGCAGCCGGGCTCTTGCCTCCCTCTGGGCTTTAGCCCCTCCTCATTAAGCCAGTTGGGGCTATTGATTGGGCGTTTGTGTTTGGAAGAGTCTTACTTACTCCATGCATTATCTTGACAGATTGATCAGACCTGATTGAGAACCTCTTAAAGGAACGAACAGCTGTAATGGGAAAGTTGGACTCTGTCATCCGTTAGGGTGATTCTGGGAGCGAGAGGAACAAGGCTGACATCTTGGAGCAATTGTATTTACAATTAACATGGCTGAAAACGATTGCCTCTATTGATCCCCCCTTCCTGCAATTACAGCCCCATTGTTTACATTCCAGCACTTCAGTTATAAAAAGGAAATTCAATAATTATTGCATTATTTAAAGTTAAAGTGCCACAGAGTTTGCTGGCTGTGCTTGCTGGTTGATTTAACGTTCAGTAAAATCTATGCTGAGCTCTCCATCTTTAGGCTGAGCAATATTGGCTTTTAATGAGGCTTCAAGGGTGGAGCAAAAATCCACCTGCCGGTCGTGTGTTTCTGTTGTTTATGGGGGATCCTGACAGAGACTCCATTGCATGTAGGTGTTGGTAGAGGAACAAACCTTGGGCCGTCCAGCCGTTTCTGTACTGGAATGGATGGGGGAAAGCAAAGGGGTGAGCAATCTGAAATACTGCCCTAAAATAGATTTGCCTTTTGGTTCTATGGAAGGGGCAGAAGAAGGGTTCAGAGGCCCCAGCAACAGCAGCCTTTTGCTTGCTTCTGCCACTCTTAGCACAGGCTTCACAGAGCAGTTGACCATGGGGAGATGGTTGACTGCTGCTTGCTGCAGTGACAGTTGCAATTTCTAATCTTCCCTGAGATATAAAAGGGAGTTTAACTATTTATAAAACTCAGAAGCCTTCTGTAACAGTGATGTGAACAAGCCATGTATGACTATGTCAGCCAGGATCCATGCAGTGTTGGGGTAGAAGAAGCATAAAAAGTTGTCCTAAAATTTTGGCAACATGAAGGCATCTGGGCCCAATATATGACCTTCACAGAACCTACTGAGTGGTTTTACTTCTATAGGTTGAACCCAAAAGCTTCTCACCTGCCCTCTTTGTCACCCTTCCTCATGATAAGCTAGAATTGGGGAGCCTGTGGCCCTCCAGCTTCCATCATCATTGACCATCCATTGACCATGCTGACTGAGGTTAATGGGAGTTGGTGTCCAACAACTTCTGGTTTCCAAGGAACTGGCTTTTCAGTTCAAATCAGTATGTATAATTCTGTCATTATCCATTGCCTTTAGCCTTCATTGCTTCCTTCTGTAGATTTACCAGTTCACAGTGCACCAATCACAATAGAGGCCACAACTGGCAGACAATACCCACATACCTGTCAACTTCTAGAGTCCAGACCTAGCAGCCCAAAATAGTTTTGGTCTTGCCCACACCCAGCCCAGCATCCCCTAGACCTGCTTTCTCCTTGACTTCAACCCCTGTGTCTTACTTTGTTCTACTGGACTCCTCATCAGCCTTACAAGTGCTGCTTTCTCCTTCACTCCTGAGCTTTAAGTTGTGTGAAGTTTTTTTCACAGCCATTTGCTTGGTTAGCCCCTTTGGGGCTTTCTTCTCTGACATCTTTTCAAGATGCGGCTCACCACCAGAGCTTTCTTAAAATTTCTCTCAGTCATTTTCTGTCCTTAACTGTATAGCAAACCTGTCCCTTAGCAACTGAACACGGGGAACTGTCCATGGGTCTTAAACATACATTTGTGGATTCTTTGGACAGAGGGCTTATCCACACTTCTGCATCTCCCATGCCTAGAAAACACAGGTCTGACCATTTCTTCACTTGACCCACACTTTCTAGGCACGGGTCCAAGCAATTTTCCCCTTTCCTTGCTCCTTTCCCAGGGAAAACCCCAATCTTTAGAGCTAAATCAGAGAAAACATCAATCTGTAGAAAACCCAAATTGCTGCTCCAATAGAGCACTAAGGAGCTGTTTTCCCTGGGGGATAGCAGCGGGACAAGAGGAAGTGTGGATAAGCCCTGAGTCTTCCCCAGCTGCAGCTCTAAGAAACCTTGAAGCCCACCAGTACAAAGGACTCATTCTTCCATTTGCCCTTTTTGAAGTGCCGCTGGGATCTGTTATCAGGAGTTTTGGATTGAAATATGTGAATGATGCATACGTACGCCTCTCTCTCTCTCTCCCTCTCCCTCTCCCTCCCTCTCTCTCTCTCTCTCTCTCTCTCACACACACACACACACACACACACACACACACACATTTGAATTGGGAGAGGCAACTCTGGTGCTAGATTGATGCTTGGAGGTGGTCATGGACTAGATGTGGGCCAGAAAAGAGGATCCCATAAAGAAAATGTATTCTGAGTTCTGGCATACAGGAGCTGGGGAGATGAAGCAGGTCTATAGCCTGGCAGTTCCCCTGAATCCAGCAGTGTTACTGGAGGCTCAAGTAGTCTCAGTGGATAGGAGTGCCTGTTTCCAGCAACAGCCCCTTCCAGACAGAGATGACTTGGCCATTGTATCCTTGGTCTGGTGATGTCTAACTTAGATGATCTACACTATGTGATCTACATAGTGTTTCCCTTGAAAACAATTTGGAAATTTCAACAGGTCCAAAATGCAACAGCCAGCTTTACTAGTCAAGGTTCTATTTAGAGCTCATATAACCCCTATTTTAAGACAACTGCACTGGTTGCTGTTTGTTTTCTGGCCCTGATTTAAGGTGCTCAAAGCCCTAAACCCCAGATATCTGAAAGGCCACCTCCTTCCCTACAAATCTCTCAGATAGACAGAAGAGGCCCTCTTGGTAGTTTCATTGATACCAGAAGTTCAGAGGCTGGCAGCCTGGGGTGGACATACTCCACGGTAGCCCCTAAACCATGAAACACCCTCCTCACAGAGGTGCGTCTATCACCTTTGCTATATCTTCTTATCTGGAACTGACCTTTGGCAGTTAAGATTTCTGTGGGACCTGCTTTCTTGTCTGGTGTATATTTATTTTATCTATTTTCATTTTAGAACTATTTTATTTGGCTTTAACATTACACAGTTATAAATGTTGTCACCTGCCCTGGGACTATATGGTGAAGGGTGGGCAAGAAATCCAGTTAATAATAATAATAATATATTGGATTTATATACCGCCCTATACCTACAGGTCTCAGGATGGTTCACAGGATAAAATCAGAATTACTACGAAGTACATAATCAAATTAAACTACGAAGTACATAATCAAATTAAAAACAACAACAACAACCCAATAACCACCCCCAACACATTTTAAAAGGACATAGGATGTGGGTTAAAAACAATTAAAACACTAAAAAGCAATTAAAAAATATATTTTTTTAAAAAAAACTTAAAAGCAATTTAACAGCATCAGTCCTTTTGAAGCCTGGGTCAGGTGGAGAGAGGCAGGAGTGGGCCCTCAGGCTCTCAGCAGGGTGGGTCCTTTCTGGGCAGCAGCAGTCCAAATAAGGCTGTTGGGTACCACCCTGGTTGCAGATTGCTGAAGTGTGGTGAGGATTTATATACCACTTGGTTGTATTAAAACCTCTTAAGTGGCATAAAAAAGGTAAAGGACCCCTGACAGCTAAGTCCAGTCACGTATGACTCTGGGGTTGGAGCGCTCATCTCGCTTTACTGGCCAAGGGAGCCGACGTTTGTCCACAGACAGTTTTTCCAGGTCATGTGGCCAGCATGACTAACGCGCTTCTGGCGAAACCAGAGCAGCACACAGAAACGCCATTTACCTTCCCGCCAGAGCAGTGCCTATTTATCTACTTGCACCTTGATGTGCTTTCGAACTGCTAGGTTGGTAGGAGCTGGAACTGAGCAACAGGAGTTCACCCCATTGCAGGGATTTGAACCACCGACCTTCCAATTGGCAAGCCCAAGAAGATCCGTGGTTTAGACCACAACGCCACTCACATCCCCCTTAAGTGGCATACAAAAATATAAAATAAAACATTAAAATTCTCAATAAAAATAATTATAAAACAGGTGTTTAAAAGCATTCTAAAGTTTAAAATCAGCAATGCTAAAATGAAATAAAACACATGCAGTTTCTGGATAAAGAAAAATGTTTTAAGCTAGCAAAGGTCCTGTCTGATATCAACAGGCAGGAAGTTTCAAAGTGTGAATGCTACCACACTAAAAGATCAATTCCTTACAAGTATTATGCGGAACTCATAACAGTTCCAGTTCCATAGACTGAAGCAACTGAGTGGGCCTATATGGGGTAAGGCGATCCTGCAAGTAAACTGGTCTTCAGCTGTTAAGGGCATACTAATAGTAACACCTTGATTATCTTGGCTCTGTAGCAGACAGACAATCTGCTTAAAACATATTTTAATGTTTCATTTTATATTTTTGTAAACTGCTTAGAGGTTTTCTTACCAACCAAGAGATATATAAATTTTATTAAATAAAATTAAAACCAGTGCAGATCTCTGAGCATAGGGTTGCATACAGACAGGGTCTCACTGCTGTCAGCAACCGAGCTGCTAAAGCTAACTGCAGTTTCTGCATAAAGTACAAGGGATGCCCCACACAGAGTGTGTTGCAGTAACCCAATATTACATTCAGCAGTGTCTCAACTACTGTGGTCAAGGTTTCTGGTCCAGGAGCAGTTGTAGCTGTCACACCAGTCAAAGGTGGTAAAAGGTGCTTCTAGTCACTGAGGCTCCTTGCACCTCCACTGACAGAGCTGGATCCAGAAGCACCCCTGGACTGGATACCTGCTCCTTCAGAAAGTGCAGCCCTGTCCAGGGCAGGCAGTTGACCAATTTCTTAGGCATGGGAATCACACACCCATGGGACCTCTGTCTTTCCAGGATCTAAGCTCAGCTTATTTGTAGTCAGAGTAATACCCTCCAGCTCTTGTGGACTGCAACTCCTGTCATTCCCAACCATTGGCTATGCTGTCTGCGGCTGGTGGGTGTTGTAGTCCACAACATCAAGAGGACACAATGTTGACTATCTCTTTTCTAACAAATGGTCCTCACTGGACTGAGGAATGCCCTCATTTTGCAGCAAGTTCTAATCCTTTGGGAAACTTCACTTGTGAGGGTTTTTATCAAATGTACTTCAGTGTGTTTCTGCTTTAAAAGTGAAGCTTTGACTAACCATGATCAATATTTTGCATTCCATGCGTGAAGAACCTGATGTTAGAAGCTTCCTGTTGTTGGTAAGGGGGAGGGGAAAGCTGTTGTGCCCCTCCATATTATGGAATTGATCAATGTACCCTGGCAGAAGTTGGTTGGATTTTCTTAGTAGCTAGTAAAAGCCTATATTCTTTAGAAGAAATTACTTCCTAGTGAGACTTCTTGTTTAGCTTTTCCTTTTCCTGTTCTGTATGGATGAGCTTTGAGTAGAGCACATGCTATGCATGTAGAAGGTCCCAGGTTTAATCCCTGGCATCCCCAGGTAGGGCTGGGAGAGACCCCTATCTGAAAATCTGGAGAATCACAGCTCATCAGTGTAGACAATGCTGAGCTATGTGGACCAGTCATCTCTCTTAATGTAAGACAGCTTTCAATGTTTCTTTGTGGTTCTGCCTATTATCCCTGAGAATTGTAAGTTTCTTTTTTGGTCTAGCTCAACTCCATTGAGGGGCAGTCTGCACTAGGGGCTCTCCTAGCATTTAATTCTCACATACCTTTTCCGTAATGAATTGAATTCAGCAGGCTTGTGAAGGGAGGTGCAAACTGTGATTACTGTCCATGGGTGAAGAGGAGTGGGTTGCTGTGAAGCTGGCCATAGATGATCCAATTTGGTTTCTTTCTGTGTTTGCTGCAGTGTTGGAAGGGCAGACTAATGACACCCATTTTTTCAGAGTAGTAAAAACAAAAAAAGGGAATGTGAGGAGCTCTTCAAACTGGACAAACGTGTGTTCAATGGCAAACGTGGTTCATTGTAAGCAAGTGTAAAGCAGTGCACATTGAGGCAAAAAAACAGCAACCCTCCCCCAATTTTACATATACATACCGTATTTTTTGCACCATAACACTCACTTTTTTCCTCCTAGAAAGTAAGGGGAAATGTCTGTGCGTGTTATGGAGGCAATGCCTACGGGTGGCATGCCTACGGATTTTCCTCCTCTAAAAACTATGTGCGTGTTATGGTCAGGTGCGTGTTATAGAGCGAAAAATACGGTATACTTTGTACAGTTCTGGTCAACTCAGCTGAAAAAGGACATTGTAGAACTCAAAAAGGTTAAGAAAAGAGCAGCCAAAATTACCGTCTGACTAGAAGAAGCCCCCATGAGGAAAGCTACATCATTTGGGAACATTTAGTTTAGGGGGAAAGGTCATGATGACTCCAGTGAGGCTGCAGTGATGACTGCAAGTGGAGAGAGTGCTCTTGTTTTTCAGGTGTCCCATTAGGGCATCCGGTTGGCTAGTGTGACAAAAAGGTTCTGGACTAGATGGGTCTTTGGCCTGATCCTATAACTCCCTGTGCCATGCACCTTCAGAGGTGTGGGCAATCACCCAGAGAGACACACTTTTTGATTGCCTATACTCCTTAGAGGCTGCGTTACACATTCACTTTAAGTGTCAGGGAGGTGTTCCAGGGGGCAGACAGGCTGCAGACTAGGAATCTACATGCATCTTTCTGTGGCAACCCCCTTCCCACCCTATTGGGGATTTAGTTTGGAATTTAGCTTGTTTTGCTTGCAAGAGGCACTTCTTTTTGCAAGAGTGATAGGGTTGCTTGTTAGGTGGATTGATTAAAGCCCAGTTTTCCACTGGTGCTGCAGAGAGTTCCTAAACCAACATGCATTTTTAACAGTTGCTGAGAATTGCAGGTAGAGAAAATGCTGTTGTATTCAGGGTACTGCTTGTGGGCTTCCCATTGGTGCCTCTAGTTGCCCTATGAGAACAGAGTGCTGGACTAGATGGGCCTGATTCTGCTACAGGGCTCTTACATTCTGCTATGAATTGCTTTCTTCATCAGGCATGCAAAGTGAGCTCTGGTCCGCAAAAACATATGCCAGAATAAATCTTTTAGCCTTAACACGCTAAAAGACTATTGCACTTGCTGAACAGGCTGACATGGCTAACGGTCTGGTATGCCTTCCTAGCTTTTTGAGAAGAGTGTGTGTGTATTAACACGTGCTTTGCTTCAGCACGAGTTTTAATTATGTTTTTAGCAAGAGAAACTCCTGAATAAAAAGGGGATCCTTTAAAGGCAAGTCATTTTTAGTCTTTTAGGTGACAAACGATGAGTTTGTCTTTGAAATTCAGATTTTAAAAAGATGCTTCTTGTGATTGAAATGAAGGGAGTGTGGGAAAGTCTGCCTTCTCCTGCCCCCACTTGGCCTTTTGAGGACCCCAGGATTTTGACACGCTCAGTTTTGCCAGTTTTTCCCTGGAGTTTGTGTAAGTTGGTCCTCATTGCTGACCTTTTGCTCTCATTTCCTTTCTGCAGCACCTTCAGCATCATGAGAGTGGAGTTGATGGGGAAAGCTGCTTCTACCACTGTGTCCTATGTAACTACTCCACCAAGGCCAAACTAAATCTCATTCAGCATGTGCGCTCCATGAAGCACCAGCGGAGTGAGAGTCTGCGTAAGCTGCAGCGCCTACAGAAGGGCCTTCCTGAAGAAGAGGAGGACCTGGGCCAGATCTTCACCATCCAGAAGTGCTCCGCCCCTGATGCTGGTGAGTGGTATTTCTCACACGAGCAAAGTGTAGCTCTTCTTTCTGCCATTACAGTGAGATGTGTCTGCTTCAGTGACACCAGGGTGTTGCTCTCTCAATTTCAGAAGGTGAGGAACAAGTTGGCCTCCCTTCATGACTGCTGTTGGGAAGGCAGCACTGGGATTGTGACTGGATTTTTGGCCCAGCACTCAGACACTTGTCTAGCTGAATAACGGTTTGCACTCACTTTCTGCTTGCTTGGTGGGACCAACACCAGCCAAGTTGGCTTGAAGTGGATGTGTGCGACTAGTGTTGTAGAAATCTTACTTGCATTTCATTCTCCTGTTGTAAGGAAAGCATCCAGCTGGCCTTCATGAGCTGTTTTATGATCTATAGAGACTGCTTACTGCCTGCTGTCTGCTCCTTTTCCTTTGGGATTACATTAGCACCAACCTTCCTGTGCCATGCCCTGGCAGGTTCCAGGAAGTAAGGATTATGTGCAATGAGTGGGGGTGGCAAGGGAAGGAGGCAGAGGCGTAGGGTGGAGGGATGTCAGGGTGATGGCCTTGGGCGCATTTTTCTGAGGGACGCTGCACATTTGGCTCCTCACTCCGTCCTGCATTGCAAAGCTGGAATCTGATCTGAATGATTCACTTTGTGAGGCTGGGATCGAAGGGCGCCCTGCCAGCCCCAAGCCACTTTTCGAGGCTGGGATGACCCAGGGGAAGGCGATGAAACGCCGCCCTGCTTGGCTCTGGTGGAGGTGGGGTCACATTGGTGGTGAGGGCTGGGCTGGCGCAGCAGACTCTGTTCACCCTCTGCGCCCAACTGCCCCTGGTGCACATGCACATGCCCCTGGGGCTGGCAAAACACACTACGCCACTGGAGGCAATGTATTGGCCCCATACCCACCTCCCATCTAACATGGTAGAGAAGCTCCTTGTGGTGTGTTTTGTGCAGGGACATTAATGAGAGGAGGGTGGGTTAGGTTAATGCTATAGAAGTGTGGGGAAAGCCCCTTCCAATTCAAACTGGCCTATCCTCCAATTTGTTTGTTGGCGCATTTGTTTTATTAAAAAAAATAAAGTTTTCAAATCAGATTTGCTTAGGTTCAATGAGAACCTAAGAGAGAGAGAGTGGCAGAAAACAGATCCAGTGTGCAGCAGCCGTGAAAAGTGCAAATGCCATGTGAGGCATCGCTCAGAAAGGAATTGAAAATAAAACTGCTAATATCATCCAGCTGTTATACAAATCTATGTTGAGATCACACTTGGAGTACTGTGTATAGATAGTACTGGTTGCCTAACCTCAAGGAGGATATTGTCGACTAGAAAGAGAGAAGGCCAACTAGAATGCTCCTCATACAGGAGGAAGGGTTGCAGTGTTTGGAGCTTTTTAGTTTAGAACAAAAGGATGAGTAGAGAATTGTATAAAAAGAAATGAGATATATATTTTTCTATATTTTTCGTACTGCTTGGATTCAGGGCCATCTAATGAAGCAGAAATGTTAGAAGATTCAAGACGGACTAAAGAAAGTACCTCTTTACACAGTTCAAAGTTAAACTATGGTATTTGCTCCCACAAGAGGCAGTGATAGCCACCAACTTGGACAGCTTTAAAAGAAGATTAGACAAATTCATGTTGGATAAGACTATTGATGGTTATTAATTATAATGGCTATGTTCTACCTTCACTGTTGGAGGCTTTGTGCTTCTGAATACCAGTTGTTAGAAGTTGCAGGAGGGGAGAGTGCTCTTGTGCTCAGATCCTGCTTGTGTGCTTCCCATTAGGGCATCTGGTTGGCCACTAGCTGGACTAGATGAGCCACTGGCCAGATCCAGCAGAGCTATTCTTTTGTTCCTATTTGTAAAGGGCTATCAGGTATATCATAGGAATTTTTCAAGAAGTTTTCTCTAGCATCTTGACCGAAATTAAAAGTAAAGGGACCCCTGACGGTTAGGTCCAGTCGTGGATGACTCTGGGCTTGCAGCGCTCATCTCGCTTTACTGGCCTAGGGAGCCGGTGTTTGTCCGCAGACAGCTTCCGGGTCATGTGGCCAGCATGACTAAGCCGCTTCTGGTGAAACAGAGCAGCGCACGGAAACGCCATTTACCTTCCTGCCAGAGTGGTACCTATTTATCTACTTGCACTTGACGTGCTTTCGAACTGCTAGGTTGGCAGGAGCAGGGACCGGGCAATGGGAGCTCACCCCGTTGCGGGGATTCGAACCACCGACCTTCTGATCAGCAAGCCCTAGGCCCTGTGGTTTAGACCACAGTGCCACCTGCATCCTGGCCCAAATTAAGGAGAATCAAATGTATCTTCCTTTTGCTCGACTTCTGAGGCCTCCTTTGCATTTGCCTTTGTAGGCTTCCCTACTCCCTGCCTTCTTTGGCTCAGTTAAGTGCCATTCTCCTTGTATGTGTGACAGAATGCTGCCTTATGCAGAAGGATCCATCCATTTGTCCTAGCCAACCATAAATAGTCTCCCTGATTTCCTCCATGGCTCTGCTAGGAGGGATGGCAGCAGTCCCTTCATTTGACAGCAAACAACAGCCAATTCATTGTGGTGAACATAATTATTTCAGCACCACTTCTAATCACAGCCTGAATCATAAGAATGCAAGAATAACCCTGCTGGTTCAGACCAAAGGCCCATCTAGTCTAGCATCCTGTTCTCACAGTGGCCACCCTATGGGAAGCTCACAAAGATGAGATGAGCACAGCAGCACTCTCCCCACTTGTGATTCCCAGCCACTGGTATTCAGGGGATTTCTGCCTCTGACAGTGGAGGAAGAACTAGTAGCCATCATGACTAAAAGTAAAGGTAAAGGTACCCCTGCCCGTACGGGCCAGTCTTGACAGACTCTGGGGTTGTGCGGCCATCTCACTTAAGAGGCCGGGGGCCAGCGCTGTCCGGAGACACTTCTGGGTCACGTGGCCAGCATGACAAAGCTGCATCTGGCGAGCCAGCACAGCACACGGAAACGCTGTTTACCTTCCCGCCAGTAAGCGGTCCCTATTTATCTACTTGCACCTGGGGGTGCTTTCGAACTGCTAGCCATCATGACTAGTAGCCCTTAATAGCTTTCTCAGTGAATTTATCTAAACCCCTTCTAACGTCATCCAAGTCGGTGACAATCACAATCTATTGTGTGAGTGAGTTCCATAGTTCAAGTATGTGTTATGTGCTTTGTTTTGTCTGTCCTGAATCTTCCAGCCTCATTGGATGGTCCAGTGTTTTAGTATTCTGGAGAAACACCTCTCTATCTTATTTCTCCACACCATGTATAGTTTTATACACCTCTGTCATGTCCTCCCTTACTTGTTTTTTTAAAAAAACCTTAAAAAGTTCAAATATTGTAATCTTTCCTTATAGAAGAGGGGCTGCAACCCCTTGGTCATTTTGTTGCCCTTTTCTAAACCCTTTCCAGATCTGCAAAATCCATTTCAAGGTGAAGCATCCAGAACTGCACACAGCGCAGTCACGCTATAAATTTGTATAAAAGTATTACAATATTATCAGTTTTGTTGCCACTTTCCTAATTATCCTAATTCCTAATTATCCCTAACATGGAATTTACCTTTCATAACTGTCACACACAGGGTTGACATCATAGAACCTCATCAGTCACTGCCAGTTGAGGCTTAAATCAGTGCATATGTAAAGTTACATATTTTTTTTTGCTCCATTGACTATCACTTTACCCTTCCTTATGTTGAATCTTATTTTCTATTTAAATGCCATTCACCCAGTTTGGAGAGTTCATTTTGGAACTCCTAGCAATCCCTTTCTGTTCAAGTTTGTTCGGTCCACATACTGGTTGTCATGCACCGCCTCACTGCTTTCCCTGAACTCCAGGCCATTTATAAACAAGTTAAAAAGCACAGTTCCTGATACTGATCCTTGGGGGCAGGGCACGTCTGCTTCCTATTCTTTAACCAATTTCTGGTCCATAAGAGAATCTGACTGCTAAGCTTACTCAGGAGTCTTTGGTGAGGTACTTTATCAACAGCTTTTTGAAAGTCTAAGTACACAATGGTCATATTGACACTACACATTTAAAGCACACATGGCTTTCCCCAAAGAATCCTAGGGACTGTAATTTGCTAAGGGTGCTGTGCATTGGGGCTCTGTGAGAGGTAGACTACAGTTCTCAGGATTCTTTGGGGGAAGCCATGTGTGCTTTAAATGCATGGTATGGATATGACCAAAATTATTTGGATCATCTCTGTCTATATGCTTGTTTACACTCAAATAACTCTAATGGGTTGTGAGACAGAAATTAGGCTCCCAGAAGCCATGCTGGTTCTGCTTTGGCAAGGCTTGTTCTTCCATATGCTTGGTAATTCTATCTTTAGCAATGATTTCCACCAGTTTTCCTGAAGCAGACATTAAGCTAACTGACTTATATTTTCTCAGATCTCCACTTGATCCCTTCTAAAAAATTGGTGTAACGTTGGCCACTTTCCTCAGGCTTGGAGGCTAACTGTACGAACATAGGAAGCTGCCTTGTCTTTTCTAACTGGCAATGACTCTCCAGTGTTTCCAGCCCTATCTGGAATTGAACCTGGGACCTTCTGCATGCAAGGCAGTTTCTCTAAGCAACAGTCCTTACCCTCCAAGTTACATGGTTTTGTTAGAAGATCAGCAATTTAACATTCAAGTGTTTTTAAAAACTGCCTGGTGCATCCAAACCCTGTGATTTGTTACTTTTTAATTTGTCAATAAGACCTAGAACCTTGTGACTTATTACCACTGTTCGCATTTGTTCCTCAGCCTCCCTTCCTGAGAGTTAGTTCAGGCACAAGGATATGCTTTACATCTTCCACTGTCAAGACAGATCAAAGTATTCACCTTCTCTGAAATCTCCTTTTCCTCCTTTAGTACACCTTTGGCTTCCTTGTTGTCCAAAGGTCCAACTACCTTGTTAGCCTGTCTCCTGCTCTTAATGTACAGTGGTACCTCGGGTTACATACGCTTCAGGTTACATGCGCTTCAGGTTACATATGCTTCAGGTTACAGACTCCGCTAACCCAGAAATAGTGCTTCAGGTTAAGAACTTTGCTTCAGGATGAGAACAGAAATCGTGCTCCGGCGGCGCAGCAGCAGCAGGAGGGCCCCATTAGCTAAAGTGGTGCTTCAGGTTAAGAACAGTTTCAGGTTAAGTACGGACCTCCAGAACGAATTAAGTACTTAACCCGAGGTACCACTGTATTTAAAGAGTTTTTATGTAGCTGGTCTTTGCTGAAAACATAATGTGCTCCTCAAATTCTTTTCTTTCTTTTTTGCATCACTTAATGTCTGTTTGAATATCTTTTGCCAAAGTTTGTGATTCTTTGGGCAAGACTTCTATTTTCTGAAGAAAGCCTTCTTGCCTCCTAATAGTTTCTTGATTTTCCTGGTTAACCACACTGGCATCCTCTTAGCCCTGACCCCCAGTATACATTCTAGCTAACTTCTGTTAGAGCAGAGTGTGTTGGTACAATCCCCAAGCATTCTAGAAACATTGGACCCTCTTTACTATCCTTTTCAACTTCCTTTTTATCAGTTCCCTCATTTTTGGGTAGCTTCCTCTATTGGAGTCAAATGTCACCACTTACATCTCACACCAGGTTCTGGGTGCTGAGGTTTTGGCAGAAGAAGAACTTCATTTGTCCTCATGTGTTTGTGATTTGGGAGGCAAGAGAGGCAGCTGTGCCCAGTGGGTAGAAGAGGTGATGATGAAGGATATGAAGAGCTTAATCATTTTCATTTTCTGTTTTGCTCAAGGAAACACTTTCTCATGCCCCTTGAGGGTGTAGTATAAACTTATACACACACACCAAGCACTGGGTTAATGAAAGTCTATAGTAGGAGCGCCTGGCAGGAAGGAAGTGGTTAGCAGGATTGTGGCAGGCAGAGTGAAGGCATGCTGCAGTTGCTCTGAAACGTGGCAGGAATCTCATAAACCTCCAGCTTGCTCCACCAGACACTTGTCATCAGCCGCTCATGGCTTTCATTAAGCAGCAAGAGAGGAAGCTCCAGCTGCTGACTTGTTCCAGAATGTTTTCCTTGTTCAGCTGCATCCTAAGCCCACAAGGAGCAGCCAGCTGCCAGATTGCTGAGCTGGGAAGCTTGGCAGTGATTTGGGGTCCCTCTGCTGGCTGCTTCTCATCATTAAAGGCATCCCTCCTCCTCTTGCTGCTGCTGCTGCTGCTGCACAGGCCTGGTTCTTTTCACGTGTTGTGCTTAGCAGTCAGCCGCAACATAGGTTTGACTTGGCCTGGCTGGGTCTCTGATGCTATCTTGCCCTTTTGTGCAGAGGCAAGGCCTCTGAAAGCTCTCCTGTCCCCATTGGATGACTTGCCCAAGGAATGCAGGCCCATATACATCTTCCCAACCTGCAGCAGAAACTGCAGGGCACAGAGGGCAGCACCCCACATGGTGGTCACAGGGTTTGAAAGCCTTGGTTGATAGACAATGTTCAAATACAGAATCAGTTCCCCCTACTGCTTTGTAATTTGCTCAGACCTTTGGGAGATCGGATTCAGTATGTGGAGAGGTTGTCGCTCAGTAGTAGACTCTGCTTGGCACATAGAAGGTTCCAGGTCCAACCCTTTAATAAAAGGATCTTGTAGCAGGTGGCTGAAAAGACCTTCACTGCATTAGACACAGGAGAGCCACTGCCAGACAGATGAAAAAATAGTCTAACTTGGAATAAGGCAGTTAGGAAGCTAGCTTATACTGAGTCAGCCCACTGGTCCATTTAGCTCAGTATTGTCTCCACTGAGGGCAGCAGCTGTCCAGGATTTCAGGTAGGAGCCTCTGCCAGCCCTACCTGGAGAGCCAGGGATTGACCTTGGGAACATCTATATGCAAGGCAGATGCTGCACCACTGAGCACAGGCCCTTCCCAATAGTTTCCCATGTTAAATAGGTTCCTTCTGTGCTCCTTCTGTGGTCTGCTACCAGTCAGGAAGCAATTCATGCATCACCTGTTCTCAAGTTTGGGGCTGGAGGCATATGTGCCTGGTGGTGGTGGGGCATCAGGCTTTGATGTGTTCTTTCTGTCTCCTGTATTTGAGATTTCTTTTTCAGCAAGTGTTTCTGGCATGTGGCATGGTTATATTTTCAGCTTGCAAATCCTTTTGAAGTGAGTCTCCTTGCAGTCCAGTGACATCTGAAAACATTTTTAGCCACTTGTAGTTCCAGGCTGTTGCATGCTGGCCTTATCATGCTGGCCAATGAGTAGCTCACTGGATACACCAGGCCAAACTTCCAGAAGCCAATAAATTAAAATATTGGTTAGCTTTGCCTTCTGGTGCCTGACTGAATACAACACCCATATCTGTTTCTTCTATAGCTGATGCTCCAGCCCATGAGTGTCCTGAACATACTCTTCTAGCACATTAGCATATTCACATGAAACATGTATGATTGACCTCTGGGCTCTGTAGGTAAAAGCTGATATCTTTCTAGGCACTACCAGCCTGCCCTAGACCAGACCAAGAAGATTCTCCCTAATTTCTTGTCATTCTCCTCCTTCATCCTTTGGCTTGTAGCTGGGCTGGGCTTGTCCTCTGCCCTCCACTGCTTGCTTTGCTGCTGCCTTTGTGGCAGGACAGTAGCATTAATTCCAGCCTTTGCAGGCAGGCAGTGCCTGTCTGTTCCACTTGACTAGTACAGCTGCCTCTGCTTTCCAGGCCACCTCCCAGGGGCCCTTCCTCCTTCCTTCATTCCTGGTGTAAGGATTCTGGGGAAGGGAAAAGGTGACTGTATGGATTCCAGGATTGGAGAGAGAGAGAGAGAGAGGAGAAGAAGATATAGGCATATTAGTAGCTTATAAAATCAAATCAACCATGCTAGTTTGGCCGCTCTAGTGGTTCTCTAAAACCTAGTGTAGGGAGGGTGCCCTTCTCATTGTTTCCTAGAAGCAGAGGTACAAATAAGTCATTTTAGACCCTAAACATTTAATGGCCTTATAATGGGATTGTGTGTGTGTTCACATTCTGTCCTTGGCCCATTGTAGTTATAAATGACTTGGATGAAGGTATTGAGGGAATGCTAATCAAATTTGCAGACAGCACTACCTGAGAGGAGTAGCCAATGCCACAGAAGACAGAATCAGGATTCAAGTTGTCCTTAACAGATTGGAGACAGTGTATCTGAAGAAGTGTGCATGCACACGAAAGCTCATACCAAGAACTAACTTAGTTGGTCTTTAAGGTGCTACTGGAAAGAAATTTGTTTGTTTGTTTGTTTGTATCAGGTTCTACACTTATGCAGGGAAGACCAGCTGGCTTGCCAGTAGTAAATTTGAAAAGGATCTAGGGGTTTTAGTAGACCACAAGCTTAACATGAGTCAACAGTGTGATGTAGCAGCGAAAAAAGGCTAATGCTATTTCAGACTGCATCAAGAGACGTCTAGTGTCCAGATCAAGGGAAGTCATAGTACCTCTCTATTCTGCCTTGGTCAGAACACACCAATTTGTCCAGTTCTGGGTACCACAATTTAAGAAGGATATTGACAAGCTGGAACATGTGCAGAGAGGGCAACCAAGATGATCAGGAGTCTGGAAACTAAGCCTTATGAGGAACAGTTGAGGGAGCTGGGTATGTTTCACCTATAAAAGAGGAGATTGAGAGGAGATACGATAACCATCTTCCAATATCTAAAGGGCTGTCATATGGAAGATGGAGTTAGTGTGTTTCCTTCTGCTCTGGATGGTAGGAATTGTACCAATGGCTTCAGGTCATAAGAAAGGAGATTCTGACTAAACATCAGGAAGTCCTTTCTGACAGTAAGAGCTGTTCGATAGTGGAACAGACTCCTTTGAAAGGTGGTGGACTTTTCTTCATTAGAGGTTCTGTCAGGGATGGTTTACTTGAGATTCCTGCATTGCAGGGGGTTGGACTTGATGACCCTCAAGGTTCCTTCCAACTCTATGATTCTGTGAGGTGGCTATGTGTATACCTTCATTTGTAAATCAGAACATTACAACTACTACTACATTCCTCTGATGTGAGAGAAAAACTAAAACTAAAAAGTTTTCCAAGCCTGTTTTTTTTTCCTTAAAAAAATTATCTGTCCATGTTCAGTTTTGTATTTTAAACTCACTAAATAGTACCATCATGACTGTAGGAATATATTGGAATTTCCTTTTGCTGCCCTGATGCCAAGTACATTTACTTGGAAATCAGCACCATACTGTGGTAGAAAAGGATAATATATTTTAAAGTAAAAATCACCAGATGAGCCCTGCAACTATGTACATGCCCAGCCAGTGGCTGACTATAAAACGATTAAAAAAGAAAGAAAGCAAAAGACAGAAATGGTGCTGCGGTGACTCTTGTCACCAACCACAGTAGGGCCCTATCAAGCACTTGCTTGGCCTGGTGCTGCTGTTACTGGACTTGGTTGTTGTTGTGCAAGTGGCCTCCTCAACTACGGGGCCCTAGACTTCAGCTCCAAAGTCCAGCCCAAGCTGCAGCCCAACTTGGATGTTGTCTAGGAGAGCCTTGTCATGAAAGTTGATGTGGAAAGTGCTGCACTCTCACAGACGCTGTCGACTCTCTCTTGGGTCACAGAGCAAACCCTCTGTATTGAGGGTACACAAGGGTTAAGGATCCTACCCTCTAAAATATTTCAGTTGAAATTATTTTAACAATTGGGGAAATGTTTGAGATTCGTACAGCGTGTAAAAATTACAGAATGTGCATTTTTAGCTTACTTACTGAATAGACATCAGTCATGCTAAATCAGATCCCAATTGATTTATGATATTGCAATATTTTCAACTAAAACATCCAGTTACAATTTTTCTGAAAAAGTGACATCACTGTATAAGCAACATGTTTCTGTCTACCGTTTTTAAAATGCTAAAAAGGTATTCATGTGACTCCTTTTCATCATAATAGAAATAGAAATGTGTTGTTGTTGCTGCTGCTGCTGTTGTTCCAGGGCTGCAACAATAACAAAATCTGACTGTAATTTGCTTTAATTATCAGATTAATGGGGTGGGCCCTTTTAAAAAAATGGTGTCAAAGGCCAGAGTAAAGAACATACAGTGGAAGCTGTAGAATACAAGAGTACAAGACACACCGTTGTGGGCTCCCAGGCTGCCATCCCCTGCACTTCAGGACATATCCTCTGGCCAGCCCAAGAAAGTCTGCAGGGACAGGGGGAGTCTTTCAGATATTTTGGGCCTAAGTTGTTTAAGCCATTGAACCACCAATGTGAGCACCTTGATTTGGGCCTGGATATGAATGGGAAAATCCATGCAAGCTGTTTTAAAACTGGTTATACGAGCTGTAAACGGAACCTTGTCTGGTAACTTGCCCACTGCAAGTTCCTGAGTTTTCTCCAAGGTCAGCCCACGTAGAACACATTGCAACAATCCAATCTGGAGCACATGTTGTAGCCTTCTATCAGATCTAACAATCTCATAGTTACCTTTTCACAAGACCTGTAACTGCTTCTATTTGGGTTTTCCTCTGTTTTTGTTTTGTTAGCAAAGCTTGGCTGTGAACTTCTTGGGCTGTGTAAATGCCATTTCTGCCAATGATTTAAGAGCAGGTTAAAATGTTAGTTGTCCAATTTGTGCAAGGCAATGCTTCTCCTCAAGTTGATGTTTGGGAAGATGGCTGTGCAGAGAAACCCAAAGTGGTTTTAGATACTGGCCAAAGAAGAGAGCTCCTACTGTTTCTGCTCAGAGGCTGCCTCAGGCCAGGTCACAGGAGCAATTTTATTTTTTGAAACCTTGGCTTCAATGGCAACCTAGGGCTGCAGGTGTGTGAGGTGGGGAACGCCAAATCTGTGGCTCTAGCCAGCAACAAAAGTGGAGTTGTCATCCTTCACAAGCCGTGGCTTGTTGGCCAGGCAGATGGAGCCTAGTTGCTTCTCCCAGTATGTCCACTTTGGCCAATGGAAAAAAGCTTCCTGGAATATGGCAGGGCCCTTCCCAGACCAATTGATGGCTGTGCACGTACATGGCAGCTCCCTCCACCCAGCCTGTGCAAATTGGCAAGTTCTAATCTGGTCATCCTTGGTGTTCTGCTAACAGGCTTCTGCCTCTGAGGGGTAATCATGCAGGCATAAATTCAGAAAGTTGCAAAGCTCTGAGCAGTCTTGTGAGCATTAAAAGTGTCCTCTTTGCCAGAAAGGTCGTTCATAACTTGGCTGCACTGCTGATGTACAGTCAGTGATATTGATTGATTAATGTATAAAAAGCACCAAATGCATTTGCTTCTATGAAAGAGAATAAAGTGCAGGCGAGTCTCTCTTTATTTTCACCTCATCCTTTTGTTTGAAGGACATTCCTCCCCCTTTTTTTGTTTTGCTGGCTTCGTTTAAGGGGGATACAAAAAGCCAGTTTCTGCCAAGTAATGTGTTCACAAAAGGAACATTGATTCACATCAGTGTCGCTTGAGTTACCCTTGCAAAGAAATGGTTCTTACATTAACCCTTCTGTTCATCAAAGATGAACTAAGACTCAGAATTAGCTTTGCCTCTCTCATCATAGAACTGGTTGCAAAAGAAGTATTGCCTCTGCTACTAATTGCTGCAAAAGGGGTCTTCGCCCACTGCACCCAGACTCGAAGATGGCTGCTTTTGCCCCAGCTCATGGCAAATTTTTGCTTCATGGTTGCTTTGCTTTCCTCACCCTGCAGAGTCTGCTGCTTCTATGTCTACTCAATTGATCCTTCTTGGAAGGGGGGTTGACCCCAGTCTTGTTTTCCAATGGATGGTGGCTTTACTATTCAAAAACAGATTAGTCCTGATTGGCTGGTTTTGTTTCATCATGTCAAGCTGTTTCCCAATTCTTTGAAGTGGGACATGAATAGGAAGCAGAGAGAGGGCAAGGAGTGCTTAGTGGAGTCACTGCAGACCTTCAGTCAGCCAAGGCTCCAAGCCCCCACATATGCCTAGTATGTGTTTGTTCATGTATGTTTCTCCCAATGTGTGTGTGCGCACATGCATGTGCCTGCATCTCTTGCAGTGTCGAGTGTGGCTGTAGTATAGCTATCCTTACTGTATACCTCCTGCCTTGGACTCCCTTTTGCAGGAGGGAGCAGCGTGGATTTTCCCACATGACCCTTAGTTCAGCACCCCGTTAGAAGTATGTAGTGCCAAGAGCAATTGGGCACCTTTTCAGTGAATCCTTTTGGGTGGGGTCTGGCATTACATTAAACTGAATATGAGCTGGGGGGCGGAGGCTGTTTCCGATTCTGTACTCAGCAGAGCAAAACCCTGCAACCAATTTGTTTCCTTGAGGGCTAAAATATAAGACGCCCACTCCCCCCACCCACCCCCTGTCTCCAGGAGGAGCTTGATTTTTCTACAGCTGCTAGGAATGGCCAAAAGAGGCAAACAATGAGTTTGAAAATCTGAGGATGATGGGGGTTGGATGCTTTGCAGTCAGCCTGCTGAGCGTGAATCCATTTTCTCGCCTCCCTCTCTGCAGAATAAATTAGAATTTGCCTGATCTAATAAAATGGCTCCATCTCTCTGCCATCTTTCCCTCCCAGCCTCCGCTGCCTAGCCATAGTGCAGGCTGTTTGCCTCTTGTTTTCCTCTTACTTGAGCCTGCTGGCTTGGAATGGAGCTCATGAGCATGCACCACAGATTGGGGGGTATGGCTGGGCAGGACATTTGTTACAGCAGCCTCTCTCTTTGTTTATTGTCAGGCCTGTTAGGTGTTTAATGGAGGTGGCTGCCAGGCTGCCAGAAGAAGCCCTTTTCTGTGGCGTGTGGGGAGATAGCAAAATAATAGTTGTGGATAACAACTGAGGATGGGCAGGAGTGAAAAGTGCCAGTCAAACTGACTCAACAGCCCTGTACCCCTGTTCCTTATCCCATCCCATCTCACACTTCATGCCTTTGCTACAGGCTACGGATAGGCCTCTTTTCCCTTTGGATTTTGATTTCCTAAATTCTTTCCCCCTTTGCAGTGTGTCTTAGGATTGCTTGCTGCTGAGAAGGATCCTGCTAAGTGTTAAAGACCTGTTTTAAAAATAGACCAAACAATATCTTTGAGACTTGAGCAGGCTGTCCTCAAGGTAGCTTTCATTTTTTGAACTTTCTGATATTTTTCTTTAAATTTGGTGCTAAGCAGCTATTTTGACTCCTCCTCTGTGTTAATCTCTGGCTGGCAGTGCACATAGCCTAGCCTGGGGCAAACCTTTCTCCATACTCCACCAACTAGATCACTAAAGCAGTTACTGATGGTGTTCTATGCCAAAGGTATGCTAATTTTGAACACTGCAGAGAATATATAATTAACAGGTTCCTGGTACGTACGTGTGTGTGTGTGTGTGTGTGTGTGTGTGTAAGTGTAATCATCTGACAAAAATGTGTCGGTTGCACAGGTAGAGGCCTGGTTTGCACATATGTTAAGGCAAATTGTAGCTAAGTGTAAACAAGCGTGTGGGTGCTTGGAGGAATATTGTGGCTACTTCACTTTCCCCCCAGTCTTTCTGTTGCTGTGCTACTTAGAGCCAAGCCATGGTTTGGCTTAGCATTACAGCCAATTCCAAACTCCTGATTTGCTTCACTACACAACCGTGAGCTGTAGCCAAGGTTTGTTCTTGGCTTACCGCTTTCAGTTTGGTTTGGAGAGACAACCTGTGAGCCCAGGCTCAGACATAACAGTAAGCCAAACTAAGGCTTGTTTCCAGGTAGTACAGTGGCAGTAGGACCAGGGAAGCAGCTGTGATTTTTCTTCTGAGTACCTGAACACTCGCTTGTTCACACTTAACCATGGTTTGGCTTGGTATTACATATGAACTGCGTCACATTTTAATGTTTAGCATTGGATTGCATATTTACACCAATAAAAAATAAGGCTTTCTGTCCAAAATAAATTATTCAAACCAGTAACAAATCTGTAGTGCCACACCCTGTATATACGTTCCCTGTGCAGATACTTTATTCCAAACTCCAATTTTTAAAAAGGAATTAAGGGGATATGCTTGCTTGTTTGTTTGTTTGTTACAAAGCAGTGGGGCAGAAAGGGAGATTTAGGATAAAGGATGAGTGGTAGGGGAGTAGTGGGAAATAATGGTGGTGTGGTGGAGAGCCATAAGTTGTGCAGGACACAACTGGAGCCGCTGCCCTTGAACACTATGACTTTTTGCTTGCAGTTGCTTACCTGTTGTTCAAACGTATCTTCACAAACAAAAGTCTAGCAACACATGCTTAATTTTTCAAGTGAAAGCCGAGATTTTCATGATTTGATGCCAGTTGTCAGATCACATGAGCGTAGGAGTACGGCAGCCTCCCTTTGTGCAGCTGAGGGTTCTCAGATTTGCGGTCCTCTGCCACATCATGCTGTTCCTTTGTAGAGAATTGCTCGCCACAGGCAAATGCTGTAGGAGGTGGCCAAGCCCAAGGATCTGTATGTCTCAGTTGGGCTTCTGCCTATATGGAGAGCAGGGCTCCAGATGGAGTCAAGGAGGAGAGGCTCTCTTCTTTATGCGATTACATTTATGGCAGAGAAGAAAATGCTTGAAGCAATCAGCATGAAATTCTTAATTGCTTTGCTTACTTCTATCCCCTTGTGGGATAGATTGTGCAAATGCAGGAGCTGCTGGCCCCTCATGGCCTTGCCTTCTACACTATTTTTAACCAGTGCTTTGTTTTGTAAAGATGCGCAGAGCATCCCTCTCCCGGATGCCACAGAAGAGCAGGAGGGAAGCACTTGCTGAGAGCTCCTTGAGTTGATAGGCTGTTGCTGCTCCTGCCAGGTATTTGTGGCTGCTCTGTCTGGCTTGACTGCCTCTCCTTTCTCCCATAGCTTTGTTCAAGGCTTCTGCTTTGTTATCCCCCCTCTCTCCCCCCCCCCCACCAGCCACTTCAATGTGGCCCACATCCCTCCCTCAGATGTGTTTCTTCCTTTTTGAGTTTCCAGCACGTGTCTCAGGAGGATGTGAAATCCAAGAACCAGATCTCTGAGATTTCAGAATAAAATAAAAGTAAACTCTGCTTGAAAACACTTTAGCAGGAAAGCCAGGCTAATTGTAAATCAATGAGTCTTAAAATGCAGCATTGATCTCCAGTTAGAAGTTTGAAAGGGAAAGCGGTAATTACTGTGCTCCAAAGGTAGCTTTTTCTCTCATAAGTTCTGGGCAGAAAGAAGGCTCATTAAGGGCAGCAATTTGGAATCTGGGTAATTAGTTTAAAAAGTACTTTTGTGATGTGATTTCCTGAGTTGGAAATGACTTGAGTCTTCCCACCTTTATAGTTTAGCTCCAATAAATCAAATCTTGTCGATGGCTTGTAGATCCCTGGAGGTCCAGTCTGCTTGCAAAGCTGAGGGCAGCCGTGGGGCAGCACCCCTTCCAACACCTTCAGCCTTCTGTATTTGCGTGGAGTCAATTTCAATTGTTCTTGGGCCAAACAACTTGTAAGCACTGTGTTCCTTTGAGGAAGAAAGCTGGGAAGTGGCTGAGAGTGATCCAGCCACCCTTCCCAGATCTTCAAATCAGCTTATTTTCCTCCTCACACTCTGTCTTGTCCAGGAATACAAAATAAGATAGCAACAGCCCTCAAAGTGTTTTCTTTCTATTTAGACACCAGGCTGCTGCATGGGTGGGTGGGCAGCCACCTAGGAGGCACTGAGCCCATCACCAGGGGTGCCCCAGACCGGAGCAGCAGCAGGCAAAGCCCCACAGAACTGATAGCAACTGTAGCAACCAAATACTCAGAGGAGGAGGAGGAGGACAAGCCCCTTTCCTCCCTTCTCCATATCCTCCTCCTTTGATGAGAGAGCTCCTTAGCCACACACAGTGGACACAGAGGCAGGAACAGGAGGATGCATCTTTGCCAGGACAAGAAGCCAGCTTCCAGGTGCAGATCTGCCCCCTTGGATAGGGAGGGAGGTGAGTTGTCGCCGGACAAGGAGAGGAAGGAGATAATTCATCCATACTTTTCCTGGGCCCAGACATTAGACAGCTCTTGGGGAAGGTGTGCAAGCATGACAGTGAACCTCCCTTAATAGGTTCCAACAGGCTGAGAAACAGCCTCAGGCCTCAGACAATGGTTTGAAGGCCTTCCCAAAGCACAAGGCCATCAAGAGGGTTTTACCCTTCCCGGAAGAATTTGAAGAGAACATTTTGAATGAATGGCAGATTCCTGGAGTCTCCAAGGCAGCACACTCTGTCATGAATTGTCTATCCCTTTGATAAGCATCCCCTGGAGTTGTTCAAGGTCCCACTTGTACATGCCCCCCCTTTTAATTTCACATGGGTTTATGGTGTCCTGTGATAGGGATGACTTCCCCAAGAACAAGAGGGAAGAAGTCTTGCTTGCATGAAGCCTCAGCCTTTGCCATTAGGGTCTCAGAAGCAGCCTCATTCATGGCCAAAGCTTTACTACATTGGGGTTCAGGCCATGCTGAAACGAGCCCCACTCTAGGCCATCTACCTACATCAAGGAATAACAAAACTTTCCAAGCCATAGTCCTACATGGCCGATGCCTCAGCAGATACCTTACAATTCTCTGTGAAAGCCAAGACAACAGACTTGGCAGTGCACAGGCAGCTCTGGCATAAGCAATGGCATATAGATGCTAAGTCAACGGCCATCCTGGCCAGTGACCCCTTTAAAGGGAGCCAGCTCTTCAGGAAAGGGCTGGAGGATGCCCTGGTAGAGACTAGGGACAGAAATAGGGCACTGCCCAATAAGTAGTTGAAGAGGAAGGGCCAAAAGAACCATTACTCTTCCTTTTGGAAGGGCTCCTTCAACTGCCTCTTTGACATACACCGTGCTGCTCCCTCCAACTGGGAAGGGCAACATACTATGGGGGAAATACCCCAAGTCTCCTGTAATGCAAAGAAAAGGAGGTGGAAATTCTAGCCAGCAGAGGGGAACCTTTGATCCATCATCCCCTTCAACAAGAATGGCCAATGGTCAGGCATGATGGGAGTTCTAGTTCAGTAATATCTCTGAGTTCCCCCACAATAAAGTTTGTAAGTTTCCTGCCCTAGGGTTTGTAAGGTAACTGGTTCCCTTTCTCTTTGCCCCCGCTTTTCTGAGTCCAGCAGTGTGCTGCAGCAGCTAGTGTGTGTCATTCACTTATGGAAGAGTAACCACAGCTAGAATACTGACAGTCCTGGGCTTCTCAAAAGTTTTGCTGCTGCTCACAATTGGGTGGTTTGAGTAGCATGTGGACTTTGAGCTCATCATCATATATTTATTTATATCCCACCTTTTCCCCCAACAGGGACTCAAGGTGACTTACAGAAAAAAATAAGAACAGCTAAAAACATTTTTTTAAAAATCATTAAAAACAATTAAACATTAATAGAATTAAAAGCTATAAGATTTATTAAAACTTATACAACAAAAACAGCACAACACCAGCCCTTTCATTAAAAGCAGTCAGTTCCCAAAAGTCTGTTAGAATAAATCCCCACTTCCTCATTAAATAATTTGCTAGTTTCTTTTTGAGCTGCTTCTAGCCTATGAAAAGTGACATTTGCATCCTTAAATGTGAACTTCTTCCCTCAAAAAGATCAGCATCACCATATTTTTCTCCCTTTCCTCACCACCCTCTGGTGTATCTTGTTTTGTGGCCTCATCACAGCACCATTTCTACCCCCTCCCCAGCTGAAGTCGTTGAATACCTTGTACCCATTGACTGCCCATGCTATAACTCCCCTTTTCCCATTAGAATTGTAGATGAAACAAGTAGAGCTTCTGGATTTCCCCATATTTATTAGCAGTTTGCTCTCATGTCTGCATATACAGTGGCTTGCATATACAGCACTCAGAAAGACCCACAAGATGTTGCAGTCTTGAGTATGCATCTGTAAGAGGATGGGTAATATATTTTCTGGGAGTGCAGGCCTTGCATGATTATGGATGTCTGTACTGATGGATTTCTCATGCACATGTGTATGTGTATAAGAGAGAGCAACGAAAAGGTTGTGTATTGTGCAGGAGAAGAGGTGTTTTGCCATACAGACCCACACATGGCCAATGAGGGCCTGTGGGGAAGCTGGCTTAAGAAGAATGAGAAACCCTTGCAATGAAAGCTTCTTTGCTCTGCCTTGAACTCCCACCTTCTAACAAACAGGGAAGCGAATGGCAGCCGCTGGCCAGAAATTGATTACATAAATTGATATGCCAATAAGAGAGCTTGTTACATCTGCCATTGGTTAGGCCAACTAACAAGTCCTGCTGATCAATGAAACCAATAAAGATTTCATCCATTAATGAGCAACATGGTAATTAATGTTATCCATAAACCAATTAGCCTGGGTAGCTAATGTGCTTGTTAGTGCAGTGAATGGCAGATTGTGGTACATTTGGGGGAGGAGGGCATCAGCTGCAGTCATGAGAACAGTCCTGTTCAGGTTTGAAGGAAACAGGAATAACAGTGGACATTACTTGGGAAAGACAAAGTACAGAAAAATCCACTGTGAGGCTCTCCTCAAGGCCCTTTCCTGTTAAGCAGCACCCAGTTGATGAAGATCATCTCAGAATCAGCTGGTTGTATTTCAGGGATGCAGCAAAATTCTTTTGGAGGGGAAGAAAATTGAAGTAGCCAACATTTTTTGTTCCCCAGAAAGTCCTGTTCTCAGGTTTTGGTTTAATTTTAGAACTGTCAGTTTTTTTACTAGTCACTGGAGGCCACCATTATAACAACATAATAACGGCCCTTCTGCTACGACAGGCCAAAGGGAACCATCTAGTTCAGCATGCTGTTCTCACAGTGGCCAAGCAGATGCCTCAGTGAAGCCTGCAAACAGGACTCTCCCCCACTTGGGATTCCCAGCAGCTGACATATGAGACATACTGCCTCCGATACCAGACAGCATTTTGGTGTACTGTGCTTAAATATGTATAGAAAAACACACACTCTTTACAGAAGGGTGGGCCATTCCTGCAAGCCCAACAGCTTATTTAATTTGAGAAGCACAGGGCTAAATACACTTCTGAAGAAAGGGCAGAGGTTGTGAAAATAGATTGTCACTTTGTGCCACTCCCTGAAACTTTATAAGCCTGTATTACTAAGGAAAACTTTTTTTGTTTCTTCATTACATTTGTAGTTCTCTCTCTCTCTCTCTCTCTCTCTCTCTCTCTCTCTCTCTCTCTCTCTCTCTCCTGCCTTGCAAAAATCCAAAGATTATTTATGCAAAAGTGGCCTAAAAGTTTAGAAAGTGATCCCATGCCCCCTTGTTTTTTCAGATGTGGAGGAGGAGGAAGTGGAGCTTTCTAGAGCTTGACTAGTTAAAAGTGAGCCTTGTAGAGTTCATTAGGACTTATTCCTAAGTACATATGATGATGAATCGTCAAAATGATTTGGAGAAACGAAGTTGGGGATAAAGTCAGTAGCACAATTTGAGGGAAGTGTTTGGGCCTCAATTTCACAAATGTTGCGCCAGCTCTGGCTTCTGCTCAACACAGTTCCTTTTGTCTATGGAGAACTGTGTTTGCTCAATCACATTTCTTCTCTGCTCCCTTCTTAGTGCTCAGAGAGACCAATAATTTTAAAAATACAACACAAAGCTGGTGAGGAGAAATTAAATTAAAATGATATTAAAATTGTCCTAAGCCCCATCCCAAATTTATTTCATAAAATTTATGCACCACTTGATTGTAAAACACTTCAAAGTTGTTTGCAAAAAGACTAAAACAATAAAATTATCAGTAAAAATAGTTTAAAACAATAATTTAAAACATTCCAACAATAATTAAAATCTACAATAAGTTAAAAACATGTTAAAGCACATATAAACTTTCTACAAATCTGGGTAGGCTTGTCTAAGCAAAAAAAGTTTAACAGCCACCAAAAGGAGTACAGGGAAGGTGCCTGTCTAATGTCAACAGGCAGGGAATTCCAAGTCGTAAATGTCTTTTGCCCCTCCTCCTCTACTTCAGCCTTGGACTCTGAACTGCTCCCTGTCACTGGCTCTCCCTGCTCACCAAACCCTGTTGCCTCTTCAACATCCAGCCCCTCTTCCCAATCTTCTCCCTCTGATCTCTCCTCAGTGTCCCACCACCAATCCCCTGGCTCTGAGCTGTCCTCCTTTGGGGGTTCCTTGTCTGGTGCCTCCCATGACTCATCTTCAGCCAGCCAGTTCCTGACACCATAGCTGTGGTGTCAGTCACAGCTGGGAAAAGGTGTTTCTAACCGCTGAGACTGACCTGGGCCTCCAGTGACAAAGCTGAACTCAGTAGCACTTCCCAGACTGTTAACCTGCTTATTCAGAGCAAGTACAACCCCATCCAGGGTAGGCAATTGACCAATTTCTCAGACTCAGGAACTGTTCATCCACAGTGCCTCTGTCTCACCAGGATTCAAACTCAGCTTTTTCTTCTCATCCATCTCGCCATTGCATCCAAGCATTGGTCCAGGGACTGCACAGCCTCTCCCGATTCTGATATGGAGACACAGAGCTGAGTAACATCAGCACACTGCTGACACTTTGCCCCAAAACTCCTAAGGACCATTCCCAGCGGCTTCATAGAAATATTGAATAGCATTTGAGATAGGATAGTTTCCTGTGGCACCTCATAACATAGCCTCCAGGGGCCAAAAAGCACTCTCTTAATGCTGCTGTCTGGGTTCAGTCCTGAAGGTAGGTTTGGAACCACTATCACACAGTGCCCCCATTCCCTGGAGTCTAGAAGGATGTCATGGCCAGTGCTATCAAAAGCCAACAAGAAATCAAGAAGCAAGAATAAGGTCATACTCTCACTGTTTTGCTCTCCTCAAAGGTCAGCCATCAGGGTGACCAAGGCCAACTCAGTCCTGTGGCTAGGCCTGAACCCATTTTGGAAGGGATCTGAACAAGCAAGTCTTGAGTATTCATGGAACCACTTTAGGGCTTAAACTTAGAAACACAGCTCGTAGAAGGAAGTTCATTGTGGTTTAGTTGCTACAGTGGTGCCTCTGTATGCCTGTCCTGTGTGCTCCATGTGGTGGAACATAAAGCTATGTTTAGGGAGAGGGGTTATGCTAAGAGGATTTGGGAACATTGCTGACTCTCCCCCACCTCCACCCCACTTGTCAGGAGGTAGGCCATCATCTTCTGTGCCAGCTGGCTGTCTAATGCTTGTCTTAACACTTTGTTTAAAAATCAACATATTTATAAAATTCGTTTGAGCCCTGGCCTATTACCAGGACTGTCTTTGCAGGCAGTTGCCCCCCCCCTCCTCCAGAGAGCACATTTTAGAGATCTAGCTTCAAAGTAGCTGCAGTCACCAGATTTGGAGTATGCTTCCAGCCACCTTGCTAGAGGGACTTGATGAAAGGCATATATAGTCATTGCTACTTCCTGGTGTTTCAAGCAGAGCAGTCAACTGTTAAGATTCTGAACCTGAGATACCAGTGAAGCCTAAACACCACATCCTCTGTGGGTCCCTGTCATCTCCCCTCCCTCCCTAGCCACGGTTCATAAGACTGTGTGGCATTGCCACTTTGGTCTTATTTCGATTCAGCCTCACTTGGCTCATCTGCTTCCTTGTCTTCGCAAGTCCTTGAGTGAGCACAGACTCTGCAGACTTGGGCCAGATGAAAAAAGGCGGACTGAAGTTTTATCATCAGTAGAAAAAATGCTGAACACTAAACCATTGTATGATTTCATTTGGTGGCCTTGTATACACAAGGAAGGGGATGACATGAAGAAAACCTGCAGGACTCTGCCAGGAAGGGTCAGTTTTCTGTTACAACCACTGTGCTTTTCCTGCCAGAAATGAGCACAGCCCCTCCACATCAGTTTTATGAGAGATTGCTCAGTGCCACAATTAAGTTCCCAACCCTCATCAAAACAGCAACAGTTTCCAGAGATTGCATAGCTGGGGCTAGGGCAACCCAGTCAGATGGGTGGGGACAAATAATAAATAACAATAGGATGTTAATCTGGTGGCCACCTGCTCTCTGCCAGTGTACTCTACCCCCCTTCAGTCAGTGGAGCAAAGGTGGTATATATATGTAGCAGGTAAGTATTGCTCTGAGAAGGAGGTGTGATTACCCTTCCCCACCCTAGCCAGCACATAATAAGGCAATAAAAATGTGGAGGGGCAACCTAACAGTATATTATGGGTTAGAAAGAGAGAGAGCATTTATGCGATAACATGGCTAGTCTGGAAGGGGTATAGGGCCTGAGAGGGCCCAGAATGATGAAGATCACTGGAGGAGGGTGCACATAAAGCAATAACAGTGCCTCCAAATGCCTAGCCCGATACTTGGTTGCCAGCAGTTCCTTTGCATTGTTAGGAATTGACCCTAGGAGACCCCTTGTGGATTCCCTAATTGAAAATTAATACTAGATCAATGCCATGAGCAATTTGCATATTGATCATAAACAACTTTGAAGGCACCAAGTGTGTGTCAGATCAATAGGACTCTCTGTAGGCTGCAGCGGAAGTGCCTCCTTTCGCCTCAGTCTGCACTCCACATGCAGTTAATGATTTGGGGATGTCTTTAAGTGCAGAAGAAGAAAGGGGAACCAGTTGGGCATGGTGTGGATGGAGGGTGGCAATGAGATGTGAAGCAGCTTAAGACTTGGCAGCCTTTGAGCAATGCTCCCTGAGTGAGGAAGTTGGTAAGCAACAGTTATCCTAGTTTCTGGTGTGAAACTCTTTAAAGAAGGACTTTGAGGGTCAGTTGCAGGAGAATGCAGTACTATATATCTTTATTACATATCTTTAGGTGTCAGGCAGAAACACTTCTCTTTTCCTAGACTTTGGCTAGTTAAACAATATATGGTCTTTAAAATGAGGGGGTATTGTTTTTGTTTGTTACTATTGTTTATATTTTTGTAATTTTATATTGTAAACTACCTTGCGATTTTCAGATGAAGGGCAGTATAGAAATTTAATTTAATAACCCCCCCCCCATGTGAGTTGCCAGTAGGTTCAAGAAAGTCCCATGCATCTGATTACTTCATTATAGAGCCTTTCATTAACTTGGCTGTGCTGTACTGTGCTGATGAACTACCACTGGCTGCAGGAGCACATAATTGAGAGAATGAGATTCATAGTGCAGGTGTTTTAGAGTCAGCTGTTGGGCTTGGGTGGCTAGTCCTAGGGCACCTGACATGCTGTTCTACATCTCTTGGAAGGTACAGCAGGGTCCCCCTTTGTGGAAAAGTAGAGCTTTGACTTACTGTCTCTCGTTTCTTTAGAGTCTAACAACAGGGTCTTCAGGAAGCTAAATTCTCCTTTGCCAAAGCAATTACAAGCATCTAGCTGGTTTTGCTGCCCAAGCTGGTGATGAAGTTGCTCAATCTTCTGCTATCTCCAGACACCCTCCAAAGAGACCAGATGCTGGGGTTTATCACTAGGGTTTCTAGATGACTGCTCCACCCATTTGGGAGCAATAGCTACTGGCTCCCATGGCAGTGCAATTTTACTTGTTTTGCCAAATTACAGTAAGTGCTTGGGCCATGCTCTGAGCAACTCATCGCCCCACCTGGATTTGCTTTAGAGAAAGACCCAGCAGCACGAGGTGGTTAGAAGCAGTTCAAGGTTAAATGTCATTCTCTATTTATCTAAGGAACATGCAGTGAGGGGTATAAAGCCAAGGCTGAATTCAACAGCAATTCTACATGAGTGTGAGGTATTGGCAGGAATGTGAGGTACTCACTGTGTGTGAGGTATTTGTTCAGTGCAACGTATCAGTGGTGAAGCTGAAGGTTACATGTTATATGGTTCATTGGTTCAGTATAGCATGGTGAGCTGGCGTGGCAAAGTGCTGGTGGATCTCTCTGCAAACTTGTTTCTTTACAATGTTTATTTCTAAGACCAGAATAACTGTATTAGAGTAGATTAGTTCATGAAGTTACCAGCATCTTTTTAAGTTTATGTAGCTAGTTTGCTTATGATTGTATTGTGCCATGAGATAATAAACACTTTATACTTTGAACTGAACTGAATAGGAAATGTGTTTTCCTAACTAGGAACTCTGGAAAAGGCTGACTACTGGAAAGCAGGAAAACTCTGGTGTTCTGCTGGAAGACTGCTAGAACAGTACATACTCTTGCTGATCACATTGGTCAAAGTGTGGTGTAGTATCAACAACAGATGGTGGTACCAAGTCTAATAGTTTATGGGCCAACTGACTTCAAACAGTCTATCCAAAGGGAATCATTGATGGTGCAAATCTGAAGTATATTTGCTTGCACTTCTCCTGCAAAAGCAAGCTTCTAGCCTCTTGTGACCATAGATAAATCACAATGCCTTCTTGGCAATTCCTGCTTCATCTGGGGTGGGGGCACCTTTGTGCAGCACTCAGTTGCTTCACATTTTCCCTGACTCATGAATTTGTGGCATGCCGGACTGTTAGGGTGTAATGCTGTGCTGCTACTATGACTGCAAAGCCTTCTTCCTTATGATGCTCACACATTGGCTAAGAGGGTACATATGCTTGTGCCTGCTTGCTTATTGGGTACCTGTAGAAATCAGTGGGACACCATCAAGCATGATTCACATTTTGTTGTGAGAGTTCCTGATTACTACCTGGCTGCTTCTCTGACTTGGTGCCTTGAGATGAATGTCTACCTTTCTACCTTTCTCTGTCTTCTCTCTGTATATAATCTAAAAGCAGCAGACTCTATCAAAAAGCAATATAAAATTACCTGCAGAGATAAAACGGATTAAATTTAAAGACCTGGGAAAAACAAGGAGGCCCTCACCTATCATGGAAATAACATCAAGGTAGGTGCCTGGCAGGGTTCTTTGGGGAGAGCATTCGAAGAGCAAAACTCCCTGGTAGCTACTTGCCAGACGTCAGACGACTGATGATGACGGTGATGATCTTAGTGTATAGACAGGCCCATATGGAAGATAGCTATCCTTCGGGCTAATACAGCTAATTGTGTTTCTAATTTGATGATCAGTATTTGGGTTTTATAAGGTTATTATCTGTACTCAGCCTCTGTCATAAAGGGAGAGCATATAATTGAAAAAAGATGAATTGTTTTGTGTAGAGCCCTGCTAGGGGTCAAGCCATACACCCCCCTCTTCCTACATAGTACTTCATTGCCTAAGAGGGAAATGTTGTCTGCGGGAGAGGTAGCCTGACCCATAGCTCTTGTCTGAGAGGCTCAAAAGGTAGGACAGTTTTGTGAGAAACAATCTCTCCCTCCACCACTTTTACCAGGGTCAGCCCAAAAAAACGTGGTCACGCTTCCAACGACTGTACCACATAATCCAAAGAACCCTGGCCAGAATACTTTGCAATTAATGCCTTGGGGTTACTAGGACTCCTCTGGATATGGCTACAAACTATCAGATTTAATCCCATTAGCAAGGATTCAGCTGGCATCTTGCCCTTAAACAAAACTTTTGGGTGGCACTGAGTCTGCCTTTGTGGAATGGGGGTTTTGTATGTCCTTTCTTCTGTTCTTGTCCCTTTATAAGCCTGTGGCTTCTAGAAGGTTGTCTTTGGTGGCTGCATTTGGACTACCTGAGAGTATCAAGGTATAAATACCTTCTGGGTATTCCAGCCAACCTTTGGGTGGCTTCTCCTTCAGGAATTGCTCACTGGTGTTGGGCATGTAGCCAATCTGTACTTGGCCTGAGACCTGTATTGGGGGGGGGGAGCAAAACACTGTGTTTATTGTAGAATACCCATAAGGCCTCTCTTCTGCACACCTACGCTCATATGCATAGTGAGCCAAGGATAGATGCTCTGATTTCTGTTTTTTAAAAAATTCAATCTTTATTTGGTTTATAAACGACACAGATACACATGGGGGCAGGGGGACCCCACAGCACACAACTTACAAATCAAAAAAAGAAAAAAAAGAAAACAGTACAACGCGAAAACAAAAATATTTCAGCCATTGACTTCCGACCTCCTTGGTGTGGTGGGTTCTTTGTTTCCTTGTTACTTGCCCCTATTTTTCAATAAACTTAACTTGTATTAAATCTTATTTATACCTTATGCAATTCCGAGAGTTATTCAAAGCATTCTAAAGTTTTAATGTGGGGGACAAATTTTTTTAGGTATTGCCTAAAATCTCCCATTCCTTTTTAAACTTTTGGGTCGATCTATCCCTGATCTTTTCCATCATAATCGCTAGTTCCATATATTCAAGCAGTTTAATTTGCCACTCCTCTTTTGATGGAATTTTCTCTCCTTTCCACCCCTTGGCAATCAGCATCCTCGTTGCCGTTGTTGCAAACAAAAAAATCCTCCTTTTCTCTCTTGGGATGTCTGATGCCATAATGCCTAAGAGGAAGGCTTCAGGTTTTTTGATAAACGTTATTTTAAACAGTTAAAAAATAATAATCCCCAAAACTCTTAATTTTTTTACAACCCCACCACATGTGGTACATTGTTCCCTCTAGCTCTCTACACCTCCAGCATAAATTTGAGTTTATTTTGTACATTTTGGCCAATTTGCTGGGGGTGAAGTGCCATCTGTATACCATCTTCATAAAGTTTTCTTTTATAGTAAAACAAGCTGTAAATTTCAGTTCCCTTCTCCATAAATTTTCCCATTCCACCACCTGTATGTTATATCCAAAGTCCTTCACCCACCGCACCATAACTGATTTTACTTCTTCTTTCACTTCCCAGTCTAGCAATAGTCTGTACATTTTGGAAAGTAATTTGTCTTTATTTTTTAATAGACCTTTCTCTTATTCCGATATTTTTATCGCAAAACCAATTTTTTTATCTACCTTGAAGATGTCGTTCAATTGGTGGTATTGTAGCTAGTCTGTGAGATGAGATGACTTCTAGATGGCTGGCCTAGGAGTTCAGAGTAAGGAGGAGGGGTGCTGTGGTGTCAGCTCCTCCAGATGGATGCAGAGTTCTTGTCTCCTGCCCTGTGCAAGATCCAGGCAGGTCTGACCACCTGGTATGTGAATCTGACAATCTGGCAAGTAAAGACTGGCTTGGTGTTACCTGCCTTCTACCTGACACTGTTTTCTTGACAGGGGTAGTCAGCACTTTGCTGCAAATACGCACCGCTATCCCTGCATTTCTTTTTCTTGTTTGGCCCATGCCCTCTTTGGAGCAGGGGCCCATTTGTACAGCACAAGGTGCACTACTGTCGATTTCGGTGGCAATAAAACTGATAATGCAGAAAACGTGATTGAGCAACTTTCACAAAGAAAGTGTACACCACTTTGAACCCATTCTCCACCTTGGGCCTGGGGGCGGGCCCTATACTCCACCTCAGCATATAAGGCTCCAAGGAGGCCTCGGGACATTGCTGCTGCCGCTCTGCTGTGAGTTTGTGGGGAGGGCTCTTCCCCCTGCAAGCCCATTCTCCACCTTGGGCCCGGGGGGGGGCGGGGCCCACACTGACCACCGCCACAACTTTAAGGACACTGGTGCTGCTGCAGCAAAATTTTAAAATGTTTTTATATATTTTCAAGTGTTTTAAAGGTGTTTTTACTTTTTACTTTGTTGTACCACCATAAACAGTGGTTTTATCCATGTATTTTTATTTTGTTTTGTTTTATTTTGGGTTGGGGTGGGATGGTTGTTGAGTGGGGTGGGGATTGGTTTTGTTTTGGTGTGATTGTTTTTTGTTTGTTTGCTTTTATATTTTGTAAATGGAGGCGAGGATGAGGCTTAGGATTCCTACTGTGGAGGGGCGAGGGAGGTATGGCGGTGGGGGCAGATGTCATAGGCGAAGGGGATCGAGATACGGATATGCTCGTACCCCTTCCAATCTGCGCCCCATCCCGAGAGACGAGGGTAGGGTGAGCAAGGATTACTCACCTCCGTCACTGGTGTTGTGCAATGCCAGGTCTATAGGCAACAAAACTGCCACCCTGCGAGATTTCTTCATCTCGCAGGGGGTCGACCTGGCTTGTGTGACAGAGACCTGGGTGCGCGAAGGGGATACTGTTACCTTACGAGAGATGGCGCCCCCAGGTTTCTCCGTCCTCCACCAGTCGCGGACTGTGGGCCGGGGGGGAGGGGTGGCATTATTAATCCGGGAAGATTGTTCTTTCAGGGCTCTACCATCGCCATCGATCCCCGGCATTGAATGTGTTGGCCTAGTGTGGGGCTCCGAGGTGAGCTTGGCTGTCTGGCTGGTGTACCGGCCACCTAGCGCACCAGCAGCCACCCTGTCAGGCCTGCTGGAGGCGGTGGCTGGCTGGGCCTTGGAGTTCCCTAACCTATTGGTATTGGGGGACTTCAACATCCATGCTGATGCCACTCCCTCCTCACAGGCTCTGGACCTGGTGTCTTCCATGGCGACACTAGGGCTCTCCCAGTTTGTTTCGGGCCCCACACATCAAGCAGGCCACACGCTGGATTTGATCTTTGGCGTCGGTATAGATGTGATCATGTTTCCTTCGATGAAGGTGCCATGGTCTGATCACTACACTCTGAAAGCCAGGATTGACGTTCCACCCCCACCCTGCTTAGGTGGCGAGCCAATTTGGGCTCGCCCGCAGAGGCTGATGGACCCTGATAGATTCCGTCAAGCCTTGCGGGACCTTTCTCCCCCTGGCGACTCATTGACTGAGCTTGTTGAGGGCTGGAATACCCAGCTCCTGGCAGCCATCAATGAGATCGCACCTAAGCGCCTCTGCGACCCTGCAGAAACCGGGCTCCCTGGTTTACCGAGGAGCTCCGGAAAATGAAGTGGGACCTCAGACGGCTAGAGCGAGTATGGTGGGGTGCCGGTGACGGAGCTTCAAGAACATCTTATAGGGTTTTTATGAAAACCTACGAGATGGCAGTGAAGGCCGCTAAGAAGTCCTACTTCTCGGCCTCCATTGCATCCGCTAGCTCTCGCCCGGCGCAATTATTTAGTATAATTCGGTCTTTAACGTCCCTCGAAGGACAGCCAAAATTAAATAACAATTTGACACACAGCTGTGAGGCATTTGCGAGCTTTTTTGCGGAGAAGGTCCTGTTGCTCCGCCATGACCTCCCTGCCAATTTGGATACAATAAAGGAACTGGAGGCCCCTCGACTGTCCTCGGGTCCAGTATTGGACCACTTTGACCGGATATCCCCAGCCGATGTGGACAGACTCCTCCAAGCTGGAAAGCCCACCACTTGTCCTCTCGACCCGTGCCTGTCCTGGCTGATTAGAGCGTGTCCAGACGAGGTGCGGGCCCCCCTGGGGGATATCATCAATTTGTCCCTTGGCACCGGGACATTCCCAGGGGAACTGAAGGAGGCAGTGGTGCGCCCGCTTTTAAAGAAAACATCATTAGATCCCTTAGATCTATCCAATTACCGCCCGGTTTCGAATCTTCCATTCCTGGGTAAGGTGATTGAGAAAGCGGTTGCGGAACAGCTTGGTAGGTTTCTGGATGAAACATCGGCTCTGGATCCATTCCAGTCCGGCTTCCGCACTGGTCATGGGACCGAGACGGCTCTGGTCGCCCTAACAGATGATCTCCGCAGGCAGCTGGATCGAGGCGGGTCGGGGTTGCTGATTCTTCTAGACCTGTCAGCAGCCTTCGACATGGTCGATCACGAACTCCTGGACCACCGCCTTGCCAACATGGGGATCCAGGGCACAGTCCTTCAATGGCTGCGCTCGTTTCTCTCTGGTCGGGGACAGAGGGTGGCGCTTGGGGGGGAATTGTCATCCCGCCACTCCTTGGTGTGTGGAGTGCCCCAGGGTGCGATACTCTCCCCAATGCTTTTTAACATCTTTATGCGCCCCCTCGCCCAGCTTGTCCGGAGTTTTGGGCTGGGCTGCCATCAGTATGCTGATGACACCCAACTCTATCTGTTGATGGATGGCCATCCTGACTCGGCCCCAGACACACTGATCAGATGCTTGGAAGCTGTGGCTGGATGGTTACGTGGGAGCCGGTTGAAGTTAAATCCTTCGAAGACAGAGGTCCTCTGGCTGGGACGGGACGATATGAGATTGAGGGGGCAACCCATCTCTTGCGGGGGTGCAATTAGTGCCAGCACCGTCCGTTAAGAGTTTGGGTGTAATCTTCGATACCTCCCTCTCCATGGAGGCGCAGATTGCAGCTATAACAAAGGCGGCATTTTTTCATCTCCGCCAAGCTAAGCAGTTGGCTCCTTACCTCTCTCGCCCTGACCTAGCCACTGTGATCCATGCGACGGTCACCTCCAGACTGGATTATTGTAACTCGCTCTACGTGGGGCTGCCCTTGAGACTGACCCAGAAACTCCAGCGGGTGCAGAATGCCGCAGCGAGCCTCCTTACGGGGTCTTCGCTGCGAGATCACATTCATCCGGTGCTATACCAGCTGCACTGGCTCCTGGTGGAGTACAGGATCAGGTTTAAGGTGCTGGTTTTAACCTTCAAAGCCCTATACGGCCTAGGACCCTCGTACCGCCTCTCCTGGTATGCCCCACAGAGGAACTTACGGTCTTCAAATAAAAACATCTTGAAGGTCTCAGGCCACAGAGAGGTTAGGCTGGCCTCAACTAGAGCCAGAGCTTTTTCGGGTGCGGCTCCAACCTGGTGGAATGCTCTGTCGCAAGAGACAAGGGCCCTACAGGACTTGACATCTTTCCGCAGGGCCTGCAAGACAGAGCTGTTCCACCAGACCTTTGGTCAGGGCGCAGCCTGACTCCCTCCTTTGGCAATCTTTACAAAACTTTAGTTTATGGTTGCCATCAATTTTTATTTTAATTAATTTTTATAATGTTTTTACAATGTTGCACTGTTTTAGTGTTGTTAGCCGCCCTGAGCCCGGCTTCGGCTGGGGAGGGCGGGATATAAATAAAATTTATTATTATTATTATTATTGAACATGACAGAGATGACTTCCGTGCTGAGGAAATGCCATGTGTGAAGTGGGTCTGGCTGGAAGCAATGTTCAGGGAGTCCTGGTCTGAATGAAGCTGCTGATCTTCTCCGCTTAAAGAGTATAGGCCATTTGTTCAGAACTTGGAATAACTCTTGGACTGTCCCTCCTTCCTGACTGTTAACAGGAAAGGCTTCCATCTGTCCTCTAGGTTAGAGCCTGGAGCAAACAGCATCTTCAGTGCTGATTTATTTTGCGGGAATAAATGAAACCACAGCTCAGAGTTGTCTTTGTTGACTTGTCCAGTTTCTGTATTTATATCTGACATTTCATTTCTATCCAGGCTTTTTCAGACAAGGTGCACTCAGAAGTAGTTGGCGCTAGGGTTTCTTTGAAGATGGGTGTGTGTGTGTTTGTATGTGTTTGCATATCTGGGCCAATGACCTGGCAGTCTCAAGCTATTTGTCTCTACTGCTGCTCTCCTCATGGAGGTTCCCAGTGTCATTCCTGCTTCTGACAGTGTCATTTTAGAGGGTGAAACCTAATTTTTGCAAATTTCTTCAGTGAGGGGTCTTGAAAATATGTTTTGGGGTGAGAAATTCAAATCTGCTAATATTTTTGTGATTAGACAAAAATATTGTCCAGTGGTAAGTCCTAGCTTGGTAAGTCTACATTTGATGAGGAAGCACATAAACTGTTTTTGGAAAACCAAAAGATTTTAATTTTGTCTTCTGTATATGTCAGGTATTGTGAAATAACAATAAATAAGAATAAGAATACTAATATGTAATATAACTGCAAGCACTTGGCAATCTTTTAAAATGATTTCTGTGCCATTTTACACACATTTTACTTACCAAGTAAAATTAAATTATATTAGTTTAACCAAAATATATTTTGAATTCCCAAGTCATGTTACAACTTTTAAGCACTCCTTATTTTTGGAAGTTAAAAGTTGAAAAATTCAACACACCCTTATGCCAGGGCTGCAGCCTGCTTATTACTGTCCAATGATGGGAGCAGTCTCTTGTTGAGGCAGTGGAGTAGGGGGTGACATAGTAGGAATTTTTCTTGCTAACGGGGTGGGTGGGGGTGGGTAGGTTATCCTTCTGTGTTTCAAAGAAGCAGCCTGTGTACAATTAAAACTTGTTTCTGGTAAACCTCATTCCAGGAAGATGAGCTTTTAACAAAAGGCTTTTGACAGCTGCAGGGTATTTCAATTTTTTTTATGCTGAATGAAAAATCAATACATTTTTCTGGGTTATACATATTCAGAACAGGCTGGATATTTCCATTATAATGGAAAATGGGTGTCTGTGCCCATCTCGCCTGTCAGAGCTGCACCATCGCATTTTCCAAGCCACTGCTAAATATTTCAAACCCGATTTGATTGTGGTTCGTGACAGCTAATGTTTCTCGGCTCTTGAGTCTACTGGAACGGGCGGGAGTGGGGAGGCAAACATGCTCTACTTCCCTCCTTTCTTGTTGTCCTTTTCCACCCCAGACCCTGCAAGCCCTTGAAGTGTTTGGACGAGGGGGCTGTCATTTTGTTAAGGGAATGGAGAGGGGGGAAAGGCTCTGTTCGCCTGGCTGTTTTCCAGATGGAAGTGGGTGGATTGTCCATGCAGGGCTTTAAGGCTGTCCGTCAGGATGTGTGAAGGAGCAGGAGTCGTGGGGCCTTTTGTCCTTTGATTGGAGGTGGGGGCTGAGGCCCATTTTCTTGACTAAGCTTAGATTGGAAATTCTGTGCACTTCACCAAGGGCCGGGAGGAGATGCCTCCTCTTGAGAAATAGGGTTTGTCTACAACGTTTGTTTCACCAGAGGCAAAAAAAAACCCCTCTGACTTGAGCCTTCCTTTGTGGAGAACTTTGAGCAGGACAAGCATGAAATTATTTGGATTTCCAAGTCCCACAGCTAAGGAATGATTCAGGGGGGTCAGCAAGTGCATCAGTTGTCTGGGGAGGCGCCTGGCTGGTCTCTACCAGACAACTCCCTGCAATCTGTCCTTTTTGGTTCACACTGATCAGACCTTGCTTGGGACATAGGAACATATCCTGTCTCAGCAGCTACATAGCCTGTCTGCCAAGTTTGTAGAAGCAGAAGAGACAGGCCCTGTGGTCCATGTGGGACCCAGGACACTTTGCAAGAGCTTTGCTCACCCTTTGCTTGCCCCTCAGAGGTCTGTGGGTTTTTTGTCCTTCCTGGCCAAAGTAAAAGTGTTCCATTGGTAACTTGGGGCTGGGATAAGGCATTACAGTAAGGGCCTAAGGATAACTTGTGAGACTTAGGCTCATTTTGCTAGCTAGCAGAATTAGTCCCTCTCCAGGTGATGCTTCCCCTTCCCTTTCAATGCTGGTGGCCTCCTTGAAATGCTTATTTGGAAAAAGACACCTGGGTGAGGTGCCTACAAGGGGAGGGGGTAAAGACTCTGGGTTCTGCTGCTGAAGCATGAGCTGAGCCCAAGGATTGAAGGTGGGAGCTTTACCACATGGGCTCTTCTTTCTTTTGTTGGGAGAGTTCCCAGTGTGGTCTAGGGGAAGGACCTCAGCTCTAGGAGAATGCTATGGGTCTGTGTTTGTGTGCTCACTTTATGTTGGAAAGGTTGGGATTAGACTAGTGACACTCTGCCTTCCATTCTCTGTCCCCAGCCACAGTGGTCATCCATCACCACCCTGTAGTTGCCTATGCCTAATGCTCTATTTGTAGCTGCTTTTTAAAAAAGAATTTCCCCTAAAGAAATTGCAGTGGAGCCCTGGCAGGAGGCAGAGGGGCATCTCTCCCGCTACACATGAAAGGCACTGCTGCCACTGTATAATGTTTTTAGGGAATCCTAGAAAGAAGGGCTCTTGAGTGCCTGAGGTCAATGCTGAGCTGCTTCCCTACCCTTCCCTTCCCACCCCAAATAATGGGCTTCTTCTGCTGTTATAACCAGTGTTGTCCTCCTCCTAACACCCCCCCTGCCCCCCATTTGCAGGTTGGTTCTTGAGAGACAGTATCTCCTTTGCAGGGCTAGCCAATAAAACAAGGCAGCAGAGCGGAGGAGAGAAATTTGCAGTGTGTATCCTTGTTTTTTAATCATTTTTCTACCTTTATTGGTATTCATAGCTCACATTTTCCTGGTTACTGTCAGCCTGGGCTTTCATCCATTTTAAAGAGCTATTTTCCCCCTTGTTGTTGATGATGATGGTATAAAGACAGATGGTGTAACTGCTTATGAATGTCCTATTTTATTTCCTCTGAACCAGACAGTTTGCTGGAAGACGTATATTATTTCCACATGCTTCGGAGGGGAGCCCAGACAGTCCAGTCGCAAGTTAGCAGCCAGCCGGCTGGCCAGCCAGCCATCCTTTGCTTGCTTTGGAGAGGGTGACACCTCTAGGTGGCTGCTGGGACTGCAGGGGACCTTCAGCATGGCTGGGCCAGAAGGGGCTTGGTGGGCATTTTCTTCCTTTGAGGAGCTTTTTCCAACATTTGGCTGGAGGAGAAAGACTGCTCAGGAGGCCCACATTTTCTTCTTGCTTAAAGGTGAAGCTCAGATGGAGCCAGTAGTCCCTAGATGAAACAGCCACCAGTCTTAACAGTAATTATTATTAGTATTATTAGTATTATTATTACCCCACCCAACTAGTAAAAGCATCTGCAGCTGGAAATTGTTTCTCCAGGCTTCACCACCAGTTCAGCCTCTATAAGCTTGTTTAAATAAGAGCAAGTAAGGGCATGAATGTCCTTCCTCCAGCAGTGCAGTGTGGTACAGTGGTTAGTGTGTTGGATGCTCCCTAGAGCACTATGGGTTCAAATAACCATTTGGTCACAAAGATCACTGGGTGTCCCTCAACCTAGTCTACCTCATAAGTGGGCAGATCTCTTTAGAGGAAGGTTTATTCAAAGCCATGGAGCTGCTCCAGGCTTGGCCCATATGCCAATAAAGTACTTTGAACACTCAAGCATTTTATAGACGTACTAAGCATTACTACATCTCCTCCTCTCCTTTCCATAGAAGATGCACAATCAGTGTGTTTTGCATCCCAGCTAGCTTTATGCTTTCTCTGCTGATAAAGCGAGGAAGGAGATTCTTCTCCTGCCAGGAGGCCAATCTTAAATTCTCGGGGCTTACATCACTAGTTGCTTCACTGCCTATTGGATCCTTGAGGCACACACAAATTTTGCTTTGTGCTCATGTGAGGGTCACAGAGTGCAGACAGTGAATGGCACGAGAATGGACAGTACTGCTGCAGCTTCCTCTTTTTAGGAACTTTGCAACTTATACTTCAGTGGGTGTTTTGGTAGAACTCCCCCACCCCACAAAAATATGTGATATCAATACAAAGCAGTTTGGCCCCTGATGTTGTGCTGTGTGTGTGGTACAATGTTTTTGATGGCTACCTAGTGCTAAAGAACAGGTGTGACTATCTTTCCTGGGTATTCTGTTTACTGCTTCAGGCACAGATGGGATGTCTTACTCTCACTATTCAGTCCAAACAGACTGTCCAAACATAGGACCCAGAGGACAGGGCTTTGGGGATACTGTGTGATTTCAAGGCAAGTTTGAGACCTGACAGCCCCACGGGTGCAGACTGACCGCCATGTGGGGCCATTTCAAAAGCACTGCTGATGGCCAGACCCCAAGGTACACATCACACCCATTTTATCTGCTTGACTAGGTTGGTTGGACTGAAGAGCCAAGTGGAATTATCAGGTGTATACTAACTGATGATGACTACCTGTTTGCTTCCAAATGCTTGTGAGCTGATTGACTGATGCTTTATTCAGGTTGCTTTCTAACACGGTGAAAGTTAGCTTTGTCACCTTCCCCTCCACAGC